>NC_134841.1:73492704-74133973 GCF_965363235.1 Mytilus galloprovincialis | reverse complement strand
CAAGGGATAAAGTCTCTTGTTCATGAATGCTGATGCAGCCTAAAGCAATCACTAATCAGTCAATCAATCATGACCGTCAATCAATCATTAACATCAACCACATTTCTAACATATGTACATTTCATATAGCAATATTAAAAGTGACCCCATAAAATCAACAGTAATGGTGTGATATGTACCACTTTATGCTTCATATATGCATCATTTCTCTGTAAAACTGAAATTTTTAAGAAAACTAAATTTACAATTCACATTGACTAGTTCTGGTTTGTCATTTTCCTTTCTGGGCGATAAAATGTATAACAAGAATTTATCACAACATTTTTTTTAATACAAACACTTAAAAAGCCATACAAATGGTTATCAAAAACAAAGTGACGTATACCGGTATAAATAAAAAATATCTGCAGATTCAAGTACATTAAATACATTCTACAATAAGCAATATTTGAATAAATATAAAATAAACTGAGCAAAAAATGTTTCTTGCAATGCTCTTCAACTTTGTATTTGTTTGGCTTTATAACTATTTTGATATGAGCGTCACTGATGAGTCTTGTGTAGACGAAACGCGTGCATAATCCTGGTACCTTTGATAAATATTGTAATGTAATATAGGGCATTTTTTCAATACAAAATGAAAATACATTAAAAGGGGAATTACTCTATGTTTAAATTTTCTGATCTTTAAATCTTAACAATAGACTGTTTTACAGTATTAAAAACAGTATTATACCACTGCAAATTTTCTACGTCTTATAATAGCATGTTTATTATTGAAGACTGGATGTTGACCTCTTAATGTTGTTTACTTGCTGTCTAACTGATGAATATTCTTCATCTCCTTTTATTAATATTTACAGTTTATAAATGTCAATGCGACATTGAAACCTTTACAAAATAACTCATGGTAATCAAGTATTTCTTTTTAAAGGTCAAAAGATAATACTTGTAAAAGTAAATTAAAGTAAGAGATACAGTGTAAACATCAAGGTAGCAACCAAACAACATTTAAAACAAGAATGTGTCCCCAGTACACGAATGCCCCACTCGCACTATCATTTTCTATGTTCAGTGGACCTTGAAATTGGGGTAAAATCTCTAATTTGGCATTAAAATTAGAAAGATCATATCATAGGGAACATGTGTACCAAGTTTGAAGTCGATTGGACTTCAACTTCATCAAAAACTACCTCGACCAAAAACTTTAACCTGAAGCGGGACAGACGGACGAACGAACGAACGAACGGACGGACGAACGAACGCACAGACCAGAAAACATAATGCCCCTCTACTATCGTAGGTGGGGCATAAAAAATATCTAGAGGTCACTCAGGATATGGTTTACATCAATAGACCCTTCAAACTTGACTATACCACAAGTCAAGCTATATAACTTGTGTAGACAAATTCTGATTTAATTTAACAAAGATCTGCCACTCAGATAAAACTCTTTAAAGAATGTATACTGACAGCTAAGTTGGATATGCATAGTTAAATGGCTAATTATAAGTTGTCAATTATCAAAACAGTCACTTCAATCTGATGGATCAGTGTCCTCTCTTCTCAGAAAACAAATAGCAACCTTTCAATATCACATATAAAATTGTATAACAATGGTTAAATTTGTACTGAAAATTATACATAACTGTACATTTTCCCCCGATTTTCTGATCTACTTGACCTTATTATTGTTTAAGGATAGTCGCTCCTCTTGTCTGTGAATTTTTGCCAGATATTTGGAATCCTCTGGTATTATCAATATAGTGCCATTAAAAGTTTGGTCCTCTAACCCTTACTTTTCTTTTCATAATTTTATTACATATACTTTAACAAGATTATTTGATAATCTGATAAAATCCTTGACATTTATATTTGAATAATTTAATTTTGGATGTACATTTTTAATGCATCCTCTGATTGCATTTATACCTTTTTCATTTAAAAAATATTTAAGGAATGACTGTTATATTTTTTCAGTCTATTCAAAATAACATAAAAAATGTGGTGCACACTGTTAAATAACCAGTTACGTGCATCATTCATTGTGCACCACATTTTTTATGTTATTTCTTCATAGACAGAAAAAATATTACAGTCATTTCTTAAATATTTTTTAAATGAATAAGGTATAAATGTTAAATATATGAAAAATCTAGGGAGAATCATTTCAGCAAAAAAATTTAATGGCTTTTATCTGAAAATAAGGACACAGACCCTGTATTTTTTCTGCTTTTTTGTTCCTTTATTTACACACTATCAATTTCTAAATGTCTGTTAATTAGCTTATCATTTTGAAATAGAGAAGCGAACATCCTTTCATAAAATTAAATTATAATTTCTGATATGAATGACTTTTACAACACTTTTTCAACTGTGATGCATATAATACAAGCAGAAAACAATATGCAATGCAAATAAGTTTACAAACAAACAAATATAGCTGCTTTTAATAATTTGCTAATAAACAACCATAACTTTTTTTTATACTATTTACATTCATTTATCCATAATTTTAACAAAAAAGTTACATAGCACTTTCAATAAATTTTATAAAATTACAGTATTAAGAGACTCATAAAAAATAAAACAAAGTATAATTCATGGTTTGGTGGGAGGCTGTTTTTACTGTTATATTTGAAGATAACACAAACATTCAATGTAACTCATGTTAACTATTCAAGTATTTTTGAGAAAATCCATTTGGAATCTTGTATTATCTGTCAGATCTTAGAATAAATTAAAAAAAAATATTTTGAAAAAAGTTCCTTATAAATCTTTCTTAGCAACTTTCGCAGATCAATAACACAAATGATATGCATACATAACATTTCGTTGAGATTCTTGTATAATTTTAACCACTAGTGTAAACTTAAATCTACAGTCCAAACCAAAAATATGACCCTATATTATCTGGTTCTAAAAATAGAACAATTGGCAAAATTCCAAATATCAACATACCCCAGCTGTAGATAAATAGGCTTACTTTCATTTAACTAGATCCTTGTCGTATATATTATGCATATTATATTATGTGCTAACTTATACATATATGTTTTGAAAAATCTCAACTAAGGTAAATTATTTTCTACAACTTTTTAAAATTATTTGTCAATTTCAGATGAAGACACATAGAAAATTATAAAAATGAAAATATTTACTCATTAAGAAAAAACAGAAATCTTGTGCCATTACTGTTCTAGTATTTATTAACAGTTTTTGCCACATTTTTCATAGACTGCACCAGTTCTAAAACCCTTTTACCATCTAAAATCTCTTTCTGCTTGCTTTCTTGATACACTTTACTAAACTATCCAAAGCACTGCACTTCCATAGTAACAAACCAATCTGCATATTTAAATGTTTTTGGACACATTCCTTAATAACAAGAGATATCATAATTATCACAGTAACACAATGAGTGTAAAAAAACAATGACACAGATGTCAATAGAAACTAGTAGAAATAAGTACTTCTATAATAATTGTTTCCATGTGCACCTAACTTCAGTTAAGTATGATGTACATAGTCTATGTATCCTCTAATACACACAACTGATATGATGTGCACATGCACAGCTGTGATGTTGAAGAATTACTGCAGAGATTCATACTCTCAGACCGGAGTTTGGTCCTCCCAGTACTTCATATCGTACTTCCTTTGATCTACAGAACAGGATGCAGCTGCATATCATGCCAAGGATCTGAAAAAGTGCAATTTACTTTAAGAATGGATATAAGAGACACCTATGTACATATATTTTAATTCTGTCACAATTAAATATAATGCTGACCAATGGAACACACTTTTCTCTACTATAAATCTGCTTTATTGATTTTGCGATCTCTTTTTTAGCTCACCTGGCCCACAGGGCCAAGTGAGCTTTTCTCATCACTTTGCGTCCGGCGTCGTCCGTCGTTAACTTTTACAAAAATCTTCTCCTCTGAAACTACTGGGCCAAATTAATCCAAACTTGGCCACAATCATCTTTGCGGTATCTAGTTTAAAAAATGTGTCCAGTGACCCGGCCAACCAACCAAGATGGCCACCATGGCTAAAAATAGAACATAGGGGTAAAATGCAGTTTTTGGCTTATAACTCAAAAACCAAAGCATTTAGAGCAAATCTGACATGGGGTAAAATTGTTTATCAGGTCAAGGCCTAGATCAGATGAATCGGACAACCCGTTGTTGGGTTGCTGTCCCTGAATTGGTAATTTTAAGGAAATTTTGCTCTTTTTGGTTATTATCTTGAATATTATTATAGATAGAGATAAACTGTAAACAGCAATAATGTTCAGTAAAGTAAGATTTACAAATAAGTCAACATGACCGAAATGGTCAGTTGACCCCTTTAGGAGTTATTGCCCTTTATAGTCAATTTTTAACCATTTTTCGTAAATCTTGGTTATCTTTTATAAAAATCTTCTCCTCTGAAACTACTGGGCCAAATTAATCCAAACTTGGCCACAATCATCTTTGGGGTATCTAGTTTAAACTAGAGGCTCTAAAGAGCCTGTGTCGCTCACCTTGGTCTATGTGAATATTAAAGGAAGCAGATGGATTCATGACAAAATTGTGTTTTGGTGATGGTGAGGTGTTTGTACATCTTACTTTACTGAACATTCTTGCTGCTTAAAATTATCTCTATCTATAATGAACTTGGCCCATTAGTTTCAGTGGAAAATGTTAGTAAAAAATTTACAAATTTTATGAAAATTGTTAAAAATTGACTATAAAGAAGTGAACAATAACTCCTAAGGGGGTCAATTGACCATTTCAGTCATGTTGACTTATTTGTAAATCTTACTTTGCTGAACATTATTGTTGTTTACAGTTTATCTCTATCAATAATAATATTCAAGATAATGACCAAAAACAGCAAAAATTTCCTTAAAACTAACAATTCCGGGTCAGCAACCCAACAACGGGTTGTCCGATTCATCTAAAAATTTCAGAGCAGATAAATGTTGACCTGATAAACAATTTTACCCCATGTCAGATTTCCTCTAAATGCTTTGGGTTTTGAGTTATAAGCCAAAAACTGCATTTTACCCCATGTTCTATTTTTAGCCATGGCAGCCATCTTGATTGGATGGCCGGGTCACCGGACACATTTTTCAAACTACTAACCCAAAAGATGATTGTGGCCAAGTTTGGATTAATTTGGCCAAGTAGTTTCAGAGGAGAAGATTTTTGTAAAAGATTACTAAGATTTACGAAAAATGGTTAAAAATTGACTACCGGTATAAAGGGCAATAACTCCTAAAGGGGTCAACTGACCATTTCAGTCATGTTGACTTATTTGTAAATCTTACTTTGCTGAACATTATTGTTGTTTACAGTTTATCTCTATCTATAATAATATTCAAGATAATAACCAAAAACAGCAAAATTTCCTTAAAATTACTAATTCAGGGCCAGCAACCCAACAACGGGCTGTCTGATTCATCTGAAAATTTCAGGGCAGATAGATTTTGAACTGATAAACAATTTTACCCACGTCAGATTTGCTCTAAATGCTTTGGGTTTTGAGTTATAAGCCAAAAACTGCATTTTACCCCTATGTTCTAATTTTAGCCATGGCGGCCATCTTGGTTTGATGGCCGGGTCACTGGACACATTTTTCAAACTACTAACCCAAAAGATGATTGTGGCCAAGTTTGGATTAATTTGGCCCAGTAGTTTCAGAGGAGAAGATTTTTGTAAAATATTACTAAGATTTACGAAAAATGGTTAAAAATTGACTATAAAGGGCAATAACTCCTAAAGGGGTCAATTGACCATTTCAGTCATGTTGACTTATGTGTAAATCTTACTTTGCTGAACATTATTGCTGTTTACTGTTTATCTCTATCTATAATAATATTTAAGATAATAACCAAAAACAGCAAAATTTCCTTAAAATTACTAATTCAGGGACAGCAACCCAACAACGGGTTATCCAATTCATCTGAAAATTTCAGGGCAGATAGATCTTCACCTGTTTAACAAATCTACCTCGTGTCAGATTTGCTCTAAATGCTTTGGTTTTTGAGTTATAAGCCAAAAACTGCATTTTACCCCTATGTTCTATTTTTAGCCATGGTAGCCATCTTGGATGGTTGGCCGGGTCACCGGACACATTTTTAAACTAGATACCCCAATGATGATTGTGGCCAAGTTTGGTTTAATTTGGCCCAGTAGTTTTAGAGGAGAAGATTTTTGTAAAAGTTAACGACGACGACAGACGACGAACGCCGGACGCCAAGTGATGAGAAAAGCTCACTTGGCCTTTTAGGCCAGGTGAGCTAAAAATGTGTCCGGTGACCCGGCCAACCAACCAAGATGGCCGCCATGGCTAAAAATAGAACATAGGGGTAAAATGCAGTTTTTGGCTTATAACTCAAAAACCCAAAGCATTTAGAGCAAATCTGACTTTGGGTTAAATTGTTTATCAGGTTAAGATCTATCTGTCCTGAAATTGTCAGATGAATCGGACAACCGGTTGTTGGGTTGCTGCCCCTGAATTGGTAATGTTAAGGAAATTTTGCTGTTTTTGGTTATTATCTTGAATATTATTATAGATAGAGTTAAACTGTAAACAGCAATAATGTTCAGAAAAGTAAGATTTACAAATAAGTCAACATGACCGAAATGGTCAATTGACCCCCTAAGGAGTTATTGTCCTTTATAGTCAATTTTTAACAATTTTCATAAAATTTGTAAATTTTTATCAACATTTTCCACTGAAACTACTGGGCCAAGTTCATTGTAGATAGAGATAATTGTAAGCAGCAAGACTGTTTATTAAAGTAAGATGTACAAACACATCACCATCACCAAAACACAATTTTGTCATGAATCCATCTGCTTCCTTTGTTTACTATTCACATAGACCAAGGTGAGCGACACAGGCTTTTTAGAGCCTCTAGTTCTATTTATAAATGTCTATCCATTCTATTATTTGAGAATTGTTTGTTCAAAATATGTAAAATGTTAGGAAACTAATGAAATAACAACAAATCAGTTCAGCTAAAAAACATCAAGTAACTTACTGGTTTTGTACAGGTGACTCTTTTTAAATAACTCATCAATGGGAGACAACTCAAATTTAAATGAAGTAAAACCTTGTATCTACTTTTACTTTCTTCACCTCTTATTGTGTGACAATTAGAACAATTCTTGATTCAAAGCTGATTATATTTAATTGATTGATGTGTAAAGGGCAGATTATTAAAATATCCAACCAACTGATAATTACCTATAAAAACAAAGTTATCGATCCTTCGATAAGGGTATTTTAGTATGACGTCCATTATCACTGTACTATTATGCATATTTTAGGGGCCAGCTGAAGGACACCTACGGGTCCATTATCACTGTACTATTATGCATATTTTAGGGGCCAGCTGAAGGACACCTACGGGTGCGGGAATTCTCGCTACATTGAAGACCCATTGGTTGCCTTCGGCTGTTGTTTGCTCTATGGTCGGGTGGTTGTCGCTTTGACATATTCACCATTTCCTTTCTCAATTTTACATGTGTATTGTCAATATCAAAGTTTGCAATTTTTTGACAGGTGTGAAACATTTCCAGTTAGCAAACTAAACTTGTGCTATATAATACTCTCTGATCAAAGATTTAGTTAAAAACACTGCAAAAAATCCTCCAGCAATATAAATCACTGAATTCCAATGACTAGACTTCAGAAATACGTTGACTTTTACTGAAATTTGAGCCAAGAAGTTAACTGTTTATATCCCCAATCAAACCAAAACAACTATGCTATTTTATCCTCTAATGTACAGTGTTCATCTCTATAGTCTGACTCAGTGATATTGTTTGCCTTAAATTACCGGAGAATACAGGCTTTATCCCCTGGAGAAACATCCCAATTTGAAAAAAAAATGGCTTAAAATTATTCCCAAAAAGAAAATTTTTTTCCCAAACAGTGCATTTTCAGTAGTAATTGTACATGGATACAAACTGAAAAACACCCATTTATACATTTTTCATGCCTAAAATGACTATATGTGCATATTTGAGGGTCTATTATCATCACTGACTATAAAGGGTCTTATTTCAAATGAGGGTTTACCTCTTGAAAGGGGGTCTGCAAATTGAAGTTCCAGTCAAATTCATGGTTTATTCTTAATTTCCCAATTTGATAAAAATGGCGCATATTTTCCTAATAAAAAACGGTAGAGGTAGTTTTGAAAAAGGCAACAATATCACTGCAGTCTAAATATTATATTACCTGCAGCACTGCAAAGGATACTGACACTCCAGATATGTATCCAAGGTTTTTAGCAAAGATGCTGTTCAATTCATCATAACATCCCTACAAAATAAGATTAATATGCTGTTCAATTCATCATTACATCCCTATACCAGGTGCTCTGCAGGGCACAGCTTTATACGACTGCAGAGGTCGAACCCTGAACAGTTGGGACAAGTATGGATTCAACATTCAAGATTGATAGAGCTCTGAATTTGGATCTTGATCAAATTTTTTGACATAATATGGGTTTCTGACACAAAACAAATGTCAAGATCTTACAAATCTATTGCAAAATATTGTGCAATTAAAGATTTCTTCTCCAAACTTTTCAAAAATTTGGAAAAGAAAATTGAAAACTACTACCCCCTCCCCTTTTTTAGCTCACCTGGCCCAAAGGGCCAAGTGAGCTTTTCTCAGCACTTGGCGTCCGGCGTCCGTCGTCCGTCGTCTGTCGTCCGTCGTCTGTCGTCCGTCGTCTGTCGTCCGTCGTCTGTCGTCCGTCGTCGTCTGGCGTCGTTAACTTTTACAAAAATCTTCTCCTCTGAAACTACTGGGCCAAATTTAACCAAACTTGGCCACAATCATCATTGGGGTATCTAGTTTAAAAAATGTGTCCGGTGACCCGGCCAACCAACCAAGATGGCCGCCATGGCTAAAAATAGAACATAGGGGTAAAATGCAGTTTTTGGCTTATAACTCAAAAACCAAAGCATTTAGAGCAAATCTGACATGGGGTAATATTGTTCATCGGGTCAAGATCTGTCTGCCCTGAAATTTTCAGATGAATCGGACATTTCGTTGTTGGGTTGCTGCCCCTGAAATGGTAATTTTAAGGAAATTTTGCTGTTTTTGGTTATTATCTTGAATATTATTATAGATAGAGATAAACTGTAAACAGCAATAATGTTCAGCAAAGTAAGATCTACAAATAAGTCAACATGACCAAAATGGTCAGTTGACCACTTTAGGAGTTATTGCCCTTTATAGTCAATTTTTAACCATTTTTCGTAAATCTTAGTAATCTTTTAGAAAAATCTTCTCCTCTGAAACTACTGGGCCAAATTTAACCAAACTTGGCCACAATCATCATTGGGGTATTTAGTTTAAAAAATGTGTCCGGTGACCCGGCCAACCAACCAAGATGGCCGCCATGGCTAAAAATAGAACATAGGGGTAAAATGCAGTTTTTGGCTTATAACTCAAAAACCAAAGCATTTAGAGCAAATCTGACGGGGTAATATTGTTCATCGGGTCAAGATCTGTCCGCCCTGAAATTTTCAGATGAATCGGACATTTCGTTGTTGGGTTGCTGCCCCTGAAATGGTAATTTTAAGGAAATTTTGCTGTTTTTGGTTATTATCTTGAATATTATTATAGATAGAGATAAACTGTAAACAGCAATAATGTTCAGCAAAGTAAGATCTACAAATAAGTCAACATGACCAAAATGGTCAGTTGACCACTTTAGGAGTTATTGCCCTTTATAGTCAATTTTTAACCATTTTTCGTAAATCTTAGTAATCTTTTAGAAAAATCTTCTCCTCTGAAACTACTGGGCCAAATTTAACCAAACTTGGCCACAATCATCATTGGGGTATTTAGTTTAAAAAATGTGTCCGGTGACCCGGCCAACCAACCAAGATGGCCGCCATGGCTAAAAATAGAACATAGGGGTAAAATGCAGTTTTTGGCTTATAACTCAAAAACCAAAGCATTTAGAGCAAATCTGACGGGGTAATATTGTTCATCGGGTCAAGATCTGTCCGCCCTGAAATTTTCAGATGAATCGGACATTTCGTTGTTGGGTTGCTGCCCCTGAAATGGTAATTTTAAGGAAATTTTGCTGTTTTTGGTTATTATCTTGAATATTATTATAGATAGAGATAAACTGTAAACAGCAATAATGTTCAGCAAAGTAAGATCTACAAATAAGTCAACATGACCAAAATGGTCAGTTGACCACTTTAGAAGTTATTGCCCTTTATAGTCAATTTTTAACCATTTTTCGTAAATCTTAGTAATCTTTTAGAAAAATCTTCTCCTCTGAAACTACTGGGCCAAATTTAACCAAACTTGGCCACAATCATCATTGGGGTATTTAGTTTAAAAAATGTGTCCGGTGACCCGGCCAACCAACCAAGATGGCCGCCATGGCTAAAAATAGAACATAGGGGTAAAATGCAGTTTTTGGCTTATAACTCAAAAACCAAAGCATTTAGAGCAAATCTGACGGGGTAATATTGTTCATCGGGTCAAGATCTGTCCGCCCTGAAATTTTCAGATGAATCGGACATTTCGTTGTTGGGTTGCTGCCCCTGAAATGGTAATTTTAAGGAAATTTTGCTGTTTTTGGTTATTATCTTGAATATAATTATAGATAGAGATAAACTGTAAACAGCAATAATGTTCAGCAAAGTAAGATCTACAAATAAGTCAACATGACCAAAATGGTCAGTTGACCACTTTAGAAGTTATTGCCCTTTATAGTCAATTTTTAACCATTTTTCGTAAATCTTAGTAATCTTTTAGAAAAATCTTCTCCTCTGAAACTACTGGGCCAAATTTAACCAAACTTGGCCATAATCATCATTGGGGTATCTTGTTTAAAAAATGTGTCCGGTGAACCGCCCAACCAACCAAGATGGCCGCCATGGCTAAAAATAGAACATAGGGGTAAAATGCAGTTTTTGGCTTATAACTCAAAAACCAAAGCATTTAGAGCAAATCTGACATGGGGGTAAAATTGTTCATCAGGTCAAGATCTATCTGCCGTGAAATTTTCAGATGAATCGGACATTCCGTTGTTGGGTTGCTGCCCCTGAAATGGTAATTTTAAGGAAATTTTGCTGTTTTTGGTTATTATCTTGAATATTATTATAGATAGAAATAAACTGTAAACAGCAATACTGTTCACCAAAGTAAGATCTACAAATAAGTCAACATGACCAAAATGGTCAGTTGACCACTTTAGGAGTTATTGCCCTTTATAGTCAATTTTTAACCATTTTTCGTAAATCTTAGTAATCTTTTAGAAAAATCTTCTCCTCTGAAACTACTGGGCCAAATTTAACCAAACTTGGCCATAATCATCATTGGGGTATCTAGTTTAAAAGTGTGTCCGCTGACCCGCCCAACCAACTAAGATGGCCGCCATGGCTAAAAATAGAACATAGGGGTAAAATGCAGTTTTTGGCTTATAACTCAAAAACCAAAGCATTTAGAGCAAATCTGACATGGGGGTAAAATTGTTCATCAGGTCAAGATATATCTGCTCTGAAATTTTCAGATGAATCGGACATTCCGTTGTTGGGTTGCTGCTCCTGAAATGGTAATTTTAAGGAAATTTTGCTGTTTTTGGTTATTATCTAGAATGTTATTATAGATAGAGATAAACTGTAAACAGCAATAATGTTCAGCAAAGTAAGATCTACAAATAAGTCAACATGACCAAAATGGTCAGTTGACCACTTTAGGAGTAATTGCCCTTTATAGTCAATTTTTAACCATTTTTCGTAAATCTTAGTAATCTTTTAGAAAAATCTTCTCCTCTGAAACTACTGGGCCAAATTTAACCAAACTTAGCCATAATCATCATTGGGGTATATAGTTAAAAAAATATGTCCGGTAACTCGGCCAACAAACCAAGATGGCTGCCATAGCTAAAAATAGAACATGGGGTAAAATGGAGTTTTTGGCTTATAACTCAAAAACCAAAGCATTAAGAGCAAATCTGACAGGAAGTAAAATTGTTGATCAGGTCACGATCTATCTGCCCTGGAATTTTCAGATGAATCGGTTGTTAGGTTGCTGCCCCTGAATTGGTAATTTTGAGGAAATTTTACTGTTTTTTTTGTTATTATCTTGAATATTATTATAGATAGAGATAAACTGTAAACAGCAATAATGTACAGCAAAGTAAGAACTAAAAATAGTCAATTGACCCCCTAAGGAGTTATGACCCTTCATAGTCAATTTTTAACAATTTTCTTAAAATTTGAAGATTTTCAATAACATTTTCCACAGAAAGTACTGTTATAAATAGAGATAATTGTAAGCAGCAAGAATGTTTAGTAAAGTAAGATCTACAAACACATCACCATCACCAAAACACAATTTTGTCATGAATCCATCTGTGTCCATTGTTTAATACTCACATAGACCAAGGTGAGCGACACAGGCTCTTTAGAGCCTCTAGTTTTTTTTGCAATTAGTCCAAAACCTGACATTTTATTGTACATAATTAACAAGTAGTGTAAGGGAGTTAAATCCGAACATACCTAACATAGTATGTTAAATGTTTCTAAATTACCTCCCTCATACTGCTTTTAAATTGTCTTAATTGTCCATTGACTATTTTCCCCTTTTTTTGCCCCTAATTCCAAAACATTTCAAGCCATAACCCCCCAAAGTCAATACTAACCATCCCTTTATGGTATTGAAACTTGTGGTACAATTTCAGAGAGATTCATACACTTAAACACAAGTTACTGTTTGAAAACTACAAAAATGCTTATTTTGGGCCCCCTTTTTGGCCCCTAATTCCTAAACTATTCTTAAACTATAGTCTTCACCAGTTCATTGTCACATTATACTTGAATTGGTTTATTTTCTTTTCTGGGCAGTAAGAGTTATCCTTCGTGTATTTTATCTGTATTTTATTTTTCATTTACATGTTGTACTGTTAAATCAATCATCCTTAATCAGAACGATAGTTGTATGTGTGAGTGTATGCGAGTGGGAGAGAAAGGCTTTTTATTTTTACTTTATGTGATTACATGCTTTTATCATATATTTAGTACAAAATACAGCAATTTTGTATATCTAATAAAGGTTCTTTTTTCCAGTCTGTATCACCTACCCTGTATCGCATACCCTGTATCGCATAGCTAAACCCGTATCGCATACCCCGTATCGCATAGCAAAACCCGTATCGCATACCTGGCGTGACATCATAATTCGAATGACGTCAACGTTTGACCTATGACGTCCAGTTGCTGTATTTCCTTGCATAGGAAAAAATAAGTTCCACTGAATAATGTCCTATCATCTCAACTAAAATCGATATTTTTCCAGGAATAATATCATCGCCAAATAAACAATAAAACTTTAAATATTTCTACATCTTATGATATTTATTTGATAAATATTAATTTTAGTTGAAATAATAGCCTAGACAGTACCGTTAGTAGATGCATTTTAAAACATGGCCTTTAATATAAATTGAGAATGTAATAAGGTTATAGAGGACATTACAATGTGGATATTAAGCAAATAAGGAAGTCTATAGAAAAAACAAGTCAGCTGGAAAAATACAGGAAAATCATAATGTTCTTTTCTAGCTTATAATTTCGGACGATTTAAAAAAAAAAGGGATATCCCATTAATCTAATTTTATTAAAATATATGATAAACAGAATAATACATGGCAAAATCCGTATCGCATGCTGTATCACCACTCGACCAATATCAGCCCTCGGGACCTTCGGCCCTCGGGACTGATATTGGTTTCTCGTGGTGATACAGCATGCGATACGGATTTTGACATGTATTATTCTATATGTTATGAGCCCTATGATTAGGAAATAAAATATCTTTATCTTATCTTTATCTTTATCTTAAACTATTGGGACTATAACCCCGAAATCAATCCCAACCTTCCTTTTTGGTATTGAACCTTCTGATAATAATTTATAGAGATTTATTCACTAAAACTAATGTTATTGTCCGGAAACTAAATGTGTCTGAAGCAGACGACGAAGCAGACGAAGACAACATGATTGCATTATACAACGCAAAATTTTTTGCAGTAGTATAAAAATATGATTAATATGCAAAGTATTATGTAGAAATAAGGTAAAAATATCTGTGTCTAATTTTGATACAATCGTACGTTTGACAGGTAACATTTTTTTAATTTACAGAGCTAAGAGATAACTTTTACTATCTCTTTTAATTTATCCTTCTTTTTTCAAATGCAATGCTTTTAATAGCCTCAAATTTATCAAAATCGAGTAACAAACTAACATTTTTGCAAAGGATTCTATCAATGGTGGCCTTGAGCTGTTTTCTGATCTTTGGTCAGGTTGTTGTCTCCCTATTTCCATTCTCAATTATATTACTCATTACAATTTAAAATATTTCTTTTCAGAAACATTTTTGTGATGAGTAGCTTTATTTAACTTAACCCAAATTTTACCTGTTGATAGATTTTCTTGCTGAAAGGTGAACGATCAGCTACTGTGCAGTTCTTCATCATGCAACAACTTTCTGGGACGGTTTTTGTATTGTTCCAACCTTTAGAACTACTCCAGTCTGTTGCATTTCTCACTCCACAACATTTAAGCTGAAAAAAAGAATACATAACCTTCTTTTAACTTCCATTTTTCATTACCTTAATTTAAATAATTTTAACAACCTTAAATGTATGCCATTTCAATTTATATTCTATGTCTGCTCAAACACTTATCATATATTTACATGTGATATATGTTTTTTTGACAGCTACTATGACAAATTATGACCTCGAAATAGTAAATTGCAACAGTGTATTATGGAACTGATAATCCATACCCGACTGGTAAATATATGTCAATAATCATCAGTCCTAAGCTTTCCCTTATTGCACTGTTTTGAAAATGTTTTATGTAAATAGAATAAATGTACATGTATGTTTTCATATTTCCCTGGTGTCATCATCTCTAGATCTCCACACTATTAAACATCAGCATTTTCAGTGTATTTTAGAAAATTGTCATTTTGGAAAATTAATCAGTATTTTAAAAGTGTAATGCTAATTTCTCCTTCTTCTTTATTGAAAAATATACATGTACATGAATGTCAAAATGAAATACATATTTTTCTTGTTTGATTTTTTTTTTTTGCATCTCTGCATGGAGATATGTTTCATTTTTTGTAGAGCTCTAGTGAAAAAAAAAGAATGTGACCACCGTGTCATGTCTGTCTTACCTCTTTCTGTACATAGTCCATCTGATCTTTCATGGTACCGTTATATTTCTTAAGGGCATCATCTAAACCATCATTGACAGCCTTTCTAACCTAAAGTACAATAAATAACAAAGCTTAACAGTATGCTTTGTCAATTCAATATGAAACACAAGGTGAAAATGTTCTTATTTAGTATCATATGATCATCATTAGTTAAAATCTTTAAGCAGAAAAGTATTGCTTAATAGTTTTTTGTTATATAAATAAATATGTATTTACATGTAACTTCTGTTGTTGTACACATATAATAAATACATAACATAAAGGAAACAGCGTACAAATTGTAAATTTACAGGGTTCTCACTAATGCGAGTCCACGAGTCCAGGACTCATGAAAATTTGTCTGGACTCATCATTCTCAAAACTGATGAGTTCAAAGATGCATCAAAATTGAAATAGTTTGTAAAAACTGAACACACATATCATCATTTTATAACAATAGAATAAAAGAAATCTGAATTTATTGTCATTTCATTGCTCTTTTAGAGCCTAAATATGATAAATTATATTGCATGAAATATCTTCTTACTGTTGGGACTCACCATGGCCAAAAATTACGAGTCCCTGGCCTTGCCTTCAAAAATTATTAGTGAGAACCCTGAATTTATGAAAAAAGCAACTCATGATTAACACCACTTTTAAGCACCGCATTTAGGCTATTTCCTGGCAGTTAGTTTTTATAGGTGGAGGAAGCCGTAATTCCCGGTGAAAACCACTGACCTTCAATAGGATAACTGACAATCCTCGTCAATTAAGATTGGAGTCGAGTAAACCCAACACTTTATGCAAAATTACAGTATGATCATTTAATAACTTATTTCAAACAATATACTGAGTAATGCATATCAGTCATTATTTGTAAAATTGCTCTCAAAACATAATTTCAAACATTAATTTTAAGCTGACCAGCATGGTTTTTTTTGTTTGTAAATACATGTAGATCCATCCGATATTTTCTTGTATGTAAATGGATCGATCTGATATTGCACAGAAGAAATTTACTCTCATTTTCATAGATTGAGGATTATCTGTACAGGTTGGTGATTTTCATCCTTTTCTTCTCTTGATAAATACTTACATCCTCTCTAAAGCCATAGGCAAGACCTGCAGCAGTTACTTCAGCACACAGAATAATCAACAAGACAGTAAACAACTGAAATATATAAAATATACATCTTTACTTCATCTATTTACAATCAACATTATTTTGAAAGGGAAGACATGACTTGTGTCATGTGGTCGTAGACAATAATGTACATGATAACCATGATTTTCAAGGAGACAGATATAGCTTATTTCTGAATCCTTAATATTATTTCATTTGTATAATATTGTTTAATGTTGATTTATCTGAATAAATATTGTTTAAACTACCGTAACCATGATTTTGTATGTTCTTTTTGACATTCTTCTGTGCAAATGATTGGGTGTTATTAATGCAAAAACATACATTTGTACAGTACTTTTGTTCTTGTCAATTACTATTTTTTTTCTACCCAAGGCAAGATCATCTGTCAAACTTTTTTTTTAAATCTATAAATAAGATATAAGAATGTCTGGCACAACATAAAAATACATAATTTTGTTACCTATCCATATTTATTTGCATGTATATTATCATTGTTATTGTTTGTTTGTTAAATACATTTGTACCCATCATGAATAAATGATTGAATTTCTTGCTCTTATTTACAAGCAGTTACCCACTATGTATAAATACATAAATAGATCTCTGAAACCACAAAAGAGTTCTGAACTTTCCGACATGTATTTTACAAATGTAACATTATACAGAACTCTTTTAACCACTAAGATATAAAACTTACCACAGCCAGTAAAATTTTATTTTCTTTACATGCTGCAATGCATCCAACGATACCAAGAATGAACATGAAGACTCCAGCTGCTAGTATGATTGATGCTGGAATCAACGTCAAATTGGCTGTCGTCAATTCATTGTAATGGTGGTAAGTATTGTATACCCATCCTCCTATAAAGAAGAGTCCTGCTGCTGCTGCCTAAAACCAGAAATAAATGTTTATTAACTGTACTGATCAAGATCATACCAAGTACTGTACCTGCAAACTAACATAGATTTATTTTAATGTTTTTAATTTTACAACTATAAGCAGATATTTTATTTCCAATTATGAGCTCCAAAGGGCATATAAACATTACAACATCAATAATTTTCATAATACAACCTATATATAACCATTGTTTTCTAGTAAACATACTTGTATGACTGGATATATAACCAGAAGTTTGCACAATTTTGTTTTAGAGTTATTTATTCCTGCCTGCACTTGTTAAAGATTCTTTTCTATTTCTAATGAGTAAAATGTCTACAACTTAAAATTATTTTGAAATCCTTCCTTTCTTCATTAATGCTCTTCAAAACAATCAATGCAAAAAAGGTCATCATCAGTATTATAAAAGTTAAACTATAATGGTAGGACATGATAAACTGTGATTGAAACATTCAGTTAATTGAGTCTAAACAGAGGAACAATAAATAATGGGGAAAAAACAAAGTACCAAAATTATATACGTGTCCATTTGTCTGAAATGGTACCAAATTTACCGCTATGTGTAGACGAAATAATTTATGGTTGACCTATTTGGATGGCTCACTGCAAAAGTTTCAGACAACAGAGATAAAGGTGCCATACATGATTATGTACAATTTTTTGTACATGTAGATGATTTAAATATATTTACAATATATGATAACAGTTCCAGCGGGATAGACAAACCAGGAAGGGGGTCTCACTAGGGAGGGTCTGATCCTGTATCCCGCTTATTTTTTAGTGAGAATCTTGTATTCCACTTCTCGTTGCCATAATACATGTACACCTTTAATATTGCTATTGGTCCAACATTACTGGACATCACACAGGTTCCCATAAAATTTTGATGACATTATACAAAATATCCGACGCCACAATTGAAAAGTGATTGTTGTATGACGTCAATAGTTAAGCGGTACAGATTATCTGTTCAGCTGGGAATAGCGATAAGGTGTACAGCGCACGTAATTTCTTGTGTCCCAGCAGACTTTGTTTCTGCTTTTCACTCTTTATTATTCGACTTTCACGTGCCATGCTTAGAAAATTCAGCCAATCCTGCTTCACGCTTTGACCCCAATGAGACCGACCAGGGATTCCTGGCAGGGAATGATAAGTAATATATTTGAAAGGTCTGGATGATCAAGTCTCATTTCTCAAAAAGGTGAGTTGGGTACTAGGTATATGTAAATCTATATTATAAAGTAAAATAAAATCAGAGACAAGTGTCAAAGTAGTCCGAGATTACTCTGACATCCAACGGCTGTTTTGTCAGACAAGCTGGGGCCGTGGGAAAGCCGTTGGACAGGTTGGGAACAAATCCTCTATATGGTGATTATACATGTATAGAGGGATAATCCTTCTATAGAGGCCTGAGGGGTAAAATTATCACTCTATAGAGGGGTATTTTTGCTTAGACTGGATTTAAATCATAATTGGGCAGAATGGCATAATTACCATTCAGGGGGTTTGTTCCCAACCTGTTGGACGTCAGAGTAATCTCGGACTAGTGTCAAAGTAAAATAAGACCAAAATGGCAAAAAAAATGCAAACAAAACGTTACTTGTTCCTGAGCACTTTGCTTACCCAGAATACTAAACTGACAAGTATGAGGCAAGCCTTAGATGTAATCGTACAAAAAGCCATGGTAAACAACTAGATAAACGAGATCTTCGTTCAAACAATTTCTGCAATGACAGTGACGAAATCGTCATATGACAGATGACGTAATAGTCTTTAAATAATGTGTAATTTTTTTTACATCTTTAATGGAGAATTAAAACAACAAGAAAGCATATGATAAAAATGTTTGACCTAAAGTTGTATACACGAGTTAAATAATTCAAAATATTTCATATATACTATATATACTTAAAATGATTTTTTTTTGGAGACTATCTTCAACAATTATTTTAACAAAACGAATTTAGAAAACAGATTTATACGAAGGTGCTTAACGTCAGTTGAATCTGGAAAAATATATAGAATAGAACAACACATTCTACAAAACTACCATCTAGGGTATCAAAGATTAAGTTAGCAAATTAGAGGAAACACGGATTTGTATAGTAAGACTATACAGTAAATACAAATCATTGGCGAAAAAAAAACTGTAACATCTCTGTATTCAGTAAGCCAGTAGTATATACAGTAGTCTGGGATCCTGGTAGGCTGACTGCACGACAATAGAGTAAACCTATCGAAGAAGTATAAGATTAGGTCCGGATGCCAGGCTAAATAGTTTTAAAATAGCTATAAAAAACAGAAACTCCTTAAAGTGCTCTAGTAATGGAGTTTTCCCGAGTATATAATGTAAAATCTACAAATTCTATATTCTTTCAGGACCTCTTTATGGAAACATTCCAACCAGCAATATCGAATCTTCAAAATATATTGGAACAGAAAATTCATGGAAAAGAAACTCGATCTGCACCAGCGCGTACGGGGCGCCGAATGGGACTCTTGTGGTTTTGTACTCGAAATTCAATTTTGTAATTGGACAAAAATGAGTTCAGGTGAACAAAATTTGTAGCGTACTTGAAATTTAAATTTTGTCATACAAAATTATCTTTCAGTGGACAAAAGTTACTTTTGTCATGACAAAATTCATTTTTGTAACAAAGACTTTACTTTTGTTACCTAATTTGAATATTGGGCGACAAAAGTCAAATTTGTAGGCAAATTAGTTTAGTTTGTATTCTGTCAACTAATTTGCATACAAAATCGACTTTTGCGACACAACATTGACTTTTGTGGGACAAAATTGCCTTTGTGAGACAAAATTGACATTTGTGAGACAAAATTGACTTTTGTGAGACAAAATTGACAAAATGTCGTCACAAAGGTAAATTTTGTCTCACAAAAGTCAATTTTGTCTCACAAAAGTCAGTTTTGTCTCACACAATTGACTTTTGTGTTTTAATTTCCATATCAGGTAACAAAAGTCAATTTTGTATGCAAATAAGTTTATATTTGCATACTTTTTTGACAAAATTGACTTTTGTCATCACAAAAATGAAGTTTGTCATCACAAAATTTGAGTTCTCATAAAACTAGCCACAAAGTTCCTCTTTGGAAATAAGTCAAAACCGGAACTAACAAACTAGCCCAAAAGTTCCAACGGCCCGAACTTATCAACCAGTCACAAAGTTCCATTTGGAGAATTGATGCAAAGATCCACATGAGGAGGGGGTATAATATTCTTCCCTCTCATAAGGATACTATGAATGCTAAATTTGCATGATAATAACTTATTCCGTTTTATGTGAGCTATGAAGTAAAACTTTAATTTGGCTGAGGGAGTTTGTTCTTCCCCCTAAGTACATGAAAATTTAAAAACATTTTCATTATTTCCCCAAAAATAAAGTTCCATGCCTTTTTTTCATATTTGTCCCCAAAGAAATCCCTGGCTTCAGTGCGTTAGGTATTCTTGTAAATTAATGATTTGCTCTTATATATACTGATATTCATTCTTCACTCGCTTTCTACAAAAAGGACGAATGGTATATTCGGAACGATGTAACTTGTTATTCTGTTCCGCCAGAACTATTCAACCAGGCTAGCTACATTGTTCCGGAACTTTTCAATTAGCTACTTTTTCCGGAACTTTTCGACTGCACTCGGAATAAAATAACTGGTTGGAAAGTTCCATCGGAACGTAATAACTAGTTGAAAAGTTCCGCCGGAACAAAGTAACTGACGGAACATAGTGGCTGTTACAAAAGAACCCCCTCCCCCTAAAACGGTTTAGCTGTTCCAAGCTGACTACCTTATAATGTAAAAGAGACGTTTCTGCCAATTAAAAAAAAAAAAACATTTAAGGAATGACTGTAATATTTTTTCTGTCTATGAAGAAATAACATAAAAAATGTGGTGCACACTGAATAACGCGCATAGCGGGTTATTTAACAGTGTGCACCACATTTTTTTAATGTTATTTCGAATCGACAGAAAAAAATATTCAAGTCATTTCTTATAATTTAATTCGAAATTCCATTTTAAACCTTGGAAAACCATGAAAAAACGTTGATAACATCACGGTCACATGACAAAACTATGTCTATGGGCTGATAACAAAATAACGTCAGCCAATCAGAAGACGCGTTACATCCAAAATTAAATTATTATCAAATGAATTAAAATAATAATTATTCAAAAGTCTTTGATACACAGTGAACTTTGACTTATAGGTGTGAGATGTAAAAAAAATGTCTTGATGTGTATACGACAAAATATACGGAGGAACTAGAAAAGTTAAAAAAAAATGCCGGGATATATTGCGTTACCTAATTTGCTACAATGCCCTTTCTTTTATTTCTCTCTTACTCATTTGTGTGTTTACTAAAAGCTGCCAGTATACTGATTGTCCTTGGAGAAATGTCTTCCCTCGAGGGCCTTCCTCAGCAAGTGTGAGTATAATGGAAATGATTATCTCTTAGATACAGCAATAAAATGTTTTCACTTGAGTGGTAAACTTGGGGATAATGCTTCTTCTTCCGAATACGGGAGTAGACTCCTAGGTAGGAGTGTAAAACTTCCCGGAACTTGTGTGCTATGTACATATGGACTTAATTTAAAATAATATGACAAAGAAAAATCATTAACAATAACATATATACATTATGTACAGTGGCTTTGTAGTTTAATAAGTTGTTGTGGATCCTTCAAATGTTTTGAAGGATTCCAGGGTGTCAGACATACCTATTGCTTCAGTAGTGGGTACCAGTCCGAAATAGTGCGAGAATAAAATGAAAATTTATAGAAATCTTTATTTGTTGATATTTGCCTAAATTTATGTTTCCCCCTAGTACGTCTATCAGATATTGTTAAATTGTCCTTATGAACCTCAACCAACCCCCAATTTATTTTATATAGCATAGTTAATCTAGCTTTTTTCCTTCTTATTTCTAAATTTGCTATAGAAAGAAGCATACGTATAGCCAGTCTATTTGCGTTACAGAATGAACAATACCAGACTGATCATCTACTAATGTGAAATGACTGCTGACACTCACCACTAGTGTACTACTGAATATCTTGAGGTTTTTGTTAAAGGCTTGCCGAATATGTTTTTACTTTTCTTTTGTATGTTTGTGTACAATTTGGGTGGAATGCTATTTCTTCAAAGTAAAATTAAATGCACTTTAAGTGGTTTTCAGTATAGTTTTTTTTTTGCACTTCAAGCGTCAGTAGAATATGTCGGCACACATTTTCGGATCCAAGGGGGGGGTCCGGGGTTGGAATCCCCCCTTTTTAGGCCGATCAATGCATTTAAATGGCAGCATATAGTTGTCCCCCTTTTTACTCTGGGTTGGGAACCCCCCTTTTTAAAATGGTTGGATCCGCCCCTGGCACATCCCAATTAATTTATGTTCGCAAAATGTTAAAAAAAAGAGTTATAATATTATAAAATTTCAATCGATTATATAACAGTTAGGCGATAAAAAAAATGGTACGCTATACCCTCCGATGCAGGTTATCTACACCGAATTCCTAGTTGCCGAATGATATACCGTTGTTTTTGTTATCCAAGCCAGGTCATGATGTGTCGATGTATCTATGTTACCCCAAGTAGACAATGTATTTATTTATCCCAATGTATCAGCAATCACGTTAATTTTGTAACATTCATTCTTCAAGTTCTCAGTTATAGCGTACCCAAATGAAAATTTAAAAAATCCAATTATTGTATGCTTCAATACCTCGTCCTATTGTCTTGCCTGAGAAGTCTGACTGTTTCCAATACAAGTCTTTAACGCTATATATCCTGCATGGCCGATGGAAACTATTAATTGCCAATAAACTGCTTATTTTATTACAGAACCGGTCATCACCTAAATAAGATTTCTCTGTACTCTATTATTGCATTTTTTTTTCATAATCTAGAATTAAGTTTTCATTTAAAACACATTTGGAGGTCCTTTAATTATAATTATTTAAACTATACCGGTAAGCTACGTATATCTATATGTGTCTCTGGCTATCTTGAAATTTAAATATCAATTCGACACCCGTCATGGTATTCAGTTGGTCCTAAAAAAACAAGCGCCCGGGAGCGCCCGGGTGAAGAAAAAGCGCCCGTGGAAAAGAAAAAGCGCCTGGGGAAGAAAAAACAGCGCCCGGGGAAAATATATAAATATTGTATTGGCATAAGACAACTTTGGGTCGATGAAATAAGTTATGCACATTAATTTTTTTAAAATTTCAGACAAGTATTTTGCAAATTCAGATAATTATAGACATTTGTAATAAAGCACAAAAACAAGTATGAATGTTTCAATTTTAACAATAATATATGAATACTATTTCGAAAGACAGATAATAATGGATCACAGTTTATGCTAAAGATTTATAAATTGTTAGACATCAAAAGACATGTTTTTCAAAAACGATATCAAAATGAAAAATGAAAAAAACCAACAGTGTGTACATTTAATAACAAGTGTTTCGAAATCTGCAAGGGTGTCTTTTACGTGCAAGAGATATGGCTCTCGATCTTGACACGGGTTATCCATTTATCGTCCCCTTCCGACGGACTATCATCATTTCTCAAGACCATTCTCTCAAATGATATCAAGGGAGAGCCGCGAAAATTCAGTCTTTGAATTTTTCTCCCAGGAACGGCCAGTCATTAGTTTTGTATGTGTTTTGCACACTGTTATATGTCTATTTGTCTATTGGTATTTTTCAGGGCTTTTCGGCCATGACATTTTCAGTTTATTCAGTTAGACCGGAATATGAGTTTAAATGTCCTTTAATAGGTATCTTTCGCCTCTCAGTTTTCGTCCCCGCCCAGATGAAATGAGAACAACTTATATTCAACGATTTTCCGGCGATAAAGTTTAATTAAAAGCTTTGGTATAAGCGACATCAATCCAATATCATTCTTTGCTTCATATTCCATTGTTCGATCCGTATAAATCTTGAAACCAAAAAAAGAATGCGTGTTTTGTCTAGATTCAACTTCAACACTATAAAACTTTTCCCGCAATTCAGGCCTAGATTAATTGAACATGAACTTGAGACAGTTAAATTTGGCATATGATAATAATTAGCTGTCCGGGGCAATTTTATAGCCAAGCTGTACCAAGAAGGAATATGGAATTATAAATACTTGACTAAAGGCCTTTAGCCATTTAGCTATAGGTCATGTACTACACATTTAAAATTTAACTGTGATATGATGTGACAAAATGTGAAACAGTGTATTCAAAACTTCCGAGAAACAGATGATTTTAATTAGTTGAGCAAATAACATATAAAAAAACAACATGATGGCCTCTAACAGTTAAAACTGTCTTATTTTTAGGTTGCTATGAGTAATTGATTATTGATTTGTATTAATCTAAGTTCGTTCTGTTAAAGTCGTAATTTCTAATAACCTACGGGTTTCTCCTTGTCAAGTTCACGGGTCTACAATCGGCCATATTCGTCGGGCACAGACGAGAAACACACAACGTAAACATGCTTTCAGCCCGATTAGCATCATCTATAGCTCGACAGCTTCCCAGGGCTGCAACAAAGGTTAATATAAATATTTGTTATGAGATTAATCGCCAGAAACTAGTTGCAAGTGCATTACTTTCACCTGTACATTTATTATGAAAAGAGCCGGTTATGTTTATCTGACCTGATGACTTTCAAAGTTTGTAGTACCAATGTAGGATTAACAGTACTTTTATGATGATCTGCTCAATTTGCTTAAGTGGACATGCTACATTTCCCAATGCACAAGTTTTTAATTTAGTGGTATCGCAATGGTTGCAGGAATAACAAACGGCTTTTTCAAGGTCAAAGAAGCCTTTCAGTTTCTTCAACTTAAACTGCAAATTTAATGTATGGCTTTCAAGTTTACTTTTCGAATCTTTTGAGTAATTTAATTTGGCGATGGATGTAGCTGTCCAAGTATGAAATGTCCATAACAATTGTAGAAACTACAAAGGGTAATAAATCTCTTCTCCCTGACATTTGTTTTTTTTGGCAGTGGGTACATGTTCATCCATAGACTATAGTCTACAATAGAGAGACATTTTGAAGTGATGCATTCTAGTTTACATTTCACAGTTTTTATTCAAATTCCAGGAAATTCTATAGCTTATGTCATAAAAGATATCTGACTTGGGACATGTCTGAACACAGAATTTTAAAATCTTAAATCTTGTAGACCGACATCATACATGTACAAATGTATAACCTTAATGTCTTTTGGTATTGTGTAGTTCTTAAATTAAGAAGATACCATTACTTAAGTTGTCAAAGATGCGTATATTATTGCATGTAGAAAAGTACATGAGACACTATGACATTCATCTCTTCAAGTCTCACCAGAGGCACTTGAACAATACACCTTGTCGCTATTTGTCCGCCATTACTGGATATCACGGTATCTGGATGATTCGTTCCAACTCTGATTCGTACCAACAAATTCGTCCCAAGTTGCTTGGTCAGTTCGTTCCAACTTTTCCAAAAACTGCTCAGTTTGTTCCAACTTATTCAAGGACAGTATTAAAGAATATTAACCATTTAAATAGACTTATTATTTTAATTTTTAATGCTGTACTTATAAAAAATGAATATAAATACGTAGAGTGGGGTGCTCATTTTCGCCGTGGACACAATTTCGCCGTTTAAGGATTTTGAGGTGTAAAAACTTCAAAGGATGGCTGAAATGAAAGAAATGCACCCGTAAATTATATTTTCATAACAAATATAATATTTTTTTAAACTGAGACAAAATTGCGGCTCCTACCGAAAATGACCGAAAAACGGACAACGATTTTCGGAAAATTTCCTGAATAAAAAACACGATTTCAAAGAAGTATTTCTAAGTAAATATTTGACTGAATGCCCTAATTTTGAATTCTTTACACCTTTGAAATGTCTGCTATTCATCTATAATGCAATTGATTTGATAAAAATTGTTAAAAGCTGCGGTTATTTGGTTTTAAATAGATGTGTAAAAACGGCGATTATGTGTCCCCCATTGACAAAACATCCGGAAATTTCAAACATCCTTTAATCTAACTTTTCAGATGATTTTCTTAAAACAAACCGGTTTTCAAGCTTAAGTATATTTTGTATTTGAAGTTATTTTCATATAGAAATATCAGTATACTTCAAAAACATTTAGACCTGAACATAAACTGTAGAAAACATGGAAAGATGTGGCGAAAATGAGGGTACGCACTGAAACCCAGACCGGACTCCGGACCCGGACTCAAGTATGAAACCCGGACCCGGACCGGACGCCGGACCCGGACTGGATACCGGACCCGGACTGTGGGTTTTTTACAACTTTTTTGTTTTTTTAGATTACTGTCATATAATAAGTAAAGGTATAATTAAAAAAAAAATCCACATTCTGATCGCAAAATTGAACAAAAAAGAGTAAAGTAAATTAAGGAAGAGATATATAATAATTCGTTTGTCGTTATTGTTTAATGGAAATTAATAAAATCTTTTTATTATCAATGATACAAATGAAATTCTTTTAATAGGAAGAGTGCAGCTCGGTATACCGTGCAGCTCTTATGACTCAATGTATTACTTCTATAAATGATATATGACGGAAAATTTCTACCTCTTCATAAACATATATCGAAATTTTTCGAATTTATACGGACTGTATATAAATATACTAAATTATTTGTTTAATTGAAAGATTTTTTTTTTTCTCACTTTTTGCTTTTCCTTTATTCATTTCTCTGTTTGTTAAATTATTCGATAGTCATCGGAAAAATCAATAAACGACATTTAAGCAGCGATCAACCATGTAATACACAATCTTGAACAGGTGAGTCCGGACTGTGACCTGACATGACCCCGGACTAGTTTGAAGTTTACTATACCTGCGTGTATTGCATTACGAGACTAACTGTATGTAAACTGTTTATTGTCGTAAAGTATATTGACGGGACCTTTGATCAAGCATGTCATACATAAAAAAAATATAAGTTATTTATCCGACATTTAACGAAAAAAATTACATGTTATAGACGAGTCCGGATGGTGACCTGAAGTAACCCCGGACTAGGTGTATTCGCAAACTATAGACATCGATAGAGATATGAACTTCACAAATTATTTGATGAAACGAAATTTTATCCTTTTTATTCATTCAACTTTTTGCACCGTATACAAAGGAAGATGATGCAAATTGATCATGAGTACTCGACAGAAAGATAGACCGCACAAGAAACCATTGGAAACGTTCACGTCCGTTGATGGAATTGAAGAGAATTGCGTCTGAATCATATGACTTATCGTGTAAGTTCAAAGGTTGTAAGGAGGCACATGAGATACAAGAATGCACGGACTAAGACAACTCACAGAGAGATATATAGTTTACCAGAGAGAAATTCTTAAAGTATAGATTTTCATACTCAACGGCCCTTTTCAGGGCCGACCTAAATATTTCAAAAAGACGTTTGAATGTTGTCAAATAATGAGTTTAGCCAATTGCAACTAAGTTTTATAGTTTGTTAATTTGTTGTGCTTTACCATCTCTGTCCAAGATTTGGGGGTTTGATGCCCGCTAACATCATTAACCCCATCGCATTCTTTTTGTTCATGGTCCTAAGTTTAAAGCCTGCAATTCAGTAGTGGTCGTTGGTTCACTGCTGTTCTTAAATGTATTGTTATAAATAATGTTGTAAGTTTGGTCACGGGTCCGGGGTTGAAGCCGACTTCAGAGTATGGGTTTTCTCATTGATAAAAATCGCACGGTTGCACATGATCGCTTATACATCACTTTAGGTTGAATTAGGGTGGATAGTCTTAATTTCCCAGACAAAATCATACCATAATTACTTATTTTATATGGCATTTTATAAAAACAGCAAGTGCATGGAAAAAGAAATCTTGCGGTTCTACAACAAAAACCCAAAGTTAACGCACACATTAATATTGGATAAATACTTCTTTCGTAAAGGTGTTACCCTGAGTAATTACTTATGTCTAAAATTTAAAAAAAAAAGACAAAAGGAAGGAAATTATGTCCTTGATACCCCCTTTTTTTTTACGCATGACAACTTTTTCCGTTTTATACTTTTATAGAATTCTGTTGTTTCTATCTCTCATTCTGCGACATTGAATAATTTGTCCTTATTCTATTAGCTTCCAAATATGTATATATACCAAAGGGAAAGTATTATCATATTCATTCCAACGAGATCCACACACGGAGTCTTGCCACAGCGTGTAATTTTAAGAAATTATTCTTTATAGTGTCAAGTATAAATTTGCTTCACATTGTATTTTTCAAAATCAGGATCTTTTTAAATATATAATCATAACTTTTGCTACGCTGCATCTAATGGTTTGTAATGTAAGTTATGATACTCAAATTTAAAATTATAATTATTCCTATTAAACAGAAGACAATTGAAATTGAACAACGACCAACAGCAGATAACCTAAAGTAAAATAACAAAATTAACGAAATCAAATAAAAATGCACCCAACGAAAGGAAAGCAATTGCCGGATCCCTGATTTGGTATTAAGACAGGTCTTCATTTATAGTACACTAAGACTTGATGCAATATATACTGTATGATATTCTCAATTTTTCATGTGCAATGACTTATCATCGTGTGCCCATACACTTATTCAGCATGCACTACCTTTCATAACATTCCTTAACTTCGGTTGAGTTGTATTAATATGTGTTTGGTTGGTTTTCATGTATCGTATGTTTATAAGGATGTGGTATCGTGTACATGTGACAATTCCTGCTACATATAATCGTTACTTTTGGAAGGTTGATCGTCTGGTTTTTCCGTCTCCCTTTAACTTCGTGAAAAATATTTCTAATATATACAAGACCTCTCTATTTTCAAAAGGACGTGAACTTTCCTCATTTCAGGAGTAGCCGACGGTCTCATTAGTCGACACTTCGGCAAATGTTCGGTGATGCTTTTACATGTTTGTGTCTGAGGAAATAATTTATTTTGTCTTGTGTTTAAGTGAATATCAATTATATTTTTTATGAACATTTTTTTTTAAATGTAATGTTTGCAAAATAATACTGAGAATTGAAATTGGGCAACAGTATATCACTTATTGAATTACTAAGGATTATGTTATCCCAGGCATTAATATACGACTTTAGTCATATTTGGCACCTTTGATAATTACTGATACATTGTCCTCACATATGTTTCTTATCATAATTTCGCATACTATTTCTGATGGTTCACCATGCAATTCAATCGAATAGATCTTTGAAATTCTTATAATCTGTATTAGTATCGTGACAAGTTTTCCTTTGGTGTGATTTTTACGTTTTTTTCACACGATAGAGTATTTTTGTAAACAACTTAGGCAGCAACCATTTGATTTTCTGGGGGGGGCTATGGTTTTTTTTTCTGTGCAAACTTTTTTTTTCGCCTGGGGCGAAAAACAATCTATTTTTTTCGAGACAAGTCGAAAACAATTTTTTTCTTTCAATTTTAGCATAACATATAGTGGCAGCTGAGGGTGAAACAAACAATTTTTTTTTCTCAGAATCAAAAACAAATTATTTTTTTCTCCAAAAACTGGAAACAAACTTTTTTTTCCAAAAAAAACCATAGCCCCCCCCCCCCCCAGAAAATCAAATGGTTGCTGCCTTATGTATGAAAGTAACTTGAGATGTGATATGATTCCCGGTGATGTGATCAATTGATTAACTGATTTCGTTTAAGTAACACAAAAGAGTACAACTGGGACTCTTAATATTTGAACTATAAACCTGATTTTAGGAAATCAAGAAATAAAGAAGCGTGTAGCAAAACGAACAGTAGAACTCATATTTGATCCATAACAGAACATTTACATACATCGGTAAAAAACTGAACTGAATATATAATAAATACTTGAATTATTAAACTCAGAAAAAAAGAACAGATCATGACAACAGATAACACGATCATCCTCATGGAATAAATATTGTATTACTATATATATATATATATATACATACATGGGCCAACAAGGGGCCAATAGTGTCAAAATAACTGTTGGCTGAGTTTTGTTGGGCCAACAAGGGGCCAATAGTGTCAAAATAACTGTTGGCTGAGTTTTGTTGGGCCAACAAGGGGCCAATAGTGTCAAAATAACTGTTGGCTGAGTTTTGTTGGGCCAACGTCGGTTTCTTGTTGTGCTGCCAACACCAACTATTTACCAACTGTGCCAACCAATCACCAATGTTGGCCCAACAAGGTATTGCTATCTGGGATATTGTTCCATATCCTAACAATATTCACATAGTAACGACTCATATAACGTTATTTTCGAGAAAGATTTTCTTTAAAAATAAATTCCTATCAAAATGAACTGTCTGAATAAATATATTATAACATATTCACACACACCAACACACAAACACTCACTCACTCACTCACTCACTCACCCACTCACTCCCTCACTCACTCACTCACTCACACACAATTAGAGAACATCTATGTAACATTTAAATAATTTAATTTATTTACAAAACAATGCTGTACAACAAATTATGAATAAATAAACAAAAAATTGTTAAGTCTGATTAATAATGAAATAAATCAGTTGGAACGAATTGACAATTGACTTGGTACGAATTGTCCAAATCTGGAACGAACTGGCTTGGAACGAATCGGACTTGGAACGAATTGACTAGCATTCGATATCACACAGGTTCCCGTAAAATTTTGACGTCATAAAACAAAATATCTGACGCCACAATGGAAAAGTGATTGTTGTATGCGTCAAAAGTTCAAGCGGCCGGGTCAGCCGGGATTAGCGATAAGGTGTATTGCGCAACACAGTAAAGAATCTTCAGGTCATTGAAGGACTAATGAAAACCTAAAGGAAAAATTTCCATCAATTTTGCATTCATAGAGGTAAACACATTTTTTGTTCTCCAGATATTTTTTCCAGTGATATTCAAAACCAAAACAATAACTTTGCTTATTTTACATTTCTAATTAGCTTTTCCATCAGGGCTTTCCATTGAAGCCGGTAGCCGGCGGAAATCCGCCGTTTGCGGTGGCTTCAAGTGCCGGCTACTTCACTGACAAAAATATAAATTCAAAAAGAAAATAATATCTTTTTCAAATGTTTACAGGCAGCCGAAAGACGTATTTTCGCAAAGTCGCGGTCACGATAAACAAGGGTGAAAAGTCAGTGTTTACCTTGGGCTAAATATAGTTCACATGAATTCAGGTCACTGATTGGTTGTCTATTTAAAGTCAGAATGCATCGTTTCTTTTCAAAGATAACAAGAGAGACGTTCCGGTGGTCATTGAATGATAACAATAGAGACGTTCCGAGGGTCATTAACTCGTTGGCTATTTTTACTTTTAAAACGTGAAGACAATCAGATAGGATGACAATCTTATGTTATGGAATAATATCAGTCAAATTAAAGAAAGTGTAGTAGATCATATTGTTCAGAATCTGGAAAACAGTATCTTTTGAAGTTCATTTTTCAAAGCCCACGTGGTGTTCAGAGAATCAAGGTCAAAAACGAAAGTAGAATATTGTCGACTCGGCCTCAAATAAATAACATTTCCAAATGATTTATGTATCCGACTTATTGAACAGTTTACAAAAAAAAAGAGAAAATCAGAGGATATATCAATTTTCTGTCAATGCTTGAAAAATAATTGTATAATTTTAGTTACGCGTACTGGGTCAGTCTTTAGAGAGAAAAGGGGGGTCATTTGTTTACAAATGCACGTAGTTCTGCAAAATAAATCGATCAAGATTTTTAACAAACCGGATTATTATATAAATAAATCTTTTTTTAAAGTAAATGATTTTAAGCATAAATAAATGAAAATAAAAAACTATAACATAAAAAAAAAAAAAAAAATTTCTTTGAGATTTTTTTTCTTTCTTTAATTTCATACATAAAAAATGGTCATTTGAAAGATGAAATTAGGTGCCAGGAGATTGCGAGAATGCAGGATTTTGCTCTATTTATGGCAGAGCTTCTGGGGGCCTTGAGCGGCCCCCAGACCCCCTGCCGTAAGGCACCAAGCTTACAGCTTGGTGGACGTCCGGCTTCGCCGAACGCATGTTACAGCCGCCTATAATTTTAATTCAGCCTTCTACTTCAATTTCAATGGAAAGCCCTGTTCCATACTATTTAACTTAATATATTCATCAGATTAAAAGTCAGAAAACATAATATGTATGTTCTTGTGTTTATTACAGGTTTGCCGTCATGCCCTGGGTGCTGGCTGTGTTGCAACTAGAAACATCTCTTCTTCATCTCCACTTTACAATACAGGTATTTTTAATCTGATCAGTTAAGGGCATACGATACAGTTACATGGAAGGTAATGACGTTGCTAACGTAAAATGTTATTTTCGCGACGTCAAACTATGACATATCGTGAAAAGATGCATTTTTTGACTGATTTTTATCATTCAAACTTATTTAATTTGAAAACGAGTGCATGGACCCGTATTTTTTAAAACAGCAATTTGTTTCATTTTGCAAGGAGATTATGTGACCCAAATTTTATAAAACTGTAAATAGCGCATTTTTTTTAATTTTGATAAACATGCAGCAAAAAATGACGTTTTTTCCTCTATTCATGAACATTTGATAAATATGAGTCATTTCTGAATAAAAATTGCATAATTTTTTATGATACTTATAAAAAAACAGAAACTACCGATTATTTAACAAAAAACTATTTGTGTTTATCTTTTAAAACAAAAAAGTTATGTCTTTCTTTCGAAAAAGAAAATACGGACACAAATCTGAATTTTGAGCAACTATACAAAATTTCTACCTCATTTTACTCAAAAAGTAGCACATGAAGGTATATTTTTTATTATATATTTGATTTAATCAGGTAAAAAATAGCCTATATGCAAATTTTCATCAACTTGTAAATACAGGTTCAAAAGTGTATCGTATGCCCTTAATTAAAGAATCTGTTTGAATACCTTCCCAGATGGAGTTGTAACAGGCAGGGGTGTGGAAATGCTATGCCCGACTCGCCCGACTCGTACATTTGAACAACCGGACAAGTAATTATTTTTGTCTGGGTTGCCCGTGGACAAGTAAAATAATATAAAAGACAAAGTTCAAATCCAACAGAAATATAGAACTAATTTCAACATGTTCAAAATATATAAAGATGTTCAATTTATGTAAATGAAACCAATGGTTCATGACGATAAATATTACATAATACCGAAAATAGATAGATTAACAAAATAAATAAAAATAAGTATGCGAACCCGAGTTGCGTAACATTGCATTGGTTTTTGTCCATTGACACGGGATGGTCGATTAGGTTTTATCCATCATGTACCGGAACTGTCATTTTATATGATTTTGTATCGAGATTCAGATTGATAAATACTTTATAAAACACCGGGCAAGCAAGACAAAAAGAGTAATGAGTCGAGTAAAAACCCTAAAACGCAAATGGAGGATAAGGAGTATTAAAAAAAAATACGGAAGCGAGAATTTCAGACATCGTGAATATCAGATTGCACCTGGCTATCTAGGATGGAAATTCGGAAAATAAATATTTTTTTTGTCTTTATATTTATAGATCAAAGGTCAACATTATTTGTTGTCAGAGTGGTAAATGGAAGGGACGGTTTAATTGCCCATCAATACAATTATAAAAAAAACCAAAAAAAAAACAAGTGTGTTGATCAGTTGAGAGAAACAGCAAAAAAGTCAATAGTTTATCCATTATTTAATTTCCATTTCTTCACTCACTGTCCTCTAAACTAGTATATCATTATATGTACCTACTGGCTACAATTTTTATTCCAAAACTGCTGCAAAAATTACCTTTACATGTTATTTCATTGGTTGGTTTGCTGTAAGGTTTTTGTCCCATAGATGTTGACCTACTTTACTAAATTTTTACACATAATAAACAAATGGATTTCACTTGTTTGTGATGCAGTTGTAACAGTGCTAAGAATCATATATTAACTACAATGAAATACCTCAATAAATTGGGACCATCAGGGCAAGTAACTTTTTTTCCGGACAAGTGAACTTTACAGTTTTACTTGCCCAGGGACAAGTGCCCACAGCAAATATTTCCACACCCCTGACAGGTGTTTTATAAAGGGTCTAATTAGTGTGTTATCTAGTCATCATTTTGTTCTGAGAATAATTTTTAAGTTCTGTCACATCAACCAAAGAATACAACAGCAGATAAACCCAATTTTATTATATTATTAATATATTAATTTAACTTCTTTAATTTAGCTCCTTACATCATGTACATGATTATAAACATTTTATTTCTGATACATTCATTCAAATGTTTAAACAATTAGTGACAACATGTTAATTTGGTAAAATTTGTCATTCTGTATTCTAACAAGTATTTTTTAAATGAGTTGCTCATTAAATATTAGTTTGGTTTAGCAATACTGTGAAAAGTATCTTTAATATTTGCTGTTTAACATTAAGCAATAACAAATGAAACATTTTTTTGCTTAGGAGCAGAGGTGTCCTCAATCTTGGAGGAAAGAATATTGGGACAACAAACACAGACAAATTTAGAGGAAACAGGAAGAGTATTATCAATTGGAGATGGTATTGCTCGGGTGTATGGTCTTAAAAACATCCAGGCAGAAGAGATGGTGGAATTCTCTAGTGGATTGAAGGTAGAAATTTAAATATTACTTTACTTACATAATTAGGCATGTATCTGTAATTAATCTACACCTCCAATATAGGAGACCAACAGGGTTCTCATTAAGGCGAGTCCATGAGTCCTGGACTCATCAAAATCTGTCTGGACTCATCATTTTCACAACTAGTAATTATAAGTCCACAGATGCATCAAGATAGATATATTTTGTATAAACTAAACACAGTTAAACACAATATCATCTTCTTATAGCAAAAGTTTAAAAGTGATCTGAATTTAATGTCATTTCATTGCTCTGTTAGGCCATGGAGACTTAAATATTACATTATATTGCAATAAAAATATCTTCTCCTTGCTGTTGGACTCACCACGGCCAAAAATGACGAGCCCCATTGGACTCACCTTTAAAAATCCTTAATGAGAACCCTGGACCAAGGAAATCCTCATTTAAACCAAAAACCTAAATAAAATCACACAAAACTGTACATGGTAGATTTCTGACGTTATCTCTTGGAAATAAAGTATTGTGAAAATTTTCCTATTGATAAGCACCTTTTGTAATGGCTTAATATTTGATTATTTGACCTTAATAAGTTTTTTTGAAAACATTCTCATGTATAATAAAGATAAAGTTTCTTACAAAAATCATACATTGTAGTTTTCAGGTATTGAAAGTAAATTGTTTTCAAGAAATTAACAGATATAAGAAGATGTGGTATGAGTGCCAATGAGACAACTCTCCATCCAAGTCACAATTTATATAAGTAAACAATTATACAGTCTTCACGACGAACTTTTAAATCTACAGGCTCGGAGCTCAATTTTTGAAATTTTTTAGTTAGTTTCTGTTGGCCTGTAGATATGATTTTTACAGGCCCGAGAGCAATTTTACTAGCCTGGGCTGCCACTCAGCATGAAGACTGATTATAGGTCAAAGTACGGTCTTCAACACGGAGCCTTGGCTCACACTGAACAGCAAGTATCAAGGGCCCCAAAAAATACTAGTGTTAAACCTATACCATTCAAACCGGAAAACCAACGGTCTACTCTATATAAAAAACGAGAAACACTATTAACCACATCAACAACAACATGAATAATCAAAAATTTCAAATAATGCATTAAAGTTCTGAAAGGTTTTATTCCTGCTTGACATATCTTTCGATCATCTGACACCAATATCAAATATTACACCTACACTTGAAGATGCATACAAAACTGAACTGTGAAAGCTAATATCCATGGCTTTCAATATTTTTGAGGCTTTTTGACATTTATCAGTTTGCACAGTTTATCATTAAAGGGAAAATTCACGAATTTTTACTTATGGTTTAAATATGTTCATTATGACATAATATATATATTTACAAAGTTTTATCGCTATATGTGCAGTAATAAAGGAGAAATTCAATAATTAATGAAAAAATATCAACTACTTCCTGTAGGTCGTGACGTTTTCTCCTGATTTTTGCATGCCGGGATTTAAAATACAATCATTAAAAGTCTTGGTTTTTAATCATATTTTAACGTAATCGTAAGCGCGCCGATGACTTATGCTTTATCTAATAACCATCCGATAATAAGAAGATAAAACGCACAGACGTTCAATTGTACTCATTCGTGAGATAAATTATCTATGTTAAACGTATATATTCGAATTATTTTTGTAGACAACACAAAAAGTTATAAATTTATTTTTAATAAATGCATTTTCGGACTGATAAGGTGAACAAATTAAAGTACAATAATCTGTAAAGACAATATGTTGGTGTACTATTATTGACCTTTTACTATCTCTGCTATGGCTAGGTTTATACGATGTGTGTATTCACGGTTCTGTGGCAATACTCGTAGATGGCTTGTTGAAAGGTAAATTGTTATTTGCACTTCGGTATTTAACCACGCCTCTAGGGCACACCTTGCCAGGTGTGACTGTCTATTCGGAGCAGTGGTAGCATTTAATACACACATTAAAAATACATATTCAAGTTGGTGACAAATAAAAATTGGTCGCCGTGGAATTATTTAATTATATTTGGTGCTATTATTTATTTGAATTCAAATAAGTTAATTTACTAAGAAATACACAATTTTCGGTTAAAGACGGGAAACTTAATTCATATGTCAGAATGAAATGATATACAAGTCTTGTCCTTGATTTATGTCTCATAAAAAAGGGGGACTTAGAAATTAGAAATAGCTTTACTAAATCATTTTTATTTGTCTTTATTAGGCGAAAAAATGTACGAGAACACTTACATTTAGACTTTTGAAAGCCATGTATTAATTAATATATGAAACTATCTGAAGATAACTCTACCGAAGCGGAATATAATATGTACGAATATAGAAAAAAATATTTTTGTAATGGAATCGAAAAATTACGAATAGATATTCTTTTCAAGTGTGATAAACGTCAACCAAATTTATTCATAATCGGGAACGTCCTTATTAAAATCTGAGACAACTATAATAATCGTCGTCTCCCAACGTATATATATACTTAAATAACTATTTGATCAACGATGTTTAAAATTAAAAGACAACGAATTTAATGTTATCTTTCCCTATTTTTGAATGTTATTATAAGTCTGTTCAACTTGCAAGAATACCTCTAAAGCGGACAAATATCCGACAAGCAGTTTATTCTTTAAATTGCTGTCATTGAATATCAAGAAAGAAAATAAATCCCGAAATTGATACTCAATAGTTTTCCTAGAAAATATTCACATTCCTTGGGGATTATTAGTGTACGTCCAGTTGCATATATTTTACATAAATGTTGGAACAATTGTGATGATGACGAATTTCGTCCTTTATTCGAGAACAATTTAATTGATATATAAATCTGTGAGTTTACTATGTTCTTAACTTCGATGAACCAAAGCAAGTTATAAATTGACCTGTATTTAAATCAAATTGTTTCTTTTTTTTCTTCTTCTTCTTTTGGTATACAATAGTCTATCGAATTCGTTGATTACATACTGTTGGCATACGTGGACTAGTCTATTTACAAAACTTTTACCACAATTGACAAAATGTATGTTTCTTTCTTATGTTCAATGTATACATGTATACATATTTTAAATAGCGCTACTGACTATAGTTCCGTAACTTTCTACCAGGCGTATGTATACACGAATCGTCGACAAGTGCGCACATTTTTTTAGATCAATAATTCTGGTATGTTCCAATCTGTCCTAAACTATTGACAACGAGTATATATTACATTTTCCCAAATTAAACCTTGGAAAAATATGTAAATAGATTTGTATTTCTTCAATTATTTTTTTTTGTATTTTTTTTTTTTTTTTATAAATAATATTCTTTACACCAGAAATGTTATTTATAAACAAGCGTATGAGTTCAGTAATGACTAGTATATTATATCACTTTCGGACACGCAAGACAAAAATGTATATTATACATGCACCTGATAGTTCAAAATGGAAAGTTATAAGTAACGGTCGTGTACACTGATCAATACCTACAGAAGTGAAACGATGCATGAACTTGCAAGCCCGCCGGACAGGAAATCGATTGAATACCTGGACGTGTCACCTTACACCCCTTCCAATACCTTTGGGAGTAATACCTTTAGCCATGCTGGTGATCAGATAAGGGAAGATCCGAATTTATTTAAATAAAGTTTATTACTTGAAAGAATTATGAAAGAATTAGATTTTCGAAAACAATTTCCACGGAACACTTATTTATCATTTTATGATTTGAACTTTGACTTTTTAACTAATTACAATATTATCAGTTTAAAAATAACAGACTATATGGTTATTTAGAAATATAAGACCATTTTCCGTATCAAGTTAGTCAGTCAGATAAAACAACCGTACGATTGACAAGATATCGACACGCAATTACGACTACATCGTTTACTGTAGTTTTGTTCCTTTGTGGTTTATTGACATATCGTGATTTTTCATCGGAGAAGGTGACAAGATGGCGGAGAGTAGAGAACTGATACTCAAAATTTAAAATCGATGGTGATCTCTTATTTAGCGGAATAAAATATTAATACCTATAAATTTGAGCATTTTTATACAGAATGGACATAATATCAATTTTTGATTTTTTTGCGAAGTTTCCCTTTAAGTCACACCTCTTCTCTTTCTATTAATCACTGCATTGCGTTCACAAAGAATACATTCAGTACAGAAAAGTGATGGTAAAACAAAAGATATATTTAAAAAATCTTCTCTGAATTAATATTTTCTTTTATAGGGCATGGCCTTGAATTTAGAAAGGGACAATGTTGGTGTTGTAGTATTTGGTAATGACAAACTCATTAAAGAAGGTGATATTGTCAAGAGAACTGGTGCCATTGTAGATGTACCAATTGGAAAGGAAATATTAGGAAGAGTTGTTGATGCTTTAGGTATTCCTATTGATGGAAAGGTAAGGCTAGTACAACAAATTCTGTTCCTTAAGCTGTCCATGTTCCAGCTGAGCTAGTTTTGTAGGGGCACATGGTCCATCCTTATTTGTTCTACAAGACCAATTTCCAGTCTTGTCATAATATCTTTGATCTTTTAAAGCAATAAAATTTAATTGATTGACTTCTAGTTGGGCAGTAAAGTTAAAGGGTAAATGTTATCAATTTGCACAGTGAAATGACCATCTCTTGACAGCATGTCTAACTAAGCTTTTGAAATAATTTGAGTAAATGGATTAATTAATGAAAATATTTGTTATTTAGGAATTTAATGCAGTAATCTATTCATGTCATATTCTAATTTAAAAGATATAAAGGCAAATACAGTATGTGGTTTTAAAGAATATATTACAAGCACTTCTTAAAACAACCTCATTGTTTAAATACTCGGATCAAAAATTGTTTTATTGACCAACTGGACTGCGTTAAAATTCTTCAATTCTTTTTTTGGGGGAAATCCATGTTGATTCTAGCATATTATTGACTATCACAGGATTAATTTTAAGGGAGGAGAAAGAAATTAGTCTCAAGATTCACTTAAGATTTAAAACCTGACATCTGTCATTGGGGGTGGGGGGCAGACAAACAATTTGCTTTTTCTTTGTCCTTGATCATTTTAATTATACTCGACTGTATTGTCTTGCCTAAAGAAGGTTGAGTAAGTCAGAATAAGGTGTGCTCTCTTTGCTTAAATTCAAGGAAAGTCGATGATATTTGGCATGCAGATGTATTGGCATCAACGAATCTTATTTCCATGAAAATTATTTGAAATCAATCATTGTCTATTGACTTTTAAAAATTTGCCTAGTTTCATGTTGTAAGTTTGTGATTAGGTCAGTTGAAGGACAACCATTTATGACGTTTCAAATTGAAATGATACAAAGTTTTGGATAGTTAACTGTTATTTCCCATTTGTGTTTCACCCTTTGTATTAGGGTATCAAAATTATATACAGACAAGACATTACTCTGTGTCAACAGATTATTGAAAATATTCTTTGTTCATAGGGACCACTTGGAACCGATGAAAGAGCCAGAGTAGGTGTTAAAGCTCCTGGCATCATTCCACGTATCTCAGTCAAAGAACCCATGCAGACTGGAATCAAAGCTGTAGATAGCTTGGTACCTATTGGAAGAGGACAGAGAGAATTGATCATTGGTGACAGACAGACCGGGTATGTAACAATGTTGATGTATATAATAAAATAATTTAGGTTTGAAATTAAATTAAATAATATTGTTACTCATCCCACGGTTTAAAACTGTTTTTGAGAATTTCAAATCAACAAGTTTACATTTGTGTATCCCTTGCACTATATAGGAATTCTTATCCAACAACAATGTTTCTCAGATACTTGAAGCATAGATTAACTTTATTTATTATAAATTATGGCAGTGTTCATCTGTCCTTGACCTCATTTACATGGATCATTGATAATGTTAAGTTAATGTGATCTTGTAGTAAAACCTTTATCACAAAGACTTTCAACATACATTCATTGTCAGTCAAGCAGATGTGACATTTCAGGATGTGCACTCCTTGATATTTAATTATTATAATTAATCATTCATTTAATGAAAATGAAACCCATTTATTTTTGTTATATCAGAAAAACTGCCATTGCTATTGATACCATCATCAACCAGAAGAAATTCAATGAAGCAGGAGACGAGAAAGCCAAACTGTACTGTATCTATGTAGCTATTGGTCAGAAAAGATCAACTGTAGCACAGATTGTAAAACGTCTCACTGATGCTGGTTAGTATTGGGGAAATTATGATTATTTTTGATGACTGATATACAAATACACATCAAACTGGAATTAAAAAGATCCAATGAATATAAAACAGATAAATATTTTTATGCCCCCAGGGTAGCAGAGAGGGCATTAAGTTTTACCCTTGTACGTTCCAAAATTGGTGTTCTCTAACTTTAGTTTGCCTCAGCCAAATGTTATGAAACTTATACACAATGCTTATTACCACAAAACACAGATCAAGTTTGAAATTTAGTGGCATCACTTTTACTGTTCTTGAGTTATGCCCTTTACAAATGGAAAAGTTGCTGAATTTTTATGCCCCCCCCTGCTGAAGCGAAGGGGGCATTAAGTTTTACCCTTGTCCGTCTGTCCGTACGTCCCAAAATTGGTTTCCATTCTCTAAGTTAAGTTTGCCTCAACTAAATGTTGTCAAACTTATACAGAATGCTTATAACAACAAAACACAGATCAAGTTTGAATTTTGGTGGCGTCACTTAACCTTTCTAGAGTTATGCCCCTTTGTAAATGGAAAAATTACAAAAATTTTCATTTCCATTCTCTTCAACCAAATGTTATGAAACTTATACAAAATGCTTATTATCACAATGCACAGATCAAGTTTGAATTTTGGAGGCATCACTTTTACTGTTCTAGAGTTATGCCCCTTTACAAATGGAAAAATTGCAAAATTTTAGCAATTTTACAATTTTTTTTCTAAAAATATCGATGATGTCATCGTTCAAGTAATTTTTCTAATGCCCGTCAAAATTTTGACAGGACGTATTATGGTATACAAATGTCTGTCTGTCCGTCATAAACATGTACACTGTAACTTGAAAATAAGATTTAAACTATTTGAGTTACGGCACTTTCTAACTAAAACAGGGGTGTGTTTTTTTTCACATGTCGCACCCTATCTCAAAAACAATTCTGGATTATGGCTTAAAACTTTAAAGACTTCTTAGTTATATTAATTTTAATATCTGTATACTTTTTGGTGATGATTCAAAATTTTATTTTTGAGTTATTGAGTATTTTAAAAAAAAGGGGGAGGGTTTTTTTTTTACATGTCGCGCCATATCTCAAAAACGATTTATGATTATTGCTTAAAACTTTACACATATCTTTGTTATATTAATCTTAAGATCTGTATACTTTTTGGTTTGATTCAAAATTTTATTTTAGTGATACTTCGTTTTTTGTAAAAAAAAAAACAGGGTTGGGGGTTTCACATGTCCCGCCATGTCTAAAAAGCAATATATGGTTATTGCTTAAAACTTTCTCAAAAACTATTTATGATTATTGCATAAAACTTCCACACAAGCCGTCGGGCGTATCATGTGCTCATGGCACAGCTGTTTATTAAAATTGGAGTTATCTTCCTTTGTCCATTATAATAGAATCAACTACAATCAATGCTTTATACAATGCAATGTTTAATTTTTACTTCCACAGATAAAACACAGAGCAAGTTGAATTTTGGTAGTGTCACTTTAACCATTATTGAGTTATGCCCCTTTATAAATCCTAAAATAATGCAAGTGGGGGCATCATCTGTGTCCCATGGACACTTCTTCATTTGTTTGATAATGACAATCTTATCAATGTCTAGTAAATAAACTTATTGAAAAATGTTAACACTATCAAAGCATAAGGTAATGGTTGATTGATAATGTTGACTGAAAAGTCCAGAAAGATATTTAATTGAAGAAAAGAAAAAAAACTGAGGCAAAGTTGACCTTATTTAATTGAATACACAAAAAAAAAACCCTCATGCAAAGTTGACCTTTGGTGGATTTTTGCTACTCTTTTTAGGTGCCTTGTTCATAAAGCCCCTCCAGTATTAAGTACATCTCGGTTTATAAATTTTTAGGTTTGAGCGTTCCTGAAAAGAATTTCTGATACACAAAATTTATAAAGTGTCATTTTCATTTTAAATACTGTTATCTAAAATAAGTTTCATGTTTTGCAGTAAGGCCAAAAAAAATAAAACATGTTTCCGCTAACCCTGCCTACCCTAACACTTTTTATGCCATTTTTGAATAAGCACTGTTAAAGTCAAAACTGATTCCCTAGTAGTAACCAGCTAAAAATTGTTTGTAAAATCAAATAATATTGCATACCTACCTACCCTATTTTTTTTCAGCAAGCAAGGGGAAACAGGTATTACTTTTTTTTGGCATAATTAAGTGGTCTTTATGATTTTTAAAGTACATTTTATGTCATAAATAATTTTTGATTCAAATGTTTGCTGTAATTTTTTTTAATCTTTCAGATGTGATGAAATACACCATCATTGTAAGCGCTACAGCTTCTGATGCTGCTCCCCTTCAATACTTGGCTCCATATTCTGGTTGTGCTATGGGAGAATACTTCCGAGACAATGGCATGCATGCTGTCATCATATATGATGATCTATCAAAACAGGTATAAATCTTTGTCAGAATATTGAGAATGTTGATGATACTTCACATTATTATTGCACAGCACTTAGTGCCCTACTTACATACCCTCTCATTACAATCAAGGCTAATTAGTTCTCTGGCAGCTTATTTTACTTGTTCAGGCAACAGGTAAACTATTTAGTACCAGACATTGATCTGTCTAATGAAAGTTATTTTCTTAAATTTCAGCGGTTTGCATCTAAATAATTTAGTTAACAAGATTCATATTACCAGAAAACATATATAAATATTATTTGATGAAAATTTAAAAAGGAAGTAGCAAAGGTTTTGAGTGAAAAATTGTCAGAACCACGTTGTTTAAACTAGTACAGTCATGCGCATGGGAGCAGTTGCGAGATTTATTTATGCATCCGATTTTTATACGACCGCAAAAATTTGAATTTTTCGTCGTATATTGCTATCACGTTGGCGTTGGCGTTGTCGTCGTCGTCCGAATACTTTTAGTTTTCGCACTCTAACTTTAGTAAAAGTGAATGAAAATCTATGAAATTTTAACACAAGGTTTATGACCACAAAAGGAAGGTTGGGATTGGTTTTGGGAGTTTTGATCCCAACATTTTAGGAATTAGGGACCAAAAAGGGCCCAAATAAGCATTTTCTTGGTTTTCGCACTATAACTTTAGTTTAAGTAAATAGAAATTTATGAAATTTGACACAAGGTTTATGACCACAAAAGGAAGGTTGGGATTGATTTTGGGAGTTTTGGTTCCAACAGTTTAGGAATTAGGGGCCAAAAAAGGGCCCAAATAAGCATTATTCTTGGTTTTCGCACAATAACTTTAGTATAAGTAAATAGAAATCAATGAAATTTAAACACAAGGTTTATGACCACAAAAGGAAGGTTGGGATTGATTTTGGGAGTTGAGGCCCGAACAGTTTAGGAATTAGGGGCCAAAAAGGGCCCAAATAAGCATTTTTCTTGGTTTTTGCACCATAACTTTAGTATAAGTAAATAGAAATCTATGAAATTTAAACACAAGGTTTATGACCATAAAATTTTTGGTCCCGTTTTCAAATTGGTCTATATTAAGGTCCAAAGGGTCCAAAATTAAACTTAGCTTGATTTTAACAAAAATTGAATTCTTGGGCTTCTTTGATATGCTGAATCTAAACATGTACTTAGATTTTTGATTATGGGGCCAGTTTTCAAGTTGGTCCAAATCAGGATCCAAAATTATTATATTAAGTATTGTGCAATAGCAAGAAATTTTCAATTGAAGAGTATTTAGCAATAACAAGAAATCTTCAATTGCCGCGCCCTTCTGCCCTGACGTCTTTTTCCAAAATTATCTTGTGCCGTTTTGGTAAAATTTTGTTTCATCGATTTCTGATCTCCAAGTTAATTACATATATGACACCTGTGTGATTGCCCCCAGGTTAATCATGTCATTACAATCAATTACAATGATAAAGACTTCAAAGGTGTTAAATAACTAGGTAATTTAATTAGGACAATGTATCTTTTTGGCAGCAGTCCATTTGCGCCAATTACTGTTTTTCAGGGGTATCATTTGCGCCAAATTTTGTTTTCCAAATGTATCATTTGCGCCAATATTCGGAACCCATTTGCGCCAATTTACCTGTACACATATCTATCATAAATATTAGTGATTAATATTTATTCTTATTTTATGCTTAAAAAGTATCATATGATCGGAGATATTTCAACATGGAGATGAGCATTTGGAGAGAAATGACTTGAAATGCAGTAGACATGCAGTCCATGTATAGAGAGAGAAGAAAACTTATTGCTTTGCTGAATATATTTAATACAAGATATGCCAAAAGAGAAGAACATATAAGCTTTTACTGATTATGTTTTAGCCACACACGTTGATGACACAGTGCTTTGCTCCCATCATCCGTATGGGCTGAAACTCTATCTACCGCAAGACGTACTAGTAATGGGGCAGTAGCATTTCACGGGGAATTATTATGAACTGTTTTCTGCATTTGATCCTTCAATGTTTGTCTTTTTGGACAATAAAGTGAAGTTACAAGCTACTTAAGAAGAAAGTATGTTTCAGAAACGGAAACATTTGCCGTGTAAACTGCCAGTTCCAAGTCCGAATAAAGGTGGAGAGAAGTCATTTTTCTTCTAATTGGCGCAATTGTATGTTTTATTTTTGGCGCAAATGATACCGTGTAATTTTAAAACAGGTGGCGCAAACGTAGCATTGTAGAAAAAAAGTTGTGGCGCAAACGGATCTCTCCCATCTTTTTGTCATACTTTTGATGAATGTGTCAGCGAGTGTGTTTAGCTTGGGTCGGCATTTTCGATCTCCAAGTCACAATGGAAGAGCGTATATAAATGAAGACTTTCATGACTTGAAGAGCGTATATAAATAAAGACTTTCATGACTTTAGAATTGAATTTATGTCATCAAAATAAAACTATGCCTTTACAGAAATGCCTTCCATCTCAACTTGTTAGCGACAAGCACAGTTTTTAATTAACCCAAACGTGGTGGAAATTGATTTTGGAGTTACTTCCCCTGTTTTAGCTTATTACAAATTTGTGCTCTAAAAATATTATCTAGTATCAAAAAAAGGAATAAATTACCAATTGAATATATAATAACATAATAATGTTACCTTAAAGATATTAACTGTCTTTGAACATATTAAAAAATATATTTTGCAATTTCTACTTGATAATTACACTTTTAGCAATCCATGTTCTAAACATTGTTAAATTAGTAATGCTCTCAGTTTCAGATCATATGATGTATTAAAAGCTATAATTCCTATATAGAGAAGAAAAAAAACCCACATATTCTTTCATAATGGGTAGAGTGAAGTTTAAACTGTAAAAACATAATATGTTGATGAAGATGTACTATATCATTCATAACTACACAAACAATGAAATAAAGACTATAGTTGAAAAGCATCTTTATTTAAAAAAACCAACATATACAATATAAAAAAAAAAAGATTCGTTAACTAGTGATACACACAAAAACGTAGACAAAAAAATGAGCAGTGCTTTTTCTTATCATAAAAAGTGCCCTGCCCTCCACTGGCACCCTGCTCCTTTTGATTTCTAGCTAGAGCACTGTTGTGCAATAGCAAGAAATTTTCAATTGATTGGAGTTATCTTTCTTTGTCCAGAATAGTAGTTGAATCAACTTAAATCATTGTTTTATACAATATACAATGTATATTCACTTTTACTACCAACTGATAAACTAAAACAATCCTTACCATTCAGTGATAACAAGCACTTGTTTTACATTTTAATATTTTATGATGCATTTAAATGAGTAGTTATTGCTATTTCTTCAATTTTTTTGAGAGGATTAATATTCAACAGCATAGTGAATTGCTCAAAGGCAAAACAAACATTTTAATTTCATTAGACCACATTCATTCTGTGTCAGAAACCTATGCTGTGTCAACTATTTAATCACAGTCCAAATTTAGAGCTGAATCCAGCTTGAAAGTTGTGTCCATACTTGCCCCAACCGTTCAGGGTTCAACCTCTGCGGTCGTATAAAGCTGCGCCCTGCGGAGCATCTGGTTCAAAAATGCTAAAAATATCATTGATACCTTTAGGCCAAATAAAAATATATGTATGGTTCCAGTTACATACTTTTAAAAAATAGACAAAATGTGTGTTTACCGAAATTGTTTCCGGTATTATACGTGACCCAACTGGAAGTTCGCCATTTTTACATGTGTTTGGTTGTAAAATAAACAGTCATGATACGTTTTTAGTTAATTTTGTTGCATTCTGTTATGAATTCTTGCATTTTAGCCATAACAGATGCTTGTGATGGAAATTCAGATGACAGAAATGTGATGACTATGAATTTAATTATTTTAATTCACAATCCTCAAAATTTGATCGTTTGAAAATTTATTTTTCAGAAATGAAAAAAAAGTTCTAGGGTCGGTCAGGTTACTGGAACCACTCATATATTTTTATTTGACCTTATCTAATGTTCATTTCAAGTTTTTTCTATAGAAATAAAGTGGAAAGAGCTACTTTAATAACTCAATCGTGCTTTTTTACGTACATGTATCCGCCTCTGGTCCATGTTTTACCATTGTCAAGTCAACATCCGGTATGAGAAAAATGTACTCTTCAAAAACGAAATTCAAGTTATGACAGCGTTATTTTGCGCAAATAAAGAACCTTAGGCAGATATTAGTAAGCTGATGTTGCACACTGTCAATTTAACAGTTTATGTCAGAACATCGAAATTTATATTTAAAAGTCCAGTCAAATACCGTTTTTGTGTCAATCATAATTCATATGATGCCGAACTGATTACTATTGGTTTCCTTTTGGTACTAAGTTTTTAAGGATAAAAATCGGGATGAGACAAAAAAAAATGTCCTGCTGGCTCAAATATTTTTTGGAAGCCCTGATCTAATGGAATGCCTTCATCTGTCCATTCAAATGACTGAAATTGTATTTAACATAGCACTGGTTGAAGTGATGGTTTTTCTTATAGTGCAATATTTTGGAACCATGCGAATAACTCTATGATCAAATAAATTATATCAAATGATTGTTTGTTACAGGCTGTAGCTTACCGTCAGATGTCATTGTTGTTACGTCGTCCTCCAGGTCGTGAGGCCTACCCTGGTGATGTATTCTACCTCCACTCTAGATTACTGGAGAGAGCAGCTAAGATGAATGATAGTCATGGTGGTGGATCTTTGACCGCCCTTCCCATCATTGAAACACAAGCTGGTGACGTATCAGCCTACATCCCAACCAATGTCATTTCCATTACAGACGGACAAATCTTCTTGGAGACTGAATTGTTCTTCAAAGGTATCCGACCAGCCATTAACGTAGGATTGTCTGTCAGCAGAGTAGGAGCAGCTGCTCAAACCAAATCCATGAAACAGGTAAAATTATACTGTAAATTTATGTAACTGTGTAATAAGTAATGGAGGTAATGGCAAGGCTGAATGGTATAGAATAACATGATACTGTGGATTCACTATTATTTGTTGGATACCAATTTTCGTGGATTTCGTGGGTACAGGTGAACCACGAAATTAAATGTTCAACGAATAACAAATTTTCTATAAGCTTGTAAACAGACTTCGGCAAAACCACAAAATTAAATATCAACGAACATGTAAGTGTTCCTTAATCCAGGGATATTGGTACCCTTGAAAATTAATGAATCCACAGGAGATGTAATTTAAATTTGCCCAGGCAGTCCTGATTGTACAGAAATTAGTTAGTGTATGAATTATCTTAAAATACCTGCTATTAAAGTAGAAATTCAGTAATTCCAAGGTTTTATCTGACTTTCACATTTATGAGAGAAGATCAGTTGTCAGTTAACTGCAGGTTTTTTTTATAGGTATAAAAATATCACTAACTAGAAAGAAGATGTGGGGTACAAGTCAATAAGAAAGAAACTAACAATAATTTGAAATAAATATTATTTCTCCAAGCTTCAAGTCTTAAACATAATTTTTCTTAAAATGGTATAAACTGATGTTAGATATTAATTTTAATATGGTATGTACTAAATATTGTATATTAATTCATGGATGACATCTTATAGGTTGCAGGTTCCATGAAATTGGAATTGGCTCAGTACAGAGAAGTAGCTGCTTTTGCTCAGTTTGGTTCTGATTTAGATCAAGCTACACAAAACTTACTCAACAGAGGTGTCCGATTAACTGAGCTTCTTAAACAAGGACAATATGGTAAGTCCAATCAATAATTAACCAAGGCGATAGTTTATACTTATAAATAACCTGGTTCCAGGATAATCATAATAATAATGAAAAAGGCATACATTTCAGCTTCAATATTTTATCAACCCCACAGAAAACTACATAGAATACACTAACAAAAAATATGATTTTACCTTATTTATAGAGAAATTGTAAAAAAAGGATCGTAATTTGAAAAAAAAAAAACCAAAAAGAGAGAAACAAGTAAAAATTGAGGAAGGTGGAAGAATAAATGACCATATCATTTCGTCACAGTTTAAAATTTCATGGAACATTGAGTCGGTCTTCATCATTTCATGTTAAATTTTCTAAATGGAAAATAATAGAGACACACAAGGGTTTTGTTGACTTATATGAAAATAATTTATTATACTTTTTAAGTATGATTTTGGTAACTTGAGTGTGACTCTTTTAAGTTTTATTTTTAAAAAGTAACAGCAACAGCAGTTAGATTTAGTAACCTCTCTTTTATATATCATCTGTTTATTTTCAGTACCAATGCCCATTGAAGAACAAGTAGCAATCATTTATGCTGGTGTAAGAGGACATTTAGACAAATTAGATCCATCCAAAATCACTGCTTTCGAGTCAGCATTTTTACAACACATTAAAGGCAGCCAAAAAGAATTGTTAGCTACAATTGCAAAGGACAACATGATTACTGAAGACTCTGATGCTAAATTAAAACAAGTTGTTCTGAATTTCCTTTCAGGATTTGAGGGTTAAAAGAAGAGATTTTTAGTGCTAAGACCAATTTGTACAATGACTATTTATGAATGAAAGTGTGATATCAATATTGCTGTGTGAGTTAGTTATTATTACAACACAGATCAATTCTTGTTTGGACTCTTTAGGCAGTCCGAATGTGTAAAAACAACAAGAATAAAGTTATTCTACATAGTTTCAGAGTTTTTTACTTCATTTACCTTGTTGGTATCTTACAGTGGTAAGAAGTTAGTTTACTTTCTTTTCCAAAGAAAACAGCTGTTTCTATGTCTTTTGCACACTTCTAGAATAAGGTGTTTCCTGATAAAGAATTTTATGATATTTATCATATCATTAAAAAAATGTTGAATACAGGAAACTTGTTCATACAAAAAAAATACAAGATCTGATAATTCATCAAATAAACAAATTGGAGATCTTGAGATTGGCATGCTGAGATGAATGTTGATATGTTCAAGTTGATCACAAAGAATTTGATTAAATTTCATTTAATTCAATGAACAGTCCATTTAATTCTTAAAATATGTTAAAAAAACATCAATCATACAATAGACTAGAATTGTTTGAATCTGAAGTAAGCTTTATGATCAGCTGTTATTAAAATAAGAAAATATGTGATTGCCAATGAGAAAAATTTTCACTCGAGACTTATTATGTAAACAACTACCAATTGTGGTTTGGCCTCCAATAATATTAAAGCAAAACCGATATAAGGTAAGCATTAATTCCTATGTATGACGAAATGTGAAACACTAAAAAAAAAAATATAAAGCTATAATCATCAGCCTGATTTATGCTCAACACAATGTATGAAACAGTTATGGCAAGACAGCAACCAACAACCATCACTGAAATGCTGGCTCTTGACTTGGGGTAGAGGTGAAACGGCATGATATAGGAGCAAACTAGAAATTGCTTACAAAGAGCATGTCTCATCATATCAGAACAAATGACACAAGAATGGATCTTGGGAGAACTCTGACCTACTAAAAGCTTAATTTCAAGTAACAACAATTAAAACCATCTTTTCCCTGGACTTAAATATCAATCTATACATTTTCCCTGGACTTAAATATCAATCTATACACTTCCATTGAGTTTAGTGAGAAACAGTCCGAGGAAGGCATTGCTGGAATTTAAGCTAAGACAGGCTATACTATAGCATTAATTGATGTAATTACCATACAAAAAAAAATATTCGAATTAAAAAATATGAATCTATGCTGGTACTTTTTATACGACCGCAAAAATTGAAATTTTTTGGTCGTATATTGGTATCACGTCGTCGTCCGAAGACATTTGGTTTTCGCACTTTAACTTTAGTATAAGTACATAGAAATCTATGAAATTTTAACACCAGGTTTATGACCACAAAAGGAAGTTTGGGATTGATTTGGGGAGTTTTGGTCCCAACAGGTTAGGAATTAGGGTCCAAAAAAGGGCCCAAATAAGCATTATTCTTGGTTTTCGCACAATAACTTAAATATAAATAGAAATCTATGAAATTTAAACACAAGGTTTATGAACACAAAAGGAAGGTTGGGATTGATTTTGGGAGTTTGGGTCCAAACAGTTTAGGAATTGGGGGCCAAAAAAGGCCCAAATAAGCATTATTCTTGGTTTTCGCACAATAACTTTAGTATAAGTAAATAGAAATCTATTAAATTTAAACACAAGGTTTATGAACACAAAAGGAAGTTTGGGATTGATTTTGGGAGTTTGGGTCCCAACAATTCAGGAATTAGGGGCCAAAAAAGGGCCCAAATAAGCATTATTCTTGGTTTTCGCTGCAATTACTTTAGTATAAGTAAATAGAAATCTATGAAATTTAAACACAAGGTTTATGAACACAAAAGGAAGGTTTGGATTGATTTTGGGAGTTTTGGTCCCAACAGTTAAGGAATTAGCGGCCAAAATAACCATTATTCTTGGTATTCGCACAATAACTTTAGTATAAGTAAATAGAAATCTATGAAATTTAAACACAAGGTTTATGAACACAAAAGGAAGGTTTGGATTGATTTTGGGAGTTTTGGTCTCAACTGTTAAGGAATTAGGGGCCAAAATAACCAATATTCTTGGTTTTCGCACAATAACTTTAGTATAAGTAAATAGAAATCTATGAAATTTAAACACAAGGTTTGTGAACACAAAAGGAAGGTTGGGAGTTTGGGTCCCAACAGTTTAGGAATTAGGGGCCAAAAAAGGGCCCAAATAAGCATTATTCTTGGTTTTCGTGCAATAACTTTAGTATAAGTAAATAGAAATCTATGAAATTTAAACACAAGGTTTATGAACACAAAAGGAAGGTTGGGATTGATTTTGGAAGTTTGGGTCCCAACAGTTTAGGAATTGTTCAATTGGGGTCCAAAAAAGGGCCCAAATAAGCATTATTCTTGGTTTTTGCACAATAACTTAGTATAAGTAAATAGAAATCTATGAAATTTAAACACAAGGTTTATGAACACAAAAGAAAGGTTCAGATTGATTTTGGAAGTTTTGGTCCCAACAGTTTAGGAATAAGGGGCCCAAAGGGTCCAAAATTAAATTTTGTTTGGTTTCATCAAAAATTGAATAATTGGGGTTCTTTGATATGCCGAATCTAACTGTGTATGTAGATTCTTAATTTTTGGTCCCATTTTCAAATTGGTCTACATTAAGGTCAAAAGGTTCCAAAATTAAACAAGTTTGATTTTAACAAAAATTGAATCCTTGGGGTTCTTTGATATGCTGAATCTAAACATGTACTTAGATTTTTGATTATTGGCCCAGTTTTCAAGTTGGTCCAAATCGGGGTCCAAAATTAAACTTTGTTTGATTTCAACAAAAATTTAATTCTTGGGGTTCTTTGATATGCTGAATCTAAACATGTACTTAGATTTTTTTATTATGGGCCCAGTTTTCAAGTTGGTCCAAATCGGGGTCCAAAATTAACTTTGTTTGATTTCAACAAAAATTGAATCCTTGGGGTTCTTTGATATGCTGAATCTAAACATGTATTTAGATTTTTGCTTATGGGGCCAGTTTTCAAGTTGGTCCAAATCATGATCCAAAATTAACTTTGTTTGATATCAACAAAAATTGAATCCTTGGGGTTCTTTGATATGCTGAATCTAAACATGTATTTAGATTTTTGATTATAGGCCCAGTTTTCAAGTTGGTCAAAATTGGGATCCAATTAAACTTTGTTTGATTTCAACAAAAATTGAATATATGGGGTTCTTTGATATATGCTGAATCTAACCATGTATTTAGATTTTCGATATTTGGGCTCGGTTATCAAATTGGTGCACATTGAGGTCTAAAGGGTCCAAAATTGAACTTTATTTGATTTCATCAAAAATTGAATTCTTGGGGTTCTTTGATATGCTGGATCTAACCATGTATTTAGATTTTGGATATTGGACCATCATAGGTAATGTCCAATTTAAGATTTAAAGTTTTTAATTTAAGTTTTTAGACCACATTCATTCTGTGTCAGAAAACTGTGTTGTGTCAACTATTTAATCACAATCCAAATTCAGAGCTGTATCAAGCTTGAATGTTGTGTCCATACTTGCCCCAATGTTCAGGGTTCGAATTCTGCAGTCGTATAAAGCTGTGCCCTGCGGAGCATCTGGTTAAGACAATATTATGAAGATCTTCCTACAATGCTGAATTTATCAACCTAGAATACTTGTATTCAAAGGGTCACAAGTTGAATTGAAAAGGTTCTCCTTTTTTTACCTCTAGAAAAAACTAAGTAAGAAATATAATGTTCATAAGTTTTGATTTCAAACTGCCAGGCTTTTATATACCAGTCAGTAGATAGGAAGATTGTTACAAAATTAAAAATAGAACACCCTTTTTTCATCCAAAAATGCAATGGAAGGAGAAGGAAAATCAATTGTATGGACTACAGGAAGTTCTCTTTCTGTATTTCTACACAGCAAACATGTTTTGTGGTATACTAAAACATCACTAAAATGAATTTTATCTTGAACCTCAGATTATTCAAAAAAGTATTTTGTGACATATGTAGCATAATAGAAACTGGGATGATAATTCTGCAGTTGTATCATCTCCTTCTATAGAGTTTAAAATTACAGGGGATCTTAAGGGTTGGATTGAGTTGAGAAATATGGTAATCCCTTGGTTTTTCCAACACCTGCTGTTCAAAAGAGTAGGGCTTCTGCTGTAAAAAGTTGCTGTCTCTTGAAAGATTGAGCGTATCTCGTATAGAGATTGCCATGCTCTCAGTGCGGTCAAAGAACCTATGCAATTTTTCTTTGATGGACCCAAAGGTGACTTGTTGCAAGGCTTCATTGCTGTCCTTTTTCCTTTCTGATAATCTAGCAAACAGGAACTGATTTCCATCAATGAGGGTCGTATAGGTCTATTTCGTGGCGTCCAGTTTTAATTGGTGGAGGAAGCCCGAGTGCCCGGAAAAAACCTATAACACATTGTTAGTCGACCATCTTATAGATAGAAACAAATCTTCTGATTTTTTTTGTATATGACCACAAACAATTTTGCTGTTGTATATTGGTATCACAGCGTCGTCGTTGTAAGACATTTGGTTTCTGGACAATAACTTAAGGATACGTAAATAGAAACCTATGAAATTTAAACACAAGGTTTATGAACACAAAAGGAAGGTTGAGATTGATTTTAGGGCTTACAGTCATAACAGTTTATGAATAAGGGGCCAAAATAGGGCCCAAATCAGCATTTATCTAGTTTCCGGACAAGAACTTGTGGAGCAGTGTATGAATCTCTCTGAAATTATACCACAAAGGGATGGTTATGGCTCAAACCGTTGAGAATTATTTTGTGTTTTGTTTTGTTTTGTTTTGTTTTGTTTTTTTTTTTTTGGGGGGGGGGGGGTTACTGGTTAATGGACAATTACTTAAGACAATTTAAAAGCATGTTTGCCCCAACTGTTCAGGGTTGCACGTTGCACCTCTGCAGTCCTATCCAGCTGCGCTCAGCGAAGCATTTTAATGATATATGGCATAGTTGATTATTTGCAATGTATGCATGTCCGTTGGTGTATTGAATGAATGTATGACTTGTCTTGCATGTCGACGGTATTTGTGTACACTTATAACCTCATTATCATGGTTAATAGCTTATTATTTTTCGTAAATACTATAGAAATATGTGGTATGAGACAACTCTTCGTCCAATATATTTCTCAGATAGTAAAAGCATCTGTTTGATGTCTAACCTGCATAAAACATTTGTTGTCAGTAATGTCCCGCTTAGTGGCATTGTGTTTTTCGGTCTGTGCGTTCGTCTTGCCTGTCCCGCTTCAGGTTAAAGTTTGGCAATGCAGTTTTTGAATAATGATGAGGTTGAAGTCTAATCAACTTGACTGAAGTAAGTACACATGTTCCCTATGATATGATCTTTTTAATTTTAATTTCAAATTATAGATGAGGTTCACGTATTGCCGTGACATAGTGATATTTATTTAGATGGACCATTCCCCAAATTATCTCTACAATGTATTTAGAAAATTGACTTTGTTTTCTACAGGACCAGTATTCGAAAAAAAAGAATCTTATACTAAAGAAATAAATTTAAAAAAAACACACACTCAGTCAGGGCTTATCTCACAGGCACTTGTTCCTATCCATAGGAAGGTCGACTATCCATATAAATAGAAGTTATATGGATAGTCGACCTTCCTATGGATAGAAACAAGTGCCTGTGGCTTACTTGCTCAATGTCTGACTGTTCACTTTTAAAACAACAAACAAGCAAAAAGTTGGCGTAAATTTATGATATCGAAAAGAACTCTATATATCTTCTTAAAGATCAATTAAACCAGAGACATATATACATATATGTCTCTGATTAAACTTTGTGTTTTGGATAGATTTGGTTTTACTGTATTTGAACTTCGCGGATCAATAGACCACAACCCCTTCGATTCTCTTCTATGATTTGGCGGTATGTTTCAATTGTTCTAATTTTTCAACTCTTCTGAGGGAATTTATTTTAGCTAACACGTTACACTGACTCGAAGCTTTTTTTTTCACTTGGGGTCCGTGTGGATAGTAGAAAAGGTATTGTAATCGACAAGTAATTGACTTTATGGTATTTGTCTACACATTGTAGAAAATTGTAAATATAACGACTTTTTTAACAGTGGGGCCGAAAGAGGATTGGGGGGGGGGGGGTCCACGCCCAAAATACCTCTGTTCGAAACGAGAGGATTTTACGATCAGTTCAAGTTTCGTAATTCAGTAATCCATATAAATATTTATACTATTATAAATTGGTCTCTGGTTATACTAGTCTACTACTACTTTACCAATGAATTGACTGAACACGGCAAGTCGAGTAAACCGTATGATTAATATTTTGTGTAATTTGCTAAAACGTGTAAAAGAAATAAAAACACTTCTATATAGACTAAATTGAGTTTGGTTTTTTTTTCAGAAACAGGATTTTTGTAGCATTAACCATAAAAAGTTCTTCTCAGAACAACATATAAGAACATGTAATACAATTTAACCGTCTTACTGATTAGCAACAAGAATAATTTAGCGACATGAAATTTAATAATTCTTTCAATATATATTTAAAATCACTAAAATCAAACAAGAGGAAAATGTAATTAAAACGTGAATATTTTATATCATTTTATTTTGTGTATTGCCTCATTAAACCATATTATTAATTTATGTTTATGCAATGACTGAAGGTTAAAGGTTAAAAAAAAATACAATGTTGAGTTTTTGCTGTTCATAGGGTCTTCATAGATTACAAACTTTTCTCTTTAGGGGAATGCTAACAGAAACAAATATTGTTTACATAATTTGGTGAAATACATTTGTCAGGTTCAATTATTTTTGTACACAGCCAGAGTTACTCAAGTGTGAAGTGAGTAGATGTGAGTGAACAGATTAATTACTATAAATATGATCATGTGATCAAAAGGTTAGAATTTGGCTCCAAATTAGTTTGATATTTAGTTGGATAATAAAGACCTGCATTTTATATTAAGAGGTTTATGAGGAGTTAAAGGTATTTTCTATGTATAATGAGGGGCTTCAGTTTGAACGATTTTAAACTGTTTAGATAAAAAAAAATAGCTTTTAAAGAATCAAAATATTTCACAATTTTTTCATGCAGAATAATCATGATAATTCAGTTCAATGTGACAGTGGCGGATCCAGAAATTTTCATAAGTGGGGGCCCACTGACTGACCTAAGAGGGGGCCCGCTCCAGTCACGCTTCAGTGATTCCCTATATGAGCAACCAAATTTTTTCACCAAAAGGGGGGACCGGGGCCCCTGCCCCCCCTAAATCCGCCTCTGTGTAAAACAAAATGATGTCTTTTAAATGACCAGTCCTTCACATTGGTTTATATATATTGGAGATGTAAAATATCCCTTGCCTCCCCCTTATGAAGCTACATGTTAGTTTATGCTAAATTTATACAACTCCTCTTCTGTTTTTGTACTGGATAGGAACAACCTTCTGAAAAAATATCAATGGTCTTTATAGATGATAGTTCAGGCAACGATAATCTCAACAGTCTTTTTTAATATTAAACATTTCTTTTCAGGTCTTGGAGTACTATAGACTGTCATCTAAATTGGTATTCAGATGCATTTAGGAAAGTCAGACAGTAAAACTTCTCTGGACCTTCAATAATGATCGACCCAATATATACAGGTATACCGTATATATATACATAAATGTACTATAATAGTCAATACTAAATAAATAGAAAAAATAACTTTTACAAACACTGTTTTTTGTCGAGCCTCATTGCAACTTCTATTATGAGGTTTCTGTCTGTCATATGTTCATTGTCATTTTCATGGTGTCTTGGATACTTGAAAAAAAAATTCAGATTATTTTTAATATATTTTCTCTCTTATGAGTACAGAGGATAGCTATTTTTAGTGTGTGTGTACCTTGCAATGTCCTCATGTCTGTCAGATATAGAAAAAATAACTTTTACAAACACTGTTTTTTGTCGAGCCTCATTGCAACTTCTATTATGAGGTTTCTGTCTGTCATATGTTCATTGTCATTTTCATGGTGTCTTGGATACTTGAAAAAAAAATTCAGATTATTTTTAATATATTTTCTCTCTTATGAGTACAGAGGATAGCTATTTTTAGTGTGTGTGTACCTTGCAATGTCCTCATGTCTGTCAGACATTTTTCATCTGACCTCTACCTCATTTAATGGATCAGTGAATACAAACAAGGTATTAAATAGTTCATGGTCATTCCATATATTATTAGATTCTGTAAGCAAATTAGGTCTACTATATTTGGTGTATGGAATGATTATATATGTGTACATATCCAATTGGCAGGTTTCATCTGACCTTGACCTTTTTTCATGGTTCAGTGATTAAATTAAAGTTATCTGTTTTGTTCTTTCTTTCTTTTACTATGTGCAATAGGTCAACTATATTTGGTGAATGGAAATATTTTACGATGTATATGTCAGCCTGGTAGTTTTTTTTACCTTTACCTCATTTAACAGTTCATTGCACAGTGTTATGTTTTTGTTTTTTGGTCTGTTTTTCTAAAACTATAAGCAATAGGTTAATTAATTATATTTGGTGTATGGAAATATTTTATGATCTACATGCCAGTCTTGCAGGTTTTATTTGACCTTGACCTCATTTTCACCATTCGTTTCTCAGTGTTAAGATTTTGTGGTTTGGTCTGTTTTTCTTCAACTATAAGCAATAGGCCAACTATATTTGTTGTATGGAATGATTGTAAAGTTATGTCTGTCTGACAGGTATCATCTGACCTTGACCTCATTGTTATGGTTCATTGGTCAATGTTAAGGTTTTTTTGGTTAAGTTTGTTTCTTAGATACTATAAGCAAAAGATTACTATATTTAATGCATACATTGATTGTTAGGTGTACATGTCTATTGGGCATGGTTCATCTAACCTTGACCTCATTTTTATGGTTCATTGGTCAGTGTTAAGTTTTTTTTGGTTAAGTCTGTTTTTTAGAAACTGTAAGCAATAGGTCTACTATGTTAGGTTTCTTGAATGATTGTAAGGTGTACATGTACATGTCAGATGTATGGCCTGTTTGGTGTAATTTTCTTGGATCATGTTCAGTTTATGCGTTACTTGTAGTAAAGCTTCATATTTGGGAATATCAACATAAAATCAATGCTTAATTAAGAAGGCGAGACATTTCAGCATGTCACTCTTGTTTAAACTTCAAAATTTTTTCTTATCCAAGTTCAGGTGGTTTTTAATTTTAATATGACTTTCTTAAATATAAACATTTTTAAAGAATTATAAATAAAATAAAATTACTGTATATGTTTCCAACTATTCAAATATTTCATACTTATCTGATATTTTAGAGGAACCTTAAACAGATGAACAGAGCAGAACAGTATTCAATGGCCTTGAAAAGTAAGGCAGCTACATCTAGCTACCAAAGGGAATGAAAAGAACCTCATCTATAACTATATGTGGTGAGTACTTTTTTCCTGGTTAAAATTATACAATAGGGTATTATCTTTGTTTTCTTAGATCCTAAAGTTGGTTAATTTATTTCATTTTATATGTTTTCATGTGTATGGTTGTTTTTTTCTGCTTTATTTTCTTTAGTTTACTTCTAAGATTTGGTCTTGAAGAACGTTTATCTATGTCATTTAATATAATCATGTGTATTTTTTGTCTTTTTCTTTTCTTTGTATTTTCTATAGGTTACTTCAAAGAATTGATATTGATTCATGTTTATGTATTTCATTTTATATGTTCTTGTGTATGTTTATTTTTTTTCTTTATATTTTCTATAGGTTATATACTTCAAAGAACTGATATTGATGCATGTTTATGTATTTCATTTTATAGGTTCTTGTGTATGTTTTTGTCTTTTCTTTATATTTTCTGTAAGTTACTTCAAAGAATTGATATTGATGCATGTTTATGTGTTTCATTTTATATGTTCTTGTGTATGTTTATTTCTTTTCTTTATATTTTCTATAGGTTTCTTCAAAGAATTGATATTGATGCATGTTTATGTATTTCATTTTATATGTTCTTGTGTATGTTTATTTCTTTTCTTTATATTTTCTATAGGTTTCTTCAAAGAATTGATATTGATGCATGTTTATGTATTTCATTTTATATGTTCTTGTGTATGTTTATTTCTTTTCTTTATATTTTCTATAGGTTACTTCAAAGAATTGATATTAATGCATGTTTATGTATTTCATTTTATATGTTCTTGTGTATGTTTATTTCTTTTCTTTATATTTTCTATAGGTTACTTCAATGAATTGATATTGATGCATGTTTATGTATTTCATTTTATATGTTCTTGTGTATGTTTATTTCTTTTCTTTATATTTTCTATAAGTTTCTTCAAAGAATTGATATTGATGCATGTTTATGTATTTCATTTTATATGTTCTTGTGTATGTTTATTTCTTTTCTTTATATTTTCTATAGGTTACTTCAAAGAATTGATATTGATGCATGTTTATGTATTTCATTTTATATGTTCTTGTGTATGTTTATTTCTTTTCTTTATATTTTCTATAGGTTACTTCAAAGAATTGATATTGATGCATGTTTATGTATTTCATTTTATATGTTCTTGTGTATGTTTATTTCTTTTCTTTATATTTTCTATAGGTTACTTCAAAGAATTGATATTGATGCATGTTTATGTATTTCATTTTATAGGTTCTTGTGTATGTTTATTTCTTTTCTTCATGTTTTCTATAGGTTACTTCAAAGAATTGATATTGATGCATGTTTATGTATTTCATTTTATATGTTCTTGTGTATGTTTTTGTCTTCTCTTTATATTTTCTATAGGTTACTTCAAAGAATTGATATTGATGCATGTTTATGTATTTCATTTTATATGTTCTTGTGTATGTTTATTTCTTTTCTTTATATTTTCTAGAGGTTACTTCAAAGAATTGATATTGATGCATGTTTATGTATTTCATTTTATATGTTCTTGTGTATGTTTATTTCTTTTCTTTATATTTTCTATAGGTTACTTCAATGAATTGATATTGATGCATGTTGATGTATTTCATTTTATAGGTTCTTGTGTATGTTTTTGTCTTTTCTTTATATTTTCTATAGGTTACTTCAAAGAATTGATATTGATGCATGTTTAAGTATTTCATTTTATATGTTCTTGTGTATGTTTATTTCTTTTCTTTATATTTTCTATAGGTTACTTCAAAGAATTGATATTGATGCATGTTTATGTATTTCATTTTATATGTTCTTGTGCATGTTTATTTCTTTTCTTTATATTTTCTATAGGTTACTTCAAAGAATTGATCTTGACGTATGTTTATCCATTTCATTTTATATGTTCTTGTGTATGTTTTTCTCTTTTCTTTATATTTTCTATAGGTTACTTCAATGAATTGATATTGATGCATGTTTATGTGTTTCATTTTATATCTTGTGTATGTTTATTTCTTTTCTTTATATTTTCTATAGGTTACTTCAAAGAATTGATATTGATGCATGTTTATGTATTTCATTTTATAGGTTCTTGTGTATGTTTATTTCTTTTCTTTATATTTTCTATAGATAACTTCAAAGAATTGATATTGATGCATGTTTATGTATTTCATTTTATATGTTCTTGTGTATGTTTATTTCTTTTCTTTATATTTTCTATAGGTTACTTCAAAGAATTGATATTGATGCATGTTGATGTATTTCATTCTATAGGTTCTTGTGTATGTTTATTTCTATTCTTTATATTTTCTATAAGTTACTTCAAAGAATTGATATTGCTGCATGTTTATGTATTTCATTTAGTTCTTGTGTATGTTTATTTCTTTTTTTTATATTTTCTATAGGTTACTTCAAAGAATTGATATTGATGCATGTTGATGTATTTCATTCTATAGGTTCTTGTGTATGTTTATTTCTATTCTTTATATTTTCTATAAGTTACTTCAAAGAATTGATATTGCTGCATGTTTATGTATTTCATTTAGTTCTTGTGTATGTTTATTTCTTTTTTTTATATTTTCTATAGATTACTTCAAAGAATTGATATTGATGCATGTTTATGTATTTCATTTTATATGTTCTTGTGTATGTTTATTTCTTTTCTTTATATTTTCTATAGGTTACTTCAAAGAATTGATATTGATGCATGTTTATGTATTTCATTTTATAGGTTCTTGTGTATGTTTATTTCTTTTCTTTATATTTTCTATAGGTTACTTCAAAGAATTGATATTGATGCATGTTTATGTATTTCATTTTATAGGTTCTTGTGTATGTTTTTGTCTTCTCTTTATATTTTCTATAGGTTACTTCAAAGAATTGATATTGATGCATGTTTATGTATTTCATTTTATATGTTCTTGTGTATGTTTATTTCTTTTCTTTATATTTTCTAGAGGTTACTTCAAAGAATTGATATTGATGCATGTTTATGTATTTCATTTTATATGTTCTTGTGTATGTTTATTTCTTTTCTTTATATTTTCTATAGGTTACTTCAATGAATTGATATTGATGCATGTTGATGTATTTCATTTTATAGGTTCTTGTGTATGTTTATTTCTTTTCTTTATATTTTCTATAGGTTACTTCAAAGAATTGATATTGATGCATGTTTATGTATTTCATTTTATAGGTTCTTGTGTATGTTTTTGTCTTCTCTTTATATTTTCTATAGGTTACTTCAAAGAATTGATATTGATGCATGTTTAAGTATTTCATTTTATATGTTCTTGTGTATGTTTATTTCTTTTCTTTATATTTTCTATAGGTTACTTCAAAGAATTGATATTGATGCATGTTTATGTATTTCATTTTATATGTTCTTGTGCATGTTTATTTCTTTTCTTTATATTTTCTATAGGTTACTTCAAAGAATTGATCTTGACGTATGTTTATCCATTTCATTTTATATGTTCTTGTGTATGTTTTTCTCTTTTCTTTATATTTTCTATAGGTTACTTCAATGAATTGATATTGATGCATGTTTATGTGTTTCATTTTATATCTTGTGTATGTTTATTTCTTTTCTTTATATTTTCTATAGGTTACTTCAAAGAATTGATATTGATGCATGTTTATGTATTTCATTTTATAGGTTCTTGTGTATGTTTATTTCTTTTCTTTATATTTTCTATAGATTACTTCAAAGAATTGATATTGATGCATGTTTATGTATTTCATTTTATATGTTCTTGTGTATGTTTATTTCTTTTCTTTATATTTTCTATAGGTTACTTCAAAGAATTGATATTGATGCATGTTGATGTATTTCATTCTATAGGTTCTTGTGTATGTTTATTTCTATTCTTTATATTTTCTATAAGTTACTTCAAAGAATTGATATTGCTGCATGTTTATGTATTTCATTTAGTTCTTGTGCATGTTTATTTCTTTTTTTTATATTTTCTATAGGTTACTTCAAAGAATTGATATTGATGCATGTTTATGTATTTCATTTTATATGTTCTTTTGTATGTTTTTGTCTTTTCTTTATATTTTCTATAGGTTACTTCAAAGAATTAATATTGATGCATGTTTATGTATTTCATTTTATAGGTTCTTGTGTATGTTTTTGTCTTTTCTTTATATTTTCTAGAGGTTACTTCAAAGAATTGATATTGATGCATTTATATGTATTTCATTTTATAGGTTCTTGTGTATGTTTATTTCTTTTCTATATATTTTCTATAGGTTACTTCAAAGAATTGATATTGATGCATGTTTATGTATTTCATTTTATGTTCTTGTGTATGTTTATTTCTTTTCTTCATGTTTTCTATAGGTTACTTCAAAGAATTGATATTGATTCATGTTTATGTATTTCATTTTATATGTTCTTGTGTATGTTTATTTCTTTTCTTTATATTTTCTATAGATTACTTCAAAGAATTGATATTGATGCATGTTTATGTATTTCATTTTATATGTTCTTGTGTATGTTTATTTCTTTTCTTTATATTTTCTTTAGGTTACTTCAAAGAATTGATATTGATGCATGTTTATGTATTTCATTTTATAGGTTCTTGTGTATGTTTATTTCTTTTCTTTATATTTTCTATAGGTTACTTCAAAGAATTGATATTGATGCATGTTTATGTATTTCATTTTATAGGTTCTTGTGTATGTTTTTGTCTTCTCTTTATATTTTCTATAGGTTACTTCAAAGAATTGATATTGATGCATGTTTATGTATTTCATTTTATATGTTCTTGTGTATGTTTATTTCTTTTCTTTATATTTTCTATAGATTACTTCAAAGAATTGATATTGATGCATGTTTATGTAATTCATTTTATAGGTTCTTGTGTATGTTTATTTCTTTTCTTTATATTTTCTATAGGTTACTTCAAAGAATTGATATTGATGCATGTTTATGTATTTCATTTTATAGGTTCTTGTGTATGTTTTTGTCTTCTCTTTATATTTTCTATAGGTTACTTCAAAGAATTGATATTGATGCATGTTTATGTATTTCATTTTATATGTTCTTGTGTATGTTTATTTCTTTTCTTTATATTTTCTAGAGGTTACTTCAAAGAATTGATATTGATGCATGTTTTTGTATTTCATTTTATATGTTCTTGTGTATGTTTATTTCTTTTCTTTATATTTTCTATAGGTTACTTCAATGAATTGATATTGATGCATGTTGATGTATTTCATTTTATAGGTTCTTGTGTATGTTTTTGTCTTTTCTTTATATTTTCTATAGGTTACTTCAAAGAATTGATATTGATGCATGTTTAAGTATTTCATTTTATATGTTCTTGTGTATGTTTTTCTCTTTTCTTTATATTTTCTATAGGTTACTTCAATGAATTGATATTGATGCATGTTTATGTGTTTCATTTTATATCTTGTGTATGTTTATTTCTTTTCTTTATATTTTCTATAGGTTACTTCAAAGAATTGATATTGATGCATGTTTATGTATTTCATTTTATAGGTTCTTGTGTATGTTTATTTCTTTTCTTTATATTTTCTATAGATTACTTCAAAGAATTGATATTGATGCATGTTTATGTATTTCATTTTATATGTTCTTGTGTATGTTTATTTCTTTTCTTTATATTTTCTATAGGTTACTTCAAAGAATTGATATTGATGCATGTTGATGTATTTCATTCTATAGGTTCTTGTGTATGTTTATTTCTATTCTTTATATTTTCTATAAGTTACTTCAAAGAATTGATATTGCTGCATGTTTATGTATTTCATTTAGTTCTTGTGCATGTTTATTTCTTTTTTTTATATTTTCTATAGGTTACTTCAAAGAATTGATATTGATGCATGTTTATGTATTTCATTTTATATGTTCTTTTGTATGTTTTTGTCTTTTCTTTATATTTTCTATAGGTTACTTCAAAGAATTAATATTGATGCATGTTTATGTATTTCATTTTATAGGTTCTTGTGTATGTTTTTGTCTTTTCTTTATATTTTCTAGAGGTTACTTCAAAGAATTGATATTGATGCATTTATATGTATTTCATTTTATAGGTTCTTGTGTATGTTTATTTCTTTTCTATATATTTTCTATAGGTTACTTCAAAGAATTGATATTGATGCATGTTTATGTATTTCATTTTATGTTCTTGTGTATGTTTATTTCTTTTCTTCATGTTTTCTATAGGTTACTTCAAAGAATTGATATTGATTCATGTTTATGTATTTCATTTTATATGTTCTTGTGTATGTTTATTTCTTTTCTTTATATTTTCTATAGATTACTTCAAAGAATTGATATTGATGCATGTTTATGTATTTCATTTTATATGTTCTTGTGTATGTTTATTTCTTTTCTTTATATTTTCTATAGGTTACTTCAAAGAATTGATATTGATGCATGTTTATGTATTTCATTTTATAGGTTCTTGTGTATGTTTATTTCTTTTCTTTATATTTTCTATAGGTTACTTCAAAGAATTGATATTGATGCATGTTTATGTATTTCATTTTATAGGTTCTTGTGTATGTTTTTGTCTTCTCTTTATATTTTCTATAGGTTACTTCAAAGAATTGATATTGATGCATGTTTATGTATTTCATTTTATATGTTCTTGTGTATGTTTATTTCTTTTCTTTATATTTTCTATAGATTACTTCAAAGAATTGATATTGATGCATGTTTATGTATTTCATTTTATATGTTCTTGTGTATGTTTATTTCTTTTCTTTATATTTTCTATAGGTTACTTCAAAGAATTGATATTGATGCATGTTTATGTAATTCATATTATAGGTTCTTGTGTATGTTTATTTCTTTTCTTTATATTTTCTATAGGTTACTTCAAAGAATTGATATTGATGCATGTTTATGTATTTCATTTTATAGGTTCTTGTGTATGTTTTTGTCTTCTCTTTATATTTTCTATAGGTTACTTCAAAGAATTGATATTGATGCATGTTTATGTATTTCATTTTATATGTTCTTGTGTATGTTTATTTCTTTTCTTTATATTTTCTAGAGGTTACTTCAAAGAATTGATATTGATGCATGTTTATGTATTTCATTTTATATGTTCTTGTGTATGTTTATTTCTTTTCTTTATATTTTCTATAGGTTACTTCAATGAATTGATATTGATGCATGTTGATGTATTTCATTTTATAGGTTCTTGTGTATGTTTTTGTCTTTTCTTTATATTTTCTATAGGTTACTTCAAAGAATTGATATTGATGCATGTTTAAGTATTTCATTTTATATGTTCTTGTGTATGTTTATTTCTTTTCTTTATATTTTCTATAGGTTACTTCAAAGAATTGATATTGATGCATGTTTATGTATTTCATTTTATATGTTCTTGTGCATGTTTATTTCTTTTCTTTATATTTTCTATAGGTTACTTCAAAGAATTGATATTGACGTATGTTTATCCATTTCATTTTATATGTTCTTGTGTATGTTTTTCTCTTTTCTTTATATTTTCTATAGGTTACTTCAATGAATTGATATTGATGCATGTTTATGTGTTTCATTTTATATCTTGTGTATGTTTTTTTCTTTTCTTTATATTTTCTATAGGTTACTTCAAAGAATTGATATTGATGCATGTTTATGTATTTCATTTTATAGGTTCTTGTGTATGTTTATTTCTTTTCTTTATATTTTCTATAGATTACTTCAAAGAATTGATATTGATGCATGTTTATGTATTTCATTTTATATGTTCTTGTGTATGTTTATTTCTTTTCTTTATATTTTCTATAGGTTACTTCAAAGAATTGATATTGATGCATGTTGATGTATTTCATTCTATAGGTTCTTGTGTATGTTTATTTCTATTCTTTATATTTTCTATAAGTTACTTCAAAGAATTGATATTGCTGCATGTTTATCTATTTCATTTAGTTCTTGTGTATGTTTATTTCTTTTTTTTATATTTTCTATAGGTTACTTCAAAGAATTGATATTGATGCATGTTTATGTATTTCATTTTATATGTTCTTTTGTATGTTTTTGTCTTTTCTTTATATTTTCTATAGGTTACTTCAAAGAATTAATATTGATGCATGTTTATGTATTTCATTTTATAGGTTCTTGTGTATGTTTTTGTCTTTTCTTTATATTTTCTAGAGGTTACTTCAAAGAATTGATATTGATGCATTTATATGTATTTCATTTTATAGGTTCTTGTGTATGTTTATTTCTTTTCTATATATTTTCTATAGGTTACTTCAAAGAATTGATATTGATGCATGTTTATGTATTTCATTTTATGTTCTTGTGTATGTTTATTTCTTTTCTTCATGTTTTCTATAGGTTACTTCAAAGAATTGATATTGATTCATGTTTATGTATTTCATTTTATATGTTCTTGTGTATGTTTTTGTCTTCTCTTTATATTTTCTATAGGTTACTTCAATGAATTGATATTGATGCATGTTTATGTATTTCATTTTATAGGTTCTTGTGTATGTTTTTGTCTTTTCTTTATATTTTCTGTAAGTTACTTCAAAGAATTGATATTGATGCATGTTTATGTATTTCATTTTATAGGTTTTTGTGTATGTTTATTTCTTTTCTATATATTTTCTATAGGTTACTTCAATGAATTGATATTGATGCATGTTTATGTATTTCATTTATAGGTTCTTGTGCATGTTTATTTCTTTTCTTTATATTTTCTATAGGTTACTTCAAAGAATTGATATTGACGTATGTTTATCCATTTCATTTTATATGTTCTTGTGTATGTTTATTTCTTTTCTTTATATTTTCTATAGATTACTTCAAAGAATTGATATTGATGCATGTTTATGTATTTCATTTTATATGTTCTTGTGTATGTTTATTTCTTTTCTTTATATTTTCTATAGATTACTTCAAAGAATTGATATTGATGCATGTTTATGTATTTCATTTTATATGTTCTTGTGTATGTTTATTTCTTTTCTTTATATTTTCTATAGGTTACTTCAAAGAATTGATATTGATGCATGTTTATGTATTTCATTTTATAGGTTCTTGTGTATGTTTATTTCTTTTCTTTATATTTTCTATAGGTTACTTCAAAGAATTGATATTGATGCATGTTTATGTATTTCATTTTACAGGTTCTTGTGTATGTTTTTGTCTTCTCTTTATATTTTCTATACGTTACTTCAAAGAATTGATATTGATGCATGTTTATGTATTTCATTTTATATGTTCTTGTGTATGTTTATTTCTTTTCTTTATATTTTCTAGAGGTTACTTCAAAGAATTGATATTGATGCATGTTTATGTATTTCATTTATAGGTTCTTGTGCATGTTTATTTCTTTTCTTTATATTTTCTATAGGTTACTTCAATGAATTGATATTGATGCATGTTTATGTATTTCATTTTACAGGTTCTTGTGTATGTTTTTGTCTTCTCTTTATATTTTCTATAGGTTACTTCAAAGAATTGATATTGATGCATGTTTATGTATTTCATTTTATATGTTCTTGTGTATGTTTATTTCTTTTCTTTATATTTTCTAGAGGTTACTTCAAAGAATTGATATTGATGCATGTTAATGTATTTCATTTTACAGGTTCTTGTGTATGTTTTTGTCTTCTCTTTATATTTTCTATAGGTTACTTCAAAGAATTGATATTGATGCATGTTTATGTATTTCATTTTATATGTTCTTGTGTATGTTTATTTCTTTTCTTTATATTTTCTATAGATTACTTCAAAGAATTGATATTGATGCATGTTTATGTATTTCATTTTATATGTTCTTGTGTATGTTTATTTCTTTTCTTTATATTTTCTATAGATTACTTCAAAGAATTGATATTGATGCATGTTTATGTATTTCATTTTATATGTTCTTGTGTATGTTTATTTCTTTTCTTTATATTTTCTATAGGTTACTTCAAAGAATTGATATTGATGCATGTTTATGTATTTCATTTTATAGGTTCTTGTGTATGTTTATTTCTTTTCTTTATATTTTCTATAGATTACTTCAAAGAATTGATATTGATGCATGTTTATGTATTTCATTTTATATGTTCTTGTGTATGTTTATTTCTTTTCTTTATATTTTCTATAGGTTACTTCAAAGAATTGATATTGATGCATGTTTATGTATTTCATTTTATAGGTTCTTGTGTATGTTTATTTCTTTTCTTTATATTTTCTATAGGTTACTTCAAAGAATTGATATTGATGCATGTTTATGTATTTCATTTTACAGGTTCTTGTGTATGTTTTTGTCTTCTCTTTATATTTTCTATACGTTACTTCAAAGAATTGATATTGATGCATGTTTATGTATTTCATTTTATATGTTCTTGTGTATGTTTATTTCTTTTCTTTATATTTTCTAGAGGTTACTTCAAAGAATTGATATTGATGCATGTTTATGTATTTCATTTATAGGTTCTTGTGCATGTTTATTTCTTTTCTTTATATTTTCTATAGGTTACTTCAATGAATTGATATTGATGCATGTTTATGTATTTCATTTTACAGGTTCTTGTGTATGTTTTTGTCTTCTCTTTATATTTTCTATAGGTTACTTCAAAGAATTGATATTGATGCATGTTTATGTATTTCATTTTATATGTTCTTGTGTATGTTTATTTCTTTTCTTTATATTTTCTAGAGGTTACTTCAAAGAATTGATATTGATGCATGTTTATGTATTTCATTTTATATGTTCTTGTGTATGTTTATTTCTTTTCTTTATATTTTCTATAGGTTACTTCAAAGAATTGATATTGATGCATGTTGATGTATTTCATTTTATAGGTTCTTGTGTATGTTTATTTCTATTCTTTATATTTTCTATAAGATACTTCAAAGAATTGATATTGCTGCATGTTTATGTATTTCATTTAGTTCTTGTGTATGTTTATTTCTTTTCTTTATATTTTCTATAGGTTACTTCAAAGAATTGATATTGATGCATGTTTATGTATTTCATTTTATATGTTCTTGTGTATGTTTTTGTCTTTTCTTTATATTTTCTATAGGTTACTTCAAAGAATTAATATTGATGCATGTTTATGTATTTCATTTTATAGGTTCTTGTGTATGTTTTTGTCTTTTCTTTATATTTTCTATAGGTTACTTCAAAGAATTGATATTGATGCATTTATATGTATTTCATTTTATAGGTTCTTGTGTATGTTTATTTCTTTTCTATATATTTTGTATAGGTTACTTCAAAGAATTGATATTGATGCATGTTTATGTATTTCATTTTATGTGTTCTTGTGTATGTTTATTTCTTTTCTTCATGTTTTCTATAGGTTACTTCAAAGAATTGATATTGATTCATGTTTATGTATTTCATTTTATATGTTCTTGTGTATGTTTTTGTCTTCTCTTTATATTTTCTATAGGTTACTTCAATGAATTGATATTGATGCATGTTTATGTATTTCATTTTATAGGTTCTTGTGTATGTTTTTGTCTTTTCTTTATATTTTCTGTAAGTTACTTCAAAGAATTGATATTGATGCATGTTTATGTATTTCATTTTATAGGTTTTTGTGTATGTTTATTTCTTTTCTATATATTTTCTATAAGTTACTTCAATGAATTGATATTGATGCATGTTTATGTATTTCATTTATAGGTTCTTGTGCATGTTTATTTCTTTTCTTTATATTTTCTATAGGTTACTTCAAAGAATTGATATTGACGTATGTTTATCCATTTCATTTTATATGTTCTTGTGTATGTTTATTTCTTTTCTTTATATTTTCTATAGATTACTTCAAAGAATTGATATTGATGCATGTTTATGTATTTCATTTTATATGTTCTTGTGTATGTTTATTTCTTTTCTTTATATTTTCTATAGGTTACTTCAAAGAATTGATATTGATGCATGTTTATGTATTTCATTTTATAGGTTCTTGTGTATGTTTATTTCTTTTCTTTATATTTTCTATAGGTTACTTCAAAGAATTGATATTGATGCATGTTTATGTATTTCATTTTATAGGTTCTTGTGTATGTTTTTGTCTTCTCTTTATATTTTCTATAGGTTACTTCAAAGAATTGATATTGATGCATGTTTATGTATTTCATTTTATATGTTCTTGTGTATGTTTATTTCTTTTCTTTATATTTTCTAGAGGTTACTTCAAAGAATTGATATTGATGCATGTTTATGTATTTCATTTTATATGTTCTTGTGTATGTTTATTTCTTTTCTTTATATTTTCTATAGGTTACTTCAATGAATTGATATTGATGCATGTTGATGTATTTCATTTTATAGGTTCTTGTGTATGTTTTTGTCTTTTCTTTATATTTTCTATAGGTTACTTCAAAGAATTGATATTGATGCATGTTTAAGTATTTCATTTTATATGTTCTTGTGTATGTTTATTTCTTTTCTTTATATTTTCTATAGGTTACTTCAAAGAATTGATATTGATGCATGTTTATGTATTTCATTTTATATGTTCTTGTGCATGTTTATTTCTTTTCTTTATATTTTCTATAGGTTACTTCAAAGAATTGATATTGACGTATGTTTATCCATTTCATTTTATATGTTCTTGTGTATGTTTTTCTCTTTTCTTTATATTTTCTATAGGTTACTTCAATGAATTGATATTGATGCATGTTTATGTGTTTCATTTTATATCTTGTGTATGTTTATTTCTTTTCTTTATATTTTCTATAGGTTACTTCAAAGAATTGATATTGATGCATGTTTATGTATTTCATTTTATAGGTTCTTGTGTATGTTTATTTCTTTTCTTTATATTTTCTATAGATTACTTCAAAGAATTGATATTGATGCATGTTTATGTATTTCATTTTATATGTTCTTGTGTATGTTTATTTCTTTTCTTTATATTTTCTATAGGTTACTTCAAAGAATTGATATTGATGCATGTTGATGTATTTCATTCTATAGGTTCTTGTGTATGTTTATTTCTATTCTTTATATTTTCTATAAGTTACTTCAAAGAATTGATATTGCTGCATGTTTATGTATTTCATTTAGTTCTTGTGTATGTTTATTTCTTTTTTTTATATTTTCTATAGGTTACTTCAAAGAATTGATATTGATGCATGTTTATGTATTTCATTTTATATGTTCTTTTGTATGTTTTTGTCTTTTCTTTATATTTTCTATAGGTTACTTCAAAGAATTAATATTGATGCATGTTTATGTATTTCATTTTATAGGTTCTTGTGTATGTTTTTGTCTTTTCTTTATATTTTCTAGAGGTTACTTCAAAGAATTGATATTGATGCATTTATATGTATTTCATTTTATAGGTTCTTGTGTATGTTTATTTCTTTTCTATATATTTTCTATAGGTTACTTCAAAGAATTGATATTGATGCATGTTTATGTATTTCATTTTATGTTCTTGTGTATGTTTATTTCTTTTCTTCATGTTTTCTATAGGTTACTTCAAAGAATTGATATTGATTCATGTTTATGTATTTCGTTTTATATGTTCTTGTGTATGTTTTTGTCTTCTCTTTATATTTTCTATAGGTTACTTCAATGAATTGATATTGATGCATGTTTATGTATTTCATTTTATAGGTTCTTGTGTATGTTTTTGTCTTTTCTTTATATTTTCTGTAAGTTACTTCAAAGAATTGATATTGATGCATGTTTATGTATTTCATTTTATAGGTTTTTGTGTATGTTTATTTCTTTTCTATATATTTTCTATAGGTTACTTCAATGAATTGATATTGATGCATGTTTATGTATTTCATTTATAGGTTCTTGTGCATGTTTATTTCTTTTCTTTATATTTTTTATAGGTTACTTCAAAGAATTGATATTGACGTATGTTTATCCATTTCATTTTATATGTTCTTGTGTATGTTTATTTCTTTTCTTTATATTTTCTATAGATTACTTCAAAGAATTGATATTGATGCATGTTTATGTATTTCATTTTATATGTTCTTGTGTATGTTTATTTCTTTTCTTTATATTTTCTATAGATTACTTCAAAGAATTGATATTGATGCATGTTTATGTATTTCATTTTATATGTTCTTGTGTATGTTTATTTCTTTTCTTTATATTTTCTATAGGTTACTTCAAAGAATTGATATTGATGCATGTTTATGTATTTCATTTTATAGGTTCTTGTGTATGTTTATTTCTTTTCTTTATATTTTCTATAGGTTACTTCAAAGAATTGATATTGATGCATGTTTATGTATTTCATTTTACAGGTTCTTGTGTATGTTTTTGTCTTCTCTTTATATTTTCTATACGTTACTTCAAAGAATTGATATTGATGCATGTTTATGTATTTCATTTTATATGTTCTTGTGTATGTTTATTTCTTTTCTTTATATTTTCTAGAGGTTACTTCAAAGAATTGATATTGATGCATGTTTATGTATTTCATTTATAGGTTCTTGTGCATGTTTATTTCTTTTCTTTATATTTTCTATAGGTTACTTCAATGAATTGATATTGATGCATGTTTATGTATTTCATTTTACAGGTTCTTGTGTATGTTTTTGTCTTCTCTTTATATTTTCTATAGGTTACTTCAAAGAATTGATATTGATGCATGTTTATGTATTTCATTTTATATGTTCTTGTGTATGTTTATTTCTTTTCTTTATATTTTCTAGAGGTTACTTCAAAGAATTGATATTGATGCATGTTAATGTATTTCATTTTACAGGTTCTTGTGTATGTTTTTGTCTTCTCTTTATATTTTCTATAGGTTACTTCAAAGAATTGATATTGATGCATGTTTAAGTATTTCATTTTATATGTTCTTGTGTATGTTTATTTCTTTTCTTTATATTTTCTATAGGTTACTTCAAAGAATTGATATTGATGCATGTTTATGTATTTCATTTTATATGTTCTTGTGCATGTTTATTTCTTTTCTTTATATTTTCTATAGGTTACTTCAAAGAATTGATATTGACGTATGTTTATCCATTTCATTTTATATGTTCTTGTGTATGTTTTTCTCTTTTCTTTATATTTTCTATAGGTTACTTCAATGAATTGATATTGATGCATGTTTATGTGTTTCATTTTATATCTTGTGTATGTTTATTTCTTTTCTTTATATTTTCTATAGGTTACTTCAAAGAATTGATATTGATGCATGTTTATGTATTTCATTTTATAGGTTCTTTTGTATGTTTATTTCTTTTCTTTATATTTTCTATAGATTACTTCAAAGAATTGATATTGATGCATGTTTATGTATTTCATTTTATATGTTCTTGTGTATGTTTATTTCTTTTCTTTATATTTTCTATAGGTTACTTCAAAGAATTGATATTGATGCATGTTGATGTATTTCATTCTATAGGTTCTTGTGTATGTTTATTTCTATTCTTTATGTTTTCTATAAGTTACTTCAAAGAATTGATATTGCTGCATGTTTATGTATTTCATTTAGTTCTTGTGTATGTTTATTTCTTTTTTTTATATTTTCTATAGGTTACTTCAAAGAATTGATATTGATGCATGTTTATGTATTTCATTTTATATCTTTTGTATGTTTTTGTCTTTTCTTTATATTTTCTATAGGTTACTTCAAAGAATTAATATTGATGCATGTTTATGTATTTCATTTTATAGGTTCTTGTGTATGTTTTTGTCTTTTCTTTATATTTTCTAGAGGTTACTTCAAAGAATTGATATTGATGCATTTATATGTATTTCATTTTATAGGTTCTTGTGTATGTTTATTTCTTTTCTATATATTTTCTATAGGTTACTTCAAAGAATTGATATTGATGCATGTTTATGTATTTCATTTTATGTTCTTGTGTATGTTTATTTCTTTTCTTCATGTTTTCTATAGGTTACTTCAAAGAATTGATATTGATTCATGTTTATGTATTTCGTTTTATATGTTCTTGTGTATGTTTTTGTCTTCTCTTTATATTTTCTATAGGTTACTTCAATGAATTGATATTGATGCATGTTTATGTATTTCATTTTATAGGTTCTTGTGTATGTTTTTGTCTTTTCTTTATATTTTCTGTAAGTTACTTCAAAGAATTGATATTGATGCATGTTTATGTATTTCATTTTATAGGTTTTTGTGTATGTTTATTTCTTTTCTATATATTTTCTATAGGTTACTTCAATGAATTGATATTGATGCATGTTTATGTATTTCATTTATAGGTTCTTGTGCATGTTTATTTCTTTTCTTTATATTTTCTATAGGTTACTTCAAAGAATTGATATTGACGTATGTTTATCCATTTCATTTTATATGTTCTTGTGTATGTTTATTTCTTTTCTTTATATTTTCTATAGATTACTTCAAAGAATTGATATTGATGCATGTTTATGTATTTCATTTTATATGTTCTTGTGTATGTTTATTTCTTTTCTTTATATTTTCTATAGATTACTTCAAAGAATTGATATTGATGCATGTTTATGTATTTCATTTTATATGTTCTTGTGTATGTTTATTTCTTTTCTTTATATTTTCTATAGGTTACTTCAAAGAATTGATATTGATGCATGTTTATGTATTTCATTTTATAGGTTCTTGTGTATGTTTATTTCTTTTCTTTATATTTTCTATAGGTTACTTCAAAGAATTGATATTGATGCATGTTTATGTATTTCATTTTACAGGTTCTTGTGTATGTTTTTGTCTTCTCTTTATATTTTCTATACGTTACTTCAAAGAATTGATATTGATGCATGTTTATGTATTTCATTTTATATGTTCTTGTGTATGTTTATTTCTTTTCTTTATATTTTCTAGAGGTTACTTCAAAGAATTGATATTGATGCATGTTTATGTATTTCATTTATAGGTTCTTGTGCATGTTTATTTCTTTTCTTTATATTTTCTATAGGTTACTTCAATGAATTGATATTGATGCATGTTTATGTATTTCATTTTACAGGTTCTTGTGTATGTTTTTGTCTTCTCTTTATATTTTCTATAGGTTACTTCAAAGAATTGATATTGATGCATGTTTATGTATTTCATTTTATATGTTCTTGTGTATGTTTATTTCTTTTCTTTATATTTTCTAGAGGTTACTTCAAAGAATTGATATTGATGCATGTTAATGTATTTCATTTTACAGGTTCTTGTGTATGTTTTTGTCTTCTCTTTATATTTTCTATAGGTTACTTCAAAGAATTGATATTGATGCATGTTTATGTATTTCATTTTATATGTTCTTGTGTATGTTTATTTCTTTTCTTTATATTTTCTATAGATTACTTCAAAGAATTGATATTGATGCATGTTTATGTATTTCATTTTATATGTTCTTGTGTATGTTTATTTCTTTTCTTTATATTTTCTATAGATTACTTCAAAGAATTGATATTGATGCATGTTTATGTATTTCATTTTATATGTTCTTGTGTATGTTTATTTCTTTTCTTTATATTTTCTAGAGGTTACTTCAAAGAATTGATATTGATGCATGTTTATGTATTTCATTTATAGGTTCTTGTGCATGTTTATTTCTTTTCTTTATATTTTCTATAGGTTACTTCAATGAATTGATATTGATGCATGTTTATGTATTTCATTTTACAGGTTCTTGTGTATGTTTTTGTCTTCTCTTTATATTTTCTATAGGTTACTTCAAAGAATTGATATTGATGCATGTTTATGTATTTCATTTTATATGTTCTTGTGTATGTTTATTTCTTTTCTTTATATTTTCTAGAGGTTACTTCAAAGAATTGATATTGATGCATGTTTATGTATTTCATTTTATATGTTCTTGTGTATGTTTATTTCTTTTCTTTATATTTTCTATAGGTTACTTCAAAGAATTGATATTGATGCATGTTGATGTATTTCATTTTATAGGTTCTTGTGTATGTTTATTTCTATTCTTTATATTTTCTATAAGATACTTCAAAGAATTGATATTGCTGCATGTTTATGTATTTCATTTAGTTCTTGTGTATGTTTATTTCTTTTCTTTATATTTTCTATAGGTTACTTCAAAGAATTGATATTGATGCATGTTTATGTATTTCATTTTATATGTTCTTTTGTATGTTTTTGTCTTTTCTTTATATTTTCTATAGGTTACTTCAAAGAATTAATATTGATGCATGTTTATGTATTTCATTTTATAGGTTCTTGTGTATGTTTTTGTCTTTTCTTTATATTTTCTATAGGTTACTTCAAAGAATTGATATTGATGCATTTATATGTATTTCATTTTATAGGTTCTTGTGTATGTTTATTTCTTTTCTATATATTTTGTATAGGTTACTTCAAAGAATTGATATTGATGCATGTTTATGTATTTCATTTTATGTGTTCTTGTGTATGTTTATTTCTTTTCTTCATGTTTTCTATAGGTTACTTCAAAGAATTGATATTGATTCATGTTTATGTATTTCATTTTATATGTTCTTGTGTATGTTTTTGTCTTCTCTTTATATTTTCTATAGGTTACTTCAATGAATTGATATTGATGCATGTTTATGTATTTCATTTTATAGGTTCTTGTGTATGTTTTTGTCTTTTCTTTATATTTTCTGTAAGTTACTTCAAAGAATTGATATTGATGCATGTTTATGTATTTCATTTTATAGGTTTTTGTGTATGTTTATTTCTTTTCTATATATTTTCTATAAGTTACTTCAATGAATTGATATTGATGCATGTTTATGTATTTCATTTATAGGTTCTTGTGCATGTTTATTTCTTTTCTTTATATTTTCTATAGGTTACTTCAAAGAATTGATATTGACGTATGTTTATCCATTTCATTTTATATGTTCTTGTGTATGTTTTTGTCTTTTCTTTATATTTTCTATAGGTTACTTCAAAGAATTGATATTGATGCATGTTTATGTATTTCATTTTATAGGTTCTTGTGTATGTTTATTTCTTTTCTTCATATTTTCTATAGCAGACTAGGTTACTTCAAAGAATTGTGTATGTTTTTGTCTTTTCTTTATATTTTCTATAGGTTACTTCAAAGATTTGACATTGAGGTATGTTTTATATGTTCTTGTGTATGTTTATTTCTTTTCTTTATATTTTCTTTAGATTACTTCCAAGATTTAATCTAGAGGTATGTTTTATATGTTTTCATGTGTTTGGTGTTTTGTTCTCTCTATTTTCTACAGGTTACTTCAAAGAATTGAAAGTGAGGTATGTTTATCTATTTCATTTTATATGTTTTCATGTGTATGATGTTTTTTTTTTCTTTCCATTTTCTATAGGTTTCTTCAAAGAATTGAAAGTGAGGTATGTTTATCTATTTCTTTGTATATGTTTTGATGTGTATGGTTTTTTTTCTTTCTATTTTATTTTATTATATATGTTTTCATGTGTATGTTTTTTTTCTTCTCTTTTCTATAGGTGTATGGTATTTTTTCTTTCTTTCCATTTTTTATAGGTTACATTGAAGAATTGAAAGTGAGGAACATTTTTCTATTTGATTTTATATGTTTTCATTTGTATGGTGTTTTTTTCTTTCTATTTTCTATAGATATATGGTATTTTTTATTTCTTTCCATTTTCTATACGTTACTTCAAAGAATTGAAAGTGAGGTATATTTATCTATTTCATTTTATATGTTTTTATGTGTATGGTGTTTTTTTTTTCTTTCTATTGTCTATAGATGTATGGTGTTTTTTCTTTCTTTCCATTTTCTATAGGTTAGTTCAAAGAATTGAAAGTGAGGTATGTTTATCTATTTGATTTTATATGTTTTTCTGTGTATGTTTTTTTTCTTTCTATTTTCTATAGGTGTATGGTGTTTTTTTCTTTTTTTCCATTTTCTATATGTTTCTCCAAAGAAAAGTGATGTATATTTATTTATTTCATTTTATATGTTTTCATATGTATGGTGTTTTTTTCTTTCTATTTTCTCTAGGTGCATGGTGTTTTTAAGTTTCTTTCCATTTTGTATAGGTAACTTCAAAGAATTGAAAGTGAGGTATGTTTATCTATTTTATTTTATATGTTTTTATGTGTATGATATTTTCTTTCTACTTTCTATAGGTGTATGGTGTTTTTTCTTTCTTTCCATTTTCTATAGGTTTCTCCAAAGAAAAGTGAGGTATATTTATCTATTTAATTTGATATGTTTTTAGGTGTATGGTGTTTTCTTCTTTCTATTTTTCATAGGTGAATGGTTTTTTTTCTATTTTCTATAGATGTATGGTGTTCTTTTTCTTTCTTTCCATTTTCTATAGGTTTCTTCAAAGAATTGAAAGTGAGGTATGTTTATCTATTTGATTTTATATGTTTTCATGTGTATGATTTTTTCTTTCTATTTGTTATAGGTGTATGGTGTGTTTTTTCTTTCTATTTTTCATAGGTGTATGGTGTTTTTTCTTTCTTTCCATTTTCTATAAGTTACTTCAAAGAATTGAAAGTGAGGTATATTTATCTATTTCATTTTTTATGTTTTCATGTGTATGGTGTTTTTTCTTTCTTTCCATTTTCTATAAGTTACTTCAAAGAATTGAAAGTGAGGTATATTTATCTATTTCTTTGTATATGTTTTCATGTGTATGGTGTTTTTTCTTTCTTTCCATTTTCTACAGGTTACTTTGAAGAATTAAAAGTGAGGTATGTGTATCTATTTCTTTGTATATGTTTTCATGTTTATGTTTTTATACCCCGGCTTTATACCCCCGCTTTAAAAAAGGGGGGGTATACTGTTTTACCTCTGTCTGTCAGTCCGTCCGTCAGTCCGTCCGTCAGTCAGTCCGTCCCATGAAACTTTCGTCACATTTTTCTCAGGAACTACACACCCACCCTTTCTGTAACTTGGTATCAACATTTATATATGTCAGCCATACCGTGTGATGCGTTTTCAGATTCATCACCTGACAACTTCCTGTTTACCGAACACTTGTCTGATTTTACACATGATAGCCAAGTTGAAAATTTTCGTCACATTTTTCTCAGGAACTACAATACAAGGATTTCTGAAATTTGGTTTCAGGATTTATATAAGTCAGCTATACCGTTTGATGCGTTTTCAGATTCATCACTCGACAACTTCCTGTTTACCGAACACTTGTATGATTTTACACATGATAACCAAGTTAAAAATTTTCGTCACATTTTTCTCAGGAACTACAATACAAGCATTTCTGTAATTTGGTTTCAGGATTTTTATAAGTCAGCTATACCGTGTGATGCGTTTTCAGATTCATCACTCGACAACTTCCTGTTTACCGAACACTTGCATATTTTTACACTATTAATATTATCCACCTCCGGCGGGGGTATCATCAGTGAGCAGTAGCTCGCAGTTTCACTTGTTTTTTCTTTCTATTTGTTATAGATGCATAGTGGGTTTTTTTCTTTCTATTTTCTGAAGGTATATTTATCTATTTTATTTTATATGTTTTTATGTGTATGGTGTTTTTTTCTTTCTATTTTCTATAGGTGTATGGTGTTTTTTTTTCTTTCTTTTTTCTATAGGTGTATGGTGTTTTTGCTTTCTTTCCATTTTCTATAGGTTTCTCCAAAGAAAAGTAAGGTATGTTTATCTATTTTATTTTATATGTTTTCATAGGTGTATGGTGTTTTTTTCTTTCTATTTTCTATAGGTGTATTGTGTTTTTTCTCTCTTCATTTTCTATAGGTGTATTGTGTTTTTTCTCTCTTCATTTTCTATAGGTGTATTGTGTTTTTTCTCTCTTCATTTTCTATAGGTTACTTCAAAGAATTGGAAGTGAGGTATGTTTATCTATTTTATTTTATATGTTTTCATGTGTATGATTTTTTTTCTTTCTATTTTCTATAGGTGTATGTTTTTTTTCTTATATTCCAGTTTCTAAAGGTTACATCAAAGAAAAGAAGTGAGGTTTGTTTTTCTTTTTTGTTTGATATGTTTTCATGAGTATGTTTTTTTCTTTCTATTTGTTATAGGTAAATGTTTTGTTTTTGTTTGTTTCTATTTGTTATAGTAGTATGATGTTTTTTCTTTCTTTCCATTTTCTATAGGTTACTTTTAAGAAAAGTGAGGTTTGTTTATCTATTTTATTTGTCAGATACGTTTTCATGTGTATGAATTTTTTCTTTCTATTTGTTATAGGTGTATGGTTTTTCTTCTTTCTATTTTCTATAGGTGTAGTGTTTTTTTCTTTCTTTCCATTTTCTACAGGTTTCTTCAAAGAATTGAAAGTGAGGTATATTTATCTATTTTATTTTATATGTTTTTATGTGTATGGTGTTTTTTTTCTTTCTATTTGTTATGGTTGTATGGTGTTTTTTCTTTCTTTCCATTTTCTGTAGGTTACTTTAAAGAAAAGTCAGGTATGTTTATCTATTTTATTTTAAATATCTTCATGTGTGTGATTTTTTCTTTCTATTTGATATAGGTGTATGGTTTTTTTTCTTTCTATTTTCTATAGGTGTATTGTGTTTTTTTCTTTCTTTCCATTTTCTATAGGTTTCTTCAAAGAATTGAAAGTGAGGTATATTTATCTATTTTATTTTAAATGTATTAATGTGTATGGTGTTTTTTTCTTTCTATTTTCTATAGTAGTATGATGTTTTTTCTATCTTTCCATTTTCTATAGGTTACTTTTAAGAAAAGTGAGGTTTGTTTATCTATTTTGTTTGTCAGATACGTTTTCGTATATGTTCAATAGGTGTATGGTGTTTTTTTCTTTCTTTCCATTTTCTATAGGTTACTTCAAAGAATTGGAAGTGAAGTATGTTTATCTATTTCATTTTTTATGTTTTCATGTGTATGGTGTTTTTTCTTTCTTTCCATTTTCTACAGGTTACTTTGAAGAATTGAAAGTGAGGTATGTTTATCTTTTTTATTTTATATGTTTTTATGTGTATAATATAATGGTGTTTTTTTCTTTCTTTTTTCTATAGGTGTATGGTGTTTTTGCTTTCTTTCCATTTTCTATAGGTTTCTTCAAAGAAAAGTAAGGTATGTTTATCTATTTTATTATACCCCCGCTTTAATTTTATATGTTTTCATAGGTATATGTTGTTTTTTTTCTTTCTATTTTCTATAGATGTATGTTGGTTTATTCTTCTTTCTTTCCATTTTCTATAGGTTTCTTCAAAGAATTGAAAGTGAGGTATGTTGATCTATTTGATTTTATATGTTTTCATGTGTATGTTTTTGTTCTTTCTATTTGTTATAGGTGTATAGTGTTTTTTCTTTCTTTCCATTTTCTATAGGTTACCTCAAAGAATGCTATCTATTTCTTTGTAAATGTTTTCATGTGTATGTTTTTGTTCTTTCTATTTGTTATAGGTGTAGGAAGTTTTTTCTTTTTTTCAATTTTCTATAGGTTACATAAAAAAAAAGTGAGGTGTGTTTTTTTAAATTATTTGAAATGTTTTTATGTGTATGGTATTTTATTTTCTTTCTATTTGATATAGGTGTATGGTGTTTTTTTCTTTCTGTTTTTCATAGGTAACTTCAAAGAAGGGAAAGTGAGGTATGATTATCTATTCTATTTGTTATGTTTTCATGTGTATGTTTTTTCTTTCTATTTGTTATAGGTGTATGGTTGGTTTTTTTCTTTATTTTTTATAGGTGTATGGTGTTTTTTCTTATGTTCTATTTTCTATAGGTTGTACTTCAAAGAAGTGAAAGTGAGGTTGGTTTATCAATTTTATTTTATATGTTTCCATGTGTATGATTTTTTCTTTCTATTTGTCATAGGTGTATGGTGTTTTTTTCTCTCTATTTTCTATAGATGTATGTTGGTTTTTTCTTCTTTTTTCCATTTTCTATAGATATCTCCAAAGAATTGAAAGTGAGGTATGTTTATCTATTTTATTTTATAGGCAAGTATGTGTTGACATTTTTTTTCTTTTTTCTATAGGTGTATTGTGTTTTTTCTTTCTTTTCATTTTCTATAGGTTTCTCCAAAGAAAAGTGAGGTATGTTTATCTATTTTATTTTATATGTTTACATAGGTGTATGGTGTTTATTTCTTTCTATTTTCTATAGGTGTATTGTGTTTTTTTTCTCTTTTCATTTTCTATAGGTTACTGCAAAGAAGTGAAAATGAGGTTTGTTTATCTATTTTATTTTAAATGTTTTTATGTGTATGATTTTTTTCTTTCTATTTGTTTTAGGTGTATGTTTTTTTTCCTTTCTATTTTCTATAGGTGTATTGTGTTTTTTCTTTCTTTCCATTTTCTACAGGTTTATTCAAAGAATTGAAAGTGAGGTATATTTATCTATTTCATTTTATATGTTTTTATGTGTATGGTGTTTTATTTTCTTTCTATGTTCTATAGGTGTATGGTGGTTTTTTTTTTCTTTCTTTCCATTTTCTATAGGTTTCTTCAAAGAATTGAAAGTGAGGTATGTTTATTTATTTGATTTTATATGTTTTTATGTGTATGGTGTTTTATTTTCTTTCTATGTTCTATAGGTGTATGGTTTTTTTTTCTTTCTTTCCATTTTCTATAGGTTTCTTCAAAGAATTGAAAGTGAGGTATGTTTATCTATTTGATTTTATATGTTTTCATGTGTATGGTGTTTTTTTCTTTCTATTTGTTATAGGTGTATGGTGTTTTTTCTTTCTTTCCATTTTCTATAGGTTATATAAAAAAAAAATGAGGTGTGTTTGTATGCTGGTTCATATTCTGGACGCCAATCTTTGCTCCTTTATTATATAATTCACTATCAAAACAATTATGAATATGGTGTTCATTATCACTGGACTAGTATATATTTGTTTAGGGGCCAGCTGAAGGACGCCTCCGGGTGCGGGAATTTCTCGCTACATTGAAGACCTGTTGGTGACCCTCTGCTGTTGTTTTTTATTTGGGCGGGTTGTTGTCTCTTTGACACATTCCCCATTTCCATTGTCAATTTTATTTTCTAAATTATTTTAAATATTTTTATGTGTATGGTATTTTATTTTCTTTCTATGTTCTATAGGTGTATGGTGTTTTTTCTTTCTTTCCATTTTCTATAGGTTATATAAAAAAAAATGAGGTGTGTTTTTCTAAATTATTTTAAATATTTTTATGTGTATGGTATTTTATTTTCTTTCTATGTTCTATAGGTGTATGGTGTTTTTTCTTTCTTTCCATTTTATATAGGTTACTTCAAAGAAGTGAAAGAGAGAGATGTTTTCATGTGTATGTTGTTTCTTTCTATTTGTTATAGGTGTATGGTTGGTTTTTTTTTCTTTCTATTTTATATAGGTGTATGGTGTTTTTTCTTTCTTTCCATTTTCTATAGGTTACATCAAAGAAAAGAAGTGAGGTTTGTTTTTCTTTTTTGTTTGATATGTTTTCATGAGTATGTTTTTTTCTTTCTATTTGTTATAGGTAAATGTTTTGGTTTTTTTTTCTTTCTATTTGTTATAGTGTATGATGTTTTTTCTTTCTTTCCATTTTCTATAGGTTACTTTTAAGAAAAGTTAGGTATGTTTATCTATTTCATTTTGTATGTTTTTGTTTTTTCTATTTGTTGTAGGTATATGGTGTTTTTTGTTTCTTTCCATTTTATATAGGAAACTTCAAAGAATTGAAAGTGAGGTATGTTTATCTATTTGATTTTATATGTTTTCATGTGTATGGTGTTTTTTTTCTTTCTATTTGTTATAGGTGTATTGTGTTTTTTCTTTCTTTCCATTTTATATAGGTTACTTCAAAGAAGTGAAAGTGAGGTATGTTTATCTATTTTATTTTATATGTTTTCATGTGTATGTTTTTGCTCTTTCTATTTGTTATAGGTATATGGTGTTTTTTCTTTCTTTCCATTTTCTATAGGTTACTTCAAAAAATTGAAAGTGAGGTATGTTTATCTATTTCATTTTATGTGTTTTCATGTGTATGGTGTTTTTTTTTTCTTTCCATTTTCTACAAGTTTCTTTGAAGAATTGAAAGTGAGGTAAGTTTATCTATTTTTTTGTGTTTTCATGTGTATGGTGGGTTTTTTTTCTTTCTATTTGTTATAGATGCATGGTGGGTTTTTTTTTCTTTCTATTTTTATAGGTTTCTTCAACGAATTGAAAGTTAAGTATATTTATATATTTTATTTTAGGTTTTTATGTGTATGGTGTTTTTTCTTTCTATTTGTTATAGGTGTATGGTGTTTTTCTTTCTTTCCATTTTCTATAGGTTACTTTAAAGAAAAGTGAGGTTTGTTTATCTATTTTATTTTAAATGTTTTCATGTGTATGAATTTTTTCTTTCTATTTGTTATAGGTGTATGTTTTTTTCTTCTTTCTATTTTCTATAGGTGTATTGTGGTTTTTTTTCTTTCCATTTTTTACAGGTTTCTTCAAAGAAATGAAAGTGAGGTATATTTATCTATTTTATTTTATATATTTTCATGTGTATGGTGTTTTTTTCTTTCTATTTTCTATAGGTGTATTGTGTTTTTTCTTTCTTTCCATTTTCTACAGGTTACTGCAAAGAAGTGAAAGTTAAGTATGTTTATCAATTTTATGTTTTATGTTTTCATGTGTATGTTTTTGTTCTTTCTATCTGTTATAGGTGTATGGTATTTTTTCTTTTCAATTTTCTTTAGGTTACATCAAAGAAAAGTGAGGTGTGTTTTTCTAAATTATTTTAAATATTTTTATGTGTATGGTGTTTTATTTTCTTTCTATGTTCTATAGATGTATGGTGTTTTTTCTTTCTTTTCATTTTCTATAGGTTTCTTCAAAGAAAAGTTAGGTATGTTTATCTATTTCATATTGTATGTTTTCATGTGTATGTTTTTTTATTTCTATTTGTTATTAGTGTATGGTGTTTTTTCTTTCTTTCCATTTTCTATAAGTTACTTCAAAGAAGTGAAAGAGAGAGATGTTTTCATGTGTATATTGTTTCTTTCTATTTGTTATAGGTGTATGGTTGGGTTTTTCTTCTTTCTATTTTCTATTTTTGTATTGTGTTTTTTTCTTTCTTTCCATTTTCTTCAAGTTTCTACAAAGAATTGAAAGTGAGGTATATTTATCTATTTTATTTTATATGTTTTTATGTGTATGATGTTTTTTTTTCTATTTTCTATAGGTGTATGGTGTTTTTTCTCTCTTTTCTCATCACTTTGCGTCCGGCATCGTCATCGTCCGGTGTTGTAGTCTGGCGTCGTCTGTTAACTTTTACAAAAATCTTCTCCTTTGAAACTACTGGGTCAAATTTAACCAAACTTGGCCACAATCATTATTGGGTATATAGTTTTAAAAATGTGTCCAGTGACACGGCCAAATATCCAAGATGGCTGCCATGGCTAAAAATAGAACATAGGGGTAAAATGCAGTTTTTTGCTTATAACTCAAAAACCAAAGCATTTAGAGTAAATCTGAACTTTTCAGATGAATTGGACAACCCGTTGTTAGGTTGCTGCCACTGAATTGTTTATTTTAAGGAAATTTTGATGTTTTTGTTATTATCTTGAATATTACTATAGATAGAGATAAACTGTAAACAGCAATAATGTACAGCAAAGTAAGACCTAAAAATAAGTCAACATGACCAAAATGGTCAATTGACCCCCTAAGGAGTAATTGTCCTTTATAGTCAATTTTAAACAATTTTCATAAATTTTTTCCACTGAAACTACTGGGCCAAGTTCATTATAGATAGAGATAATTGTAAGCAGCAAGAATGTTCAGTAAAGTAAGATATACAAACACATCACCATCACCAAAACACAATTTTGTAATGAATCCATCTGCGTCCTTTGTTTAATATTCACATAGACCAAGGTGAGCCACACAGGCTCTTTAGAGCCTCTAGTTTTTCTTTCCTTTTTGTTATAGGTGTATGTTTTTTTTTCTTTCTTTCCATTTTCTATAGGTTACTTTAAAGAAAAGTGAGGTATGTTAATCTATTTTATTTTATATGTTTTCATGTGTATGATTTTTTTCTTTCTATTTGTTATAGGTGTATGGTGTTTTTTTCTTTCTATTTTCTATAGGTGTATTGTGTTTTTTTTTATTTCTTTCCATTTTCTACAGGTCTCTTCAAAGAAAAGTTAGGTATGTTTATCTTTATCTATTTCATTTTGTATGTTACATGTGTATTGTTTTATTTTCTTTCTATTTTTTATAGGTGTATGGTGTGTTTTCTTTTTTTCCATTTTCTATAGGTTTCTTCAAAGAAATGAAAGTTTAGTATGTTTATCTATTTCATTTTATATGTTTTCATGTGTATGGTGTTTTCTTTCTTTCAGTTTTCTATAGGTTTCTTCAAAGAATTAAAAGTGAGGTATGTTTATTTTTTTCATTGTATAATTTTTCATGTGTATGATTTTGTTCTTTCTATTTGTTATAGGTGTATGGTGTTTTTTTTTCTTACTGTTTTTCATAGGTGTATGGTGTTTTTTCTTTCTTTCCATTTTCTATAGGTTACTTCAAAGAATTGAAAGTGAGGTATATTTATCTATTTATTTTATGTTTTAAGTGTATGGTGTTTTTTTCTTTCTATTTGTTATAGGTGTATGGTGTTTTTTCTTTCTTTCCATTTTCTAGAATTTACTTTTAAGAAAAGTGAGGTATGTTTTTCTATTTGATTTTAAATCCTTTCATGTGTATGAGTTTCATGCCCCACCTACGATAGAAGAGGGGCATTATGTTTTCTGGTCTGTAGGTCCGTTTGTCCCGCTTCAGGTTAAAGTTTTTGGTCAAGGTAGTTTTTGATGAAGTTGAAGTACAATCAACTTGAAACTTAGTACACATCTTCCTTATGATATGATCTTTCTAATTTTAATGCCAAATAAGACTTTTGACCTGAATTTCATGGTCCAATGAACATAGAAAATGATAGTGCGAGTTTCTGGTTAAAGTTTTTGGTCAAGGTAGTTTTTTGATGAAGTTGAGGTCCAATCAACTTGAAACTTAGTACACATCTTCCTTATGATATCATCTTTCTAATTATAATTACAAATAAGAGTTTTTACCCCAATTTCACGGTCCACTGAACATAGAAAATGATAGTGCGAGTGGGGCATCCGTGTACTGGGGACAATTCTTGGTTTCTTTCTATTTGTTATAGGTGTATGGTTATTTTCTTTCTATTTTCTATAGGTGTTTTGTGTTTTTTCTTTCTTTCCATTTTCTATAGGTTTCATCAAAGAATTGAAAGTGAGGTTTGTTTATCTATTTTGTTTGATAGGTTTTCATGTGTATGTTTTTTCTCTCTATTTGTCATCGGTGTATGGTGTTTTTTCTTTCTTTTTATTTTCTATAGGTTACTTTAAAGAATTGAAAGTGAGGTATATTTATCTATAATATTTATATGTTTTCATGTGTATGTTTTTTTTCTTTCTATGTTTTATAGGTGTATGATGTTTTTTTCTTTCTTTCCATTTTCTATAGGTTTCTTCAAAGAAAAGTGAGGTATGTTTATCTATTTTATTTTGTATGTTTTCATGTTTATGGTTTTTTTCTTCTTCTATTTTCTATAGGTGTATGTTTTTTTTCTTTATTTCCATTTTCTATAGGTTACTTCAAAGAATTGAAAGTGAGGTATGTTTATCTATTTTATTTTATATGTTTTCATGTTTATTGTGGTTTTTTCTTTCTATTTTCTATAGGTGTATGGTGTTTTTTCTTTCTTTCCATTTTCTATAGGTTACTTCAAAGAATTGAAAGTGAGGTATGTTTATCTATTTTATTTTGTATGTTTTCATGTTTATGGTTTTTTTCTTCTTCTATTTTCTATAGGTGTATGTTTTTTTTTTCTTTCTTTCCATTTTCTATAGGTTACTTCAGAGAAGTGAAAGTGAGGTATGTTTATCTATTTTATTTTATATGTTTTCATGTTTATGGTGTTTTTTTCTTTCTATTTTCTATAGGTGTATGGTGTTTTTTTCTTTCTTTCCATTTTCTATAGGTTACTTCAAAGAATTGAAAGTGAGGTATGTTTATCTATTTTATTTTTTATGTTTTCATGTTTATGGTGTTTTTTTCTTTCTATTTTCTATAGGTGTATGGTGTTTTTTTCTTTCTTTCCATTTTCTATAGGTTACTTCAAAGAATTGAAAGTGAGGTATGTTTATCTATTTTATTTTATATGTTTTCATGTTTATGGTGTTTTTTCTTTCTATTTTCTATAGGTGTATGGTGTTTTTTTCTTTCTTTCCATTTTCTATAGGTTACTTCAAAGAATTGAAAGTGAGGTATGTTTATCTATTTTATTTTATATGTTTTCATGTTTATGGTGTTTTTTTCTTTCTATTTTCTATAGGTGTATGGTGTTTTTTTCTTTCTTTCCATTTTCTATAGGTTACTTCAAAGAATTGAAAGTGAGGTATGTTTATCTATTTTATTTTTTATGTTTTCATGTTTATGGTGTTTTTTCTTTCTATTTTCTATAGGTGTATGGTGTTTTCTCTTTCTTTCCATTTTCTATAGGTTACTTCAAAGAATTGAAAGTGAGGTATGTTTATCTATTTTATTTTATATGTTTTCATGTTTATGGTGTTTTTTTCTTTCTATTTTCTATAGGTGTATGGTGTTTTTTCTTTCTTTCCATTTTCTATAGGTTACTTTAAAGAATTGAAAGTGAGGTATGTTTATCTATTTTATTTTATATGTTTTCATGTTTATGGTGTTTTTTTCTTTCTATTTTCTATAGGTGTATGGTGTTTTTTCTTTCTTTCCATTTTCTATAGGTTACTTTAAAGAATTGAAAGTGAGGTATGTTTATCTATTTTATTTTATTTGTTTTCATGTGTATGGTGTTTTTTTTCTATTTTCTATAGGTGTATTGTTTTTTTTCTTTCTTTCCATTTTCTATAGGTTACTTCAAAGAATTGAAAGTGAGGTATGTTTATCTATTTGATTTTATATGTTTCCTTGTGCATGTTGTTTTATTTTCTTTCTATTTTCTATAGGTGCATGGTGTTATTTCTTTCTTTCCATTTTTTATAGGTTACTTCAAATAAAAGTGAGGTATATTTATCTATTTTATTTTATATATTTTCATGTGTATGGTGTTTTTTCTTTCTATTTTCTATAGGTGTATGGTAGGTTTTTTTTCTTTCCATTTTCTATAGGTTACTTTCAAGAATTGAAAGTGAGATATGTTTATCTATTTTATTTTATATGTTTTCATGTTTATGGTGTTTTTTTTCTATTTTCTATAGGTGTATTGTTTTTTTCTTTCTTTCCATTTTCTATAGGTTACTTCAAAGAATTGAAAGTGAGGTATGTTTATCTATTTGATTTTATATATTTTCATGTGTATGGTGTTTTTTCTTTCTATTTTCTATAGGTGTATGGTAGGTTTTTTTTCTTTCCATTTTCTATAGATTACTTTCAAGAAATGAAAGTGAGGTATGTTTATCTATTTTATTTTATATGTTTTCATGTGTATGTTTTGCTTTATTTCCATTTTCTATAGGTGTATGGTGTTTTTTCCTTCTTAGCATTTCTATAGGTTACTTCAGAGAAGTGAAAGTGAGGTATGTTTATCCATTTCACTTTATATGTTTTCTGTATATGGTGTTTGTTTCTTTCTATTTTCTATAGGTTTCTTGAAAGGTTGGAAAGTGAGGTATGTTTATTTATTTCATTTCATTTGTTTTCATGTGGTATGTCTATTTATATAATTTGTTTGTGATCGCTTTTTTTCTTTTATATTTTCTATAGGTTACTTCATTGAATTGATTTTGAGGTGTGTTTATCTATTTCTTTTTATGTTTTCATGTGTATGTTGTATATTTCTTTATATTTCATATGTTTGTTTAAAGAATTGTTCTAAGTAAGGTTTAATTTTACATATTTTCATGTGTAATGTTCTATATATGTTTATATTTCAGAGTTCACTGGCAGATGTTTAATTTTATAGTTTTGTATTGTTTACAGTTGCAACCAGAGAGGAGGTTTTAGTTATGACCTTGAATGAGGCTACATTGTAGCAGACCAGGAAGAGTGGCATATAGATTTCAGTAACTCTATACGATGGTAACAAGATCAAACTACTCTGAGCTTGTTAAAGGGCCTGTTTGATGGAAGTGACACCAATGTTCTCCAACAGACTTCTAATTAGTATTTTATTTTTGTTACAGATTCTGTCCAGAGAGGAATTTATCTATTGACCTTGAATGAGGCTTAGTTGTAGCAGAGCAGGAGTAGTGGCATATTAATAACACATATTTGCCTTCAAACTGGTACTTACTTGAATTAGATGTTATTGACCCATAAGCCTTATTCCCAACACCATGTACAACATGTCACAGAAAGAGCCTAAAACATAATTAAATTGATACATTATATATTTTTCAAATTCATTTCACTTGTCAACATAACATTTACTGAATATTGTTTTGATATTTTATTTTACTACATGATCAGAATAGTATTATATCAACACTATCAAATTAATAGATGGAAAACAAAAAAGAAGTAAAAGAACAATGACTTGAATTTCAACTGCACAAAAATCTTAATATTTTACAGAGTTATCTCCCATTGAATTAACAAATCTTGGTTCAAATTGTCTCCCCTTGGAAGTTTTATTCCAAACTGCAGGCTTACTTTTTTTAATTTTAAATAGAGAATCTTGTTAATACATGTGGTACATGTATCTTTAAATATTTAACTGGTAAAATAATTCATCACAGTGGTTTAACAAGCAGAAAATAAAGTTGTGTTTCTTAGTTCTTATTAGCCCTTTTTATCAAATATTTCTAGAATGTTTGGCTAATAAACTTGCCTTTCTTATTTTCTAGGTAAAGCCTCAGACTTGGTTAAAGATTTCTTTAACCTTCTTCAATGGAGCTGCGCTGCTGGCTGCTGAGGTGATCTGTCAAAACTAGATGTAAAATAATTGAAACAATATTTTTTTTAAAGAATAAGAAATGTATGATAATTTATTTTTGAAATCTGGCTCAATTCTTGTTGGCTTATAAGTCTTGGTCAGAAGTCTACTCCCTAATCAGTACCCTTGTATGAGTAAATATAAGGATCTGATGTAATTTCGAAAAAAATGCTGGGTTGCTGTAAATGCTGTTGCTGGATATTTATCTCATCTGTGTTTTCATAATCTATTACATATTTATTGACTTTCTACAAAATGCACATATAATATACACACACAGTCACACTTGATCATTTTAAACAATTTTTCAGGATGAAACATTTTATATTTCAGGTTAGCATCACAGCATGTCCTTCATGTCACCTTTAAACAAAGTAAAGAAATGTTATATGCATAATATTTGTAATGCTCAGTTATAGTAAATATTCTTTTGTATTAAATATTGTTTCAATTATTTTACATCTAGTTTTGACAGATCACCTCAGCAGCCAGCATGTGATGAATTATTTTACCAGTTAAATATTTAAAGATACATGTACAAGGTGTAACTGTATTATACACAAGACTTTCTATTAAAATTAATAAAGTAAGCCTGCAGATTGGAATAAAACTTCCAAGGGGAGATCATTTGAACCAAGATTTGTTAATTCAATGGGAGATAACTCTGTAAAATATTCAGATTTTTGTGCAGATGAAATTCAAGTCATTATTCTTTTACTTCTTTTTTTCCCTCATCTACTAATTGTACAAACTTAAGCGTTGATATAATACTATTCTGATTTATGTAATAAAATATCAAAAGAATATTTAGTAAATGTTATGTTGACAAGTGAAATGGATTTGTAAAATATTTAATGTATCTCTTTTGATTATGTTTTAGGATCTTTCTGTGACATGTTGTACATGGTGTTGGGAATAAAACTAAGGGGTCAAAAACAGCTAATTCAAGTGTACCAGTATGTGAATTAATTTTTGAAGGAAAAATATGTGATTTTAGCAACTAGATAAATAGTTTATTTTTAAGGTAGATTCATGGTATACCCCCATCTTGGATTGTACTGTCCAAGTACACAATTAGTCTAGTTATTTGCCCAAACTTGCAAATTTGTGAACAGATGTGCAATTTTATTGGTTATACTGTTTATTTATATGAAGAAAACTTACTGATTTATTGAATTATATAAAATATTAAAAAATACAAATTACCAAACATTTGCGTTTCAGAATCAATTTTTTCAATTAAGCCATTTATGGGGATATAACTCTTTTAGTAAAAAATATTATACTGGACTGATAGGGAATTTTTTAATTTTTACTTGTTACAAGAAAACAAGTTCGGTGACACCATTATTTCTTTTTATTTTCTTAACATATTATAAAAGATATTTTCTCACAATTTATTTCAAATTCGATCTCAAAGATTTTATTTTGTGCACAAATGTTTTTTCATGATCATTCTAAGCAATTTTAGGAAAATTTCAACAACTCATAGCTTAAAAATAGCACGGTGACACATCCTTTATATTATATTTTTGAAAAGAGCATATGTTAAATCTTCATTTTGGCAAAGTATAAGAAAATTCTATCTCAGGAAACAAATACCGATGATCCACCTTAAATATAATTATTTTTTTATGATGAAGCATTTTATATTTTAGGTTAGTGTCACAGCTTGTCCATGGGGATTGAGGCTGGGTATGGCCATTGGAGCTGACCTTTATGGTGAGAATCAGTAGAAAGATTTATAAACTATTTATCTAATAGCATGTCAATGTTGATTTTCATTACTATAATAAAATTAAGAGATGTGGTGTGATTGCCAATGCAATGAGACAATTGATATATATGACAAGGATTTTAGCAACTCATATCACTTTACCACCTTCAACAATGAGCAAAACCTATACTGTATTGTTAACTATAAAAGTCCCCAACATGAAAAAATGTGAAACATTCAATGGTAAAACTAATGGCCTGATGAATGGTAAATCAATTATAAAGAAAAACAAATGTGAGACGTCAAATAAAGTTTTGTTCATCCTATTTTGCTAATAAAGACTGGTATTTTAAAAGTTAATAATGTCACCAAATCATTTAAAAAAAATGTTATGTTTTTTATTGTTATGCCCAATTAATTCTCTTGCATTGAAAAGTGTTTCAATTATATAGTTTTGACTGAGATATGTTTAAGAATCTATATTTCCTTTTCAGGTAACTTCTACTGTGGTTGCATAAAATGATTGTGTGGGATAACAACAATAGAATGTAATTCAGACAATTTTTGTGAAAAATTAATGATGTCACCATGGAAGTATTCACTAAGCAACAGGAACAAAATTTGAATGTCTTCACTGCCCAGCAAAATTCACCAGGAAATATGCAGCCAAGAAACATATTACAACCAAACACCAGGAAAAACCAGCAACAGACTTCATGGAGAAAACTGCAACTGTGCCTTAAGGCCACAGCAGAACCAATAGCCAAATTGATTCCACCGGTAGAAGCCCACACTTAACAGGAAATAACTCAGATATTTAGAACAGTAGCAGCACCTTCTTAATACCCAGCCTCAACTCTGGTTAACAAACAAAAGATACCAGAAAAATCAACCATAGATGTACTGACGGAGAAGACTTACATCTCAGCGATCCAGATGACGATCGATGTAATATGTGTGAAAACCACAGGACCGCAGAAATACAGCACAAACCACTACAGCTATTTAGTGGAAGAATAACAATCATTCCTTACTACTAATAGTTATAAAACATACACATACAAGGGACCAGTTCAACAGTATGCAGAGATAACTCTCCTTGGATAATTGGATGATGACACAAGTAACAGTACACGGAATATATAACATCTTCACCAGTGAAAAACAGTAGACAATAACATTTAATTTCAAAATTATTTTATTTTGAAAACTTTGCAACTTTATTAACATATTCTTTTAACGCAATAGATTCAATTAAGAAATAATTCATGGGGGCTTGAATATATCGTTATTTTACCACGGGTTGGCCCTTTATGACAAATATTTTACCCTGAGCGATAGCGAGGGGTAAAATATCGGCATAAAGGGACAACCCGTGGTAAAATTTAGATATATTCAAGCCCCCATGAATTATTTCGATTCTGATAAGACAAATATAGCAATTGTTTTGGTTCAAAGCGCACTAGATGGAGGCAAATATTTGCCGTTCCCATAAATTAACCCACTTTAAGATTGGCGGTAAAGAACGGAGCAAACAGATTTAGTGACATGCTCAAACTATTTACAATAATATATTTAACTTAATAATGGTGAACCAACACCTGAAGTGGTTATCGTGCGGTTGGGTAATAGCGGGTGGATACCATGCGGTATTCACAGTTGTCTTTCACTATAAAAGCAAATAAACGTAATTAAAGACAACAACACCCATCAATTACCGCATGGTGATTACCCATCAATTACTGCATGGTGATTAATTTATTGTGGTCGACATGTCGACCACAATAAATTAATCACCATGCGGTAATTGATGGGTGTTGTTGTCTTTAATTAAGTTTAATAATATATTTAGATAGATTTGGATGAATTTTAATGATAATTTACTTATATATCTTCTATGTATATAAAAAAGGGCTTATACCACATTTTAGTATTGTTTGTTTACGTTTCATTCTGGTGATGATTTTCGGTATCAGAAGCGTGTATTTTCCCGAAAAATGCTTAAACTATTACGTTATCATTCTATGACGTCGTGTACTCCATCCATAAAAAATCATATGACGTGGGAGTACAATCAGAACAGCCCAACCAATATATTCACATTTTACCACGGGTGTGTACGCAAAGCGTTTGAAGGACGTCATGTTAGAATACATTAGTAACCCATAATAACAGAGGCAATAGATAGAACATTATCATGACGTAAAAAACTTGATACCATTTTTTTTGTACTTCTTTTGTTTGTACCTTGTCCTGATGGTGCCAATCTAATCAGCGAAACATATATACTTAAAAAATTTGCAGATCACTTAAGTGTTATTGTTAATTTAGTGATATTTAAAACAATATGTGTAACGGTTAATTCTCCATTTTCAACAAGATTGGAAGTTGTAAGTTAACTTATATCTCTTTCTTTTTTCCATTAAAACCAATGGCTAATATATTCTGGTATCCCATATCTACTCATGTCCCTATTATCTTGACATTTATTTTGTCATGCTTCTGGATAATGTAATGGGCTTTATTTGGAATGCAGTTTTGTAATGACAAGCTTATAGTTCAGATCATATTCATTATTTTTCCCCCTGACTAGATTTAGTTAAATCTTTGAAAGGGACCAATAGAGAGAGAAAAAAACCCAAATTTTGAGTAACTTCTAAATATAATTGATAACCTTCACTTTCTATCATCATGATCATACTATTCACGGCTGGTAATCTACACACGCAGAACATTTCGTTCTGCAATGAAAACCGTGAGAGGATTTTCCTGTTGTGCTTGAGTGGAGTAATTGTCACCGCTTCAAAAGGTATGTACATTTCTAAATCGCAATTTTCTAATTCAACTGATCAAAATATTTAAAATCGGAGAATGCTATGCTGTGGTGAATACGTTAACGAAGAGATACTGTTACATGTGTCATTCACTGTTGTACATGGTGTTAAACTCCTACAAAATCAGTTGTCCCACAAGAAATTGCCTAAAAAAGTGACATTTGAATTTTGAAATTGTTCTATTAACAGACCTACACGTTTAAATTTACCCTTTTTTCGGTCAATGGGTATGAATGTCGTTTTGGGCGGCGTGTACGCTGTCCGGTGCCAATAGATGTCTTAATAAATCTAAAAACCTCATATTTTCATTATTTCATGCGTGAGGGGATCGGTTCTGATTGAGGACATCGTGAATGCGTGAGGGGACGTAAAATCATATCTTTATGTCCAAGCTATGAGTCGTTGAAAGTTGGCTAAATTTGGTTAAATTGTTCTTTAAAAATTACATTTGTGTGTATAAAAATTGTGTGATAGAATTTTGAAATATCAATAAATTACCAAACGTTTGTTACATGAACAAACAATCTAACCAAATAAGTTCCAAATATGTCTCTGCGGATTTAAGCACATAATCGGCCTAGTTTGGAGACTTATTTGCAATTGATTGGTTAGACTGTTTATTCATAGGCCTTATTCATATACAGAAAACTTGGTTATATTTTTGTATAAATCAAACTGTTCCATATCAATAAAATTTTAGTTGGTTTCTATATGCATGGGATTTTGAATAAATAAGCATATTCACTTGCGGTGAAAGTATTTTCACCGCGCAAAACGTCGCGTGCTTTTAACGTGCATAATTTTGATAAAAAAATGTTTGATGTACAATTTGTTTTGGTAAATAATTGCCATTACATACATTTCTCTCTGAGTATGTAATAAAAGAACTACTGTCTTTTGTTTCGGTAAATCATGTGGTTTAATTGACTTTTGTAAAACTGATATTCACTTCGGCCGTTGGCCTCAGTAAAAATCAGTTATTCAAATGTCAATAAAACTATTTACCTCATAAAAAAACAGCAATTGTAGAATATTTAAACAAATATCAAAACTTGTGTTTTAACAATAATTTAGGGTAAATTAAATAAGAAATTCAAGGGGAGATAACTCTTTTCGTAAAAAATACATACTGAGATGATAGGGAAAAATTATTTGTAACAAGAAACAAAAACGGTAACACTATTTTTCTTTTTATTCTTCGTAAAACATATTATAAAACCTAGCTTCCCTCAATTTATTTCAAAGTTCTATTTCATAATTTGTTTGTATAAAATTGAGAATGGAAACGGGGAATGTGTCAAAGAGTGACAACAACCCGATCATACGGCAGACAACAGCAACAGGTCTTCAATGTAGTGATAAATTCCCGCATCCGGAGGCGTCCTTCAGCTGGCCCCTAAACAAATATATATATTAGTTCAGTGATCATAAACGCCATACTAAACCTACAAATAGTACACAAGAAACTAAAAGTTTAAATAATACAAGACTAACAAGGGCCAAAGGCTCCTGACTTGGGACAGGCGCAAAAATGCGACGGGGTTAAACATGTGTATGAGATCTCAACCCTCCCCCTATACCTCTAGCCAATGCAGAAAAGTAAACGCACAACAATACGCACATTAAATTTCAGTTCAAGATAAGTCCAAGTCTGATGTTATAATATATAGAAGATGCACACAAATGTGTTTTTTCATGAAGAATTAAACCAAATTTAGGCAACTTTCAACGACTCATAGCTTGAATATACAGATATGATTTCACGTCCCCTCACGCATTCACGATGTCCTCAATCAGAACCGATCCCCTCACGCATGGAATAATGAAAAAATGAGGTTTTAAGATTTATCAAGACGTCTATCAACACCGGACAGCGTACACGTCGCCCAAAATGGCATTCATACCCATTGACCGAAAAAAGGGTAAATTTAAACTTGTAGGTCAGTTAATAGAACCATTTCAAAATTCAAATGTCACTTTTTTAGGCAATTTCTTGTGGGACAACTGATTTTGTAGGAGTTTAACACCATGTACAACAGTAAATGATACATGTATCTCTTCGTTAACGTATTCACCACAGCATAGCATTCTCCGATTTTAAATATTTTGATCAGTTGAATTAGAAAATTGCGATTTAGAAATGTACATACCTTTTGAAGCGGTGACAATTACTCCACTCAAGCACAACCGGAAAATCCTCTCACGGTTTTCATTGCAGAACCAAATGTTCTGCGTGTGTAGATTACCAGCCGTGCTAGTGTAGTGTCAAATTGAATTGAATTTTTACATATGTAAAATATATGTAATATGTTTTGCTTTAATTTATATTTTTGCATATGATCAGTTGATCATTTGTAATAAATAATTATATATCTTTTTTACTGTCTAAAATATACTTCCAGGAACCGTCTTTAGAGTATTGGGTTTTGGACACAATTTTTCCCACTACAAACTCAGTTAATTTGACTGAGGTCAATTGTTTTAGCTTGCTGTTCTTGGCCAGCAGGATTGTAGATGATGAGTTTTTGTCATTGTTTGGTGATACTTTAAACTTTAAATATACTAAGCATACAAGCATTTCATCAATTATAATTTTAAAGATTTTCTTTATTTTATATATGCTAATGATTTACATTCATGTTTATTGTTGTAATAATTGTGTTTTCTCACTGTTGGTATAGGAAAGCAGAAAATTTTGTATTGTCGTTACAATTTCTTAATATTTAAAAGGTATGAGAAAATTGAACAATCAAGAAGTCGAGTTTTATGTACATTATATTGGTGCTTTTCAAGCGCTTCACTTTCTAGCCGTCGTTCAATATAGTAAGCTCCTTTTTATTATTGCTGATTGCAATAAAAGTGTTTTTTTCTAATTTTCTATTTATATACCTATTTGCTTATTAAAGGTGTTTTCCAACACATTAATCCTGAGATAGGCTTGAGTATTAGCATCGGATACAGGTTTCCATTCATATTCATATACATAAATAATGATTGTTGGTTTTTTCCGTGACAGCCTTGACTATCTATAAAGGGTAAAAATTCAGAAATATAAGCGAATACATCATTTGTACATTGATATTTGATACATTGTATGTGTTTAATATTCGTAAAATGTGTACTGCTGGCAGTGGCGGATCCAGAACTTTTCCTAAGGGAGGCCCGCTGACTGACCTAATGGGGCCCGCTCCAGTCATGCTTCAATGATTCCCTATTTAATCAACCAAATTTTTCCCAAGAAAGGGGGGCCCTCCCAGGGGGGGCCCTCCCCTGGATCCGCCTATGGCTGGAAATTATTTTAGATACAAATTAAATATGGCATTTATCACATTCGAAGGGCTGTCAGCAAATTTACATTTGTGTTTTAGTTATATTTAGTCATGGAGTATAGGTTATACTCATTCAAACCCGGTGTCCTGACAAGCTGTCTGGATTAGCAGAATTATAAATCTATTGTTTGATTTGGTTAAGCCTAAATATTTTAGGGGTAGAAGTTATAGTAAGTAGATATAAGAAGATGTGGTATGAGTGCTAATGAGACAACTCTCCATCCAAATCACAATTTGTAAAAGTAAACCATTATAGGTCAAAGTACTGCATTCAACACAAAGCCTTGGCTCACACTCAACAGTAGCTATAAAGGGCCCATAAAATGGCTAGTGTAAAACCATTCAAAGAGGAAAACCAATGGTCCAATCTATGTTAAAAAATGAGAAATGAGGAACACTTATGAACCACATCAACATACAATAACCAATGAAAATCAGGTTCCTGGCTTAGAACAGGTGCAAAAAATTACAAAAAACGTTTTAATAGGCGCTTAAAAATACAGGTCAAGTTAGATTTTTTTTCTCACAATTACTGTTCAAGAGTTGTGGCTTGCCTTTGAAAATGGTAGTTCTTTCATTTCTGGATGATAATTATAGTACCACTTGACTCAAATTCTTCGAATTGTACATATCATGGATCATCAAATACAGCTTAAGGTCCATTTTGATGGTCCAGGCTTTTAGATTAACTGTTCAAGAAGAGGGGCAAAAGAGACCAGAGGGACAGTCAAACTCATAGATTTTAACTTGGCTTTCTTTGTTTAAGCAAAGAAAGGCGATCTTATATATTTAAATCTTAGGATAATTCCTATAAGTATCTATATAATATCTACTGTGTACTGTAACGACATTAATAAAGCTCAACATAGTGTTCGTAAAGAAATTTATATCATGTCTTAATTGAAACTATAGCCATTTGGCTGGATCATGTCGAATAGCTGGATAGCGATTTTATAATTTTAATCAAGTTAAATGATGATCTGTATATATTAGCAAGAATTTGTATGGTAAGTCCTTCATTTTACACGTTTTTAACTCACCTGGAACTAACGGCCATTTTCTTCTGAGAGGAGTGCCTGTGGTTTTGACCCTGAAATATGTTTTTTTCCTGCAAGTTCCAGTTTTCGTAAATGTATTTGGAAATTATAACAGATAAAAAGATAGTAGAATAGTAGAATAGTAGAATAGCTAGGGCATAAGTCAGCTTGACAGAAATCATCAATTGATCAGGGCCTTGTCGTCAGTTAATTATTGCCTTTAAATGATGATTTTTATCCTTTTTCTGCATTTTTTAAAACTTTAATTAATGGAGACAATCGTTTAATAATACAAAAAATGTCAACATGGATGAATTGTTTGATAATACAAAAAATGTCAACATGGATGAACTGTCACTTGACTTTGAAAAATTAGTTCCCTTGAAAGACTTTTAAAATTACTATACTATCTTTTTACGTTTTTTGCAGAAACTATGATAGACAGGAAGAAGTTGTACAACCAAAACTGTTTAAGCAAAATAAGTCCTAGCAAGTCACCTTGGCCAAAATTGTCACTCGACCACTTTATAGATGTTATCGCCTTGGATAGATGTTTTTTATCTATTCTTTTTGGGAGTTTTTTGCAAAAAAACTGTCAAATATAGAGATAAATTGTAATTAGCAGAGATGCTGTAACTTAGTAAAGATGTTAAGCACAACAAACTGAAATAAGCAAAGATTTTAAGCACAATCAGATCAACAAATAAGTCTACCTAACCAAAATTGTCAACTGACTCTTTTGAGGAGTTATTGCCCATGAATAACTAATTTCCACATATTATGGATTTTGCTAAAACAAAGATGGATAAGAGAGCATATATAATCAAATGTACGGTTGTAAATTAATACCTTTATATAGAAGTTATTTTCAATGAATAATGAATTTTATCCATTCAGCCAGTTTGCTCTTTTCAGTAAATAGATCATGATGTGACTGTTGCTTTTTTCAGTAAATAGATCATGATGTAACAGTGTATTAAAGTATAAATTGTAAAATACTCCCATCAGTCAAGACCTTTAAAATGTCACAAAACTAGATCTTCTTATAAACAAGCATAATTGATTGTTATATAGAAATTAAAAATAACGTCAAAATGGCATATTTTTAGAAGAAGATCGATTCAGACACAATGAGCCTCTGTATTTTTTTTCATTGGTCGGAAATGAATTACTTCCCTTTATGAAACTCTCTAAATCCTGAAAAATGGCATCAAATTGTCTACTTCGATATTGTGGAGGTAAAAATAAGAATATACATGCATTTTAATCAAAATTGAACAATCATTTCATTTAAAATATTGTTGAACTTAATTTACATTTTGCTTCTATAACTGACAGTAGAATGAGAGTTATGAAAAGTGATATAATTCACAAAGTTTTGTTCAAGGACGTTTCGGCTTTTTTTGCGTAAAAAAAATTATATATGTATAGGGCAGGGGCTTCCTGATTAGCATTGACATAGACATATCTGTGTCCGTCTGTCTGATTTGTACATTTATATCTGCAGTATCTTATCTCTAAAGACTAAATATCTTCCAATCCAGGAGTGGACTCAGTTTTGGTTTTTGATACTCCAGCCTATGGCTATGTAGATGTACAGTCACCAGTGATCGGGAAAGTCGTGCGCCCTGCGCCTATAGCGCATATTGACAAGAAATGGCGCATACAGTGACAAATGTAAGCGCCCACGTGGCGCACGATATTTTTCACTTCGTTTCGAAACGCTTAGAAATCGTCAGATGGATTTCCGATCGTGTTCCGTGCCGCAATGTGTGTGTACACAACTGTGTAATGTTCCTCCAATTATAGGAGCACCTATATATTTTTGGGACGTCTCGGGTTTTTCCCTATGATAATAGAACCATGCGGTTTAACGTCTCGGGTGTTTTCCTATTGTAATAACAGAACCATGTGATCTAACTGAGAACCGGAAAAACGTATTTAACCATCATTCATGATATATTTTTTTTCATCATCAATACAATTCATTCAATCCATTGGACAGTCACGTCTCAGTCATTACAGCTGAACGGACGTGCTGGGCCAGCTCTCCTTTACCCGCTATCTTCGATGAGAGTTTACAGTTAGATATCAACGACTTACTACTTAAGATGACAGAAACCAATCCATGCCGTACAGATAGACGTAGTAGTTGGCGTACCCGCATTAACATGCACTCCAAAACCATTGTATTATGGGGAGTGTTATGCCGATTAACGTCCGAGGGCTGTATCCTAGGCTGTTGGGTGATATGACCTTCATTTCACTGCCTCACGGCTTTGGTCTTGATAATGCTTCCTGTTATCTTTCGAACTACGTCCGAGATCATCTACCTGTACTCCATCATCGAGGCTAGCGGGCTGCCAAGCTGACCAAACTGGCCCTGAAAGCAGCCGTTAGTGAAAATAAACATCAAAATAGTAAACAAAGAAAAATCTACTCACCAAAACCAAGATGGCGGCCTACATATTGCGACCTCCACTACTTGTTCCTGACCCACGGCATCAAAAACATGTTAAAGCTCACCAAACGTCTTCGGGCACCGAGCCGACCGTGCGAGGGCTGTATAGCCAGTCAAGGTTGTTAAACACCACCACATATATATTTTTTTTAAACAACTTTAAATTTGTGAAATTTGGCTAGTACAGACGAGATTTAACTCTAATAATAATCTCATTTAGTTTAGCTTTCTATTATTTCGATTGAAGAACCCCAAAGACTTTTTAGGAATATAGTTTTTGTCTCCAAAAAAGGCGCTTAACTGTCCTTGTCATTTTTTGGTCTTTGGCTCGTTTTGACATTTTGTAAACATGACTTCAGCGATTTGTTGTTTTGTTCTATGAATTAATGGTACTCTATACTGTTATTCTTGCCACACCGTGATGAAGTTATAATAATACAAGAAGTGCAGAGGAAATGCCTGAAATGTCCTCTGATACGGAACGTCTGGAATAAGTATGGTATCGACCAAGACCCAAATTTAATGTACAAAAAAATACCATGAACATGAACACGGCAACAGTACCAGTTTAAACATTGTAAATAAATTTAACGGGTAACTTAAATATTGTTCGTGTTGGAAGAAGTTATTGTATATTCATTGAAATTGAAATTATAAAATCACAGGAACAATACCCATGATTTTATTTAAAATCATAAAGGTAAGTACAAACATCTCTTTGCCAAAATATACTGATACATTTTTTTTTTTTTACAATAGTCAATTCAAATGGCCCACTCATTTGACAACATGGCCCATAATTTTTTAAAATGGCCCATTAAATTTATTTTTGAGGGGCCCTGGGCCCATAGGAAAAAAAACCTTCCAGATCACTGAGTCACAAATTATATGAGATGTTATAAATTAGTTTTAGAGAAGTGTCAACATGCTGACAGCTTGAATAGCCAGTCAATTATGATCCACAGACATGACCTACATGCACTATTAAAGAAACGAGAATAGGGTTAAGAGATTCTTACTAAACAAAAATCATACCCCCCCCCCCCCAAATTAGACCCCTACAGACGGGGAAACTGATATCTGGATGTATGTTATTCCAAGACACGATGGTGGCAGGTATAAATAAAAATTTGAAACAGTCAAGTTTGGTTCGTATCTGTGATGTTGTGTGCAACTGAGCATGGGGAGCAGATGGTAGACAGTGGCAGATCCAGATTTTTTATACATGTAAGGGAGGGGGGGCTGACTGACCTAAGGGGGCACGCTCCAGTGATTCCCTATATAATCAACCTAGTTTTTCCTGCAAAAGGGGGTGGGAGGCCTGGCTCCCCCTGGATTGGTCTTTGCTATGGTGGACAGGAACTTCTACAACACTGGTCATGATTTTGTAGAACATTACTACTCTGTTTCTGGCTCTTCTGTGTTGTAGTGGTTCCCAACATAGTTGTTGAATCATGATTGTGACACAGTCAGGGTCCCTTGTGTAGGAATTCGTACACTTGAGGCCTATACAAATGTATAAACAAATGAACACATACAAGGTTTATATCAGGGCCTTTTATAGTCCAAATAATAATGACTTCTTGGAAATGTTGCTATTTTAATTTTTTGCTCTAACATGTTCCTAAATGCATAATGCTGGAGCTATCTTTTTTGGTCAAACACCTTTGTGTTTTCCAATAGGTTGATCTATAAATAACCAATGGTATGCTTAGCACAACATCACATGCATTTTTGTTTCATTTATATTTTAGGTACAGCACGCAGACTTTGTTTAAGACCTCAGATTTTCAAAGAGCTTTCACCAAGCAGTATCAGCAAAAATGTCACAGCAAAAACAATTGTCCTGTCACCTGCCATGTCACATTACTTCCAAGCTAGGCGAGGTCCATTTACACCAGGTAATATTAAGCTTTATTGAGTTTTGGTCATGAGAACGATGGTCAAGGTGGTTTTCTGGAAACATTTGTGAATATTTTTAAAAGAAATTACGAAATCTCTGCCCTTTTTGAAAATATGAGGCAGAAGAACTTGAATTTTATAAGATTTGGCCTAGCCGATATAATTAAGTACATTTGTATTTTGTCCAAAGTTCAGATATTAGACTAGAATAGCCATTGAACATTAAGCAAACAATTCATTTTTATAGTGATAAATTTTCTGTTCCCTGATTGACATAATAATACATGTACATTGTAGTTATTATAATGAAACAAAATTATGGTATATTAGATAAAAACACAGAAACTCTTTAGGGTTGTCCACAGGCAAGTGAAATTGTAAATTGTACTAGTCTAGAAGAAAAGTTACTTCCCAGATTTCATAATAAATTTGGAATGAAGAAGATTATTTTACTGTTAAGGTGTAAGTTTCTTAATCAGTTGTAAATACAATGAAAATGATATTGACGGGTAGAAGAATCTGATTCTTTTGATGTATCCTCGCTTCAATTAGAGTTCTGAGCTTGAAATTGATGACCTTTTAGTCTATTTCACTCTATTTAGTCAGCTTACTTTAGATTCATTACAGTGCAAATACTGAAAGTAGACCAAATAATAAAGTTCAAATTTGCCTTTTCAGAATCTATTTAGGACTATAATTGGTAATCTCATTGTTTGTACACCAAAATGAAAATAACGTTACATCATTGGTTGAATTTCCATTGTTTAGAACTTTTTAAACCAATCACAACGTTTTGGTGTACATGTTTGAAAAATTACCCAGGATGCATTAGATTCTAAATTGAGTGTCTTTAATTTCACTGGCATAATGTGATATTATTACATAGAATATACATGTATTCCTAGTATCAACAGTTATACTATAGGGCAAGTGCTCAAGTTGAGTCCGACACACATTACAAACTCTTGATGACATGCACTGAAAATCGAGTGTAAAATTGATATGTACAGTCAAGTGACATATACATGTACATGAAAACAAGCATTACTTTTATTCCAGAGGAAAAACAAGGAAAGCATATGATGATGGCTTCAACTCACTGGAAAATAGAGAGGATTATAGCAGTATCTATGCTAGGAATTATGCCTGCATCAATATATTTCCAAGGACCATTCTGGGATTTCATGATAGCTTCAACTGTTATGTTACATGGTTACTGGTATGTCAATTTACGAACATGTACAGATTTTTTGAATTTCTTACTGTTTGATTGTATATGTCAGTGATTAGGAAAAGTTGTACAATGTTCATTTTGTGGATTTTCTTTAAAATTATTATCCATTCACATGCTGCATGATGCATACCTCTTTAATATTCAGCTGTCACATTCTCTCTGTGAGAAGTAAACACTTTTCTTTACTAGTTTATGAGCATAAATTTTAAGATTTTTTTTTTATTTCTATGATGTCTAAAACAAAAATTGGTCAAAGCTTGGTCACATATCTTAAAAACTTTTAGACACAGCCCTTCATATACATGTATGATAAGTGCACTCTTTCACACGTACATGTATTTCCTTCGAAAACATGTGAGGTGGTTGTATCCAATCCTCATTTTACGACATATAGTCTTATTTTTAATAACTAATGTACATTGTTATCTTGCAAAAATGACTAATGTTTGTTTTTCTTTACAGGGGTGTTAATGGCGTTCTGACAGACTACCTTGAGAAGTTTATTCCTTTTATCCATTGGTTCTGGTATGCTCTTGCCATGGCTGGTATTGCTGGACTTTTAAACTTTAATTATAATGATGTTGGTGTTACGAAAGCCATATCTTTAGTCTGGAAGCTGTAGATGTTATTTAGACTGACGAAAGTTCTAAATGTTATATTACCTAACAAAAGTGCTTATTAGAGATACTGCAATCATGGAAATATACTTATTACTTTTTCATAAAATTTCTGTTATTGTAAATTTGTTACAGTTCTTGTGATATTTTATGTAGACTTTTGCTTATAATTAAAGAATCTTACAAGAGGAGAAGATTTCTGTCAGCACCTATTTGTAAAAATGTACAAACATTACAAGAATAAATATTCTCAAAGTTGGGTATTATAACTTCAATGGGTGAAATTTAATTTTAGGTTTATTTGAGCTGAAAGAAGTAAATGGATGTTGACTCTCGCATGTCTAATTACCTTTAATTGATCTGTTATATGCTTTATTTATTGTACATCAGAAGTTTATTTACAATAAATTTTTATCTTCACATTATGTTGTATTCACGAGTATGACCTAAAATCTTCATGCTTAATATTTGGTGGAAATATCTTCTAATAATATTGTTTAAAATTAACCTTTCTTACTATGAACTTAACTTATTCATTGGACTTTTCTAATCGAAAACAAACGATAAGAAATTCCCCAAAAGATGAAATATTGATACAATGTAATGGCATTCAGATTATACATTATATTTCACTAGCAATGAAACAGTCCAAGTGATGTTTAATTCATTTGTCTAAGGACTTCTATAATATGAAGAAGTCTCTGATAAATTAATGTTTCTATTTATATACTTACATCAAAGCGAACCGGTGTTCTTATACTGTAATCTTCAAGCTTTGCTTGTAAAAAATATTTATTTATCCCATACAATTTGTTGCTTAGTTTCTATTATGTTTTAGTAATTAAAACCTGTATATATGTCTTAACAAGTTTTGATTTAATTTGGTATTGGAGTTTTAATTGAACAATCATGTCTTGTATGATTTTCTAAATTTCTTTTTTTTGTGCGTATTTCTTAGCAACATTCTGTGAATTCTATTGAAAGGAAAGTGTTATGTGGTTTTAAATGGTGTGTTTTCTTTTCTTGCTTATTGTTTTATTTAATAGCTGTCATAATTGCCATCCTAAAAATCTTCTCCTCTGAAACAACTGGACCCATTATAGGCTTAGATCTTAAAAATTCCTAAAGTTTTTATACGACCACACAAATTAAAAAAATTTTGGTCGTATATTGGTATGACATTGGTGTCGTCGTCGTCCAAAGACATTTGGTTTTCGCACTCTAACTTTAGTAAAAGTAAATAGAAATCTATGAAATTTAAACACAAGGTTTATGACTATAAAAGGAAGGTTGGGATTGTTTTTGGGTGTTTTGGTCCCAACAGTTTAGGAATTAGGGGCCAAAAAAAGGTCCCAAATAAGCATTTTTCTTGGTTTTTGCACAATAACTTTAGTATAAGTTAGTAGAAATCCCTATGAAATTTTAACACAAGGTTTATGGCCACAAAAGCAAGGTTTGGATTGATTTTGGGAGTTTTGGTCCCAACAAATTAGGGGCCAAAAGGGGCCAAAATTTAAACTTTGTTTGATTTCATCAAAAAATAAATTATTGGGGTTCTTTGTTATGCCAAATCTAACCGTGTATTTAGATTCTAAATTTTTTGTCCTGTTTACAAATTGGTCAACATTAAGGTTCAAAGGGTCCAAAATTAAACTTAGCTTGATTTTAACAAAAATTGAATTCTAATGGGGTTCTTTGATATGCTGAATCTAAACATGTACTTAGATTTTTGATTATGGGCCCAGTTTTCAAGTTGGTCCAAATCGGGGTCCAAAATTATTATATTAAGTATTGTGCAATAGCAAGAAATTTTCAATTGTACAGTATTCCGCAGCAATAGCAAGAAATCTTCAATTGCACAGTATTGTGCAATAGCAAAAAATTTTCAATTGCACAATATTCCCCAATAGCAAGAAATCTTCAATTGCACAGTATTGAGCTGTATCGAGCTTAAATGTTGTGTCCATACTTGCCCCAACTGTTCAGGGTTCAAACCTCTGCAGTCGTATAAAGCTGCGCCCTGCAGAGCATCTTTTTAATATTTAAATTAAAAGTCCAAAAGTGTTCTACAATGATCACCTGTCCTTCAGCTTTTATTTGATGCCAAAAATACCTAAATATCCTACATATTTTGAAAGTTACACTCATGCGTAGGAACTATTTTGTGTTAAATATGTACTACTTTCTGGTATGTGCTTTCTGGCCGGGCCCGAATTAGTGGTGTTACACCTTATGTTACGACGTTTCCATCTGTCACATTTCCGTTGTCCTCATTTTCATAGTTCAGTGACTACTTGAAAAAAAAAGATTTTTTTGTAATGTTAATTTCTCTCTTATTATGACTAAAAGGACAACTATATTTGGAATGTGCGAACCTTGCAAAGTTCTCATGCCTGTCAGACAGTTTTCACTTGAGCTCAACCTCATTTCATGGATCAGTTAACAAGGTTTTGGTTTAAGTTTTGGTGGTCAAGTCCATATCTCAGATACTTTAAACAATAGGTCTAGTATATTTGGTGTATGGAAGGTTTGTAAGGTGTAGATATCCAACTGGTAGTGTCATCTGACCTCATTTTCATGGTTCTGCAGTTATAGTTAAGTTTTTATACGACCGCAAAAATTGAAAATTTTTTGGTTGTATATTGGTATCACGTTGGCGTCGTCGTCTGCGTTGTCCGAATACTTTAAGTTTTCGCACTCTAACTTTAGTAAAAGTAAATAGAAATCTCTGAAATTTTAACACAAGGTTTATGACCACAAAAGTAAGGTTGGGATTGATTTTGGGAGTTTTGGTCCCAACATTTTAGGAATTAGGGGCCAAAAAGGGCCAAAATAAGCATTTAGTTGGTTTTTCGCACTATAACTTTAGTTTAAGCAAACAGAAATCTATGAAATTTTGACACAAGGTTTATGACCACAAAAGGAAGGTTGGGATTGATTTTGGGAGTTTTGGTTCCAACAGTTTAGGAATTAGGGGCAAACAAAGGGCCTAAATAAGCATTATTCTTGGTTTTCTCACAATAACTTTAGTTTAAGTAAATAGAAATCAATGAAATTTGAACACAAGGTTTTTGACCAAAAAAGGAAGGTTGGTATTGAGTTTGGGAGTTGCGGTCCCAACAGTTTAGGAATAAAGGGCCAAAAAGGGGCCCAAATAAGCATTTTTCTTGGTTTTCGCACCATAACTTTAGTATAAGTAAATAGAAATCTATGAAATTTAAACACAAGGTTTATGACCATAAAAGGAAGGTTGGGATTGATTTTGGGAGTTTTGGTCCTAACAGTTTAGAAATAAGGGGCCCAAAGGGTCCAAAATTAAACTTTGTTTGATTTCATCAAAAATTGAATAATTGGGGTTCTTTGATATGCCGAATCTAACTGTGTATGTAGATTCTTAATTTTTGGTCCTGCTTTCAAATTGGTTTACATTAAGGTCCAAAGGGTCCAAAATTAAACTTCGTTTGATTTTAACAAAAATTGAATTCTTGGGCTTCTTTGATATGCTGAATCTAAACATGTACTTAGATTTTTGATATTGGGCCCAGTTTTCAAGTTGGTCCAAATCGGGGTCCGAAATTAAATTTTGTTTTATTTCTTCAAAAATTGAATAATTGGGGTTCTTTGATATGCCAAATCTAACTGTGTATGTAGATTCTTAATGTTTGGTCCCGTTTTCAAATTGGTCTACATTAAAGTCCAAAGGGTCAAAAATTAAACTTCGTTTGATTTTAACAAAAAATTGAATTCTTGGGCTTCTTTGATATGCTGAATCTAAACATGTACTTAGAATTTTGATTATGGGCCCAGTTTTCAAGTTGGTCCAAATCAGGATCCAAAATTATATATTATTAAGTATTGTGCAATAGCAAGAAATTTTCAACTGCACAGTACTCAGCAATAGTATGAAATTTTCAATTGCACAGTATTGTGCAATAGCAAGAAATCTTCAATTGCACAGTATTGTGCAATAGCAAGTATTTTCAATTGCACAGTATTGCACAACAGCAAGAAATATCTAATTGCACACTATTGTGCAATAGCAAGAAATTTCAATTGGAGTTATCTTTCTTTGTCCAGAATAGTAGTTGAATCAATTAAATCATTGTTTTATACAATATACAATGTATATTCACTTTTACTACCAACTGATAAATTAAAACAATCTTTACCATTCAGTGATAACAAGCACTTTTTTTACATTTTAATATTTTATGATGTATTTAAATTTGTAGTTATTGTTGCAAATTCCATTAGAAATTTGAATTGAGATCAGTTTTGGAATAAAGGAAAGGGGGATGTGAAAAAAAAATTTGGGGGTTTCAATTTTTCTCATTTCAGATTTCATAAATAAAAAGAAAATTTCTTCAAACATTTTTTTGAGAGGATTAATATTCAACAGCATAGTGAATTGCTCAAAGGCAAAACAAAAATTTTAAGTTCATTAGACCACATTCATTCTATGTCAGAAACCTATGCTGTGTCAACTATTTATTAATATTTGGGCCCGGTTATCAAATTGGTCCACATTGAGGTCTAAAGGGTCCAAAATTGAACATTATTTGATTTCATCAAAAATTGAATTCTTGGGGTTCTTTGATATGCTGAATCTAACCATGTATTTAGATTTTGGATATTGGACCATAATAGGTACATTTGTAAATGTCTAATTTAAATTTTTTAAGTTTTAGTTCTTAGTCCACATTCATTCTGTGTCAGAAACCTATGTTGTGTCAACTATATCATCACAATCTAAATTCAGAGCTGTATCAAGCTTGAATGTTGTGTCCATACTTTCCCCAACTGTTCAGGGTTCGACCTCTGCGGTTGTATAAAGCTGCGCCCTGTGGAGTATCTGGTTGTGTTTTGGTCTGGGTTTTTTTATACTGTATGCAATAGGGCTACTATATTTGGTGTATGGAGTGATTGTAAGGTGAGCATGTCAAATTGGCAGGTGTCATGTGACCTTGACCTCATTTTCATGGTTCAGTGGTAAAAAAAAATTAAGTTTTTTTAGTTGACGTCTCTGATATTTTATGCAATTAATCAACTATATTTGGTGAATGGAAATATTTTATGATGTACATGTCAGTCTTGCAGGTTTTATTTTACCTTTACCTCATTTTCAAAGTTCATTACTCAGTGTTAAGTTTTTGTGTTTTGTTCTGTTTTTCTTAAGCTATAAGCAATAGCTCAACTATATTTGATGTACGGAAGGATTGTAAGCTACATACATGTCTGCCTGGCATGGTTCATCTGGCCTTGATCTCATTTTCATGGTCCAATGGTCAATATTTATTTTTCTTGGCCAAGTCTGTTTCTTAGAAACTATAAGCAATAGGTCAACTATATTAAGTGTAATGAATGATTGTAATGCTTGTATTTCTTGTTTGGCTTTATGACCTTGACCTCATTTTCTTGGATTATGTTAAGTTGTGTAAGATTTTGTATGCAGCTACAAAGAAGATTAACAAGAACCAATGTGTCCATAAGTACACGGATGCCCCAATAGCACTATCATTTTCTATGTTCAGGGGACTATGACATTGGGGTCAGAACTCTTATTTGGCATTAACAGTAGAAAGTTCATATCATAGGGAACATGTGTATTGAGTTTAAAGTTGATTGAACTTCAGCTTCATCAAAAACTTTCTTGACCAAAAACTGTAACCTGAAGCAAACAAACGGACGCACAGACCAGAAAACATAAAGACCATAAGTGGGGCATAAATCAGTCAACATTGTTGAAATCGTCATTTGAACCCTGCTAGTTGTAATAGAAAAATTACTTTTTCCTCATTTTCGCAGGTTTTGCTTTCTGTACTACAATCTGATAATTAAAACAAGAATGTGTCCAAAGTACACGGATGCCCCACTCGCATTATCATTTTCCATGTTCGATGGACCGTGAAATTGGGTAAAAAAACTTATTTGGCCTTAAAAGTAAAAAGATCAACTAATAAGGAACACGTGTACTAAGTTTCAAGTTGATTGGACTTTAACTTCATCAAAAACTACCTTGACCTAAAACTTTAACCTGAAACTTACACTTTTAATTTCTATGTTCAGTGGACCATGAAAATGGGGTCAAAAGTCTAATTTGGTTTAAAAATATGAAAGATCATATCATAAGAAACATGTGTACTAAGTTTCAAGTTGATTGGACTTCAGCTTCATCAAAAACTACCTTGACCAAAAACTTTAACCTGAAACTCATACTTTTAATTTCTATGATCAGTGGACCATGAAAATGGTGTCAAAAGTCTAATTTTGTTTTAAAATAAGAAAGATCATATCATAAGGAACATGTGTACTAAGTTTCAAGTTGATTGGACTTCAGCTTCATCAAAAACAACCTTGACCAAAAACTTTAACCTGAAACTCATACTTTTAATTTCTATGATCAGTGGACCATGAAAATGGTGTCAAAAGTCTAATTTTGTTTTAAAATAAGAAAGATCATATCATAAGGAACATGTGTACTAAGTTTCAAGTTGATTGGACTTCAGCTTCATCAAAAACAACCTTGACCAAAAACTTTAACCTGAAACTCATACTTTTAATTTCTATGATCAGTGGACCATGAAAATGGTGTCAAAAGTCTAATTTTGTTTTAAAATAAGAAAGATCATATCATAAGGAACATGTGTACTACGTTTCAAGTTGATTGGACTTCAGCTTCATCAAAAACAACCTTGACCAAAAACTTTAACCTGAAACTCACACTTTTAATTTCTATGTTCAGTGGACCATGAAAATGGTGTCAAAAGACTAATTTTGTTTTAAAATAAGAAAGATCATATCACAAGGAACATGTGTACTAAGTTTCAAGTTGATTGGACTTCAGCGTCATCAAAAACTACCTTGACCAAAAACTTTTAACCTGAAACTCACACTTTTAATTTCTATGTTCAGTGGACCATGAAAATGGTGTCAAAAGTCTAATTTTGTTTTAAAATAAGAAAGATCATATCATAAGGAACATGTGTACTAAGTTTCAAGTTGATTGGACTTCAGCTTCATCAAAAACTACCTTGACCAAAAACTTTAACCTGAAGTGGGACGAACGGACGGACGGACGCACAGACGAACGGAGGCACAGACCAGAAAACATAATGCCCCTCTACTATCGTAGGTGGGGCATAAAAATATATTATACTGAAAGAAACCACCAATTTACGAAAGCATAGCACTAAAATATAAAGATTAAGGGAAATAATTCCCCCTTAAAAATCGTTTGATTAGCATGTGTCGTCTTGGGTTGAATTTTTGTTGTTGGTGTTTCTGTTCCAATCCTTCTCTTTGCTTGATCTTTTTATGGCACAGAGAGCATCAACCAAGAGGCAATACATGCTAAACAAACAAATTTGTAGGGGGATTTATTTCTCTTAATCTGAATCTTTTAGTATCATGCTTTCGCATTGACGGACGCTGAGTGATTGCGTTCGTTATTGCAGTCAAGAAAATAATAATTAGCTTTCTTGATACGTATAGTGCTTAGTTACACGACTACATATCACTGATTAATTTGTTAATCAGTTTCAATATCAGACACAATTCTAAGAAAAACAACAAATTCCATTTAGTCGATTATTACACACCTCACGTTTTTGTAGGTTGCATATTTATTGAAGAAGGTAATGAGAAAAACAAATCTTCATATTGACATACAGATTTCATAAGAGTTCAGGGAATTTAATATCATTTAAACAAGTGAAAATAAAAATGAAATGAAATAAAATTGATAAGATATGATCGAAAATCAAGAATAATATCATTTACTTAGTTCAACCATCAAAATCATTGTAATATTTGCCTAGAGTTGTCATTTCCCTTGAGTTTTGGTGGAGGAGACTAACGGCTTTTGTTGTAAACAAATTTTCGGTGTTTCTGCTGACAAACCAAGAGTATCGAAACACGTAATCTGCTGATTCTAGTAAAGGCAATATTTGTTTCATAAACTGAAGTTGATCTGCAGCGGATTTATCTTGTGGACATGCAAATTCTGTCAGCCATATTGGCTTCCTGTACCTCTCCCACAACGCATTCAAATACACCATTGTCTCGCTGGCTTCACATCGATAGGAATGTGTTGCAATATGGTCGACCCTGCAATGACGACACAACTTGAAAAATTCGTCCAGCCATTCGATTGGTCCATATTCACAACTTCCGCATGGAGCTACTGCAGGGCTAACAAGTATTTTGCCATGTGCTTTCTTCTGGAGAACTCTCCAGTGTCTTGCAGCATCCCGTGGTGACATTTTCGACTGTTTCTCGTGATTTGGTTCGTTAAAACCAAGTACATATTTTGATCGCGATAGTAAATGAATAGGCGTGTCTACATCTGGCCTCCATCCCCACACCATAGGTACATAACCATGTTTCAGATTATGAGAACACTCATGGAGGGTATGCTTCCAAGGATATGTATGCCAGTCATACCTAAAATAACAGATTTGTTTAGAATGAAGAACTATTTTGTACTCATAATACCACAGCACAATATTTTCAAAGAGTTACAGCATCACGCATATATATATATTGAAATGATCTTTTTTTTTCAATTTCGAGAATACATTCAGTAACTGAATTCATTCACCAGCAAACACCAGAACATTTAATATTTTATATGAACAATGAGTAATGGCATCCGTGACGTTTACAGAAAACAGTATTCGGGGACAAAATTAAATATATGATTACAAGTCGGTACGTTTCTCATAAATAATTGAACAGAACAATCATTGCAGTTACTTTTTTTTAGCTAAATTGAATACAAGTAATTTATAATGAGTGAAAATGTTCCATGCCAGCATATTAAAACATCCATTTTAAATATGAACTTATTGCATGATAATGCAGCTCAATATAGGTTGCGTCGTAACGAACGAAAAAAAATGTTTTCAAAATAAGAATGAAAAAGTTCATATCTTGTGAATAAATTACAACTCTAAATACTCACCACCAATGGACATTCTTGAAAACTTTTTCATCTCCACAACGTCTATGCCGCCTATCACCATCTGAGACCGCAAGACCCTTTTTATGCGATGCCTTAGTCAATGAGAGAGCTAAGGCAGCAACAATTGTTATCTTCTGTAGTACTAAAACAGAAACAAATATCATTATTTTAATTCCAAATGATATCAGAAGCAGGAGGTATTCAGATTTCAGCATCTTATCTGTTGTATGTCCGTCCGTCCGTCAGTTAGTTATCTTTACCAGCCAAACGTACAAAGCCGCATAAACTAAATACATGTTCTAATGTTCAGATGTTTTATGTCCGTTAAATAGACTTACAAAGAACATATTACAGACTCAGTATATTAAAAGACATTATAATAGACAAAAATTATGAATAACATCAATGATCTAGTAAATGTACAAATAATATAATGTATACCCCCAACAAAGTTTTTAATCAAATTGGATTTTATCTTCACTGCAAAAGCCAACAATGGTGGTTCTGCTTGGTAGAGTGGGTGATAGACGCATATATATATATATATATATGTAGAGTTCAAAATTGATACTTTAAGCTTGAAGAGTAGTAGTTACATATAATTTAGCTTAACGTGGTTTGTGAAAAAATAAATAATTGTCACTTATACCCATGGGGAAAAATAAAAAATAAATAATTGTCACTTATTCCCATGGGGAAAAAGTACATTATTTGATTCAATTTTCGATGGCCGCTACATACGACATCTAATAGCAACATAAGAATATTGTAAAACCAATGATAGAATTTAGTATGATTACGTAATAATGTTCGTTAAAAGTACAATATGTTGTAAAAGAAAACCGGTATACGTTTAGCCTCATGTCCCTCAAGAACATTTTGAAATAAGGAAACGAGTAAATTAATTTTATCCAGACTATGTGAACATAGAATCATGATTGTTTATGTGAACAAATATGAACAAATGTAAAAAAAAATACAATATAGAAATGATACATTCCCCGTCAGATGTAGCACACTCCAATACCTCATCTTAAATTCAGATCATTTGTCATCTTATAATTATTGGAATGAGTCCACTTACCTCCAAGCATCGAAAATCAGTGGTTAAATTTCATTGAAGTTTCCAAGTTTTATCTCAATAAAATTCTTTAAAAAATTCACAAGACAGTGATTTAAGCATAATCATTTAAAAAAACAAAATAATAGAAGAACATTTAAATAAGATTTAGTATGTCGTAAATTCGTGATTATTTGTAAAATATTTTGTTAAAGGCTTCCATATAAATATTTTAATATTATACATAAAACAAATAGTCTTTTGTTAGTAGTTTATTTTTAAATGATGTTAAATAATCTTAAAAGAAAAGACGTCATCAGTGATCATTTGATCTTACGTATATGGTTAATTCAATCTTATATTAATGAAAATTTGGTTAAAGACCAGTGACAGTTAGAACATTTCTAAAAGACAAATTTAAATAAACGTGGAGTTAGATATTCAAACGTTCCAGAAAACTTTTGTGGCTTTAAAGATATATTTTTAAACCCTGTGAATCTAACACACTCTGTCAATTTGGACTGACTAACCATCAAGTACAAATAGAAAGTTGTAGATAGGTATGATCAGAGACATATACCGTAAAGCGAGTTATTTTCGCAGGGTGCAAATTTTCGCATATTTTCGCGGATAGACCAAAATCGCAAAAATACATTCCGTCAATTTAAAGCGGCACATGCAAAGGTATTGATAAACCTTTTTAATCCGCCAAAATAATAACCGCCAAGATATTTCGTATACCTTATTCGATGAAAATCGCGAAATTTTACACCCGCGTAAATAACCCGCTAAACGGGGTATATGTCTCTGGTATGATCTGAAATCATATCACATGTGTGTCGATTGTCTCATTTTATATTTGAAAGTAGTGTTGATGATGAAAGTGTATAACGACCTTGACTGGATGTACATCCCTCGCATGGTCGGGAAAGTAGTGTGCATACTATATTTTCTTTTTATCAGGGGCAGATCCAGCCATTTTTATAAGATGGCATTCAACCCATGATAAAAAATGGGGAATGACTTTTGTGTCCAGAGGAAACTCGAGAACTGTAAAGTGATGCTTCCAAAAATTGAACTTAGACTGAGGTCTGTGGTAAAAAGTATTATAGAATCATATTCAAAACAGTGTAGCTGTGGCCATTGATTGACAACCTTAAAGTATCCCATTGACTGGGGCAGATTAGGTGAACGTGTGTCTGCAACGACAACTGCTCACTACTTACTTATTATAGAATTTAAACTGTGGGGTCACCAAAGGTTCTTAACGCCTTTAATATTAAAATAGTTCTAAAAATTAATCAGGAATAACTTTATGTTTTGATTTATATTATTGATATAAATCAAAACATCGTGTTATTCCTGATTAGTTTTTCTAATTTCTTTACTTAGGTGTTGAGAACCTTTTATGACCCCACAGTTTAAGTGCCTTAAACAAGTACATAGTGAACAGCGGTTGTTACAGACAAACGTTCACATAATCTGCCCCAGTCAATGGGATAATTTAAGGTTGTCAATCAATGGCCATAGCTACACTGTTTTGAATATGATTCTATAAACAATGCATTACATTTAGTTGAGACAAATTCAAGTTATAGAACGGAAACGAGAAATTTTGCATTTTTTTTATTTGTAAAGGGGCATAACCCTAAAACGGTAATCAAAGTGCTTGTAAGCACGCAATGGTAAAGATTGCTTCAATTTATCAGTGAAAGGCAAATTAAACATTGTATAAAGCATTGATTGTAGTTGATTCAACTATAATCATGGATAAAGGTAGATAACTCAAATTTATAAAATTACTTGATTGAAGTTTTTAGAAAAAAATGAAAATTTAGCAATTTTTCTATTTATAAAAGTATAACCCGAGAACAGTAAAAGTGACGACACCAAAATTCAAACTTGATCTGTATAATGTGGTAATAAGCTTTGTGTATAAGTTTCATAACATTTGGTTGAGGCAAACTTAAGTTAGAGAACGGAAACGAAAAAATTAGCAATTTTTCCATTTTTAAAGGGGCATAACTCTAGAAAGGAAAAATGACAGCACAAAAATTTAAACTTGATCTGTATTTAGTTATAGTAAACATTGTGTATGATCTTCATATCATTTGGTTAAGGCAAACTTAAGTTAGAGTATGGAAACCAACTTTGGTACGTACAGACGGACAAGAGTAAAACTTAATGCCCCCTCTGCTACTGTGGCGTCATAAAAAGGGGGGTCCAATCCCTGAACCTCCCTACACCACTGTTATTTATATTTGTTTCATGTAACTTGTGTATACTACTGTATTGACAAAGGTTTATCTTCTGTCGACTTTATGTTTTTGTCAAATTATTGACGTACATTCATTCTTTTTTATTGTACTACAATCATCTCGTCTCCATACGACAAAATGGAGTTCTAATAAAAAGTATTGACCGAGAAGGGGGGTCCGGGAGTTGAATTATTTGGACGAACAATGTTATTTCAATGGAGAAATATGATTAGACCCCCCCCCCCTTTTTTTCAAATGGCTGGATCCGCTCCCGGACACAGTCCATTTCAGAGGTGTAATAATAAGATGTAAATATGTATAATTATGTAAATTCATATAATCGGACGCAAAAAAAAAACATTATCCAAAATGAACCCCAGTCATCCTTCGAGGCGTTATAATAAAGTTTTTGGAAAACAGACGAAATAATTCATAAACGGGAAAACAGGAATTAACAAATGAAAAAATAAATATCATTTCAAAAAAAACCCTCATCACAATCAAAAACCCTCGACTCCTCCAAACAGAGACACATAAACCAATTATGCTTTCTAAGCTAAAACTTACTACCACCTCTCCAAGAACGAAGGGAAAATCAGAGTCTGACAATGTTCTACAAAGTGGTTGAGGGATTGGTGCAGGCTATTGATCCAACTGACTACATACAAGAAATCAGAAGCAAACGCCAAGTCAAGGCAAACAACGTTAGTTACTTCCAATATACAAATATAAAAGACAGAAATAGCAGATCATACAAAATTGATTGACTGCAAAACAGACAATCGAAAGAACTAGTCTATCATTTTTTTACAAAAACAATAGTGCAGTGGTACCATCTATAGAAGAGAATATTGCATGCCAAAAGACAGTTGAGGGTTACACGGCTGCCCTCCATTGGTTGGTTTAACCAATCCGCTCTCCTTCCAGTGCGCATATATCCGTGATCTGATCCTGCACTGTGTAACATACAGATACAGAAAGAGAAGAGAAACAACAAAAAAAGATTCTGTAGATAGCTCAACTTGGTAAAGACACGAAATGTGGGTCACCAATTAAAGTTAACCAGCGAGTTCTCCAAAAATGGTGATATGATTAACTATTTACATGCGGGCTTCCCCACATCCCTTTTTGTGCCTATTTAGAAGAAATGAGTGCACACAACGAAATGCCTCGCCTTCTTTACGGATCATTTATTTTATTTTGAAAGTTTTAAATATAAAGCTTTACTACAAGTATTACATAAACTTAAAATCATCCAAAAAAAAATGAGGTCAATGTCAGATAAACAAAACGGGAAATACATGTACACCTTACAATCATACAATACACCAGATATATGAGACCTATTGATTCTAGTTTCTAAGTATGACTCATCCAAACTAAACATGAACCAAAATGCAATGAACCATGGAAATTAGGTCACGGTCAGTTGACAACCAATCTACAACCAATCTATGCATTAAATATAGTACACCTAGTGCTTAAAGTATCTAAGAAACTAGTGACGGATCCAGAATTTTTCACAAGTGGGGATAACTGACTGCCTAAGAAGGGGGCACGCCCCGGTCATGCTTAAGTGATTCCCTATATAATCAACCAAATTTTTCCCAGAAAAAGGGGATGGGGCCCTCCCCCTAAATCCGCCTCTAGAAACAAACTACATGTTGACAAATGAACCATGAAAATGAGGTCAAGGTCAAATGATACCTGCCAGATATACATAGACCTTACAATCCTTCCATACAAAAAATATACTGGACTTGTTGCTTAATTAATTAATGAACTGTGAAAGAGGTCAAGGTCAAATAAAACATGTGACACAGACATGTACATCATAATATACTTTCATACACCCATTATATTATATTACCTATTACATATATTAGAAAAAAAACAAGAGTGCACATGCTGAAATGTCTCGCCCTCTTTACTAATCATTGATATTATGTTGATAGTCCTAAATATAAAGCATCCAAGAAAACTAAACATCGACCAATGCACCATGAAAATGAGGTCAAGGTCAGTTGAACCATGCCAGGCAGATATGTACAGCTAACAATTCTTCCATATTATAAATATAGTTGACCTTTTGCTTACAGTTCAAGAAAAACAGACCAAAACACAACCAGATGCTCCGCAGGGCGCAGCTTTATACGACCGCAGATGTTGAACCCTAAACGGTTGGGGCAAGTATGGACACAACTTTCAAGCTGGATTCAGCTCTAAATTTGGACTGTGATTAAATAGTTGACACAACATAGATTTCTGACACAGAATGAATGTGGTCTAATGAACTTAAAATGTTTGTTTTGCCTTTGAGCAATTCACTATGCTGTTGAATATTAATCCTCTCAAAAAAATTGAAGAAATAGCAATAACTACTCATTTAAATACATCATAATATTAAAATGTAAAAAAAAGTGCTTGTTATCACTGAATGGTAAAGATTGTTTTAATTTATCAGTTGGTAGTAAAAGTAAAAATGTACATTGTATATTGTATAAAACAATGATTTAAGTTGTTTCAACTACTATTCTGGACAAAGAAAGATAACTCCAATCAATTGAAAACTTCTTGCTATTGCACAATATTGTGCAATTAGATATTTCTTGCTATTGCCCAATACTGTCCAATTGAAAATATTTGCTATTGCACAATACTGTGCAATTGAAGATTTCTTGCTATTGCTCAATACTGTGTAATTGAAAATGTCTTGCTATTTCACAATACTGTGCAATTGAAGATTTCTTGCTATTGCTGAATACTCTGCAATTGAAAATTTCTTGCTATTGCACAATACTTAATATAATAATTTTAGATCCTGATTTGGACCAACTTGAAAACTGGGCCCATAATCAAAAATCTAAGTACATGTTTAGATTCAGCATATCAAAGAAGCCCAAGAATTCAATTTTTTTTAAAATCAAGCTAAGTTTAATTTTGGACCCTTTGGACCTTTATGTTGACCAATTTGAAAACGAGACCAAAAATTACGAATCTACATACACAGTTAGAATCGGCATATCAAAGAAACCCAATTATACAATTTTTGATGAAATCAAACAAAGTTTAATTTTGGACCCCGATTTGGACCAACTTGAAAACTGGGCCAATAATCAAAAATCTAAGTACGTTTTTAGATTCAGTATATCAAAGAACCCCAAGGATTCAATTTTTGTCAAAATCAAACAAAGTTTAATTTTGGACCCTTTGGACCTTAATGTAGACCAATTTGTAAACGGGACCAAAAATTAAGAATCTACATACAGTCAGATTCGGCATATCAAAGAACCCCAATTATTCAATTTTTGATGAAATCAAACAAAGTTTAATTTTGGACCCTTTGGGCCCCTTTTTCCTAAACTGTTGGGACCAAAACTCCCAAAATCAATCCAAACCTTCCTTTTATGGTCATAAACCTTGTGTTTAAATTTCATAGATTTCTATTTACTTATACTAAAGTTATGGTGCAAAAAACAAAAAAAGGGCTTTTTTGGCCCCTAATTCCTAAACTGTTCGGACCTCAACTCCCAAAATCAATCCCAACCTTCCTTTTGTGGTCATAAACCTTGTGTTTAAATTTCATTGATTTCTATTTACTAATACTAAAGTTATTGTGCGAAAACCAAGAATAATGCTTATTTGGGCCTTTTTTTGGCCCCTAATTCCTCAACTGTTGGAACCAAAACTCCCAAAATCAATCCCAACCTTCCTTTTGTGGTCATAAACCTTGTGTCAAAATTTCATAAATTTCCATTTACTTAAACTAAAGTTATAGTGCGAAAACCAAGAAAATGCTTATTTGGGCCCTTTTTGGCCCCCAATTCCTAAAATGTTGGGATCAAAACTCCCAAAACCAATCCCAACCTTCCTTTTGTGGTCATAAACTTTGTGTTAAAATTTCATAGATTTTTATTTACTTTCACTAAAGTTAGAGTTCGAAAACTAAAAGTATTCGGACGACGCCAACGTGATAGCAATATACAACGAAAAATTAAAATTTTTGCGGTCGTATAAAAACTCAACACTGAGCAATGAACTGTCAAATGAGGTCAAGGTCAAAATAAAACCAGCGCGACCAACACCTAGATCATAAAAAAAATCATGAAAATAAGGTCACGCACGGTCAGATGACACCTGCCAGCTAGATATGTACATCTTCCAATCATTCCTTACACAAAATATAGACCTAATGCAAACAGTACAAGAAAAAAATGAGGTAAAAGTCAGATGACACCAGTCAGTTGGACATGTACACCTTAGTCATTCCATACACGAAATATACTAGGCCTATTGCTTATAGTATCTGAGATATGGACTTGACCACCAAAATTAACCTTACATGAGGTATCTATAAACAAAGTATGAAGCATACAGGTCTTCCACTTTCTAAAATATAAAGCTTAAGTTAGCTAATGCCGGCAGATTACTATCACTATGTCCAGCTTTCTGCAACTTAAGTTGCAGACTCGGCAAAAATCCAAACACAAATACTACTTTGACCACTGAACCATGAAAATGAGTTAGACATGTTCATCTTACAATCATTCCATACACCAAATATAGTACCCGGTCACGACCACTTGTACTTTTGTCCATCTGATGCATTGAGCCTTTTAAAACTGATTTTTATAGTTCGTTTTTATGCTGTACTGTTACAGCAGATTAGGAAACCCCACTAGACAGATTAAACTCTCTCTTCATGTTTATTTTCGAAATTTCATATTTCCTATTTATCATTTTTTTTGTGTCAGATAGCATTATTTTTGCAAAATCCTGCAAAATGAGGAGTGCTTCAGTTGGCCCCTTAACAAAAATGTGTACAAGTTCAGTGATAATGGTACCTATATATTTTTGCATTGCACAAGGTCATGTTGTTCTCGACTGTTCTAATCTATTGGATGTATACAGATTTACATTTAATGACTTGGACATTTTTTTTCCAATTGTTATTGGATTTGACTAAGCTCCAAGTAGCTGGGAGTACTCTCAAATCTGTTTTTATTTCTCGTGTTACTTGTTTATGTGGTTTGTATCGATTTGACAATTCAAACTCTTTTCAATTGATTTTTTAGTCATGTTCAGTTACACCAGATATGTTCAGTTACTCCAGTCCCAGTAAACCTTGATAACCCCACCTCATTCTATGCGAAGCTGTCTTGGGTCAGGAATATGCAAGTATGTTGTTGTCAATTGAAGCAATATTTCATATTTGTTTTTAGTTTCTTGATTTGTACCTAAATCAGGCAGTTAGATTTCTCTCTTGAATTGTTTTATATTTGCCATTTCAAGTTTTTTTTGATAGCTTGCTATGCAATATGGATTATGTTTATTATTGAAAGCCATACAGTGACTTAAGTCGTTAACTTCTACAGCATTTGGTCTTTGATGAAGAAAAAAATCAATTTCTTTCGAGAATGGCAAACCGCCATTTATAGGAACTTTAAATAAAAGTATTACTGGTAAAGTATTTGACACATGAAATGAAACACAATATTTCCCATGATATTTAATAGTTTATGAAGTTTCCATAATAGTTTCTTCTGTGTGTTTGCCTTTGTCAGCGACTTGTCTGGATCGGGCTTTACGTTCCAGAATCCTTTTCCTGTCTTTATCAATCTTCAATTTGACAATTACTACCTACAAAATAATAATGCACAAATGTTTAAAACAAATATATATGTATTTTTTTTCATAAAGATGTTTTAAGAATCATCCATGCCAACAAAATAATATATTTAAATCAAGACCTGGAGAAAATATAAGTTATATATAGACAGGAGGATAAACAAAAGTTATTATAGCATATATAACTGCAGAATAAAGACATCTAGACAGAATCCAGCTGGTGCTAAATTCATATACATGCATTTAATAGCAAAATCAATACCAGTCAGCACTGTTAGCCACTAGTCTGAAGCCCCAGACTCAGGGCTCACACTACTTCAGAATTATAGGGAGAAGTGACTTCTCTTTTTGAAACTGATAGGGAGAAGTGGTGAGATTTGAAAGAGAAGTGCTCATTCGCGCGGGTGCGCTACAATGTTTGGATTTTACAATAGTATAAAGGGCCATATGTAAATAATGTTCTTTTTATGTTGTTCAATTCATATGAGTAAAAAATTACAATTAAAGTAACATTTGAAATTAAAAGTTGTTTAAGTTTTACTAAGGTTCTTGTGAGAAACTACCAACTAAATATCTAGCACTAAAAAAAAAAATTTATTTTAAAAAATGTAAAGAAATTATATCAATTACAATTTAATTAAAAATTATCTTGTGTATGAAATTCAGTGTTTCTCATAAAAAAAAATATAAAAGTTATTAAGCTGGGCCATAATATATTGATATTAGTATAATAGTTTCAGAGTTAAGCAACTTTAATCAATAGTTTGAAACATTCATAAAAAATATAGGGAATTATATCCACCAATCAATTAGATGTAACCAAAAGTCTCTTAATGCGTGTGGGATGCGTAATTTTTCCCCTTTGGGATCAATATTCTTCTGTCAGCTGTTCCATCCGTGCGTCCGTAGTAATTATTGTAAAAGTACGGATTTCGGTCATAGCTGGTCCGGTTCAGATCCGTAGTTTAGAAATCGGTCAATGGCGGACGAATGCAAGAAAATTTTCAAAAATAAACGATGTTTGACAAGTTATTTGGAAAGGAACATGACGGTTTTAATGCAATAAATGGATTAAACATTTACTGGAGGCAACTTTTATCACGTTTAAATGAAGTAACAAACTTATTTTGCCGTCGAAATTTAGGTTGATGTACGTTTTCGAGTATTAAACAAGCACCGGAACTTGCAAAAATGCACGAAGTGATAAAAAGTTGTATTTTTATCAAATAACCTGATACACACTGCGAAGACAATGCTTCAACCTCTTTTCTAAAGATAATGAATAGTTAATGTCTGAATTTCTTTAATTATCAGTAAAAAATTGATGTTTCATCAACTTGGTAAAAATTGAAAATGTCCGATGACGGAAGCGACTGAAAGCGACTTTCGTCAAATACAGGGCGACTTGTTTTCGCTTTTGGGGGTCGGGGAAAGCGAAGTGACGGTCGGGAGGGCGACTTCTTCGCCCAAGTCGCCTGGTAGCGTGAGCCCTGCAGACTAGCAACATTTTATTCAGACCATTAAGGTGGTACCTAACACTACAGGGAGATAACTCTGTAAAATCAGCAGAACGTTTTAATGACGTTGTGTTGTTAAGGGAATATTAAGCTTCTCAATGATCAAAAGAAGTGTTCGTCAAACTGCTATATAACCAGTGTATTTTTTCTGATTAAACGGTTGGTTCAAATTTTTTGAAAATTTTATATTTTTGTCAAAGCATCAAAGTAAATATTTTGTCAAAATTTGAAGAAAAATAAACGAGCCAAATTAATTTTAGTTTAGGTGTTGGGTACCACCTTAAGTATTTGCAAAACTTTGTTTACACATAAGAAATTAAAACTGTTGGAATATTGTTCTTCAGACTAATAATTGGAAGAGATTTTGGTGCAGACTGCAATACTGAACATACCATGAAAACAATGTATATTTTTTGACAGAATTACTGTCAATATCAAGTTAGGTGCATATATAAAACCGATCAGAAATAAGTATAATTTTTTTTATTATTTGATTATCGGAAGGAAAGGAATCTTATTTATAACATAAAATTTACCCCTTTAGATCAGTCACTCATTGGGAAAACCAGAAGTGATCTCTTTAAGTAACATTCCTTTGAAATAGGAACATAGTTCAACTTGGCATTTTTTTTTAAAAAATATTAGGGATTCAAATCAACATGTTGATGAAGATGACAGTTGATCGAGGTGAGTGCATGGGAAGTTGTTACTGTAATACAATTAATTATTTGAATAAATGCAATGATTAAATGATTTGACTGTAAGGAACCCATCTAGATATGTTCAATATAGACAGGAGGGTTTACAAAAGTTTACTATAGCATGTATAACTACAGAGCAAAACCACAAAGATTGAACCCTGGTGCTAAACACATGCATTCAATTTAAAGGTAAAATTTGTGTTTTAAATCATTGCAGATAATTATACAATCATGATAATAAAGGCTTGGAAGAAGATCTGGTGGTCCTCTCCATTCAATATTTATATTGCAAAATATCCATATTGTGTCTATTCTTTGCAAAACTTTGATGGTCAAATCTTTCAGTTCATAACTTTTTGTGATCTCTGTAAACTTAAGAGGTACTTTTAAGTTATACTATGGCTTGTTTTTCTAGTTTTGGAAGTTGTGTAAAGACAATAGACTGTTCATTTCTCCAAAACCAGAATAAGTTACATTTTCACAACAGGCTTAAGCTTGTTTTATGTTCTGGTTAAGACATACTGTGGAATCATTTATTATCATGGGGATCAATTTTTGTAGCTATTTGATCAGCATATACAAGCCAACAAAACACTTGAACTTTGTTGAGACATTAAAAATTGTGTGTATAGAGCATAAGGATCTATCTTCCTTTAATCCAAATGGTGTGTTTAAATCATCAATAATTGTTTAAAGCAAATTTGTATTACAGTGTAAAGTAGTGATGAACTGAGTTTGATACCATGATACAACTTTCTATGTTCTTAGAAACACAGAAAATATTTGGGATTAAAATTAATTGCTGAGGAAGCTGACAGCTGATTGAGGGGAATGCATGGGTACTAAAATGTTACTGTATTTCAATTAAATATGTTTACAAAATGCAATGATTAAATGTATTTGACTGTAAGGAACCCATCTAGATACATAAAATATAGACAGGAGGGTTTACAAAAGTTTACTATAGCATGTATAACTACAGAGCAAAACCACAAAGATTGAACCCTGGTGCTAAACACATGCATTTTATATCAAAGGTAAAATTGTCAACTTCATATATTTTATACATGTATCATTGCAGTTATTAACTCTTTGAAAAAGTTTGATTAATGTGGAAATTTTTCAATTCTGGCAAGGGAAAAATAAATAATATTGATACAGCAGGGCTCTTGTTGTATGTTTTGGGTATACTGGGGATTCATTTATTATTTCGTGGGTACCAATTTTTTTTGGGGGGGGGGAATTCAATTTCATGGTTTTGCCAAAGCCCATGAGAAATTAGTACCTAGTGACCTATTGGCATGTTGTGCTTTTACATTGGATTTTGTTTTTCAATTATGTCATATGGTGACATCAAATCAACAAACAATATAAACAGATGACACTCCCGTAGGCCTACAATACTTTTTTTTTACTTCAGGAAGTCTTGAAAATCTGTGTGATTGAGTTTCATATATTCTGTAAATGCAAATATTTGGAAAATACTAAAATGCAGGCAATTTTTGATTACTGTTTGAAATATGTGTTTTTTATGGTTTTCAGTGAAAATTTAAAATACAATTGTCTATCAAACTTCTATTAATTTAATATATGGTTCTTCACCAACTTAAATTAAAATTAATGATAGATTGTTGTTTTCTTTATATCATGCGGCAAATATTTCAAGCAAATTTACGACAATCCTTAAAGGTCTGGTGACTGCATTTGTACAGGGACCTAGAGAAGTTTTTGAAATTTTTTAAAAAAATATTTTAACAAATGCAATGTTTAAATGTATTTGAGTGTAAGGAACCCATCTAGATATGTAAAATATAGAGAGGAGGGTTTACAAAAGTTTACTATAGCATGTATAACAAGAAGTAATTGTAACAGGATGCTGTTACGAAGTCTCCCAAACAAAGCTCCCATATTAATTTGACTTGTTTAATTGTCCCATACAAGAATATATATGGTTTAGAGGTGGGGATCTTGACCATTTACAAGTTTTCAAACAAGAGGGGGTGGGGTGACCCCCTAGGGACTTCCCTTTTATTTCATTTATTTTATTGTCCCCTACAAGAATATATATGGATTAGGGGTGGGGATCTGGACCGTTTACAAGATAATAGAACATTCTCAAATTGAGCGGGGTAGGGGTAACCCCATGAACTCTCCCTATATTTCAGTTGTTGTGTTTTATTGTTCCATACAAGAATATACATGGTTTAGGGGTGGGGATATGGACCGTTTACAAGTTTTCAAACACGACGGGGTGGGGTGACCCCCTAGGGACTTCCTTTTGATTTCTTTTTATTAGTTTTATTGTCCCCTACAAGAATATATATGGTTTAGGGGTGGGGATCTGGACCGTTTACAAGATAATAGCACATTCTCAAATTGAATGGGGTGAGGGTGACCCCCAGGGACTTCCCTTTAATTTCATTCGATTTGTTTTATTGTCCCCTACAAGAATATATATGGTTTAGGGGTGGGGATCTGGACCGTTTACAAGATAATAGCACATTCTCAAATTGAACGGGGTGGGGGCGACCCCCAGGGACTTCCCTTTAATTTCATTCGATTTGTTTTATTGTCCCCTACAAGAATATATATGGTTTAGGGGTGGGGATCTGGACCGTTTACAAGATAATAGCACATTCTCAAATTGAACGGGGTGGGGGCGACCCCAGGGACTTCTCCTTTAATTCATTAAATTTGTTTTATCGTCCCATTCAAGAATATACATGGCTTAGGGGTGGGGATTTAGACCCTTTACAAGATAATAGCATATTCTCAAATTTAAGGGGGTGGGGATGACCCCCTAGAGATTCCCCCTTTATTTCACGTGATTTGTTTTATTGTCACTTGATCATTTCTGAAGACTGTGTGTGTTTATCACTTAAAGTTTTAAAGTTATATTCATTTGAAAATTTTCTAAAATAAAATCCCATAGGGTTCTATAGTAAACCCCTCCCTTCTTTTAGCCCCCCAAATAGACCCCAATGTACAAACGAACGATTGATGGCTCACCTAGACATGTTAGTCTAACATTTTATGAAATCCTAAGTAAATCTGACAAGTGGTTTTGGAGAAACGCTGCGGACAAGTTCATTTTTTAAAGTGGCGGAAAAAGAAAAAGAAGAATAATAAAAATAATAAGAACTGAGCAAAAACAATAAGTCTCCAAACTTTGTTTGGGAGACTTAACTACAGAGCAAAACCACAAAGATTGAACCCTGGTGCTAAACACATGCATTAATTATTCTACTTATTATGTCAGTTAACAGAAAATTGTTTCTGTATCCAATTTTTATATTTAAATTACAACGTTCCTTTGTACAACAGGTAATCCAGGACATCAAAGATATACATATTTCTTAAGCACCCACCCTGTTTTGATTACTTTCCAATCAGGTTTACAATACCCTTCGCATTTTCAATTTAATTTGGCTATCAAGATTATTTTAAATCAAATCTGAACTGTTAATGTCATTTATACAAAAAAGAATTCATTTGAGATATTTACAACTTCTAGTAATATCAGACTAATTGAACAAAGAGAAGACCCTGCTTCTTACTTGCAGTGAAAGTGTAACATCTTCAGCAGTATTCTCGTCCTGTTTCAATTTCAACTGATGTAAATTTATCATTTTGTGTATTAGTAGGTTGCACTTTGTAAATACAGCTGTTTCTCAAACCACGCCTCTTTTGGGGAGATTTAGAATATTCATAGAAAATTAATTTTGTTTACATACTGGTTCCCAGTTATGATCTCTGTGTTCCATCTCATAGAGACATAACTTGGAAATGTTACCAGTAAACATACATGTGCAATTGTTTCTATTGAAATCTGTGGTAACCTTTTATTTGAGGTAGGGGAAGTTAAGAAAATTAGTGTTAGTTTAAACTGTGAGAAGTTCAGGGCATATAAACGTTGAAAATATGCCGCACAGCCCTATATTTTGACCTTTGAAAAAAATTGTAGTGCATATGAACTTTCAATTCTAGGATCAGATTTTATTCAAAACTTCATAGTAAAAGTGGTACAGTTTTAGCTGTAAAAGGAGTTCCTATGGGAAATTGCATTGTCAATATTTACAGAAATGCAACCTAGTATTATTTTTACCTTTGATGGGTCAATTCCTACATGGACAGAAGCTCCATTGGCTTTTTCTCTCTGAATTCTTTCAATGTATATCACAAACTTCTTTCTGTATACTTGAACAACTTTGCCAACTTGCTGTCCTTTATAATGACCTCTGACAACCTATAAAGTAATGTAATATATATGCATTATGAAAAGGCACATTTGTAGCAATAACTTTATATGTGTCAGTAATGACAATTTTTACACAAAAAGCAACAATAAAATGTAATTTCCTCACCATTAATAAGAGGTTCTCAAAGTAGTATAAGGATCTTCATAAGTTGCATTGGAGGTCCAGAACGATTTAAAAAAATTATATTCCACTGCACTTTTCTGATTTTAGCATATACAAATATGGCATGACAAGAACTAGGTATAACTTTCTTTTATTCTCTTCATTTTTTCATCACTGTTGGCGTTTCATACTTTCCACACAGTAATACTTTCAATCTTCTATTGTAGTGACAACTTCTTTAATTGACAAAAAAACTCATTACATCTTCATTACATCTAAGAGTTTTTTAGTTTTAGTGACACAAAATGTTTTGATATATTGCACTTCAGTTCTGCCAATGCATTTAAACATTTTTAGTCTGTACTACATGTAGTATACATTTTGATGTGTCAACAACTATTTTTACGAAAACATGTGTGATGAATCTTGAATAGATGAAGTTAATGTCTATTTCTACTAGACCTCCTCCTCTGCATAGGAAGCAAATATTGGACTTACCTGAACCTCGTCATCTTTTCGAATAGGTACACTTCTGACATTGTATTTCTGTCTCAAGTCTTTTGACAGAGCAGAGCTCATGATCTTCCTCCTTACATGGGATGGTGCATTAAAATGGCGCTTCCTATTCTTCCTACGAGAGGACGACACCATTTTGTTGAACTTCATCTTGGCCTTTATATCTAAAAATATATATAAGATCATGACTACATAGAGCATCATAACACCAAAATTGAATTATTAGAGACTGAGCATTTTTTAAGTGTAATGGATCTCCCTTCCCCAAGACAGTTTAATGGTTGGTGAAAGTAAGCTTGATAACCACTCCTCACATTACGTATGATTTCGCTGAAAACTTTAATTTGTGACATAGCCTATTATATTTTCTCTTATCTAACAGCTTATTAGCTGCGGACCATAGAGCTACGGATTTTTCCTATTTCTAAAATTCGGAATTCCGACCCATGTTCAGGTCGCACTTATTTCCCCAAAAAATATTGTTTATAATCCATGCAAAACTTGTCAATATATATACATGTAGTTCGTTTCGTTAGACATTTTTCTAGGATATGACGTACCTATTTATGTTTGAATATTCATTTCCTTACCACAATTATCTAATATTAAAACCATTTGTTTACATTCTCCGCCTATTGAATCTTGTCGTGACGTCATAAAAAACAAGAAAAGATAACTCAAATATCCTTGATCTCCTATGTTGGAGGTGAGGAACGCCTATGAAAAACAAGAAAAGATAACTCTTATCGGAAAACATGTGTAAGCTTGTTCACTTATTTCTTAGCGAGAATTGAATGTTTTTAAGACTTTACAACATAATTCATACGAAATATTTTAATTGCAGGGAAGAATGATTATTTCTGTTAGCATTTAACTTTAATTAAAGTTGAAAAAGTCATGAAATTAAAATAAAAGACAATGTAAGCACAATAACACGTTTTTACGATAAGAGTTATCTTTTCTTGTTAATCATGACTCACGAGGAGATTCAATACGGCTGAAAAAAATAGGCGGAGAATGTATACAAATGGGATTAATTCGATAATAGTGGTAAGGAAATGAATATTCAAACATAAATAGGTACGTCATATCCTAGAAAAATGTCTAATGTAACGAACTATATATATTGACAAGCTTTGAATGGATCATAAACAATATTTTTTGGGGAAATAAGTGCGACCTGAACCTTGGTCGCCAGGGCTTTCCATTGAAGCCGGTAGCCGGCGGAAATCCGCCGTTTGCGGTGGCTTCAAGTGCCGGCTACTTCGCTGACAAAAATATAAATTCAAAAAGAAAAAAATATCTTTTTCAAATGTTTACAGGCAGCCGAGAGACGTATTGTCGCAAAGTCGCGGTCACGATAAACAAGGATGAAAAGTCAGTGTTTACCTTGGGCTAAATATAGTTCACATGAATTCAGGTCACTGATTGGTTGTCTATTTAAAGTCAGAATGCATCGTTTCTTTTCAAAGATAACAAGAGAGACGTTCCGGTGGCCATTGAAGGATAACAATAGAGACGTTCCGATGGTCATTAACTCGTTGGCTTTTTTGGCTTTTAAAACGTGAAGACAATCAGATTAGGATGACAATCTTATGTTATGAAATAATATCAGTCAAATTAAAGAAAGTGTAGTAGATCATATTGTTCAGAATCTGGAAAACAGTCTCTTTTGAAGTTCATTTTTCAAAGCCCACGTGGTGTTCAGAGAGGTCAAAAACGAAAGTAGAATATTGTCGACTCGACCTCAAATAAATAACATTTCCAAATGATTTATGTATCCGAATTATTGAATAGTTTACAAAAAAAAAAAGAGAAAATCAGGGGATATATCAATTTTCTGTCAATGCTTGAGAAATAATTGTATGGTTTAAATACGCGTAGTGGGGTGCTCATTTTCGCCGGGGACACAATTTCGCCGTTTAAGGATTTTGAGGTGTAAAAACATCAAAGGATGGCTGAAATGGAAGAAATGTACCCGTAAATTATATTTTCATAACAAATATAATATTTTTTTAAACTGAGACAAAATTGCGGCCCCTACCGAAAATGACCGAAAAACGGACAACGATTTTCGGACAATTTCCTGAATAAAAAACACGATTTCAAAGAAGTATTTCTAAGTAAATATTTGACTGAATGCCCTAATTTTGAATTATTTATACCTTTGAAATGTCTGCTATTCATCTATAATGCAATTGATTTGATAAAAATTGTTAAAAGCTGCGGTTATTTGGTTTTAAATAGATGTGTAAAAACGGCGAATATGTGTCCCCCATTGACAAAACATCCGGAAATTTCAAACACCCTTTAATCTAACTTTTCAGATTATTTTCTTAAAACAAACCAGTTTTCAAGCTTAAGTAAATTTTGCATTTGAAGTTATCTTCATATAGAAATATCAGTATACTTCAAAAACATTAAGACCTGAACATAAGCTGTAGAAAACATGGAAAGATGTGGCGAAAATGAGCACCCCACTCTAACAGTCTTCAGAGAGAAAAGGGGGGTCATTTGTTTACAAATGCACGTAGTTATGCAAAATAAATCGATCAAGATTTTTTTAACAAACCGGATTATTATATGAATAAATCTCCTTTAAAAGTAAATGAATTTCAAGCATAAGGTAATGAAAATAAAAAAAAATAACATAAAAAAAAATGAAATTTCTTTGAGATTTTTTTTTCTTTCTTTAATTTCATACATAAAAAATGGTCATTTGAAAGATGAAATTAGGTGCCAGGAGATTGCGAGAATGCAGGATTTTGCTCTATTTATATCAGAGCTTCTGGGGGCCTTAAGCGGCCCCCATACCCCCTGCCGTAAGGCACCAAGCTTACAGCTTGGTGGGCATCCGGCTTCGCCGAACGCATGTTACAGCCGCCTACAATTTTAATTCAGCCTTCTACTTCAATTTCAATGGAAAGCCCTGGGTCGCAATTCCGAACGTTTAGAAAAAGGAAAAATCTGTAGGTCTATGGTCCGCAAAGAGTAAAAAAATAACATAAGGACCTAAAAGCTACGGTTCCGCAGCTAACAGCTTACATACTAATATAATAAAGCAGCTGAGCATGTCCTTAGAGACTCATGTAAAAGACAATATTGTGTAGCCTAAGCACATTCTATTACTACAATGTTTGGGTCAGCAAATAATTGTTTTGATACAATGCATATGGTGTAAAGTCTAAAGAAGTTAAGGTCTTGACATTCAGAAATTTAATCGAGAAAAGGCTGTCGTACGCAGAAATACAGCATGTCTATACTTGCAAATCCAGTCGAACTCGTCATGTTTCAGAACTTGTTCTTGACATAAATGTGTATTCATATAATTTACTAATTTTACTTCATTTTTACAGAAGTCAAACATTATACACTGCCTGGTCACCTGCATATTTCGAATGCCTAGTACGAAGGGCATGTTGTATATCGTTAATACTGTGCCAAGTCGCTCAACTAGAAGTTTACTGCAAGTTGTAAAGTTATTTGCAGTTTCTTCAAAAATTTCGTTACCCATAAAAACAAATATAGAATTATGAACACTATGTATAAAGCTTAGCCAATTTGATGGAGAGAGGTTTGAGAGTTTCTTTTATTTACTGTAAAAAGCAATTTAATTTTGCTAGATGATGAATGTGTTGATTAGAATAGGGCAGGATTTAAGTCTATGGTAAATATTTTCTACCTTTCACGTTATGGCCAAAACCGGAAAAGGAAGTTGTCTTTGTTCAAGTATGACTAATAACCAAATACTGTACTGTTGAGCAGTTTACAACCACGAACCTTTAGAACTGAAATACGTGATAATATTAGATTAGTCTTTCCAACCCTCTTATTCTGTTAACGTCTATTGATAAATAAAATTAACCATTCAGTTAATGATAAATGACGGTATGTCGTCATATTTAGGACATTCTATATTAAAGTCATTCAAAACTGTCAAAATTTACACAGGTTGAAGAAACACTTTATTATAAATATAAATGGAAAGAAACCTATGAGATAGGATATTGAAATGAAATGCAAGAAGATAGGTTTTAAAATTTGTTTTAATAAAATAAAACAAAAAATGTTGTCACCGACCTTGTTTTCTTGCAACAGGTAAAAAAATAAAATTTCTCTTTCATCCTTTCATAAAAAAATATCTTCTTCTTCTTCTTTAGTTACGGAATACCATCAACTTTTTGAGGATAACTTTCTGGCGCATGCTTGTATGAGGTCGCTTTAAGTTAATTTCATTTTTTTTTTATTACTTCTATTTATTTATGAAATTTACATTTTTTTAAGTTTCAATTTTTACATTTTTTTTTATTACTTTTTTTTATAACTATAAGATAAAAACAATAAGCACATTTAGTTTAGATGAGAGTATGTTTTAAGGAGCACCTCATGAGTGAGTGCATCCTTAAAGTTGTCTGTAGAGGTTTGGTTTGAGATATTGGGTGGTAATTTGTTCCAATCTTTGATTGTTTGGCGGAAAAAAGAAAATTTAAAGGTGTCTTTATTACACTGAAGTTGTCTGTATGTCTGTTGATGGGTAGTTCTTGTTTTAAACTGGCTTTTTATGAGTATATCTTGCGATGGTATTGCAATTTCATTGTTGATGACTTTGTGCAACATTTGGAGTCTGGTTTTTAGTCTGCGTTCTTGTAAGGATTGCCATTTTAGATGTTCTATCATTTCAGATACACTGCTGGTATTGTGGTATCTGTTGCAAGTATATCTTGCAGCTCTTCTTTGTACTTGTTCCAACTTATATATATTTTCTGAGGTGTATGGATCCCAAACTGTACAGCAGTATTCTAGTTTTGGTCTAACTATTGTTTGGTAGGCTTTTTCCTTAACTAATTTATAATTAATTTTTAGATTACGTCTGATGAATGCTAATGATTGGTTTGCTTTTGCTGCTGATTGTTGAATATGTTTGTTCCATTTGAGGTCTGAAGAAAGAGTAATGCCTAAATATTTTGCAGATTGAACTTGTTCTAAGATATGACCATGCATGTTGTAATAACAATGTTTTTTCTTTGTTGATACTCTAAGGATGTTACATTTGTCTGATTTGAGTTATCTCCCCTCAAATGAATAAGTTGACAATATGATTTGAACGAACACAAATAATTAGTTTTTTGATAAATCAGTCTGAATAATGCAATTAATCACACATTTTGTTTTATTGCAATCAACAGTATTATTTAGCCATCAACTGCTTATCTGTCTATATTTTGGCAATTTAAGGAAAGAACTAGACCTATTGTGAGCTTCTAGTTTATAATGCAAGATGAAGTCTACCAACTGTGCAAGGGCGGTACATGTATAGCCAGTCAAAGTCGTTAAAAACTTCAATATATAATCTATAATTACCAAATGGTAAAAATGAAAATATTTAAAAGCCCATTAAGGGGCAAGCCTGGGCCGACCATGTAGGGGCTGTATAGCCAATTAAGGTTGTTATATGGCTTTTTATGTTTCTTTGGCACATATATGATGTGGCTCTACTTAAACATCCCGTCAATGTGTTATTGTACTATGGTTAATTTGTGCATTCTTGTTTTTAAATTTTGCTAATAAGATTGGTCTATATGCCATTTTGAGATTCTTTGTTACATATTAGTTTGTTTTTATAGCGATTAAGATTATAACACAATGTTGACTGCTGTACCCCTATTTTTGACATTATTACCTATTATGTCCGTTTGTTTTGTTCACATATATTTTTCAATATAATGGAGTTTGATGCGTCTGTCATACAAGTAAGAGGTTTAGCTATCTTTAATCAAAGTGCTGGATAGCACCTCTGGGAAGTTTGCAACTGTAGATGTGTATTATTTCAAATACGTATTTACATCACAGCTTTGATGTTTTAACTAAACCATTTTCTTTTCAGCAATTATCAATTAAATGCTTCGCTGAGCGCAGCCTGAAACAACCGCACAGGTTGAACCCTGAACAGTTGGGACCAATTTGGACACAATATACAAACTTGCTACTGACTGAATTTGGATTGTTATCAAATTTTTTACATAATAAAGGTTTCTGACACAAAAAAAATGTCAAGGTCTTACAAATCTATTGCACAATACTGTGCAATTAAAGATTTTTTCTTGAAACTTTATAAAAATTGAATTTTGAAAAAAATTTTGAACCCCTTAAAAATTGGAACCCCTAACACTTTTTGAATCCCTCCTTGGATCAATTACCCCCACCCTCGATCCCTGCCTTTCATTTGTAGTATGGAACCTTGTAGTACAATTTCAGAGAGATCCATACACTTAAACAAAAGTTATTTCTATGTCTGGAAACTAGATTTATGCTTGTTTTTAGCCCTAATTCCTGCATAAATGGAGCAAATTCCTAAACGGTTGGGACCATCATCCCCAACCTTCCTTTTGTGATATTGAACTTTCTCATTTAATTTCAAAGAGATCCATTCAAGTCAACTAAAGTTATTATCCGGAAACAAATGTGTCTTCGGACCACACAGACGACGACATCATAGCATTATACAATAAAAAAAAAGATCTGGAGAAAACTACAGACATTTAGCAGGAAAGTGGAAACTGGCAATATTAAGATCAGTCAAACACACTGAAGGGTAAAAACTAGCAACCTCAATGAGTTGACAGTCTAGAAATCAGCCTAGATAAACAAATTTAATCAATCAGCCTCTAGAGATACAGTTCTAATAGAAAACATTAACAAAATAAAAATGTTTAGTCAGCCCCTATGCCACTGAACAGAGTTGTTGTGTCTTATAGGATTGTTATTGTCATTGTTAGTCTAATAGAGTATATTTAAAAAGTAGGACTTCCTAAATCTGGAAAGATGTACAAATATATATCAGATGGATAAATTAAGAGTGGTGAATTATACTTACACGCTCATACTTAATTCTATAGAAGTGCACTTGTAAAGGACTCTTTTGAATGCTGAATAAAGTTTAAAATCATAGGCAGGAAATTTGCTATAAAACTTGCAATATCTTGAAAAACTCACAAATTGTTGAGAAACATCTTTTTGTGTTACAATTGCATCAAAGATTATTTTAATCCAGGTGTAATATGCAATTCCAAATTTATTCCCATAGAGACTGTTTTATTGAAAATAGGAGAATTTTTTTTGTCTTTTTATTTATGTTTAAGAAAGCATACCATGGGGAATATATTTTTGAAAGCAAATTCTTAATAGAAATTAACAGAATTGCACTACAATTTTTTACAGTTTTCGTGCTTCATAATGTAGATATGCATATAATTTTCACATCTTTTTATGGATGTGGTAGGATTTCATCAAAATTTAATATATAGGTATAATATGCTATTCCAAATTGATCCCTTTGCTAAACATAATCAAACTCCATTACGGAAATGGTCACAAAAAAAAACATTTAAAAAGTTGTATGGCTAGGATCTTAACCTACACTGAACATGACATCTAGAATTATTTTTGTTGTTAAACTTTCTTCATTTCCAAAATATCCATTGGCCAAATTTTTCAAAATGTTAAGTTTATTGGTAATACATGTCATCAAACCAGTAGTAATAACATTTTTAAATTAATGTACATTTCTCATGATCTCAGCTCCATTCTCCCAACCAAATAACAGGGCAACTCATAATATAAAGCAGAAATAAATAAATGGAATAAAGTCATTTTTCATATTTTATTGATGATTTAACATTGACCTGCATTAACTTTGACCAAAGCATGTGTTTGCATTTGACAGTATATAGTAAATCACCAAAGCACAATACATTATTTTGACAATGCTACATTTGATTTTCAGGAAAACAACTGTAATTTTTAATTTCTACTCATAGTGGCAAGATTAAAATAATAAGTAAAATCCACTCTTAAAACAGATATATTAATTATCTAGAAGTTGTATAAATCAGATGTGTGTCACTTGTTTATATCAATGCTTAATTTTTTAGACTTAATGTAAATATGCTGGCCTTTGGCTGTTTTCTGCTCTTTGGACAGGTTGTTGTCTCTTTGACACGTTCCCCATTTCCATTCTCAATTTTATATAAGAGCACATTTTTTTATTATGAAACTATCACAAGAGCTTTACTGATTTTTTTCATCAAAACACTTTTGTTTAATTGTTACATAGGCACATAAATAATTTCACTTGGGTCTTCTGTAAGGTAATTGTGCATTACTTTCCTTATTGCATACCAATATTTTTATATTTCATTAAGATGATGAATGTTTACCAGTATACAAAGATTTGGAAAACATTATTTTGCAAGAAGCATTCAAAACTGACAGACTAAGATCTGTCGAAAAAGGTTCCTACATATATTTGTTACTACTTATATGGAAATTGTTTGTCTTGTAAATAGATTCACATCTAAACATAATAGTTATTTTCTGCTCAACTTGAAAATGTATTATTAAAGTTTGTCAAAAGGATTTTTTTCTTGTTTATTACAATATAATTTCACACAAAGCACAAGACATTACTCCTATTGGTCTTTCCTTAAAAATGCAGTTGGTCAAAACATGGATGTATAATATTTCGGGCATGTATTAAGGAGTAAAGCATATCTTGAATGTGAAAACATTTTTATGTTTAATAATGTTTCTAGATATAAAAACAAAAGTTAATCTAGGTTATGGTGTGACGTTGGTATAATAATATCTCTACATATCCCCAAAACTAAACAAAAAGATATCATTCCTACATATCCCCAACCATTCTAGATGATTTTTTTCTATGTAGCCAATGTATAATGTTTATTGCACTATTAAAAATTTAAGCATTTGTTTCTTAATATTGTTAAATGTTAATGAATTTAACCACATAATTGTAATAATAAATAAACAAATATAAATATAAAAAAACACTAATTTTCATTCATTTCCAAAATACTTGAAACATGAACTTAATAACATAATACACTTATATCTAAACATGCATTATTAGTTTTAATCAGATTTTGAAAAGAGAATTTTTATTTTTGATTACAAATATTCAAACTTTTCCATTCAAGCAGTATAGTTAAATTGAATCAACCATTTAATATAAATTTTCATTAACATACTTTTTGGTACTAAAACAGCGTTTCGTTAATTTATATCTCAAGTGAAGCGAAAAGATGAAACTATTGAGACATTTTGTCTTCATGAACAATTCACTGTTCAGAATCTACTTCTACCAATACGCGGCCACCATCAATAAGTTGATTATTTTGCCACTTTTGGATGCGCATTTAAAATTCAGATAAAAATAAGAATCAAAAGGACTATGGGTAAATATTGCCATTATTCATCAATCATAATGCTTGGGTGTCTGTTTTATTTTTTCAAACTTGAATAATGATGAAAATTAGTGTTTCACAATTCATAAACAAATGTTTTACATATAAGCACTAATCATGTGAATAATAAATGTATTTTCTGTAATTGATCTGATGTCACATGTATGGGTACACGTTCTCCATGGCAACCTTTCACAGGTATACATATCTTTGCTACTAACATACTGTCACCACTCTTTTCATGCAGCATCTAGAAAAACAATAATTTGTTAATATTTTTTTTTGAAAAAAAATTAACTAAACCACTGGCCTTAAAGTCTTTATATTACACCGATTTTGAATTTATTCTGTATTCAGATTAACTGTAATTCTATCAAGTGAAAAAATACCTGAAGTGGTGATTGTGTGGTAGGGTAAAAACGATTCAGACAAGTCAAGTTCCATGGTATAAACTGTTTTGATGGAGATAAGTTCATGTATAGAAGACATAAAACAGTTAATTTTTAACCAAAATTTCACCTTTAAATCATCAGAAGATAAAATGGAGCTTCTTAATACTGGCATTTTATATTTTCAGAGAGGATTGTAAAAAAATCATAAATAAACGTCACCTTGGCAAACTGTGGAGTAGGAAATGTAGAGAAATCTGCTCTGACTTGTCCTCCTGGTCTGTTAGCAGCTTGTACTGTTGTTATATTGGCTTGTAACTGGAAACAAATAATGTTATAATTATTGCTCAGGTAAATACTCTGCACCAGGGGACATAATCTGAAGTCCACACTTCTGGTTAGAATAAAAAATATTGTAAAAATAGCTATTTTTCATAATTTTTTGCAATTAGCACTTTCAAGTCTATTTGTATCATTTTATTTTTTTGGCAAAATTTGATCATGTTTTCTTTTAAAAAAAGATCTATTTTTTTTTTACATGTTTGCAACAATTTGTACCTTTGGTAATTTTTCTACTTGTGAAAGTCATGTAAAGTACTAGGTCCGGTAAGGGCCCATTTTGGTCTCAAATTTTAGGTTCACCTGGTGAAAGATTTTGTACACTTTTTAAACACTTAAGTGTCTACTTCAGTCGATTCAATTAGTTTGTGTGAAAGATTTGAACTGATTCAGTCATTTCAGACGCTCATATTCAAGCTTAAATATGGAAAATCTATCAAATATGCCATAATATGTCACTTTTCAGATAGTTTTTTGTCAAAAATGAAAGTGGCCGCATCGGTGTTCACCCTGAACCTTTATATATGATATGTATTATCATCAAATACAACTTACATTTAAATATTAGAATGAACACAAATGTGGCCACTTCCTTTAAAGACGAAATCTGTCTAAAATTTAACTAAAATGCTAAAATTGTGAAGATTTCAGTAATTAAGCACAACTTAATGATGCTAGTACCCAATATAAGTGCATTGTATTGTCAAAAACAGACCATATTTATGTAGCAGAAGTATTCTACTTTCCAATAAATTGCTAAAAGTTAATATTATAACAATTTTGTAAAACTGATATATTTTGGGGCCAAAAAGGGGTCTTACTGAACCTACTCCTCTGACAGTTAGCAAAAATAGTTGGTTACAGTATCTAAATAAATAGGGAATGTGTCAACGGAACACAGATGATGCCCTAATGTTACTAAGGGACATAACTCAAGAATGATAAAAATAACGCTACCCAAATTCTTCCTTAATCTGAGTTTTGTGGTAATAAGCATTGTGTATAAGTTTCATAATATTTGGGTAAAGCAAACTAAAGTTAGAGAACCAAAACAAATTTTGGGATGTTTAAATAGATCAGGATAAAACTTAATGCCCCTTCCGCTAAGACTGGAGAATGAAAAAAGTAAAAAGAAATTCCCACTTAACAGCTATATATAATGATGTTAAATTCAATTAATTTTCTCTTAGGATTTTAAAATGATACAATTCTGCCTAATGTTTTCTTTCTCAACATGCTAAATATTACCTCTTGCATCTTTTTCTCCAGTAACGTCAGTAATGTTGTTCTTGCTATCAATTCTTTTATAGGATCTACACTCTGTGATGCTGGTTCTAAACCTACAACAAAGTAATCAATGATATCAAAATATTTTTAAAATCATAATATTAAATTTATAGTCATAAACCTTTGCAGATGGACTTTTTGATTTAAAAAAAAATCATCCATAACTACAAAAACAATTGAAATGTTACAGAAAATTTGAAGACAATTTCTAATGTTTGAATTGGATTCATCTATCATCTTCAAATCAATAGTTATTTATAATAGTTCAAATCAATAGTTATTTATAATTAGATCTCTGACGATATATAAAAATTGAATACATTTGAGAAAATATTTGTTTGACTTATGCATTAATTTAAGCGTTGCAGATTAATTAAAATTAAAGTAAAGAAGATTATGTATCCATAGGTCACCATAACCTATATACCAGATGCAGACCAGATAATGTAATGCCCCCTTTAACTATCAAAGTTGGGCATACACAATAATTGCATCTTGTGTACTTTAAAATTCAATATAAACATTTAAAATTTCCCATAGAATAAAAAAACAAGATGCTGTCACAACGACAGCAAACCGGATTTATTAACATTTATTTGTGTCCTGGCAATATCACAAGAACCATAACTGATGAACGAAGAAAGTCAAAACCGTCATTATTGAACTTGACCTCCATTTTGTTGTCAGTAACAACATATTAAAATTTTAAAAGGTTTGGTTGACTGGTTCATGAGTAAATGCACGGACACGACATTTTTTAAACTTTCAAGAACCGTAACTCCTGAACGGTAAAAGTAAAAATCGTCATTATTGAACTTGACCTCCGTTATGTTGTCAGTAACAACATATTAAAATTTTAAAAGGTTTGGTTGACTGGTTCATGAGTAAATGCATGGACACAACATTTTTTAAACTTTCAAGAACCGTAACTCCTGAACGGTAAAGTCAAAACCGTCATTATTGAACTTGACCTCCATTTTGTTGTCAGTAACAACATATTAAAATTTTAAAAGGTTTGGTTGAACGCTTCATGAGTAAATGCACGGACAACATTTGGTTGCCGCCCGCCCGCACGCCCGCCGTACATCCCCAAATCACTAACCGACATTTTTGACACAAAAATCCGGTTAAAAACATACCAGGTTTACGCTTTGTAATATCAACCACTCTTGGATGTGAACACAAATTATTTACTTCCTGTAAAAAGAAATGAGGAGCAATCAAATTAAAATAATCATTTTGTGTTTAAAAAGTAAAATGCATAAATTCAACAATCATTTATTACTGTGAAGCATGACATATAATGCAATTTCTTATTAAAGTGTTAAAGACATTTTTTCCAGTTTTCTCAAACAATAGGAATATATAGCTAATTTTCTTACACCTCAACAGAATAAATTATAAAACCTGAATATTTTATCAAGGAACTATTTTAGTTTGAAAATGCGTGCCTAAATAATGTGAAATAACTCTAAGGTAAACCTAATAACAATCTGAAAATAGATATAAATATACAGAGAATATCTGAAAAACATATTTACATTTTGTAACTCTACTGTTTGTTTGACAAGATTCTTTAAGTCAGCAGCACCAGGAAAGCCATCTGGAATCTCTCTAGGTTTATCTGGTTCCTTATGTCTATTCATCCATGGAGCTCGTTTTGGTACTCTCAAGGGAGGTAATTTAGCCATTTTCTCCTGTTGTTAAAAAAAACATTTATATGTATGGTAACTGATTAAACCTTTTATTAGTCAACAGACTAATTCACAAAATTAAGGACCTTAAGGACAAAATACATTTTTTGTTTTGTTTTAATTCATAACATCTCAATATCCCCAATACTTTGAATTATGAAAATTTGACAAATGTATTAAAAGAAAAAATCTGTGAGTTAACAGGAAAGAGTAGTATAATCTTTATTAATACATGTAGTACCTTCATTTGATCTGCTTGTAATCGTATATTCTCATTCTTTGTAAACTTTAATGCTTCTTTCAGAGTAACAATCTGCAATGGGAAATTCAAAAACACACATCAATATAATTTATATAAAATGGAATTCATTGTCTATGTTATTGACAGTTTATCATCAAAGCTCAGTTTTTTCTGTGTTAAGTCCAATGTTTTATAGCATGAAAACTAACAAAATAACATTCATCATTACATTACAATTATTGAATATTAATCTTACCTGTTGTTGAAGGACTGGTGATTCGTGGATAGCTGTTGGCATACCTCCCATTGGTGATAAGGGACTAGTAGCTAAAGGAACAAAACAAAGGTGGTGTGTTATACTGGTAAACCATATCAAGTATACAATGTATAAGAAAGATAAAAGAACATATTTAATGACAACTACTACTCTAATGAAGCATGAGTCAATACTAACATTCATGATAAATATGTATAAATTGTACATGACCATGATTTTATTTGAAAATTGTTTGATTTTTCTGGTAAATATAATTTCTCTCAAATGGTCTAGATTCTCTGGAAAATCAAGTTAAATTAACAATGCATGTATTCTAATCGTACCGAGTGTTTCTAATAAAAGGATGCTTATAAGAAGAAAAGAAAGAAGAAAAATAAAATACCTGAAGCTTGTCTTGATATACCCTCTAATAATGACTTTTTAGACAACACTTTCAATCTTTCTTTCAGCTCATATTTCTCATGTTCTAGAGCATCAATGTCTGCTTGTAATGAATCCAACGTTTCTTCATACTGTCTGAAATCATTAAAAAGTTTTTTTCAACTTCCAGGTTTTCACACATATCCTAATACCTTTTTTAAAGACACACTTTCTAAGCCTAAAACCTTACAAAGGAAAATTCAAATATTAAGTTACAATTGAACAAATAAGCTTCATAACATCTATGAATGCATAATATGTATTATCTGGTAAAAAAGTTTCATTTAAATGTCTATTTCACTTTGTTACAAAACAATATATAACATGAGGAAACTTTTTATAGGAAATTATTACAGCTAAACCTTTTTGTATATTTCAAACTAGATCAGCTTTTTAATTGACATCATTATAGCAACAACAGCAATGCAAAAAAATATTTATCATACTTCTCTTTTTTCTTGAACTGTGCCAGCTGATCGTCTATTTTTCTTTGCATTTGATCCGTGCGGTCATCACTATCTCTTGTAGCATTTTCAACCTTCTTCTCTAACAATCCCAATCTGACTTGTTGACTGCTTAGTTCTTCTTGCTGTTAACAGACGGAAACAATAATTATGGCAGATATGTCATAACTTTTGTCAGGAAAACATAGACAAATTATCTGTTCAAAAAATGTGCTTCTTAACTATGAGATATCGTGATCACAGTGACCTGTTCTGTTCTTAAGTATTTCAGCTTTCTATATAAATTGTATGTAAAATGTATATGAGTTATTAATTTGGTCAAATGTTACTTAATTCAATTGTTTAACAAAAACATACAATACAGTCGTAAGCAGAAAAAAACCCTCTTCCATGAAACATTTAAAGGAAAATTATGATGCGCTTAACTTTTTATTCTAATTGATTTGACAAAAGACTAAATAAAATATCTCTATATAATGATCTATACTTTATATCACAATTTTAATACCTTCATGAGAAGTTTTTTCTTCAGTTCTATAATCTCTTCATCCTTTGTTGCCATTCTGTGTTTCATCAACTCAATGTCAGCAATTTGTGTCCTTAACATATCTGCTCTTACTTTTACCGGAGAAAGTGGCTATACAATAACAGAAGTAAACTTTATAAATAGAAATTCTGTTTTAAAAGTACTACTTCTTTTGACATTATATTTCATTAAAAATTAAACAAATATCAGATGGAGGAGTAATTTTTACAATATAAATCATTCCTTAAATAAACTTAAATTAATAAAGTATATTACTTTGTAATTATCAATTGTATGGTCATGTGTTTTTATTACGACATAAGTGAATACAAAATATAGTTCTTCGTTGGTCCTAGGGAACTATATCATGTATATAGGGAATTGCAAGTGCTTAATAGCCATTCATAACAATATGAAACAGTTGATTTTAATAACGATTCTACTGTAATAATCATGTTTGAATACAATTTTCTAACAATAAATGTAAATAGTTATTATGGTTTTGAAAGAATTAAAGTGTTTTTCACATGGATTTTTTAAGTATTTATACTTTACATACACATTTCAGTATAACCAATTTTCTAGTAATTTGTCAAGTGTCTATCTTTAAGCTGCTGGAATAAAACATTTCAACAGAAACAGCTTCATTTAAAGAGACTTATACTCAGATTTGCTTATGAAACTATTCCAAACAAAATCTACAACTTGCAAGAAAATGAGTTAATAGATACTGTAGACCAACTTATTTTCGTGAATACTTTATTTCTTGTTACACCTTTTCTAGACTACTTTGTGGCTATTTAATTTTGGATTTTCTTCATACAGAATGATCAAAGTTTTACATATTCATGACGATTTATATTCACGTTATTTTTCTACTCACAAAAGTCACGAAAATAAATCACTCACGAAAATAAGTTGGTCTACAGTAAATGTTTACTGCCATAAATAAGTTATACCATTTTCTCGTGTGTTCCATCAAAATCATATTCTCCATTCTCCATAGCATTGGCTAACTTATTCATGGCCCCAGCGACCATACCAAATGACTTTCTGTAAACAATCAAACTCCATTTACCATTTACAAAGAATAGTAGCTTTTTTCTGAGGTTCATATTTTGTCACCATAGCAACGATGTAGTTTTTCATAAATTTCAACATTGTAGACTCCTGCCTGTTTTTCAGGAACTTGATAAATTAATTTATTGTCTCTTTTGCTAAAAGTATTTGGTATTAATCATTACTTTAGGAAAGTTGCTTGTGAGCTTCAAAATAACAAGGTTCCAGAAGTATTGTTATATTCTGTCAGAAATTTGCCATAAAAGAATTATTCAGCCGTAAAAAAATGTGTGTCAATGCAATTGTTTTTGAATATACACATTTAAAAAATTTGCAGGCTCTGGAGTTCTATTTGTCTATCAGATATCTAGTACATGTATAGAGGTATTTATATTGTCAAAATCTTTCATGAAATAATAACTATTTCACCAGGTTTAACAAGTGTACAGTTTTTAAAATGCATCTTAAAAAAAATATGTTAAGAAAGTGGTAGCTACTTGGCAAAATTTTCTGATGCTATTTGGCAAACAAACATCTTTAATGGGAGTTTAATTCAATTTTCTACAACTTTATTTTAATATCTATATATCAATTATAACTTACTATTTTTACAATAGTTTGTGCCTGTTGAAAACATTCAACATGTATGCCTGTCCCAAGTCGGGAGCCTGTATTTCAGTGGTTGTCGTTTGTTTATGTGTTACATAATTTGTTTTTCGTTCATTTTTTTACATAAATAAGACCGTTAGTTTTCTCGTTTGAATTGTTTACATTGTCTTATCGGGGCCTATTATAGCTGACTATGCGGTATGGGCTTTGCTCATTGTTGAAGGCCATACGGTGACCTATAGTTGTTAATGTCTATGTCATTTTGGTCTGTTGTAGATAGTTGTCTCATTGGCAATCATACTACATCTTCTTTTTTATATGATGGAACACAAAAAGCAAATATCAAATACATAAAGTTAGGCCAAGATTTTTTAATTTGTTGGTTTATGGATACGCCGACCCGATTTTGCCAATTTGAAGAATAAAAATAAAAGACTTTTCATGCTTTTTTATTCCCGCCAACCCAAAAAAAACAATTATCTCTAAAAAATAAATAAATTATCATTTTTTATGAAATTAAATGCATTAAACAATAATGGAATTGATAACACTTTCTATCGTGAAAATTGAAACTTCCAATTTACATATCTAAAAATAGACAAATCAATAATAACTGACCTTGAAATGTCGTTTGCGCAAATAATTTTGTGGAACGAAACCTATGTTTAAAACCCATTACACATTAAGTTCGTTTCCCGTATTTGTCATCATTGCGTAGAGTGGGGTGCTCATTTTCGCCATATCTTTCCATGTTTTCTTTGGTTTATGTTCAGGTCTTTATGTTTTAGAAGTATACTGATATTTCTATATGAAGATAACTTCACATGCAAAATATTTTTAGCTTTAAAACGTGTTTCTTTTCAGAAAAATCATCTGAAAAGTTGGATTAAAGGGTGTTTGAAATTTCCTAATGTTTTGTCAACGGGGGACACATATTCGCCGTTTTTACACATCTAATTTAAACCAAATAACTACAGCTTTAAACAATATTTATCAAATAAATTTCATTATAGATGAATAGCAGACATTTGAAAGGTGTAAAAAAAAAACTAAGTTTAGGGCAACCAGTCATAGAATTACTAAGAAATACTTCTTTTAAATCGTTTTTTTCATTCAGGAAATTGGCTTAAAATCGTTGTCCGTTTATCGGTCCTTTGCGGTAAGTGCCGAAATTTAGTCTCATTTTCAAAAATAATCATATTTGTTATAAAAATATAATTTACCGGCATATTTCTTCCATTTCAACCATCCTTTGAAGTTTTTACACCTCAAAATCATAAAACGGCGAAATTGTGTCCATGGCGAATATGAGTGCTCCACTCTTATATAGAAAATGGAAAATGATGAAGACTTCAAGTTGAAGAACTTAATCAAAACAAATCCTTTGGAATTTCCTTCAGACTTTTGTCATTGATAATTAAAAATCAAAGAGCTGAATAGCTCTGAGGGGAAAGACGGCCCTTGTTTCTATTTTATTATGTTTTTGGAAAGGGGGGGGGGGTATCTTTTGATAGTTTACATATGAAGAATGAAAAAGAGAACCGCTAGAACATGTAGAAAGGTTGACAATATTGAAATCAATTGTTGTTTATGTAATTTCATTTCCTTAGTTTAGGATTCAATTTGGACCAATGGAAGTGATCTGCATCTTCTAAATCTAAACATTAACATTAAAGTGGATAGCTAATTATCTAAAACTCAACTGAATTCTGTCATTTCACAACAACTACAATAATTTTTGAAATCTTGATTGTGTACCACTGAACTGCAGGCTAGGGCCATTTTCCATTTTTTGTGACAGTACTCTTGGATTTTAAAGTTTTTTCTTTAGAAAGTGTGGACTGAAAAATCTATTCAGTTTTAAATTTCCATTGTTAAAGTTCTTAGTTACAACTCTCATCACAGGGAAACAGGTACTAATAAAAAAAAACAATATGAGTGATGTAAACTGTGTGAAGCTTGTTTCCAAATCATAATTTTGAAATATTTGTAAATATAAATATGTTAAAACTATAAAAATGCAAATTTTTTTTTTTCTTTTTTTTTTACCATTACAATGATTATGTAGGTACACAAAAATTTAGTTTTAATAGAAGACTACTAATCCAATGAAAAGTCACATTTGAAGTGTTTAAATACTTTAACTTTTATTTTAGTGGATAATTACTCATCAATTGAGATGCTCCTGAATTGGAGGAAGATTCTCAGAATTTTTACAGAAACAAGTGGTCTCACTAATTAACAACAAAAAGAATTTTAGCGACAAGAAGCGACAAGAAGAATATGTTTTTCTTGTCGCTAAATAGTCTTCTTGACGCTTCTTGTCGCTTTTTGACGCTTCTTGTCTCTAATTAGTGAGACCCGAAAAAAGTAATAAAATCGTTTCTTTCCCCTGTGTCATGTAACCCCACGATCTTTGTTTATTTTGAAAGTTGTTGACCTAAGATATCCCTGCTTCTTCCAAGAATGACGTCACTATAAAATACAATGTAGGTTGGATATATTTAGAATATCTCGTCATACTAATTTTTCCGGATTGTTAAATAAACGTAAATAGTGTAAAGGAGAGTTCAAGATACGATAATTTCGTGAGAAACAGAAGGGAAATGTGTAAAAAAGTGTTTAAAGTCAAACTATTCATTTCTGGGTCTCCTTCTCTTCAATCTAAGTAAGATTTGTTGGGGGTTTTCCCTCACTATAACATGTATAAAAACAAAATGAATGATGTGAGGGAGTGTCACTCTGGTCAACCCCATAGGGGATTGACGGCTTGAAGCTGTCTTTCCCCAAAAAATATCGTCCATTTAGATATAAACCAGATGCTCCGCAGGGTGCAGCTTTATACGACCATAGAGGTTGAACCCTGAACGGTTGGGGCAAGTATGGACACAACATTCAAGTTGGATTCAGCTCTAAATTTGGATTGTGATTAAATAGTTGAAACAGCACAGGTTTCTGACACAGAATAAATGTGGTCTAATGAACATAATTTTTTTTTTGTCTTTGAGCAATTTACTATGCTGTTGAATATTTATCCTCTCAAAACAATGTTTGTAGAAATTTTCTTCTTATTTATGAAATCTGAAATGAGAAATATTGATATTGAAATATTGCTATTGCGCAATATTGTGCAATTAGATATTTATTGCTATTGCGCAATACTGTGCAATTGGAAATTTCTTGCTATTGCACAATATTGTGCAATTGAAGATTTCTTGCTATTGCGCAATACTGTGCAATTGAAAATTTCTTGCTATTGCACAATACTTAATATAATAATTTTGGACCCTGATTTGGACCAACTTGAAAACTGGGCCCATAATAAAAAATCTAAGTACATGTTTAGATTCAGCATATCAAAGAACCCCAAGAATTCAATTTTTGTTAAAATCAAGCTAAGTTTAATTTTGGACCCTTTGGACCTTAATGTAGACCAATTTGAAAACAGGACCAACCAAATGCTCCGCAGGGCGCAGCTTTATACAACCGCAGAGGTTGAACCCTGAACGGTTGGGGCAAGTATGGACACAACATTCAAGCTGGATTCAGCTCTTAATTTGGATTGTGATTAAATAGTTGACACAGCATAGGTTTCTGACACAGAATGAATGTGGTCTAACGAACTTAAAATTTTTTTTTTTTTTTTTTTTGCCTTTGAGCAATTCACTATGCTGTTGAATATTTATCCTCTCAAAAAAATGTTTTTAGAAATTTTCTTTTTATTTATGAAATCTGAAATGAGAAAAATTTAACCCCCCCCCCCCCTCCCACATTTTTTTTCACATCCCCCTTTCCCTTTTTCCAAAACTGATCTCAATTCAAATTTCTAATGGAGTTTGCAACAATAACTACTCATTTAAATACATCATAAAATATTAAAATGTAAAATAAAGTGCTTGTTATCACTGAATGGTAAAGATTGTTTTAATTTATCAGTTGGTAGTAAAAGTGAATATACATTGTATATTGTATAAAACAATGATTTAAGTTGATTCAACTACTATTCTGGACAAAAAAAGATAACTCCAATTGAAAATTGCTTGCTATTGCACAATATTGTGCAATTAGATATTTCTTGCTATTGCACAATACTGTGCAATTGAAAATATTTCCTATTGCACAATACTGTGCAATTGAAAATTTCTTGCTATTGCACAATACTGTGCAATTGAAGATTTCTTGCTATTGCTGAATACTGTGCAATTGATAATTTCTTGCTATTGCACAATACTTAATATGATAATTTTGAATCCTGATTTGACCCAACTTGAAAACTGGGCCCATAATCAAAAATCTAAGTACATGTTTAGATTCAGCATATCAAAAAAGCCCAAGAATTCAATTTTTGTTAAAATCAAACTTAGTTTAATTTTGGACCCTTTGGACTTTAATGTAGACCAATTTGAAAACGGCACCAAAAATTAAGAATCTACATACACAGTTAGATTTGGCATATCAAAGAACCCCAATTATTCAATTTTTAATGAAATCAAACAAAGTTTAATTTTGGACCCCGATTTGGACCAACTTGAAAACTGTGCCAATAATAAAAAAAAATTTAAGTACATTTTTAGATTCAGCATATTAAAGAACCCCAAGGATTCAATTTTTGTTAAAATCAAACTAAGTTTAATTTTGGAACCTTTGGACCTTAATGTAGACCAATTTGAAAACGGGACCAAAAATTAAGAATCTTCATACACAGTTAGATTCGGCATATCAAAGAACTTGAATTATTAAATTTTTGATGAAATCAAACAAAGTTCAATTTTGGACCCTTTGGGCCCCTTATTCCTAAACTGTTGAGACTGAAACTCCCAAAATCAAACCCAACTTTTCTTTTATCGTCATAAACCTTGTGTTTAAATTTCATAGATTTCTATTTACTTATACTAAAGTTATGGTGCAAAAACCAAGAATAATGCTTATTTGGGCCCCTTTTTGGCCCCTAATTCCTAAACTGTTGGGACCTCAACTCCAAAAATCAATCTCAACCTTTTTTTTATGGTCATAAACCTTGTGTTCAAATTTCATACATTTCTATTAACTTATACCAAAGTTATTGTGCGAAAACCAAGAATAATGCTTATATGGGCCCTTTTTTGGCCCCTAATTCCTAAACTATTGGGACCAAAACACCCAAAATCAATCCCAACCTCCCTTTTATGGTCCTAAACCTTGTGTTTAAATTTCATAGATTTCTATTTACTTTTACTAAAGTTAAGAGTGCGAAAACCAAAAGTCTTTGGACGACGACGCCAACGTGATACCAATATACGACCAAAAAATTTTCAATTTTTGCGGTCGTATAAAAACCAACCCCTGATCTGCAAACATTAGAAAACTCAAAGATTCTTAAGATCTCTTAAGAGCATGGGTCTTTTACCTCAATGTATTTGTATCTTTAGCAATGGACTACAGCCTAAAATTAAATTCATGACAAAAACCACTTTTTTGTTGATCTTGTACTGCCTATCACTTTTTTTTCTGTTTTCAGTTTCTTTCTCTTCTATAGTTTTTGCCAAGAACACATAAAAGGGTGAATAATAGTTCTTTTAGGGCAATAACTCCTAAAGAGAATTCTTGTGATTTGGGCTAAATTTAACTTTTAAGTACAGTCATGGGACAAAAGTGAGTTCTCACTCAGAAAATGTCCTATTATTTCAATTAAGAAATCGATATTTTTCAAAAAAATATTACCAAGTAACTGTATGATTGATTTTAATAAAGTAGATACCAAAAGATGTAAAAATGACTGAAGTTTTATTGTTTATTTAGTCATAACTTTCTGGAGTTTAGTTTTCATCATCTGATGAGTTGAACACAAATGCAAATTTTTAGGATTTTAATTTGGTTAGAATAATAGCAAACTTTTCAAGAAATATTTTTCTTTGTGTTCATCTCGTCAGAAAATTAAAATGAGCATGAATAATATTCTAACCAAATAAACAATAAAACTTGAGACATTTCTACATCTTTTGGTATCTTTATTATGAAAATCGCTCATACAGTTACTTCGTAATAATTTTTTGAAAAATATCGATTTTAGTTGATGTTCAATCACTGTAAATCTTGTCTAGCTTATCATTTTGCTTTTTTGAAATGTCTATGTCTTTTATAATTTTAAAAATAATTATAAGACAAAAACACTAAAAATGGGTAAAGATTGTCATTAAAGAGTACAAGAAGAGGTCTTCTGGCAGTTCTGATGAAAATAGAAAAATCCTAGATTTCAACATTATCAACGTATTTTGTTCAATATCTATAGCACAATTTTCAAAATTATCGACAAAATTTGTTTTTTACCCCTATGTTGCTACTTTTCGGCCATGTGGGCCATACTAGTTTGCTGTAAGGGTCTTCCTAACATTATTTAAACAAAATAACCAAAATGATGATTGTGGCCAAGTTTGGTTAGATTTGGCCAAGCAGTTTCAGAGGAGAAGATTTCTATAAAAGTTAATGGGTTATGACAACAGAAAACGAATGCCAAGTGATGAAAAAAGCTAGCTTGGCCCTGTAGGCAGATGAGCTCTGAAGAAAAACAACTCTTATATCCGATTACTTTGGGCCAAATTGAACAGATCAATAACCATATAATATAATATAATATAAGATTGTAAGTTAACAGTGACCTATTAATTGTGTTAAGAATACTGCTTTATCTCTTTGTTCATTCATGAATTAAGTAATGTAACTTATATCTCTTACAGTTATAATCTTCCAAATAAACTAAGATGTTAAATTTAGGTAGACAATATAGCAATGGTGTACTGACATAAGAGGTCTCTAAACACATCAGCTCCAATTGGAGGTTTGGTTAGTAGCCATATTAATTATATGTATCAGCGGGGAAAATTGAAAGCATAGAAATATAGTATTTGTCAATACACAAGCTGTTGGCATATACTATACTGTGGATTCATTTAATTTTGTGGGTATCAATTTTCGTGGATTGCTGAACACTTGCACATTCAAGGATATTTGAATTCGTGGTCTTGCCTATCTCTGTTTATATGGCCTATTGAAAATATGTTTTTTTTGAAAATTGGTATTCAACGAATAATAATGGATCCACATTATCTGATGTCATATTTAGCAAATACAATGAAGAATGACAAGCTGTTCAAAGAATGATTGACCTATTTTGGTGGAAGGTTATAATCCCCCTTGGATATTCTTCAGGTTATGTGTAATGTGTATGAGGACATTATATAATTGGATCCAGACTTTATATATGTTATTGAAGAATATGCATGCAATAGGTCATTTGTCAGTCTCACACATTTAAATAAACACATTTATACATTAAAACCAAAACATATGGTGAGGGTTTGAAAAGTATAAAATTTAAGTAAGTAAGTAAATAGTGTTTTAAAAAAGTGTTTATCCACCTCAAAATTAAACATAAAATAATATAGTCTACTTCCCTGAAATGTAGTTCAGAATGACTATAGTTGGTAGGTAACTAGGTGATAACTAGGTGACATATCTTTAATATACCAAACAGGTTGACATGGATGTTCAACAATATTCAGTTTGCCCTCCCCTTATCTCTGTTCAGAGTGACATATATCAAATAATTCCTTTTTTCATTAAACTAATAACCTTCATATGATATTAATAAATGTATAAAAACTTTGAAAAACATTTAGAAAAAGAGGGTTTTACATATCATTATTCGACCCTAATATTCTTCAATTAAAACCAAGTTTTTGTTAAGTTACATTAATATCAGATTATTTACAACGATTAAAAGGGGTTCTACAGGAATACCTGTAAACATACCTTTTATTTGGTATAACAAAGTATTACTCTATCAAGTCACTTTAAAAAATTGCTAGTCATCTAGGTTTTGCATTTGTACAGGTACGGATAATATCATACTCATGTTACAAAGTTGAACATTTATAAACAATAACTTTTTTCACTTCATTTTCAATAGAAAAAAGTAAAAAATGTATAAGATTCATTTCCTTTGTTGCTCAATTAAGATACATAATTCTTTTGCTAAGGAAGAATAATTTTATTATCAAGAAGAACTTTAAACTGTTAACACTACTGTAATAAACTTGATCAAGATATGGTACCTTAAATTGTATAAGGTACATTTAAATTTATAGATTTTATATACTTGTTCTGGTTTATTTAGTAGTCACCTGGATACAAACCAGGAAATAGAATAGCTTCAATAATGGCGTTTTCTAAATCAGTAATTAGAAGCCAGATCCCCATAAACTGTAATCTATGTGAAACTGAGAAGAATATCAAATGGAAATGCCTGACCTGTGGAGTTCTAATGTGCAGTACATGTAAAGATAAAATACATCTGAGAATTGCTAAGGATCATAAGGTAGTGGACATCAAGAATGTAGGGCTGCCTGTTGAAGAATTGGATTTTACCAATATCAAATGTAAAGAACATTCAGAACAATCTACTTGCCTTTTTTGTACAAATTGTGACAAACTGGTTTGCCCTACTTGTGTTTCCAAGGTTCACAAGAAACATGATCTAACAGAAATAAGTGATGCATATAACATAAAGATAGACAAACTGAAGAAAGGACAAAGTAAGCTGCAAAGGGAAAAATATGAAATCATTGCGACCAAGGATCAACTGAACCAGTTTCAAAAATCTGAAAATTCAAATTATGCCAAAGTAAGCACAGATATTCTTAACCATGAAAAAGTATTGAAACTAGCAGTTAAAGAACATATTGCAAAACTTAGAAATGAGTTAGACCAGAACCACAAAGCTTCTTCCAAAGTGAATGAAGAAAGTATCAAAGCCATTTCCAAAAGCGAGAGACAAATAGAGGAAAAGTATAGTGATGTTCAAGATTTCATGGATTCCACAGACATTTCTAAATTTTTCCAAAATGTCAACAAAATTGAGAAATCAACAGAACTATCCATTCCCAAGCCTGAAATATCACATAGAAAAACACTACAATTTATTCCTGGGGAGATAACTCAGTCTAACATTGGAGTTCTACAAAGTGTTGACATACCATTACCTGAAGTAAAAGTTTCTCTTGGTATTGTAAATCAATATCAGACTAATCTTCCTTTGGTTAGTTTTTTATCTCCATGTCCTGATGATTCACTGTGGATAGGTTGTACTCAAGATGAAGTGATACAGAAAGTAAAACCTGATGGGACCAGTCTAAAGACAATATCAACCTTCAACATCCAGGTATTTAGTATGGCAATACTTGCATCTGACAATCCACTTATAAAAGTAAAAGGTAAAACAAGACTAAAAATGATCAGAAGTTCCACTGGTAAAGTAACAGACAGTGTATATGAAATTCATCCTTTCCTTCCTTCAGCCATTCATATCACTAGTGGAGGTCAGGTCATAGTAGGAGGTGAAGATTATGATAATAGAAGAAGAGCAGTGTTTGTATTAAATAAGAATGGAGACCATGAAGCTGTGTATGAACATGACAAACATAATCAACCTATATTTAGTTATCCCTGCAGTATTACTACAACTAGTAATAGTAATATACATGTGGCAGACTGTGATTCAGATGAAGACAGTGGTAGAGTGGTAGTGTTAGGACAGGCAGGGGATGTAATAAACATTTATGATGGGGATACAGATATCAACAAGAAGAAACCATTCAGACCATCAGCAGTAGTCACAACACCTAGAGACAATGTCATTGTAGTTGATCCTGATACTGGTACCCTCCACATCATGAACAACTCTGGACAGCTGATTACATACATAAAGACAACAGACCATGGAATAGAAGGTGCAGGTTCCCTGGCCTTCTCTCCAACAGGACAGCTCTATATAGGATGTTCTAGAGGTGTTAGAAGTACAGCAAAGGAAGCAAAGATATATCAAGTGAATATATCAGGGTGCTAAAGTAATCCCAAAACAATAAATTGGACCACTCATATGTCAACTTTGGGTCGACCCAATTCAGTAACTTAAGCTTTATATCCCTAAAAAGAAAAAGGAAAGCTTCTTATTTTATTCATCTGTTGAAATACTGACTAATCAGACTGATCATCAAATCAATACTTGAATGCATTCTAAATCTCTATGATTACAATAAATTATGTCAACCTTGTGGTCTACCTCATTCAGTTTTATACCATCAAAACTAAAAAATACAAGGTTCAGATTTTTTAAAGTGATTTTTTTATTTCTTAAAAATAACCATATATTTTGCACAGGCTAAACTTGATTCTGCAAAGGAATACTAAAATTGCATAAAGGCATCATATATGTTGGTCTAATATGTCAGTCTGACACATTATGATTATGTATATGTACATAATGTAGTCTCTAAACTAGATCATTTGCACAAATTCGGTAACTTCCATAATACAGTGCCATTAAAAAATAAAAAGATAATATTACTTAGATGGAGAGGTTATATAAACTCTTAAAAAATATATGGAAAGGACAATCAGTTTAATAAAAATTCACTGTCAATACATGGGGATCAAATTGCAGTCAAAACTACACAGTAAAACAGCATCACTTTGTTCAATGGATTTTGATGATAATGGTATGTTTTTAGTATGTTTTTTATATCCTGTACCAAGTCAGGAATATGGCCATTGTTATATTATAATTCGTTTCTGTGTGTGTTACATTTTAACGTTGTGTTTCAGTTTTGTCGTTGTTTTCTCTTATTTTTGAGTGTGAATTCACATTACTATAAGACGTGTCACGGTACTTATCTATCCCAAATTCATGTATTTGGTTTTAATGTTATATTTGTTATTCTCATAGGATTTTGTCTAATGCTTAGTCCGTTTCTGTGTGTGTTACATTTTAATGTTGTGTCGTGGTTCTCCTCTTATATTTAATGCGTTTCCCTCAGTTTTAGTTTGTTACCCCGATTTTGTTTTTTTGTCCATGGATTTATGAGTTTTGAACAGCGGTATACTTCTGTTGCCTTTATTTATTAAATGATTTGATTTTTAAGTTCAAAAGAATAATAAGGTTTAAAAAGTTTAAAGCTATGGAAAATTATGATTTTAATTTGACAAATGTAAATATTCTGCATCACATAAATTTTATCTTGTTAAGGAAATACTAGTACATTAATGGTAATGCTGTAATCTTACAAAAATTGGGAATGTGTAGTTTAACTATCATGCCAATTTACCTGATTTGCCAAAAATATAAATCGTTAACATGAGCAATGAAAAACAATGAAAAAATGTTGATAAAAATATTGATATAAAAATCTCAAGTAATAGGTTCAAACTCCAGCTGGAAATGTTCAAATCTCCAGTTGTGACAGTACAACACTGTCGCTATATGACCTCCCATACAAGCATATTAGGTGCTGTTGTACAATTCAGTACATGTTTTGAGATTTCTGATATTTAGCCATTTTTTTGTAATAATTGTCTCTATATTAGACTGAGACCTATAAAAATAAGAAGATGCAGTATGATTGTCAATGAGACAACTATCAATCAAAGTTCAAATGAAGTGGATGCAAGCAATTATGGGCAACCAGTACAACCTTTAAGAATGAGAAAAACCAATCTGTCCGCTATAAAGGCCCAGACATGAAAAATATGCATCAATACAATTAAGAGCAGAATGCACAAAATTGAAATGTCTCGCCTGCTTTATTGACCATTTATTTTAATCTGATAGTCCTAAATATAAAATTTAACTATGAGCTTCTCATAAACTAAACATGATAAACTAGATATCATTGAGATGGGAGCCATCTCTGTGGGCCCCGCTGTGAATAAAAAATTGTATCTTTACCATAGGACATGGGTTTGTCAACTGAAATCAAAGTTTTTGACCTTGACCTTTGACCTAGGAAGATGTAAATAAATTATGACACACCCTTTGGTGTTGGTTTATAAACATGTCAAGTATAAACTTTGAAATGATAACAGTTCTCAAGATATAGAGCGGACACGATCTTTACCATAGGACATGGGGTTGTCAACTGAAACCAAAGTTTTTGACCTTAACCTTTGACCTAGGAAGTTGCACATAAATTATGACATACCCTTTGGTGTTGGTTTATATACATGTCAAGTATAAACTTTGAAATGATAACGGTTCTCAAGATATAGAGCGGACACGATCTTTACCATAGGACATGGGGTTGTCAACTGAAACCAAAGTTTTTGACCTTGACCTTTGACCTAGGAAGTTGCACATAAATTATGACATACCCTTTGGTGTTGGTTTATATACATGTCAAGTATAAACTTTGAAATGATAATGGTTCTCAAGATATAGAGCGGACACGATCTTTACAATAGGACATGGGGTTGTCAACTGAAACCAAAGTTTTTGACCTTGACCTTTGACCTAGGAAGTTGTACATAAATTATGACATACCCTCTGATATTGGTTTATATACATTTCAGGTATAAACTTTAAAATGATAACAGTTCTCAAGATATAGAGCGGACACAATCTTTACCATAGGACATGGGGTTGTCAACTGAAACCAAAGTTTTTGACCTTGAACTTTGCCCTAGGCAGTCGTTCATAAATTATGACACACCCTCTGGTGTTGGTTCATATACATGTCAAGTATAAACTTTGAAATCATAAAGGTTCTCAAGATATAGAGCGGACACGATCTTCACCACAGGACACAGGGTTGTCAACTGAAACCAAAGTTTTTTTACCTTGACCTTTGACCTAGGAAGTTGTACATACATCATGACACGCCCTCTGGTGGTGGTTAATAAACATGTAAAGTATAAAGTATGAAATCATAATGGTTCTCTAGATATGGAGCGGACACAAAGTTAAAGTGTTACGGACGGACAGACTGATCACTATAGGGCGACCCGCCTAAAGGCGGGGCCCTAAAAAATGTGGTCAAGGTCAAATAAACCAAGCCAGAAATATATGATACCTTACAATCATTACGTACACCAAATATAGTTGACCTATTGCTTATAGTTACCAAGAAACATACCAAAACATGAAAATTTTGTGTAAACCAATGAACAATGAGGTCAAGGTCAGATGAACCCTGTCAGACAGACATGTACACCGTAAGTACAATCTTTCAATGCTTTAATTATAGTTGACCTTTTGCATATAGTTTCTAAGAAACAAACGTAAATAGAAAAAACATAACATTGACCAATGAACCATAAAAATTAGATTCCTGTCAGATGATAACTGCTAGACAGTCATATACATTGTACACTTTACAATCATTCAATACATCAAATATAGTTGACCTATTGCTTACAGTTTTAGGAAAACAGACTGAAACACAACAAAAATTACATTGATAAATGAATTGTAAAAATGAGGTATTAAAGGCCAAATAAAACCTTCCAGAATGACAGATACATCAAAAATATTTCCATACACCAATTATAGGTGATCTATTGCATACAATATTAGAAAAAAGACCAAAACTCAAAAGCTTAATTTTAAATACTGAACCATATAAATGAGATCTAGATCAGATGACACCTGCCAGTAGGAGTTACACCAATTGTGGTTGACCTATAATTGCTTATAGTATCTGAGACATGGATTTGACCTAGTTCACTAATCCATGAAATGAGGTAAGGATGAGATTAAGGTCAACCAGCTGCTCCGCAGGGCGCAGCTTTATACAATCGCAGAGTTCGAACCCTGAACATTGGGCAAGTATGGACACAACATTCAAGCTTGATACAGCTCTGAATTTGGATTGTGATTAAATAGTTGACACAGGTTTCTGACACATAATGAATGTGGTCTAAGAACTTAAACTTTAAATTTTAAATTGGACATTACCTATTATGGTCCAATATCCAAAATCTAAATACATGGTTAGATTCAGCATATCAAAGAACCCCAAGAATTCAATTTTTGATGAAATCAAATAAAAGTTCAATTTTGGACCCTTTAGTCCTCAATATGGACCAATCTGATAACCGGTGTCATATGGTATTTTGAACCCCATGGTAAATTGACCCTGGGGTCAAAATACCGCTATGGTAAATTGAACCCCCCTGTATGGAAAATTGAACCCCCATGGTAAATTGACCCCCTGTGGTATATTGAACCCCCTACTATAGACCTTGAATTTCAAAAATTCAAGCTATTATAACTCCTTAACATAGTAATAATACTCCAATAAGTAGTTTGCATGTATTTAACATGATGGAAAAAATATTTTGAAAATTTTACTTTGCCATGGTATTTTGACCCCCCTGCGGTATATTGAACCCCCTACTAAAGACCTTGAATTTCCAAAAATCTGGCAATTCTAACTCTTTTATGTAGTTAGAATTCACCAATAAGTAGTTTGTATGTATTTAATATACTGGAAAAGATATTTTGAAAATTTTACTTAGCCATGGTATATTGACCCCTCTGCAGTATATTGAACCCCCTACTATAGACCTTGAATTTCAAAAATTCAAGCTATTCTAAATCCTTAACATAGTTATATTACTCCAATAAGTAGTTTGTATGTATTTAATATACTGGAAAAGATATTTTGAAAATTTTACTTAGCCATGGTATTTTGACCCCCCTGCGGTATATTGAACCCCCTACTATAGACCTTGAATTTTAAAAATTCAAGCTATTCTAACTCCTTAACATAGTTATAATACTCCAATAAGTAGTTTGTATGTATTTAATATACTGGAAAAGATATTCTGAAAATTTTACTTAGCCATGGTATTTTGACCCCCCTGCGGTATATTGAACCCCTACTATAGACCTTGAATTTCAAAAATTCAAGCTATTCTAACTCCTTGACATAGTTATATTACTCCAATAAGTGGTTTGTATGTATTAAACATGCTGGAAAAGATATTTTGAAAATTTTGCTTAGCCATGGTATTTTGACCCCCTGCGGCATATTGAACCCCCTAATTAAAACCACGAATAAAAAAAAAATAGTAGCCAATAAATTGTAAATTAGATTATATGCAATACTATTTATCAAAAACAGGGGGGTTCAAAATACCATATGTGAAAAATGACCCAGGGGTCAAAATACCATGAGGTTTAATGACCCCCGGGTCATTTTACTGCATGGTAATTTGACCCCATGTTCACTTTTTAGGGGGTTCAAAATACCATATGACACCGGGCCCAAACATCAAAAATCTAAATACATACATATACAATTTTTGTTGAAATCAAACAAAGTTTAATTTTGGACCAACTTGAAAACTGGGCCTATCATCAAAAATCTAAATACAGGTTTATTCAGCATATCAAAGAACCCCAAGGATTAAATTTTTGTTGATATCAAACAAAGTTTAATTTTGGACCACGATTTGGACAAACTTGAAAACTGGGCCCATAATAAAAAATATAAGTTCATGTTTAGATACAGCATATCAAAAAAACCCAAAAATTCAATTTTTGTTGAAATCAAACAAAGTTTAATTTTGGACCCCAATTTGGACCAACTTGAAAACTGGGCCAATAATAAAAAATCTAAGTACATGTTTAGATTCAGCATATCAAAGAACCCCAAAAATTAAGTTTTTGTTAAAATCAAACTTAGTTTAATTTTGGACCCTTTGGACCTTAATGTAGACCAATTTGAAAATGGGACCAAAAATTAAGAATCTACATACACAGTTAGATTCGGCATAGCAAAGAACCCCAATTATTCAATTTTTGATGAATTCAAACAAAGTTTAATTTTGGACCCTTTGGGCCCCTTATTCTTAAACTGTTGGGACTAAAACTCCCAAAATCAATCCCTACCTTCCTTTTCTGGTCATAAACGTTGTGTTTAAATTTCATAGATTTCTATTTTCTTATACTAAAGTTATAGTGCAGAACCAAAAGTCTTTGGATGCCGACGACGCCAACGTGATACCAATATACGACCAAAAAATTTTCAATTTTTGCGGTCGTATAAAAACTGGAATGCATGACAACTGATGAACCCAATATCCTCATTTTTTTCCAGTGGACGAGTCTAAAAAGTTTTTGACATGTGTGTTGAAACTTATTTTCGTACGACGTTTTTACATTTTTTTCTTTATCAGTTTTTGTGTTTGAAGATAATTAATCACCAAGTTTCCTGAGAGATATTTTTTTCTTTTTTTTTCTGATCGATTGACCCAACTTTTTCATGGGTAAAATCCGTAAACCAACAAATTAAAATAAAACCTGGCCTTACATAAAATATAAGATAGGGATATGAAGCAAAATATTGAAATTCTACTAATCTTGCATAATTTTACCAGTTAGAGGGTCATTCAATTGAGTACTTTTAAATTATATAATATACCTTAAAGTATCATAGGGTCCGTTATCTTCTTTACCATACACTTTGTCTGTAGCTTGGTAAGCTATCTCTTCTATCTTTTTAGGGAGCAATCCTTCAGTATCTGCAAATAATTTATATAATTGGAAATATAATTCAAAGATGTACATTGTACCATTTTATGTCAAAGCTTCTCAAATGATTCAAAATTCATAAGGTTTTTAACTTAGGAAAAATCAGTCTGTTATAATACTAATTTCAAATAAACACACATATACAAGGAACAAAAAATGTGATTTTTCAAACAATGTATCAGCTTTCAACAAAAACTGCTTATATCCTTAGAATTTTTAATCTGTGATTTCATGATGCAGGGGACAGTTTTCAAAACATGAATTAAAATCATATTCTAGCAAGTGGTTTATTGAATAAATAATTTAAAATGTCTGTTTAAAGAGATGTTTGCACATTTTTTTGGTAACTATATCCTGGAAAAAGAACTTATCTTCCGTCCATTTAATTTGAAAACATTCATTCATGGTAGATGACATAAATACAAAATTTTTCAAAGTTGAGAATATAGATAGTGCGTATTCAGTTTGTCTTTGTGATTATTTTCTTTAAATGTTTTTATTTCTTATATAGCTTTGTTAGAAAGGAGAAACATATGTTACCATCTATCTTGCCTCTTTTTTATCAGTATATTCCATAAAATAGGGATGTATTACCAGTTTACATTATTGTTTAAAATATGAAACTTTTAATAACTCTACACTTCTTATCTTTTTGATAAATTAACTTCTACACATACATGTACAGAAAGTAAAGAAAGTTTAAGTATCACACCACTCATTTCAAAATTCATGCCAGTATTAGTTACATAAAAAGAAAACATTCCATTCTATATTAAAATGTTATCTTACTAATTGTCACTATCATATTAAATTCACTGTAAAGAATTTAAAATTCAGCCTACCAAATAGGCAAAACAGTTAGAACAATATGCCTGTTTAGTGAAATTTATCACAGCTTATCAGTCGTTCCATAGAAATATTTCTCTGGTATACAATTTAGGTAACACAAGGAAATTTAAAGTACCGATATTGATAAACATTTTCAAATACAACTAGGCTCCAAGGCGGTTGTAACAATCATGTGGCTTTTATGCCTAACACTGATTCAACATAAAACTAGCATTTAAATAGTTGCCTTGCCAAGTTTATTTTTCTCAGTTTTACTGCATTTAAAATGCATTTAAGACGGGGAAAAGTTTTCATAGCAAAAATATTGAGATTTTGAGTATAGGACAACAAATTTACATGTCTATGGATAAAAGACAAATACTGTAGCTTTCTTACAATCGATTATCGATGATAACATTACTCTAGGTGATTCCAGTAGCTTATATTAACCCTCTAGAATATTTCAGCTAAAAGTGCCATTACTTTTCTAGCTGTGTCAACAGTTAATTGCTCATTATTAATACAGTAAGCTGCTCAATGATTATTCAAATATCCAATTCTATTTAAAAGCACCACAAATTACCCGGTGGTTTAAGCCAATTGAGCCTCCATGATAATGCTACTGTATCTAATACAAGCAGATAATTGGGTATTTAATGTACATTAAACAAAATACATTCATGAATATATACTGTTTAAATGATTATTTTAAAGTATATAGTTTTATGGTACTCGAAAGTTAGTAAAATGTGGGTGTTTGTTCAAAAATTTTAATTTGCATGTTGATTTATCTCAAACATTATTAGTCCTCCATAACAAAAATTTTCCATCATTATTTGTCCTTGTTAAATAATTATCATGAAGTAATAAGAAACAATCAAGTTTCATACAGCTCGAGACTCGACACACATGTAAACATAGTCACATAAATATGAAATAGGTCTATCAAATTGTACAATAATTCCACTGTTATACATGTATGTTAATTCTTATTTCATTGTTGAGGTCATGGCAACCATAATGTTTGTATACATGTATTAGCCAGTTTCATGATGTCTCCATATCATATTGAAGTCATCAGTATCAAATGTTAATTTCATAGGGTTTATTCATGTGTATAATCAGTCATTCACTAAAAAACTTAACTTGACTTTATTCTGTTTGTGAATGAGTTTTGTTTGATTTAACATTTTAAATAATCTCCTTCAAAATAACGTTTATTTCTTTAATATCATATGACATCAACAGAGCAATCCTATGATTCAGAAATATCTAATTTGCAAACCTAAAAGTAAACAAAATCTAACATCATAAGTTTTAACTAGTATAACAAAAACTGAACATTTTGAACTATTTCTAACTTATATTATGGTTTGATTATTGGTTTCTATTGTATATTTTTACACAACATGAAATGATGCAAGATGGTTCATAAAATATATGCAGATGAGATATAAATGATATAAAAAAAATATGAAGGTAATCTGACTGCAAGTATATGTCTGAAAAAATAAAATTAAAGCCATAAGCAAGGACAAGCCATGCCAAAAAATAATCAAACCCACATGATTCATACATAAATGAAAAGGAAACATTGCCACTGAATGCTATCTTCATTCTCTTCAATTGTGAGAAATTAGATAATTTCTTGAAGTATAGAAGGTTAGTGGTTGAAAAGAAAACCAGAAATGTAAAATTCAAATGGAGTTATTAAAATTTGTCAATTTGTTACCCATGCAGTTGGAAAAGAGGATAATTCATGCTTTTTACTGTCATTTATTGTAAAGTTTCTTTAAATCAAAAGAACTTCGACTATTTTCATAACAGAAATCTACTATTTCAGAATTTACTGATGCAATTATAAATTGCCAAATGTATGTTTATACTTATTACTGCTTTTAATACACATAATTTAACAAAAAATCTACAAGTAACATAATAAAGAAATGCGTCAAATTTTGGTCTCTTGTGGACAGTTGTCTCATTGGCATTCATACCACATCTTCTTTTTTATATATCTTGAACTTTTCCAGTCTGTTTTAAATTAAAAATAAAGTGAACAAAAGATACTATTTAATTTTCACATGTTTTAAGAGGAGCATTCAGCAGCAATATATCATTCCTTTACCCTTTTTGATGTTCTCTATGTCCATTCTTCCACCTGGTAGAAAGCAGGGTTCACACATTATAGCAACAAAAATGTACAAAGGCAAATAAAATTCTGGTCTGTTATATAAAAACTTTTTATGAAAATATGCATTTTTCATGATTTTTTCAAACACATTTTTTATATGTATTCATAACATAATCTGATATGATACAAGTGTCATTTTTATATTGAAACTTAATCAATCCTATGAATTGCAAAACTTTAGAATCAATGGCTGTTATAAATGATAAATTCATAGAACTTTTAATTTATGATAAATGCCTACCACTCAATATCATAGGAGCTAGCCACTACAGTATAGAATATTGTATGCAGTTATGATTAATTGTAACAAAATTCTGATCATGCTGGATATTTCACTGAAAAAGATCTAAAAACCTTTTCTCCTTGAATTTGTTGTTGATTTTGTAAATGATCACAAACAACAAAAAGACCATGAGTACTATATGTAGTTCTGTTTATATATTTATTGAACTAAAGATAGACCAATGCATACTATGTTATCCTGGTTATGTTTGTATTATACTGAGGATTAATTACAAGCATATTTTACCTGTCAGTAAAGCAGCTTGTTGCATGGCCCCTGCAGCTGTATACTGTAATGATCTTACTACATGGGTGATATTCTTTCCTGCTTCAGACAATAAAGTTTGTATCTGAAATATTATAATCAAAGGTATTAAAAATTTCTGTAAATATCATAATATACAATACAGATACCAAGTTGAAATAGATTTGAAAGGAGTTTTTTGGCCTCAAATTTCAGGTTCTTCTAACAAAAGATTTTGGACACTTTTTAAACACTTAAGTGTCTATAACAATTGACTCGATTAATTTATGTGAAAGATATCAACTGATTTACTCATTAAAAACGCTCCGATTCAAGCTTTAATATGATAAATCTATCACATATGCCAAAAAACGTCACTTTTCAGATGTTTTTTGTCAAAAATAAAAGTGGCCACATCCGTGTTCATCCTCAACCTTTATATATGTTATGTATTGACATAAAATACAACTTACATTTCAATATTATGAATGAACACGAATGCGGCCACTTTCATTTAAGATGGAAACCGTCTAAAATTTAACTAAAATGCTAAAATTATGAAGATTTCGGTAATTTAGCATGACTTAATGATGCTAGTACCCGATATATGTGCATTGTTTTATCACAAACAGCCCCTGTAATTCAGTGGTTGTCGTTTGTTTATGTGTTACATATTTGTTTTTCGTTCATTTTTTTACATAAATAAGGCCTTTAGTTTTCTCGTTTGAATTGTTTTACAATGTCTTATCGGGGCCTATTATAGCTGACTATGCGGTATGGGCTTTGCTCATTGTTGAAGGCCCTACGGTGACCTATAGTTGTTAATGTCTGTGTCATTTTGGTCTTTTGTGGATAGTTGTCTCATTAGCAATCATACCACATCTTCTTTTTTACATATTTATGTAGCAGAAGCATTCTTCTTTCCAATAAATAGCATAAAGATTACATATTCACAATTTTGTAAAACTGCTATATTTTGGGGCCAAAAAGGGGTCTTACTGAACCTACCGGGTACTCCTTTATTCAAATTGTTGAAGTACCTAATATTGAATTATTTTAGAACCTAACTGCACAACCTCAATCTGTTATTATCTTTGCATCTATATTTATATGGTGAAATGTGGTTTAAATGAAGACAGTAATTCTTAAATTCATCAACTCAACATCATATACTGGGTATATTATTATGTACTTAAATGAGAAGCTGTATCTTTTAGTTAACTCTTCCTCCTCCTTTTCATGTAAAATTATCTAATCTTCAATAAGAACTAACACTAGAATCAATTTTCTCAACCCCCTTTTGTAAATCAGCATGATTTTAAGTATTGTTTTCTATCCTGAAGACGGTGCCCTAGGCACCAAAACATGTCAATCTCAATAAATTACTGGAAGATTCCTTAAAGTGTGTTGTTATAGGACCTTCTACATAAAACATCTTTATTGAAAGCCTTGAACATTTTTAATTCAATAAACGAAGTCTGATTTATCCAAATAGCACTGTAAACTAAACAATTTGTACCTCCTTTCCAAAGTTTAAAGGTGTCGCTGGGCCTGTCTTTTGTGGTAATCTTCTCTTTATCTACAAAGAAAAATATTTTTTCAATCATATTTTAATCCTAGAACTATTCAATTAAATAATGCAAAAGTTCAAACTTTAACACAATATACAAAGTAGAACTTTACAGATAGTTAAATGTTTGATAAATGAATCAAATTAATGGGGAATGTGATTATGCCCCCACTTGCAAATTATGTAAAGTTATAAATGGACATAACTGAAGAACAGTAAAAGTGATGCTACCTAAATTTGTACTTGATCTGATTTTTGTGGTAATAAGTATTGTGTATATGTTTCATAAAATTTGGTTGGGGCAAACTTAAGTTAGAGAACAGAAATCAAAAATTTGTAATTTTTCTATTTGTAAAGGGGCATAACTCTTGAACAATAAAAATGACACCCCCAAAATTCAAACATGATTTGTATTTTGTGGTAATAAGCATTGTGTATAAATTACAAAACATTTGGTTGAGGCTAACTTAAGGTAGAAAAAACGAATAATTCGACACTCCATTTGTAAAGGGGCATAACTCTAGAGGTTAAAGTAACACCCCCAAAATTTAAACTTGATCTGTATTTTGTGGTGATAAGCATTGTGTATCAGTTTCATAGCATTTGGTTGAGGCAAACTAAAGTTAGAGAATGGAAACCAACTTTGGGATGTACATACGAAAGTACATACGTACAGATGGACAAGGGTAAAACTTGATGACCCCTCTGCTACTGCAGGGGTATAAAAATGTGAGTTAATATCAAGGTAAATTAAGTTAATAGGAAATGTTTAAACATGTAACAAAAATGTCAACCTTTCTTGCACAAGTTCTGCTATCATTACAACATGTTTCCAAATCTCTCATCAAGATAGATATTTCTGTTTGTTCCTGTCCAGCCTGTAAATATTCAAAGAAAAGATGTTAAAAAGATGAATGAAGCAATCAAAAGATAATATGTAAGTCCTTATTAAATTAATATGAGCACATAAGTCACCTTTAAACATAAATAAACATAAATAAAACATCATCAAACTATTTTCATACAACATACATATATAGTATACCACAAATTATTCTTCGATATTGTTTTTATATTCAAAGGAACATTTTAAAAACCAAAGTTTATGTTTATCTGTACCTGAAGCAGTACTCTTAGTCGTGCTATATCAGTCGATATACAGTCACATGCATTTGTTGTCATTCTGATTTTATCAGCCATCATAGAAGTACAGTCAACTTTCTCTGAAGACAGATGGACAGTGTACAGTTGCTAAAAAAAGGAAATCAATATAATAAATATAATATGAAATATCAAACTTATGAAGAAAATTGACAAATTGACAAAAAATAAATTGGTAAAAACTTTTAATACAAAAAATATTTGAAATTGTTGGTACAGTCAGTTCCCTTTTATTATAATGAGTTGCTGGTTTCCTATAAACTTGATAGCCAAGAAATTGGAATACTGAAATGTTGAATGAAACCCTTACCAATCAACCTTAAGATTAATTTAGAAGAAATAGGTAACACTAAATAAATACACGATCCCTGAATGGTTGGTTCTATCGCCATATATTTTTTATGCTGCAATATATGAGCTGAGACGAATAGACATCAACCTTATGCAAGTGCACATATTCATGTACATGATTTTAATTGATTTTGGAGCATTCAGATACCAAATATTAATGCATGTTGGTCTGCTTTGTACAGTTCAACTAGTATAAAAAAGAAGATGTGGTATGATTGCCAATGAGACAACTATCCACAAAAGACCAAAATGACACAGACATTAACAACTAAATGTCAATGTACGTCCTTCAACAATGAGCCAAGCCCATACATAACGACTCAATTTTAAAACAATTACAGACATTCCGTAGAAATATTTTCAACTCGAATATGTTAACAGATATAGACAATAACTGTTTAGTGTCTTTAAATATCAGCTGTATTTGTACGAGGCTAGGAAACAAGGTGTATGCGAGCTTTCAGCGAGCTACTACACCTGTTTCGAGCCGAGTACAAATACAGCTGATATTTAAAGACACTAAACAGTTATTATCTTTATCCTGCAATAAATTCTGTATATTGTTTGTGTTTTAAAAGACACAAAAACAAACATATTTAGTATTTATTTTCGATTTGTAATCCCTTGAGGCCCGCGTAGTAATATCAAAATCACACATTACGCTGAAGACAGGTTCGCGAAAAAAGAATCTTGAATGGTCAACAATAATACATCGCTCAAGGTGAATAATTATCTATTTTAACATAACAACTTATTTCAACAGTAAAAACAAATAACAAAACATTGTCAAATTTGAAACAGAAGTGTACGAGTTGTCCTACGCTTTCAGACTTGAAATTCACTAAACATGCATGCTGAAAAGACAAGGTCTATTTTGTAACACAATCATACACATTCAAGTTTTGAAATCGACAATTGTCATCGTCATTGGAATGCAACTGGAAATACACATTCTGAGGTCACACAGGTTCAAACAATACTCAGTCCGGCAGTGGGCGGAGCTTTAAAGTGATACAGCATAGCGATATCTGTAGGGCTGTATCTGTATAGTAGGACACCCAATTGCAGGATAAATATTGATATTCATTTGCATAAGGTCAATTTCTATCCAACTGAGCTCATATGTTCAATTTTTGTACATAAAGATATTTCAGCAGTATTATGTATTGCACTATTGTACTATATTTGTACTGAAACTAAGTTAAATTTACCTGGAAGTATGCAATGGACTTCTCTAGTAGATCTAAAGATACTGTCTCATCTAACTGTAAGTAGAAACAATGTAAATTGTATGTTTTTTTAATTTTAGTTCATTTATATGCTTTGGAGTTTAGTGTGACATCAATATTTTCACTGAACTAGTACACAATTTTATTTAGGGGCCAGCTGAGGACCACCACTGCTTTGAAGACCCATTGGTGGCCTTTGGCTGTTGTCTGCTCTTTGGTTGGGTTGATGTCACTTTGAAATATTCCCCATTTCCATTCTCAATTCTATTAACAATATATATACTATACAATGCTGAATAGTAATTCTTTTTGTCCCAAAATCCATTTTTTTTACGTCAATAAAAAGCATAGACTCACCTTACAAATGAAGTAACAATGCTAGACAAAATGAAGAGTACTGGTATAAGACATTTAAACACAATTTAGGTATCATACTTTCTATTTTAATTAAAGAACAGACACATTTTACAAGTAAATGCTTTTATTACATTGGTTGCAATGAATTACATTGATTTCCCAGTTAAACAAAAACTGATAATTTCACATGTGAAATAAACGTGCCATTTGCTAATGTAATAAAAAGAATAACTAATTAAAGAATTCAAATATTGAAAAATATTCAACTCGTGACCAAACAGCACTGATAATTAACTCATGCGCTACGCGCACACGTGAATTCACTCGTTGAATATTTTTCTCCATTTGAATTCTTCGATTAGTTTTTCTAAAATTAAAATTTGCACTATCTTTCAGAGTACTTTTCTTTCTTGGTAAAATATATAACTTACAGTGTCTTTCCTCAGTAGTTCTACAAAATAATCCATTGACTTCTCATGGGCATTCATTTCTGGTAATAAAGTTCCTATCTTCAATAAAAGGTCTGTACTACAAGTGTTTAGAGCACTAAAAAGTAAAAGAAAAGTTTTATGAAAAAACAAACAAATACTGCTTTGCTATTACATGCATAAACTGCTTGAACCTCTGCCAAAAAGAGAAATCGGTTATGAAAATTTATTTAAAATATATACCTTGTTTTGAAGCAAAATTAAATAAATAGGGAATGTGTCCATTGGACACAGATGATACCCCCTCTTGCATATCATGTAATAAAGGGACATAACTCAAGAACTGTAAAAGTGACACTACCCAAATTTGTACTTGATCTGAGTTCTGTGGTAATTAAAGAACCTTAGTGAGCACGCTCACATACCCCACGTCCCCACATTGTCATTGGAGAAATTAAATAAGTATAAGAAAAAAAAATTGTATAAAAAAAAATACTGAATAATAATTTCCTGTCAATATACACATCTACATAGTATGTCCTTATTATCTACAAAAATTTCATGAAATTCTGTTGTGTGTTTTCAGAGGAGTTGCGATGACAAACTGTTGCAGAAGTACATTGAAGCAAATAAGTTCAAAGGGGCGTAACTCCTAGAAAAAAATTGAATCGCAATTTCCCGTCGATATGCACAACTACATAGTATGTCCCTATTATCTGAAAAGGTTTCGTGAAATTCTCTTGTGTTGTTTTAGAGGAGTTGCGATGACAAACTGTTGCAGTAGTACATTAAAGTAAATAAGTTCAAAGGGGCGTAACTTCTAGAAAAAAAATTGAATCGCAATTTCCCGTCGATATGCACAACTACATAGTATGTCCTTATTATCTGAAAAGGTTTCGTGAAATTCTGTTGTGTGGTTTGAGAGGAGTTGCGATGACAAGAAACAGGACTGACGGACTGACGGATGGACTGACGGACGGGTCAAAAACATTATACCCTCCGCAACTTCGTTGCGTGGGGTATAATAAGCCTTGTGTATCAGTTTCATAAAGATAAGTTGAGGTAAACTTAAGTATCATGAGAACGGAACAGAAAAATTCAGTAATATTCCATTTGTAAAGGGCATAACTATGGAATGGTAAAAGCGACACAACCAAATTCAAACTTGATCTGTGTTTTGTAGTAATGAGTAATGTGTATAAGTTTCATAACATTTGATTGAGGCAAACTAATGTTATAGGTCAGAAACAAACATTTTAGCAAAAATTCCATTTGTAAAGGGGCTTAACTCTAGAATGGAAAAAGTGAGGCCCCCAAAATTCAAACTCAATCTGTGTTTTGAAGTAATAAGCATTGTGTATAGTTTCATAACATTTAGTTGACGCAAACTAAAGTTAAAGAAGGGAAACAAAAATTTCTGCAATATTTCCATTTGTAACCAAAATTCAATCTCGACTTGTGTTTTGTGATAAGTATTGTGTATAAGTTTCATACCATTTGGTGGAGGGAAACTTAAGTTAGAGACCAGAAACCAATTTTGGGACGTACATACTGAGAGACAACGGTAAAACTTAATGCCCCCTCTGCTACAGCGGGGGCATAAAAAAACAAACTACTGATTACCTTTCATACTGTCTAAGAATAGCCTGTAGTGTACTCAGCATGAGTATAACATTGTTACCAAAACTACTCTGTTCTGCTTTATGACTTTTCAGTACTGTTTCTCTATTAATTCCTTCTGTCAATTCAAACTGAAAGTAACCATTGTGACAAAATTAATCATTCTATATATAATTAACATTAAAATATCATATCAATTTGATTTCAAGATATCAAGTTGTTTTTTCTAGTGGCTGGAGGTTGGATGGGATACTCAATAATTGTTTGAAGCATAATCAGATACCATATTTTCTACCTATAGTCATTGAGATTATTCCATTCTTAAGCATTTGTGTAGAGCTTTTATCAGTGCCTCAGACTACTTAGAAGAACATAAGGAGGTAACAACAAGTGAAAGTGAGAGCCCCCCCCCCCCCCCCAACTATTTTGGTAAACAGGAAGATGTTGAGTGATGAATCTGAAAACACAGCTGACTTAAATAAACCTTTAAACCATATTTCAAAAATCCTCATGACGTAGTTCCCGAGAAAGATGTGACAAAAATTTCATGAGACGGACAGACGATGGGACAGATGGATGGACGGAAAGATAGAGGTAAAACAGTAAACCCCCACTTTTTTAAAGCGGGGGTATAATTAACATGCACACTATCTTTCTATAGAAAGCTAGATTTTCACCATTTTTAAGTGTTTTCCATCACATTTAATGTTTGAATGCTGTTAAACAACACCATAATTAAGTGCTCTTGAGAAAAAGGGAAAGACACGTGTAAAAAAGTACTTTTTTTTAAGACAGGAAAATATCTGGGATACCAACCAACCATAATGTCTAATAGTTTCAATAGAATAATTTCATTGTATAACTTTAATGTTATGTTTTCCTCAAAATTCTGCTACTACATTTTGTAGTAAACAACTTATTACTGTAAACAACATTGGTCAGTTTAAAAAAAATTACTTTAAATTACTTGAAATACTTTATGATTTCCATTAAAACTTATGGACTTTTACAATGTCATTGCCTATCAGCGTTCATAATAGATCTTTGCTGCTAACATATAATCTGGACAATGAAAACATTGTGATGCATTGCTTGCTTCCAGTTTTTTTCAGATAAATTAGATTTTTCTTGACATTTACCAATACTATTTTCATGAGAAAGAACATAATATACAATAATTATACCTTTTCTTTGACTTGTGATGACAACATTTCAGCTTTACCAATGATCCTGGGAATCATAAGTAACACAAGTACAGCATCATGATCACCTGTATTAGGAAATATCAAATATATTACTTCCAATCAATGTACCAAAAAGACTCCTAAACTTAATTTATTTTTTCTGACTATGGTCATTTGATTTCTAATCATGCTCAATTCAACGAATCTGTCAGGAAAATATGAATATGGTATAATATTATAGCAATGAAGAGCAACAAATTAGATACCCAAATTAAATTTCATTTTACAAGGTTTAAACAAAGTTTTAACAACTTTTAGTCTCTTATCTATAAAATGTAATAAGAAAACCAAAAACCTACAGATTTATTAAGAACTGAATAATTTATGCCTATCGTGAAATAAATTATACATTTTTCCAAATTATACATTTTTCCAAATTATACATTTTTCCAAATTATACATTTTACAAATTATACATTTTAAAACCTATAAATTTTACAAATTATACATTTTTAGTGTTCCTTCAGTGACTGTCCACTCATTCTTTTTATCATATACAAATAAATAAAAGTAGACAGAATTACCTCCCCTGTTGACAAAGAATTCAGGCATAAATGACTGTAACATGGCAATATGTTTATTGGCTTGGGCTACCTCTAACTTCCTCAACTCCATGTCTATCGTCTGAAGATATCAAATATATCAATTTAAAAAAAAAAGTATGCAAATGATACAATGATACAATGATATCTACATGGCTGCTAAAAATGTTTTAGTTCAAGTATCTGTACAACCTTTTCTGAATCAATGTTTTATTTGGAAAATTATATAAACTCAGCATTATTTGTAACTTTCCAATAAAGAAACAAATTAAAAAATAAAATGTATATCAAAAGAAATATAGAAATCTTCTTTGCTTAATATATACACACCAATGCATGCACCACTGGACAAATGCAAAATCCCATTATCAACATTTTAAAGAGGGTTTGAAAGGTAATATTCATTATTAAACAAGACTGTTTATTTGAATGTTGCTTGAAAGTAAATATTTACTTGCAAAAAGTACTCCCACATTTACAACTTTATTTAACTTGTATTCATTTTGAAAACCTGTAACCTCAAGCATTGGGAAGTTCTTGTCTCTCCAAATAACAAAGAATTTACAAATTGTAAAATTTAAGATGAAATTCGAATGATTATTACAGAGTTAATCTGTTGAAATGTAAAGATGCATTCATGATATTTTCTGTACAAATAATGTATAGTGCAACTGTCATAGTTGTAAAAGGAAATATTCTAATTCATTTGGAGATACTATGGATAAAGGAGCATAATTTTCCCATTTAAAAGCTTTCCTATCAGCTACATATATTGAGGTATTGTTTCAAAGCATGGACCTTCAATACCAATTTTACCTTTGAAATGGTTTCATGTTCCTTGATGGCAAAATATACATATTAATTATTGATGAAAATGACATTTGAAATACACTCTTAATGTGAAATCAAAGTTCAGATAGTAATGCAGATAGCAACAAATAGTGAGCTAAAATATATATTACTAGCTTTTTTAAGCTTTTTTTCATAGATTTATATTGTGAATAAAAAGGTTAAGATTACACACACAAACAATCACACTGTGCAGTGAATTGAAAATCTACATTTTAGTGAATTAATATGCAGTCAACTGGTTGTTTGGTAAGGGATTATTGTCAGACTCATTAAATGGCCCCAATTTAAATGATCAAATATATCAATTAATTTTTTTATTGCCTTATTTCTAATGAATTTTCACTATATCATGTATTTAGCAAATTCTCAACATAAAATTATAAGGTTATTTTTTAGAAATATTTTGTTTCGATGGTCCAAACAGCACAGCATCAAAAACAGATTTAAATTCTGTTCTTATTATGTTGATACAAGATAAGAAGATGTGGTATTTTAAATACCAATGAGGCAACTATCCACAAGACACCAAATGGTGTAGAGGTAAGTACTTATAGGTCATCTTACAGCCTTTGAAAATTAGCAAAACCCATAACATAATCTAAAAGTTTGTCTAGTTTGAAGAAAGAATATATTTAACTACTTTTTACATCTAATCAAACACCCTACTCTTAAACATCAGCATTATTGTAAACAATTTTTTTATTAAAAAATTACGTAATTTAACAAAGTATTAGCATAAAACTATTATCAAAATGTTAAAATAATACCATCATATTCTTCTGTAAATAAAATAAGAATTAAGAAAAATAAACATTAATAAGTTTTTTCTTAATTACACCAAACAAACATACTATATTGATTTATATAAATATAGAAGTATAAATTAAATGAAATTACTGAAATTTAAAAACAAAAAACTTAACTGTTAACAAAAAAAGTAACTGTATAGCAGGTATGATAATGATTCATATCAACTGATTATAATGTTTGAAATGTTGTCTACAAAATGATAGATTGATTTATATGAGCCAATCATAAAAAGATATGAAAATTAGTGTAAGTGTATATGCATGTTAAATATATTTTGACAAGTAAAAATACCAAATTTGAATACAAACCTTTGCATAAGCCTTAGTCTCTGCAAACTTGGCCTTGAAATCAAAAGTTTCAATGGTTGGTGTGGCTTCTTTCTGTCCAGCTTCAGCTTGCTTACTTTGTAATTCTCTGATTGATTCCTTGAAGTAAAACAAACATAAAAATGCATGTAAAGGTAATAGAACACTTCCCATTGCTACTGTTTGTCAAGGCTTGGTACCTTTAAACCCCCTTTTATATCATAAGTGATATTCATAAATTTTTGGGATGTTTGTATGTGATTTTCTAATTTTTTTTATAAACTGATTACTGAAAGACAAATCTTGTTTTCAGTTATGTGAAATTCTCTGTAGTTTTATACTTGTATTAAGGTGTAATTTTTGGTGTATTATCAAAGAATGCTATCTTTGCTTACCTTTAGACTGGTAACTAATTTTCTGAATTTATTAATAATTGCTAACCTTTAGACTGGTAACTAATTCTCTGAATTTATTAATAATTGCTTACCTTTAGACTGGTAACTAATTCTCTGAATTTATTAATAATTGCTTACCTTTAGACTGGTAACTAATTCTCTGAATTTATTAATAATTGCTAACCTTTAGACTGGTAACTAATTCCCTGAATTTATTAATAATTGCTTACCTTTAGACTGGTAACTAATTCTCTGAATTTTCTAATAGTTGCTAACCTTTAGACTGGTAACTAACTCTCTGAATTTATAAACAGTTGCTTACCTTTAGTCTGGTAATATAGTTGCTTACCTTTAGACAGGTAACTAATTTTCTGAATTTACAAATAGTTGCTTACCTTTAGACTGGTAACTAATTCTCTGAATTTACTAATAGTTGATTCATAGTCAGCAATAGTTTCTGATGTAGCATCCAGTTTTCTTTTGTACTAGAAAATAAAGTTGATTGAAAATGTAATCTTAAATCAAAGTCATAGCTTCCTTGACAATATATGCATAAATGAGGAAGTTAGAAGAATGAAAAAGTATGTGTGTTTCTTCCTCAGGTAAACAATAATGAATTAAGACCATTGGGACAGAACAGATCTCATTTTTTTTTTATATATTTACAGATTATTAAAGAAATATCTTTAACAGTGCTTAGGCCAGAATTTTTTAATTTGTTGGTTTACGGATCCGCCGATCCGATTTTGCCGATTTCCAGAATAAAAATAAAATTCACTTTTCATGCTTTTTTATTCCCGCCGACCGTAACAAATGCATTATCCCTAAAAAATAATTAAAATACTCGTTTTTTTTATGAAATGAAATGCATTAATCACTATCAAAATTGATAACACTTTCTGTAGTGAAAAAAATAAAACTTCCTGTTTACGTTTCTAAAAATAGAAAAAATCAATTATAACTGACCTTGAAATGTGGTTTGCGCAAATAATTTTGCGAAACGAAACCTGTGTTTAAAACCAATAACAAAATCAATTCGTTTACCGTATTTGTCATCAGTCTGTAAGATGCATCATCTGATAGAAATAGACTTGTCCAAATGTGGACAGGTAGAAGACGTCAAGTTAAAGTACTAAATATTAACAAATCATTTGAAATTTTCTTGCTTCATAGGTCATAAAAAAATATCGTCCATTTGGCCAAAAAAACGGGAATGCATGACAATAGATTAATCCGATATTCTTGTTTTTCCAGTGGACGAGTCCATTACGTTTGTTGACATGTGTGTTGAAACTTATTTTCGTACGACGTTTTTACATTTTTTCTTCTTCGTGCTTGAAGATCGTAATTCACCAAGCCCACCAAGTTATCAGGAATTTATTAGGAGCTACGTGAATCTGCTTTTCATGTTTGTGAAATGACGATATCTGTGCAGTCCTCGTTTTCTTTTTTTTTGCCGACCGACCGACCCGACTTTTTCATTGGTAAAATCCGTAAACCAACAAATTAAAAAACCCTGGCCTTACTTGAGATCAGAAGATTTTGGTTTTAGGGATAACACCTAAATTTCAATAATACACCTTGGATTCTCAGATTGATATATGGTACTTTTGATGATATAGAAATTTAACTTGGCCACAATCATCTTTGGGGTATCTAATTTAAAAAATGTGTCCGGTGACCCGGCAATCCAACCAAGATGGCCACCATGGCTAAAAATAGAACATAGGGGTAAAATGTAGTTTTTGGCTTATAGCTCAAAAACCAAAGCATTTAGAGCAAATCTGAAATGGGTAAAATTGTTTATCAGGTCAAGATCTATCTGCCCTGAAATTTTCAGATGAATCGGACAACCAGTTGTTGGGTTGCTGCCCCTAAATTGGTAATTTTAAGGAAATTTTACTGTTTTGGGTTATTACCTTGAATATTATTATAGATAGAGATAAACTTTAAACAGCAATAATGTACAGCAAAGTAAGATTTACAAATAAGTCAACATGACTAAAATGGTCAATTGACCCCCTAAGGAGTTATTGTCCTTTATTGTCAATTTTTTAACAATTTTTATCTTGAATATCATTATAGATAGAGATAAACTGTAAACAGCAATAATGTTCAGCAAAGTAAGATTTACAAATAAGTCAACATGACCGAAATGGTCAGTTGACCCCTTTAAGAGTTATTGCCCTTTATAGTCAATTTTTAACCATTTTTCGTAAATCTTAGTAATCTTTTACAAAAATCTTCTCCTCTGAAACTACTGGGCCAAATTTAGATAATTGATGAAAGAAAAATGTGACAAATACATTTGGTAAAAAAAAGTCAATACAAATTACATATTACAGCTTTTACATTAATGCTAGCAAGACAAATCTTTGTTTGGCTTGCTTGCTTTGTTTGTATCAATGTTTGCTCTAGCATGGTAATTAAGATAGGCGGGGCTTCAGCTTGTATACATCATACTTAAATTTTATTGGACGTTATGTTGGAGGTTAAGGTCACTAAATTTTAAAACATCACATGATACATATTCTCACATGTTTCCTTACCTGTAAATATACAATACAGACAGGATTCTACTTCGTCGAAATTATCTTCCTGTTACGCCAGTTCATTTTCACAATCGTAGAAACGGAAGACAATTTTTTTTTCAGAGATCCAACTTAAAGACTGTCGTCAAGCACTTTTAGTAAAATAGCTATTCGAACACACCTACTCTGATTTTGTGATCCACTGGATAGGTATTTCACTTGACCCCTATATTTCATCTTTTAGTACTGTGATTTTTTTATGTTATAAAGTCAACCTGTAGCTTTGCTATATAAAATGATAGAGTCTGAAGCGAGATGATGTATCAAATACTCTTGTTTTGTACATTTTCAAGAGAAAATATTCATCTCAAACACACCCTAACATAAAAAAGGTGCACTCGATTTTCTCTTTTCGATACAATTGTTTCCCATTTTTTGGAAAATTTCTTGAGTTGCATAATCGAAAGAGAGACATGGCAATAACTGACTGAACTAATAGATTGATATGTTATAAGTTTCTCACCCTCATACAAGAAAAAAGTTTATATTTTTCTTTCATTGACAAATTATTGTATTTTTACAGGTGAGAAAACATGTGAGAATATTTGTCATGTGATGGTTTAAAATTAAGTGTCCTTAACCTCAGACATAACATCCAATACAATCTAAGTATGATGTATACAAGCTGAAGCCCCGCCTATCTTAATTACCATGCTTGAGCAAACACTGATACAAACAAAGCAAGCAAGCCAAACAAAGATTTGTCTTGCTAGCATTAATGTAAACGCTGTAAGTAAAGACATAAATTTATAAGTTGTTGTACTGACACTCAATATCATTTACATATATTTACCTCAGCTACTTTACCATTAGCAAGGTCCATGTCTTCTCTCAGTTCTAGCTCTGATTCTCTAGCATTCTCCTGTAATTCTTCATTCATTTCATGAAGTGCTTCCTGTAGGAAATAAAGGTGTAAATAATGATCTCATATTTTGGCTTTATAGTTATATTCTAAGACTCAAAGCAGAAATTATTACATCATTTAAGTAAAATTTACATATCTTATTTATGGAATTGCGCTGAAATATATTAAGAACAACAAGAATGTGTCCATAGTACACTGGGCTCCATCACATGCTCTTTTTTTATGTTTAGTGGACTGTGAATTTGGGGTCAAGACTCTAATTTTGCATTAAAATCAGAAAGATCATGTCATAGGGAACATGTGTACTAAGTTTCAAGCTGATTGGACTTCAACTTTATCGAAAACTACCTTGACCAAAAATTTTAACCTGTTATCAGTTGAGCTGGAAAAAGTGATAAAAGAATAAGCTTTTCTAGGTTAAACATAGTTCATCTTACCAAATCTGCCATTTCTTCTTCAAGTGACTGTATCTTATCTTCCAACTTAAGATTTCTTTCTGTCAGAGTTTCTACCATTTCTTCTGCTCCCAAAGCAGCATCCACCTTGTAAAAAGTATTTTTACAGATTTTAGTGACTGCTACATTTATTACTTTTAATAATCACAAGTTCTTATTTTTCACTTGTACAAAGTTTAATAGAATACAGAAAGTTTCATCTAAATTTTAAACATTATCTGATATTTAGGATAACATCAGCAATTAATATGTGAAAAATAAAATAATATGCATTAAGTTATGCAGTTCCTAAGTTTTAACGTTATTTTTTCACTATTCAACTTCAATTTTGTTTTAGTAAACATTTTTCTCCACCAAACAATTTGCATTGAGATTTTTTCAAAATTCAAAATGAACAGTATTTATATTAACGTGAATTTGATTATGACTATACTATACTATATACCTGATCTTTTAGGTCAATCATCTCAGCCTGGAGAGAAGCAACTTCAGTCTGCAACTTTTCTTTATCTTTCTTTAATGTTGTTAACTCTTTCAACATGTCTTCATTTAATTTGGTTTTCCTTGCAGCATCATTCTTCTCTTGGTTTGATAAATCTCTCATTCTGTCAAAATAATATATTAGTTGAACTTACATTTGCTTCGTCTCTTTTATTAGGACTCAATAGCCAAATGTAGATGGTTCTGTTCACAGGAAATTATTTGCTGATGCTCAAATGCAAATAAATTGCATATGAGAAATGAAAATTTTTCATCACAAAGTAGTTGGACACTTGTACAGTACAGATCACTTGAGCCTATCAATACTACAATGGGTATTGAAGCCTGTAAAAATAACTTAAGATATGCCAAAATAGATTTTTCGTATATACTAATTCCTTTCAAAAATTACTATGTTTGTATCATACAGATTTACAAATTTAAAATATACAATGCATTCAATGCTCTAGTCTAGTCTACACTAATCTGCATTTAAAATTCTTACTTAACAAGAGCATCTCTTAATCTCTCATTCTGCTGTTCTAACTGCTTTACTTGGTAGTCTGAGGCTACACCATCTGTTCCTAAAATAGAATTAGTTAAAATCAGTCTTCATCCATTTTTAAAAATACTCTCATGAAGTATCAAAACGTTTGTACAATGATTTATGGCTGTTTTCCATAAAACATACATTGGACCTGGGGAAGGAACTTCAAAATTTCAAAAAGGGATGGACGTCAAGTACTTTTTTGAAAGTGAAAATGTAACTAAAATTGTTTCTATAGGGGGTTATCCCAATTTCAAAGTGCCTTCACCAAGTAACATGCATCTTTTAATGGAATAGCCCTGTGTTAAATATTTTGCTAAAATTTGATTGAAATTTCTTTTTTTGCACACTAGAACTAAAAGTATTTTCACATTAGAAATGAAATAATTATTTTTCCTATCTTCATTTTTCACACTGGAACTGAAAGTATTTTTGCTTTAAATAATTGTATTAATATTTCATTTTAAAATGTAACTAGATTTAGAAATTTAAGTTATACATTTGCTACTTACCTTTTTCACTAATTTCACTTCTGAGTATTTCAAGATCTACTGTCAGTTCTTCTACTTTCTCTTTCAGATTTTCTACCTCCTGTTGTAAACCTTCAGACTGGACAAAACAAGAACAGAATGGTCATTCAAAAGTGTGATATGATACGTAAAACATATACATGTATTATAAATAAACATAGAACAAATGTTACAGATGATCAAGGACCTGAAAATGCCAATGAAATGTTTTATTCTGATTTAATTACATAACAGTAAAATGTTGGTTCAAAAGTTCAATGAATATCAATTTCACATTGCAACTTCACTCTCTCTCTATCTGCAAGGAATAGTATCAATGAGTTTCCATTGAGGACTAAATATAGCATTACAATCTTTTTAATCATACAATTATTCGATGTCCATGATACTATTGGTTGGATTGCCTTTATTTAATACTACAGTAAAATCTGTTCTGACATTATAAACTTCCTAACTTACTTTTTCCTCAGCCATTTCTTTATCAAGTGTAGCAATTTCCACTGTTTCTGATAAGTCTGACATTTCATCTTTATAGGCATCAAAGCTCTCCTGTACATCTTTAGCTTCCTACGTATGAAAAAACAAGAGTGAAAATCATGAAATGTCTTTCAAGCTTTATAGATTATAATCAAAATCTATTTCAAATTCAGCCAATTAATCATTTGAAAAGGGACTTTATAAAAAAGAAGATGTGGTATGATTGCCAATGAGACAACTATCCACAAAAGACCAAAATGACACAGAAATTCACAACTATAAGTCACATTATGGCATTCAACAATGAGCAAAGTCCATACCGCATAGTCAGCTATAAAAGGCCCCAATAAGACAATGTAAAACAATTCTAACGAGAAAACTAACTGCCTTATTTATGTAAAAAAAATGAACAAAAACAAATATGTAACACATAAACAAACAACAACCACTGAATTACAGGCTCCTGAAAACAAGAAAGTGACACCACCCAAATTTGGACTTGATCTGTGTTTGGTGGTAACAGGCATGAAGTATAGGTTTCATAGTACTTGGTTAACTAAAGTTAAAAAGGAAAACAATTTGTGATGTCAGAGGGCCTAGTGGCAGGGGCAAAATAATATCCTATGAGAAAAATCATTTTTAAATCATGAACAATTCAGTGTAACTTACTACCAATCTTACTCTTAAGATTTATTGTGAAAAAGCTGTTTACTTGTTATGTTATGAAATATGTTTACCTTCTTTGCAGCTTGCAGGTGTTGTTGTGTCTCTTTGTGTAATTCCTGGGCTTTAACTTTGTACTCTTGCAGCTGTAATATACAGAGAATTGATTTATAAACATGAAATTAATAAAATCAACACTATTATATTATCACTTTTCAATGCCCATAATACTATAAATTAAAAATCAAATACACAATAATTAAATCATACGAACACTCACAGGTCCCTCAAGCCCAGGGACTGGGTAACATTGAGAAAATCTATGTCAATCACTGGATCTGCAAGTATCTTTCATTTGAAACAAACTGTGTCTGTTTGCTATTTTTAATTTTCAATGTGTTTAACCAAATGCTGACAATCCTTATTATATATTTGAATATAATAGGCTTGTTGAGATTATCAACTTGCAAAATTCAATCATGTTAACTGAAAAATATGTTGAATGTAAATACTTTCAATTATTTTTCATTTTTGCAGTTACATACATACATGTGCATGAAATTTATATAATTCATCCACTTTTTCAATCTAACCACTTACCTGCTGTAACTGTATTTTGACTTTTTCAAACTCTTTAAGTTTTGTTTTATCATCCCCACGCTTAATTTTCAAAGTTTCTAGCTTTTCATTAAGATCTTTAATCTCTGCCTTTAATCCTTCCATCTCCTGCAGTTGTTGGATGTTTGTTAGGCTGCCCTCTGCTGACATACTCATGCTCATACGTTTGGTATCATCAGGAGTAATGCTTGGACGTTTTGTGTCAGGAATAGCACCTTCCATTGACATGGCCATTCTACTCGTATCAATGACAACTTTCTCTGAAGAAAGACTTAATCTCTTGGACTCTTTTGTCATTTGCTGAAAGAATAAATCAAAGAATGTTATAGCAAGTTATACAGACCATGTTTTTATTTATTTTTCTTACACTACTGCATGAAATTAAAACATAGCCATGAGACAAAAACTGGTAAGTATCGAAAGCAACATTCCAAGATGGCTGATAGATTTTACATCATGCTATTAATAGTAAATGGGTAGAAATAAATGAATGGTTTATTTGCAACATCCAAAATTAGCACTTGCCATATTAAATTTTACTACATAGAAAAATTATCAACTCTACTACATCACAACATTAGCATTTGCCACATCAAATTCTACCACATCACAAATTTAGAAGCACTTGCTCTATTTCACTCTACTGCATCTCAAAGTTAGCATTTATCATATTATTCATGTTATTGGTAAATTGTAAGTTAACATTTTTCAGTTATTATAAGAAAAATAAAATTTAACCAATAGAAGATATAAATGTCGCCTCTTAAATCTTATTCTATTTCTTCTAGAATAACAAAATGTTAAAAAGCATTAATCATACATATTATGAAGAGTTAGAATCTTTTGAATAAATTTCAAAATCTCTTGTTAGTAATATATGTTTTTAAATATAATAATTACAAAGAAAATGTTTATATTTTTTTTTATGTCAATATGCTATTGCCAATAAAACAATTTAAACCAGCTGACTACAAAACTGTATGTCATAAGCTCTCAACTATAGCATTAAAAAAGTATTTTTAAATTTTGTCAAACTTGACCACGACTTATTTTCATTTTAGCTTTAGCAGAAGCAACCCTTCTGTTATCTTTGAACACTTTAATATATAGATATATAGATGGTATTAAACAGACATCATTTTTTTTACAAAACCATAAGTTTATTTTAACAAAGAGTGTTTAATTATTTTTAAATAAAACTATACTCTTTACTCTAAGCATTCAGCAGGATGTGTAAATATTTAAATACAGTGTATATACACTACAGCTCAGGTGGATTTTGCTTTGTCCACCGGCCCACCATGGGAGGAGTGGGCATGTAATTTCTATTGTTTAATCCAAAGACTTGCAAGTACAATCACTTGAAAACAGCAGATAAGCATTTGTAATCAATATTTTTACAAAAAAAGAGATTATAGCTAGAGTGGGCATGGGTGGGCTGCCCACGGTGGGCAGGTGGAAAAAGCAAAATCCACATGGGCTGTTGTGTAACTTGCACTTCTATAAACAAACAAAAATAATTACTACTTTTATTATCTTAAAAGAGTACTATGCGATGAAGAATTAAATAGATATGGATATTATGGCAACTCATCAGGAACAGAAAAGAATAATTCATGATATTAAGAGGTCAACTTCAAATTTAATTTCATTTCCCAAAGAATATCAATAATTTCCAATACATGTAATTCAACATATTTAGAGGTCAACTTTAAATTAAATTTCATTTTAAAAAGAATATCAACTTAACTGATTGCATTTTTAATTTAAAACCCTGATTATCAATTTTTTGTCATCGTTTGTTACAGAAAAGGTAAAAGTGTAATGTTTTATCCCGAGTTAATCATTATTATTTAACTATATTTAGTATAACTTGGTGCTGTTAACAATATCCAATAGGAATTTGTGGTGAAATCATGCTAATTTCATAATAACATATCATGTTACAATTCTATTATCCATGCAGTATAGTTTTATCTGGTATTATAGTTAGTTAATAAGATGTTGTGTGATGTATTCAGGAATATATGCATTACTTCAAACAATGCATAATTTCATAGTTACCTAATAATGAAAGTATTTCAAAAGAGAGGCAAACGATACCAACTTTTGTATAATACAATTCACAGAAGTCTTCTCAAAAGTTTCAATTTTGTGCCTGACATCTGATCAGTCAAATGAAAAATTTGCCTGGCAAATATTGAAAATAGAAAGAAAAAAAATTGTCAAAAATATGGTCAGACAATTTTTAATACTTGTCTGATTGAACCTAATTTTCCGGACATGTAAAGCAGTAAGGCATATTTCATGACCTCTGCACACTGTATCTGGGAACCTGAATACAACACAGAAGAATACAGATTATAGGTACTTGTACACAATTTACCTTATACATTGCAGGTGATCTGTACATACCCATCTATTACACAAACAAAATAAACTTTACAAAATCACTCATTAACGGTGACATGCATTTACAAAGGCATTCAATTGCAACAAAAAAGCATTAGTAAATATTCTGAATTTTCCATTTATACGATGGAAATGAAAGGACATAGTGTATCAGTTCATCATAAAATAATCCTTATCCCACTAGTAAAACCAGCAAGGAACAAGACTTTATTGATGTTCTCCATCTCAAAGACGTGAGTCTTTCAACACGTATAAATAAAAGTTCCCATATTGGACGCTTGGAAAAAATCGATTAATCAATCAATCATGAAAAAATTACTTGTTTCTGCATGAAATAAAAAAAAATCTCTCATATTTTCTGAAATACATGCTATTATAGTCAGCTGTTCAAGCTAAAACTAACTTAAATACAATAAAAGCACATCTATCAAGTTTGGGGATTTTAATTAAATGTACGAATTAATCAATAAAATATGACCAACAAACTTTGAAATATGTGAAATTAGTTACTAAATGTTTTTTTATTTCTCTTGTCTTTTTGTGATGGTATGCATTCTTTTATCTTTTTATTTCATATTTCATAGAATAGCCCATAAATTAACTTTTAATTGTTACCATTTAAGAAATTACCTGAAACCTACCAATTCCTTCCTTTATTATCAATGATCATGTCTATATATTAAAATTGATAATTTTTCTCTTGAACTATTAAAACTGACGATATTCACAAATCTATGATCAAAATTACATATGAGATTACCTTGGGTAATTCTGATGGTTTCTCAACAGCTGACAAAGTCTCTTTACTACCACCATGGCCACGCTGTGGTAATCTAGTCATAGAACCAGGCTTATCCTTACTTAAACCAGGAGTCTGTCCTACGCTAGACAAGTCAGATGGTACACTGGGTGCTCTCTTTGGTGTTGCCTCAGCTAAATTTTCTGTACCTTTAATAATAAAGCATATATCATTCATAAAACTAACTAAGCATAAATAAATTTTCCATACTATTTAGTTAATTCCATTAGACCAACTAAAATTAATTAGTAGATTTTCATCCAGATTTTTGAAAAGAATGGGGCGGGTGGGAGGATTTTATTTTTAAAATTTTATTTCATACAAAGCCCTCTTGTGACGAGTTCTTTATACCGCAGGGCGTATAAGCAAGTGTAAAATAAGCTTATATCATGTACATAATTTTTCAAACTCTTGAATAAATATATCTGATTGGCAAACACTGTTTACAAATGTACATGCAATTGCAGCTTTAGAAACTTGCCTTTAAATATAGTAAACATCAAAAACGTAGAGAAATCCTCTCTTCAGTTGGACTATACCTACACAAAATTCATTTTGCTTTCTGAGCGATGGTGTGTAGTCCCCATAAAATTAACCAAATTTATTGGTACAAATGTATGCAACACATGTAATATGAGTACATAATAAAATGAAAACTCAAACAGTGTTGAAAGTCATAGGTTTGGTGCTAAAGCAAGATGATGCAGAACATGAACTTAACCAAAAAGAAGTTGTTGTTTAATGAATATATTGCGGGTATTGGGACAGAGGGTGTTTGCTGTTTGTCAACAAAAAACGACAGCCATCTAAGGTAAATGTAAGGGCTTGCAATAATAACATGAGTATGTTTGTAGACTTTTCTTTTTAGCTCAATATACCGTCATAATTCTAACAAGTTCGTGCTTATGTCAATTTCTTTAATCCAGTCACGTTTATGTACCAATGTGTTCCACGACTCTTGCGCTTTGGATACCATTCAGTCTAATTTCCGGACACAAAGTAATTGTATAAATAGAAATATAAACGGTTTTCTAATCATTTGTGACATACCGCAATTTGCGTTCTTAGACACAGCGTTTTACTCATAACCAGAACATTTCATGCCCTTCTCGTAATGTCCGTAATCAATCTCTATTCTCGGTAGATGATGATGTAATCATAGAGCAGCAGAATATAGAGGCTCGAATATATGCCGACTTAATCATTTTCGTTAGATAACTCGAAGAAATATAAAACCGAAATTTGAATGAAACGAAATTATAAATGGTTACTGGTAACAGACATGAACAAAATCAGGAAATCGTAATTTTTTTAGAATAAAAAAAATCGGGGCGGGACGATTTCAGAGGGGCGGGCGGGGATGAAAACCTATCAATTAATTTTAATTGGCCTTACCTGTATTGTAACTTCAACAGTTAACTAAATTGACTCAACTAATTTTAATTTGATATATATTATCTAAAGAAAATTATTTGTGACTGATCAACATTGATGAAAAGCTCACTCAATTGAATTCAGGTGCATTCATGACATAATAATTTGTTCTGTCACTTGTTGAATATTTTTCTTTAAATGAATTCTTGAATAACTTATTCTATTATTCTTTTTTTTAATCCAATTTAACTAATTTGTATTTGATTTCTTACTTTTGCCAGCATAACTTGGTGGACGTAGACCAGATTTGCGTGCTGACTTGGGTATTCCCGTTGACGCAGGCTTTGCTGGAGTCTGATGAGGTTCAGGTGCTGGAGACTTACTAGTATCATCATCAATTGATACAATCTGTAATATTCAAAATACTATTTGTAAAATATGATTAACAATCTAAAATATTTACCATATCAGACTTTAATATTGAATTTTGTATTTATGGAGAGAGTTTATACTGCTCTTTATGGACGATTTGTATTCCTACATTAAATGCTGGTTGTTATTGATGTTTGCTGTTATCAAGGTCAATTTACAGTAAATGATTTTGGTTAAATTTTGCATACTTCTTAAGCTTATTTAACTTTAACTTAAAATAATGCATTTATCTCTTTTATTATCAGTAATATTACTGAATAAATTCTTTAAAAAATAGGCGAACATTTGAATAGAGAGCACATAAAATTAGTAAAAAATGTTCAAAAACTTGTCTTCAAATCATCAAATCACCAATTTCAAATCAACAGATTTTCTTAAATGTCAGAGATAACTAGAACTAGTACTGGATTTACAGATATGTGTTTTAATCTGGTTTTGGGGTCTCCCGAACCTCTTGTTATACACATTCTCTGGTTTACCTATTGAGATCAATTTTCATGAATGTAATACAGTCACCAACCTCTAGCTTGAAATAATAACAAATCTACTAGAAACTCTGAGATGCCTGAATCTAACACTTAAATTACTTTTGTTGAAAAAATAAAACAACAGCAGCAAGTCTTGATGAGGGTCTCAAAGTTATCAATCCTTGTTAAGTTCAAATATATTTTGAAAATTGATTTTGAAATGGCTTACAACAGAGAAGATTATTGAAAATTGACCAATCTGAATCAAAAATCGACTCTAATGGCTTTGCTTTTCATATCATGACATTATGAAAATATTCTATAATTGTCTTTCTATACATCATTCATGCAAAGCTTATTATACCCCACCTTGAGGTATTAAGTAATTCAGCATTTAACATGTCCATACAAGGACAGTTCAAGGACGACAATGACTCCAAGTGATGGCAAAAGCAAAAGGACAAGTGAGCTAAAAATTCTAACCTAAAAAAGCTTCATCAAAATTCAAAGCAAATAAAAAATCGAAGAACTTATCAGAAGGCAAACCATTTCAAGAAGACTGAGGAAGTTTTAGAAAGCGCTATGACAATGCAGGGAGAGGAAAAAACATTATTTCTGCTGAAACACTTACATAGAATCATAGAAATGCCACTCCAAAAGTCTTAGTGAATTCTCTTTGGTTATAATATTCAAATATTTTAACATCTTTTTCAGTATCAAAGGGAAAAAAAGATGCAATTGAATGAATCAATTATAAATAGTATAGGAATATATAAACAACAAATATATGTTGTGCATTATGTACATGTCCTTTTGAAAAAAAAATCAACAGTGAAAATAACAAAATACTTAGGAGCCAGCAAAATGTCAGACACAAATAATAAATATATATAAATGTAGAAGAAACAAGTTACCATATATTATATATTCTTATTATTTTCTTTTTCATTTTTTACCATTTAGAATACATATTAATTTATAATGAAAACATATGAGATACTTGAAGGACTGAATAATAGAAGATTTATATCAATAATTTTTAGTTTTTTCCTTATATTATCAAACTTACTGATTTTTTTTCATAAAAAATCTAAACTGAATTAGCAGTAAGCACTGAAAAGCTTTTCAATAACTAAATTTGATCATTTTCATACAGCAATGGAAATGATAGCAATGATGCCTTGCAATATTATTTAAGAATTACAAACCTGACGTCGTAACTACAGTGCAAAATCTTAATATTAAACTTAATTTGAAACAGTCATTTCTTGCCTTAAAAAAGATGGTGTTATACATGTATAAGCCACAACAATTTCTTACAAAATTGGAATTCATTTCATAAATTTAAAATACAAATATATTCCATGTGCAACATATATATTGTCCCAAAAAATGTAAGCTTATGTATGTGTGTTAAGTGTAACTCGCTAGGAAAAAATATATCATTAAAAATAAAATCCCATGATATAACAGTGAATGAAGGGAAAGGAATACAGCTTATCAATTTATCGGTTTTTTTCTTCTTCAGTTTATAAGTATTTTTCCTTTATAAATAGTTTAAACTTTACACTATTGAATTTATATATTTTCCTTTAAAATGCTATATTATAAATGTTTACCTGTGACTGTCTCACAAATATTCCATGGTTATCTTCACAGGTAAAATAAGTCTTGCCTTGTACTGTACCATTGTTTTTACCTTTGGCTCCATCACAAATAACACCAATCCATTTCCCTAACATAAACATATAGACTTTGTAAACACTACACAAATAACATAAATCTTCTTCCCTAAGACAAAACAATCACAAATTTATAAACCCATTTCCCTAATACAGAAAGCTGTCCGTATATACTTATTTGCACATTTTAATATTAAACTTGCTTAAAGAGAAATCATTTTAAAATGAAAACTTCTATGGTACACAGCAATCATGACAACCACTGGAATACAGCTTGACTCCTAACTTCAACTTCACAATAAGTATGTGGCAGGGTTAATCATGCTGGGAAGTGCTCAAACGTCCCTTAACCTGGGAGAACAGTTTCTTAGTTTCAGAAAAATCAACACAATGCATGATCACTTACAATTCCATTTATTCTATGAAATCTATGAAGTATATCTTTTATATAGCAGCAATTTTATCATTGACATTGTTTATTTTTTACACATTGTGACTTGGATGGAGAGTTTTCTCGTTGGCACTTGAACCACATCATCTTTTTTCAATGTAACAAAATTACTACATTTCATATGATTGAAATGAAATGATTGTTATGAACAAGTAAAAACATGATTTTTTGGTGATAATTTGTGTAAAATATGTTCATAATAAACTTACCACTGGAAAACAAAGTGGAACCAATATAAGCAACTTTACCAGTAACTCCCTTCCCTACTACTTCCACTCTAGTTCCAACCTTAATAGGTTTTTCGTCTGCCATGTTTTCTATTAATCACAATGACTCAATAAATACATGTACATGAAATATAAATACTGAGTACATGTTCAACATTCAAAACATTATTACACTCAAAATAATAATAAATTAATAAAATTTGCAAACTAATTGAGGCTGAATTTATTGAAAATTCATGTTAATATTTGTTTTCAATATGGTAATTTTTGTTACCTTAAAATCTATTGAAATTGTCATGATTGTATTCTTTAAACAAGCAATACAATAACTGTGTTATAAATAAAAGATGAGACTTTATCCTGATGGAAGATAGACGTCAGAAGGGCTGATTTAGGTCTATTACTCAAATCAAAGATCTTCAACAATTGGACAATGTTGGAGAACTGATAGAAATATTACAGTGGTATTTTTTTCTGGATTTTACATAAAACATATGATTTCCCCAAAATTTGTACATCTGATAACCAAAAAGTATGACGATAAATAAAACAATCACCATATGATCTTACATTCTTATTGTCTTTTGTTTCAATGTCTTTATTTTTTTTAAATCTATTGTGCCATGAAGTGCAAGGAATTTTTACTGTCAGAACCAAATATTTTGTGTCTGTAAGGTTAATGTAAAATGTAGCATCTGTCACATATTATTTTTACATAAGTCTTGAAGTATGAAGCCAATTTTGGTAACTTACCCACTTGAAGAAGTAAATACTGGCATCATTTTGATTCATGAGGGGGCAACACTTTCAAATTCTAGGGATAGGGTCAGTAGTACAGTACTGTATTTTATTCAGACTGAAAAATCATTTTCAGCTTTTACAACCAGAACCCTTACTTACATGTTCAGGCAAATCATTGCACAATTTTTTTTCTCCAAATAGCTGTTTGGTACTGCCAAATATCCTTACACATGAGGAATAATCATTTAACCCCCCCCCCCCCCCACCAACATAAGGTAATACTAGACTTCTTCACTTAAAAGTAACCACATTATGTATGTGTGTGCCTGTCCCAAGTCAGTAGCAATTTGCGAAAAAATAATAATTGTGGCGATAAAAATTGGTCATTTGCGAAAGAATTTGGCAAAAAAAATATATAAAACGATTTATTTTCCTCCATCTTGTTTATTTACTTTTTTGTCGAGATTCTCGGACTTTACCTGATCAGACAATACTCTGAATTCACCTTGACCTCATTAAGATTTTGACAGAAAATCAATAATCAGCTGATTGCATTTTATAGCTATCGACAACAAAGACTAATTAATAAAGGTGTTGATTGAATTGTTTGCCAAAATGATATGGTTAAATGGCTTCCACTAAATGTCACATGTATACAGAATTTATGTACCACTTTGCGACGCACGTGTTTGAAGCAAACTTTTGAGGTCTCCTCTCTTTTTAAAGATAGTTTAGAAAAGAAAGATGTTGTTGTGACGAAAAATGTTCAAAAGCAAGAAAAATCTCTGATTTAAAACTTTAATTATCCTTTTACTTTAATATACGTAATTGATTAGGGAGACTACTTTAAAGTCGTTTGAGTGACGTCACGTGTTTCAAGCATAGTTTTACGTCTCAACTTTTTCATTTACGATGGTCAAGGAAAGAAAAACTGTCGTTATGAAGAAATCTATCCAAAAGGCTGGGAACAGCCCCACGAATGAGAGTAACCCTTTAATGTAATAACTACACATGAAATTCAGGGCTCAATTTCATATGATAAACGGTTTTGTTTTGTTGTAAAAAACACTTCTTAGTATAAAAGGGCACATTAGTATTTTTCTTTTAAAGAAACTTTCCCAACGAACTATACTGGTATTATATGACCAAAACATGTCCATTAATTTTGTTATATTCCAGGACTTTATTTATTATGAAGGCATAGTGGGCCCCTCATTAGGAAAGTTGTTTAAATACAATGAATATTTTTCCCTTTTAAGTTAAAAAAATTCTGTTGTTTTAAAGTAAATGTTTAGTGTTTATTCATTTGAATGTAATAATGACTCTAACATAAGTTTGAGAGAATAGTCATAGACACAATGGGGCAAAATCATCTTATTTAAGGGAGGGGGGATTAGATTAAAGGTAAATTTTTAACGAAAAATATATTTATCTTGGCGAAAAAAATAATAAACCCAGGGGAAACTCTGCTGTAATTCAGTGGTTGTCATTTGTTTATGTGTTACATATATTTGTTTTTCTTTCATTTTTTTGTACATAAATAAAGGCCATTAGTTTTCTCCTTTGAATTGTTTTACATTGTCATTTCGGGGCATTCATAGCTGACTATATGCGGTATGAGCTTTGCTCATTGTTGAAGGATGTACAGTGACCTATAGTTGTTAATTTCTGTGTCATTTTGGTCTCTTGTGGAGAGTTAATCGTCTCATTGGCAATCATACCACATCTTCCTTTTTTTCATATGAAACTTAAATGTAAAACATCTAAATGCCTTGTTACAAATTCACGAAATTTAGAATGTAAAAAAATTATCAACGCTGATACCAGTATAGGAAACAAACAAAATCCAGATTTTTTTACAATCAAATACCCCCCAAAAAATGGGGCAGGACAATTTCAGAGGGGCGGGCGGGGATGAAAATACAGAATTTACTACAACTTTATATTAATTGGTCTCAATGGACTTGTTAACAACATATCTTTTTTTCAAATATAGGAAGGCAACACATGTAATACATATTCTAGACTTTTAAGATTGGAAATTAAAGAAAAATAAGATATGTCTGATAGCTGACCATGACTGCAGTCTGAGTGTCTGACAGTGACAAGTGAATAATTGTGAGCATTCTGTAAATTGTTTGTTGTGGACTGGTGCAGAAGAAATGTTGCAAAATAAACTACACTGACCTATAGATGCAATCTATTCGTAAAATGTCTAGTGTTGATAATCATTGATCAACCACCTCAGCTGTCACATCTTGCATTGGTCATAATTTATTTTAAGACCGCTTACATCATACCAAAATAGATGTCAACTCTCATTTTGTAAGCCTTTTTCTATCAATATGACAACAGTTTTAACTTATAAAGACAAATTAATAATATAGTTGTATTTTTGAAATAATCTTGATTATATAAAGTGATAGTTTAAAATAAATTTCCGGGACCGATATACTTATTTTCTTTTTTTAAAGCACTTAAGCGGCAAAATGTCAAGTCAGCAGGAAGGTGTGAAAATCAAAAATTATCCTATATACACACATACATTACATATAAAATACTTTACAGGAATTACTTAATTTGCTTAAAATATCTCTTAACTTATTTTGTAATAACTGATATCGAACCTTTAAAAAAATGACTTTGGGTAGGCTGGGTTTTTGTTTTTGTTTCCCAAACCAACACTAGCTGTGTAAAGCAAAATTATATCCGGGTGAAATTTGATCCGGAGGAAAAAATGTCACAGTAGTTGTTGTTATTTTTTTATCCGGAGGATGATATTTCCCTGGGATATTTTTTCCTTTGCCGTGAAATTCTATCTGGGTAGTTAACTTATTGAATAGTTATTAGAAAAAATTTATCCTTTAAAAATACTATGAAATAATAATAGTGTATTTGAAATAAAGCGAAATTGTTAAATTTTTTTTTATTATAATGGGAAATAATTTCACAAATTATCCTTGAAAAAATGTTCTGAAATATTCAAGTCAATATCATCCTTTTAAAAAGAAAATTATCATGAACATAGGCAGAGACATATAATACATATTATATGTCTCTGACATAGGGAAGAAAACCAGAAGTAATTTCAAAGATCGTAATTCAGTCATTCCCAAAAAATGGGTACAATTACAAGTTACAGTGTCGCCGGCAAATAACCCCAAAATGCAAGCTAAATATATGTCACAGATAATCTTTTTCGTGTTTTAAGTGATTAATATGTATTCTAAAATAAAATCATATTCTTCTGTGAAGTAAATCGTAAATATATTTGTGTGCTTTTCTATTCAAAATACGGAAATCACACCAATTCCGAATGTCGCCAAGAAAAACTCCAAATATCGGTGTGAATTAAAACACTTAATTTCATCTCAATCATGATTAGATTTACACTTTTTATTTGACACTATATTGATTTTTAACCACAAAAATATTTTAGAATCAAAAGTTATAATATACACTTTGATTTACCTATTTAACCAATGTCGCCAATAAACGTATAACCTACCGTAACGTATCTTTAGGTACAGTCAAAACATATTTATATTATAGGAAAACATGTCCAAAGTGACTTTAAGCAAAGTTGATACATCAAATGTTAAAATCCTGCCTTTAACTTTTATTGCAATGAAACGAAAAGTCAAAAAAAAATATTCTTTTTCTCTTTTTTTCGATTGTCTAATATAAGAATCTAACCTACGCGTACTAACCAAGTACAACTCAAAATGATAATTATTTCATTGAAAGCACACATAAAGCTTCCCAATAATCAGTTTTGAGAAAGCAACTCAACAATACTGTTACATATTTCCATGTATATTGAAAATAAAAACTAACCTCCGTTTAGATAACCTCCGTGACACAGTTATTTACAGTTACGTTGTCTGACTTTTTTTATCAGTATCAGCGGTTGCTGACACTGCCAAAAGTCATTTTTGTAGTAGATAGCATTTATTATAAAGGAACAGACAAACAAAATACAGATATTGAGAAAAAATTTATTGTTTTGAGAAAGGTAGGTTAACTTATTTTTTCCCTATTATGTGAGGAACATTATAACGTTTAATAAACGTTATATCAGCCACTTTCTTAGATATAAAATAGTCTACAACACAACTTGTGTAAATACGACGACAATCATAACTTTAACAGCTGTGTATAGCAAACATTTTCAAGATTATTTAGGACTCATCAATGTAACGGAGGTTATGCAAATAAAAAAAATCCAAACATGCATGTAAACACGATCATTACAATTGAAATTGTTGTACATTGTTATAGATACCAAATCAGTCCGTCAATTATCACTAATAAATATCAAAAGGTGATATCAATCATAGACGATATCATTGATTTACGTTACGGAGGATAGCAATTTAAGGGAAAAAAGTTTTTTTTTCTCTAACAGGACTTTACTCTTCTTCGTTAAGGATTTACAAAGAAAAATGTTTAATTCTGTTGTCTTGTTTGTCATTTAATTCCAATATTTACATTTATTTATATGTTTGGTGTTGGTAAGAACTGGAATTGTCCGTTATGGAGGTTTTAATTGTCGTTACGGAGGATAGAAATTTTCGAAATGAAACTAATTGACTCCAAAACTTCATAGTCTAGCAATATATAATGGCAGTGAACAATTATATTTTTTTTCTAATATGGTAAATACTTTTTACTTTTTGGTAACTTGTAATATAAAATTAAGGTTAACATTATTTGGTTTAGGTAAAAATATTTCTTGAGTGAAAGTTCATGAATCGTTTCAGAGATTTTGACAAGAACAAGTCCATTTGACTAAAAGAAACATATAACTTGATAATTTTTTTAGATTGTAATGTCAATAAATTGTTTAGAAAAGCAAGCATTAAAGAGTTCAGTGTAACTATGTATCAGCATTTAGGTACTGGTTTGATATTAACCTCTGTAACAAATATGGGGGTGTGGATTTACAAGCATAAAACAATACATACCAGTGATTCAAAACATATATAATAGGGTTTTCCCTGGAAAGCTGTATTATGAAACTAGAATATTATACAACATAACATTTCATTAGTTTAAATTCATTACTAAATAAGTTGTGAAAACTACTTTATTTGAATATTTTTTAAACGCTATATTAATTCAGACCTTAAAATTGGTATTTGCTTTCAATATTTACAGAATAATACGTATAAATCATTTTGTTATGGTGGTAAATGTAACCCATTTCGCATGAGCCTTGATTTACATCTTGTGTTTTTCTCTAATACAATTTTTAAGGTGACTTTATACAACACTAACCTCCGATACGTTCATACTTACCTTGTCTTACAAAAAATGCTAAAACTTGAAAACAACTAAAATGGTGCAAGTAAAACTTTAAAAAGTGACAGACTAGATATAGACACAGAAGAAAACAGCACGCTCTCTCTGCTCAGCTGAAATTTATATTTTAACAGTGTCTACATTCGAATTGTACCCATTATTTGGGAATGACTGAATTGTGAAAATAATATCATGATTAAATAAGGTTAGTGAAATACATGTAAAAGTGAGTTGTTCTCAGATCTCAGTACAAATATAAATTTAAAAGTAAGGTAGAAATATAGTTGCATTACTTCTGTTAACAGTAATAGAAGAATTTGATTATGATGATATTTTTAACTATATAAATAGTTTTGTCTGGGGACAGAGATGTAGTTGTTGATTATATGGAAATCAGATAAATCATAGCAGAACAATATATTGGAACAAAAGTATGTTTAACAGCTGGATAGTTTTTACCTGTTAAATGTTATCTGTCTTATTAAATCAAGTTGTAAGTCATCTTTTTATATAAATGAATATATAAAAAATAAGATTCAATGAAAAATTTCACTATAAAATAGATTCAGAAATATATTATATTAATATCTTTAAAATATAAATTGCTCATAATTACCTCCCTTTGATAAATTATGCAAATTTGGTCTACCTTTGTGAAACATTTTATAATTATTGTCAGGTATATATTGATTGTGAGTAATTTACATAGTAGTTAATGGGACTCTATTTCACACGGTTCTGTGAAATAAAGTACGGCAAATATATACCGGTACATACTATCCGCATAACACAGATAGATTTTCACTCCTCTGGAAAAAATCAACCTGTGAAATACCATGCCTGGAAAAAAATTACCGGGACAAATTATCCTCAGGATAAAATATCACAGAGGAAGAAATAAACCGTTACAGCTGTCTCTTATCTCAATCATTACAGTTTAACTAAAAGATATAAGCAAAGAAGAATCTGGGAAAAAAACACAGTTCATCATGGTTTCTTTAAGTTATTTTGATTGAGTTCAGCCTATTCAAATTATATTTTATAATGTTTATAGTGTGTCTTTCTCGAGGTCTTTCTACATGTATGTTGTGCACTTTTATTTCAGGTTAGGGTGAAGGTTGGCACCCGTTAAAATGTTTAAACCTGCTGCACTTGTTTACACCTGTCCTAAGTGTGGAAGCTGTTGTTCAGTAGTTGTCATTTGTTGATGTGGTTCTTAAGAGTTTCTATTTTTTTGTAGATTAGACCGTTGGTCTTCACCATAAAATTCCTAATATATACATTTTTTTGGTAAATAAAGATATAATAAAAGCCATATTGTGAGCTAGTTATTTTGTTATATATCTTTTATTATTTGTTGAATGTATGAACCAAAAAGTGCCTTACACTCCAATGGTATACTGTCCTATTCTATTTCTAGCAGAAAAAAAAAAGTTTTTTTTTTATTTGAGAATCTGGTGTGGAAGGCTGATCTTTGATAATATCTTTGTATTCATTCATTTCTTGTGTAGACTCCAGACAATTTAAAGCTTGACATTTTGTTTATGCAACTGTTTATTGTGGCAGGCTTTATTTAGCTTCTAGGCATGCTAGGTGTATTGTAGTAATTCTTGTCTTAGGATTGCTGTCTCATTGCACTGATACAGTGCACGTGTATCTTCTTTTATTCATAATGATCATATCCAATACATGCAATGAGTATATTTCCTTCAGTGGACTGCGGGATATTTTTTAAATTTCTTTCCATTCATTTAAAAACTAGAAGATATGGTATGAATCCCAATTAGACACTTTTCCACTAGAGTTCGAATGATGAGGATAAGTGCAATTTATTTATTTTCGGTCTTTGATCATGAAGAAATACCTTTCTGTTTACAGTAGATGATGGAGAAACTGAAGGAAGTAAGAGAAAAAGGCATGGTATGCTCAAAATGTATTATGGGATTGAAAAGTCAGGAGGGGCAACGCTTGATCCATGTGACATTAATGGTGCACATTTTGAAGCTGATACTTACCTTTCCAACTTAATTAAACAAAGATCTCTGACAGAATTAATGGATGAAGAGACAAAGATGGTGACACAGATTCGTGCTTTAGATAGTGACATGCAAACCTTAGTCTATGAAAATTACAACAAGTTTATTAGTGCTACAGATACTATTAGAAAGGTAGGTAACTCATAATTGAGAAGATTCTTAATGATGATATGAATAACAAACATAATTCATTGAGTGTTTACTATGTTTATGAATGCTATCAGCTACTTCAGAAATTATTGCGATGTTTTTATTAATGCCAAAAGTTTGACAGAATAAATTTTGTTATACAATGTAATAGAAACTTTATTCATAAATTTTTAACTGATTTTCCTTAAATATAAGCATTCTGTAAATCGTTGATCTAGTATGTTGACGTCATACAAGTTTATCTTATTCCAGTGTTAACTTTAACATCAGACATTTTAAAATATAATAAAAAATAAAAAAAAAAAGATTTTTAGGTGAAAAGAGTTTTGTATTTTGTATTTTATCAGAGAAATTACATATGTCTGTTGCCATTGATGAAAAGTTCATGGTCTTAACCTTTGCAAAACATCAGTGAACGACCTGAAAAAAAAACCCAATGGGAATATTGTAATATAGGCTAATGATTCTTTTAATTAAAGTTTGTTTTCATTCTAGATTATTATATATGTTTTAGATGAAGAATGACTTTAAGAAAATGGAAGATGAAATGGATCATTTAGCAAGCAACATGGCAACCATTACAGAATTCAGTGGAACAATAAGCAACACTTTACAGGACAGGAGACAGCATATAACAAAGTTATCAGGTGTACATGCTCTCCTTAAAAAGGTAACAATTTAAATTTCCATACATAACCATGATAACAACTATATTGGTTTATTTTGACATTAAAAATATGTGAATAGAAAAAGATAATTTTTATGCCTTTTTATACGCCCGTCGTCTTTTAGACGGGATGTATTATGGCATACTGTTGTCCGTCCGTCTGTCCGTCCGTCCGTCGTCCACACTTCGGACAATAACTCAAAAACACTTTCACCAATTTCCATGAAACTTAAGTGAATTGTTTATATCTATTGACGTAAGCTCCCTTTCGTTTTTTTTTAATTTCAGATTTTTAGTTTTGGATTTATGGGTCTTTATTCATAAAAAAGGGGGGATTTTCAACACTTCGGACAATAACTCAAAAAGGCTTTCACCAATGTCCATGAAACTTTGGTGAATTGTTTATATCTATTAATGTAAGCTCCCTTTCAATTTTTATAAATTTCAGATTTTAAGTTTTGGATTTATGGGGCTTTTTTCATAAAAAAAAGGGGGATTTTCAACACTTCGGACAACAACTCAAAAAGGCTTTCACCAATGTCCATGAAACTTTGGTAAATTGTTTATATCTATTGATGTAAGCTCCCTTTCAATTTTTATAAATTTCAGATTTTAAGTTTTGGATTTATGGGGCTTTATTCATAAAAAAAGGGGGATTTTCAACACTTCGGACAATAACTCAAAAAGGCTTTCACCAATGTCCATGAAACTTTGGTGAATTGTTTATATCTATTGATGTAAGCTCCCTTTCAATTTTCATAAATTTCAGATTTTACATTTCCGTGTTATGAATTTTTATGCTTAAAAAAGGGGGGATTTTCCAATTTTGGGACAATAACTAACACTTTCACAAAATTTTATGCAACTTTGATAAATTGTTTATATCTATTGACATAAGCTCCCTTTCCATTTTTATAAATTTCAGATTTTACGTTTTCTTAAGTAATGAATTTTTATACTTAAAAAAGGGGGATTTTATGAAACTTTGGTGAATATATTAATGTAACATCCCTTTTGATTTGTATATATATTTCTAGTTGATCATATAAATTCATTTAAAGCATAAAAGACAAGTTAAAAGAGCAACGGGCGTATTATGCGCTAAAGTGCAGCCCTTTATTATTTTACCTCTCGTCTTCTGTCTCATGAAATTTGGTCACATTTTGCTCAGGAACTATAAATTTCCTAAAATTTGGTAACAAGCTTCATGTGAGCATGCTTTATGATATGATTGATAAGCAATAGCTCACTGTCACATTTCATCTTGTTAATTCAAATTATGATGACATACACCTGTTGTATTTTTGTGTACATGTAATATAAGTGAGGCTACTTAAACAGTTGAAAAAAGATGGGAATATTATACTGGTATGCAATCAAATGATACTAATGATACTTGAGTGACTTTATTAAAGTGGAAACCATATATACCAGAATATGTATAAGATGAAATAGGGTTGAAAATCCAACAGTTACTAATGTATCGATCACTATAAATCTCAGCAATTAACCTGTTACAAGCTGATTCACTCAACTCCAGCATTTTGCAAGTGACTAAAACAGAATAATATTAGGTGCACTTAATATATGAATGATAAGTTAAAAAAGTTTTGAGCAATCCAAACACCATTGAAAATATAAGAGAATGTCAGATGGTAAATTTGTCTTTACTAATTTTCTGATTTTTACTATTATAGCTTCAGTTCCTTTTTGAGCTCCCAGCAAGATTAAACAAATGTATAGAAATGAAAGCTTATAGTGCAGCAGTCAGGTTAGTGTTCTATATCACACAAAAAAGTTTGAATGGTTTTTGACATCCCGTAATAATAAAATAATAAAATGTGGTATGATTGCCAAAGAGACAGAAAACACCAAGTAACATACTTACAACAATATTAAAAAGAAGAAAGTTGCTAAAAATCAGTATTTGGTAATTTGTGTTCCATGACATGTTCTAAAGAGTTTATTTTGTTAACAGTTACATTTAAAAATCATATATAATTTATTACATTAATGAAAAAAAATGTTATGAGAGAAACTAAATAGACATAAACATCTATATCAACAAAATGTAATTCATTGACTGAACTGGATGTGCTTACATTAAGAAACTTTTCTTACCATAGATATTATACTAAAGCAAAGAGAATCTTACACCAGTATCAGCATATGGCAAGTTTTCAAGGAATAAATGAGGATTGTAATAAGATAATTCATCAACTTTGTGATCATCTGAGAGAACAGTTTAAAGATAAAGAGGTAAACAAAATTTCACAGATTATTCTAACTACTTCCTATGGATCTATCTATCTATTGCTTACACTCATATTGTACAGTGGAAATCAGAAGTTAACATACAAGTTCTATTTAAGGGTGGCTGAAATTTCTACACCTAGCCTTGCAAATACTTAATCTATATCACATGGAATAATTAAAGAATGAGAGAGTTTAAAATGTTAATACAGTTATAGTTTTGCAGTATTATTGCAAACCCAATGATACTTTTCTATTCACCTGATAGTTACCTGTCCATTTAAACTTTTGGTAGTTCTATTGTCCCATCTAACAAATACAATAGCTATTGTTCTCTGTGTAGCTTATTTACTGGGACATATATCTACAAGTAACTTGCAGGTAAATCTGTGGAAAAGTATCATTGTGTTCGCAATAATCTAGTGAAATGTTTTATACCAGAGCGCAAGTAATTAACGTAAAACTCTCTTCTTGGTATTTTGAAGAAATTGTGTGTGTACTTGATGCCTTTTTATCTGATTAAAGTTGCTGTTTATTGTCCTTTACAGTCCTCAGCAAAGGACCTGGCACAATGTGTAGATCTATTACTACAGCTTAATGAACCAGCGGAAAAATTATGTGAAGAATTTTTATCGCAGTAAGTTATTGATATGTGATAATTTGTTTTTCAAGTTTTTATAAAATATTTGCAGTTTTAAAAGATGTTTAGAAGATGGCAATAATCAATTATCAATAAAATAAACCAAGTTTTGATAGGCTTGAATAAATCTTTTATTTTTGAAATTTTGGCTCTTATTATACCTCCTCCTTTGATTTGAAATGATAAACCTGTATATTAATCTTTTATTATAAATTCAGTGCACGACAGAAGATAGATGAAGACTTACAGTTGTTAGACAGACAGATAAGGTTACAAAGTGGAGAAGAGATCAAGTCTGAAGGTGAAACAGCTGCCCAAGCTTACCTGGCCACCCCTATGGTAATACATATGTTTCTCTAAGTTAGCTAAGAAATAGACTAATAGGGAAAAACTAGCTTACATCAGCCTTTTTCATTCATTTTAGTGTAAACATATGTAATTAAAGAATTAATAATGTATAGCTACACAAAATATAAATACAAAATATACAAGAAATTACGATGCTTTTAAGGGGCAGTCACTTTGGTAAAATTGAAATTCTGAGATATTTATGATATTTAAAAATCAAATGTTTATTGACAGTTAAATTTTGAATGTTAAAGATATAGCCTTTAAATGAAATGTATTATATAGATGTTGTTCCTATTTTTTTTATATGAATTTCACTTTCTTTAAAATTACTTAATAGAATTGAGAACAGAAATGGGGAATATGTCAAAGAGACAACAACAGGATCAAAGAGCAGATAACAACCGAAAGCCACCAATGGGCATGTTATTATGACAGAATCAATAAATTTGACTTCACTGAAAAATTATATTTTCCACTCCAACAAAAATTTTAAAAAACTCACATATCATAGAAAGATCAACACATTATTGATTACATGGTAATTTTAGAAAATATATTTAATTTCAGGATGTGTTAGAGTTTGTAGATACTGGATGTAATGGTTTCCTTAGTAACATATGTTTAGTTATAGCATCATATAATGACATGTTCCTGTCTAAACCACAAGAAGAGTAAGTTGTATAAACATCCATTAGATATAATAATAAGATGTGGGGTGATTGCTAATGAGACAACTGTCCACCTAGACAAAGTTGTATAAACATCCATTATATATAATAATAAGAAGATGTGGTGTCATTGCTAATGAGACAACTCTCCACCTGGATTAAGTTGTATAAACATCCATTAATATAATAATAAGAAGATGTGGTGTGATTGCTAATGAGACAACTCTCCACAGAGACTAACTTGTAAATGATTCAATATAAAAAATAAAACAAATGTCATTAACTGGAAATTTAGAAAGTACAAAGTAAATTAATATGCGGTTTAAATCAAAAGCTTATTTGCTGAGGGTTTGCTAATTTGCTGTAATTAGTAGGTACATGTATTACAAAAGAAAAAACCTAGATAGTAATAGTCATGTATTTACATAAAATACTGTTTCATTTATTCAGTTCTTTAATATTTGAAGAAATTTTAGCTAAAAGAAAGCACCAGCACCTGTCTGAAGCATAAAACCATAAATTTACGATGAAGCATTTCATATTGATCAATGAATGCATGACTTTTTTAAAATTCCATAATAATATTGACTAGGTAAATAATTAAAATTTGACGTAAAATTATAGGGCCTCTCTTTTTTCAAGAAAAAAAACATGGTGGGAACACTAACAAACAGCTGGAAATTGCTCTTTCTCTCATTTCGTCCTTCTAGTACTGCATAATCTGCCTGACCACCTAGTTCATTGAATTATGATGTAAAAATCCACAGATTTGATATACCTGAATTCAATATCTACAACTTTGACAGATTTATCATTCTCCATAACTAAACTATGTTTATTGAATTTCAGTGAAAATATGGATGCTATTGCTTTGAAGAAGTTAGTCTTTTTTGTAAATGAGTTAATGGAAAAATATTTTGATTATGTGCAAAGAAGAGTTAGGTTAGAGGTAAGAATAATTTTTTGTTCATGTTTTTAAAATGATTGTCAGTAACTGCAGCAATGTTTTATTTTGTGATAAATAAGTGAATGATGGTGTGAAATACAGACCTCTTTTTTAGCTCACCTGGCCTAAAAGGCCAAGTGAGCTTTTCTCATCACTTGGCGTCCGGCGTCCGTCGTCGTCCGTCGTCGTCCGTCGTCCGTCGTCGTCGTTAACTTTTACAAAAATCTTCTCCTCTGAAACTACTGGGCCAAATTAAACCAAACTTGGCCACAATCATCATTGGAGTATCTAGTTTAAAAAATGTGTCCGGTGACCCGGCCAACCATCCAAGATGGCCGCCATGGCTAAAAATAGAACATAGGGGTAAAATGCAGTTTTTGGCTTATAACTCAAAAACCAAAGCATTTAGAGCAAATCTGACATGGGGTAGAATTGTTAAACAGGTGAAGATCTATCTGCCCTGAAATTTTCAGATGAATCGGATAACCCGTTGTTGGGTTGCTGCCCCTGAATTAGTAATTTTAAGGAAATTTTGCTCTTTTTGGTTATTATCTTGAATATTATTATAGATAGAGATAAACTATAAACAGCAATAATGTTCAGCAAAGTAAGATTTACAAATAAGTCAACATGACTGAAATGGTCAGTTGACCCCTTTAGGAGTTATTGCCCTTTATAGTCAATTTTTAACCATTTTTCATAAATCTTAGTAATATTTTACAAAAATCTTCTCCTCTGAAACTACTGGGCCAAATTAATCCAAACTTGGCCACAATCATCTTTTGGGTTAGTAGTTTGAAAAATGTGTCCGGTGACCCGGCCATCAAACCAAGATGGCCGCCATGGCTAAAAATAGAACATGGGGTAAAATGCAGTTTTTGGCTTATAACTCAAAACCCAAAGCATTTAGAGCAAATCTGACATGGGGAGAAAATTGTTTATTAGTTCAAGATCTATCTGCCCTGAAATTTTCAGATGAATCGGACAACCCGTTGTTGGGTTGCTGGCCCTGAATTAGTAATTTTAAGGAAATTTTGCTCTTTTTGGTTATTATCTTGAATATTATTATAGATAGAGATAAACTATAAACAGCAATAATGTTCACCAAAGTAAGATTTACAAATAAGTCAACATGACTGAAATGGTCAGTTGACCCCTTTAGGAGTTATTGCCCTTTATAGTCATTTTTAACCATTTTTCGTAAATCTTAGTAATCTTTTACAAATATCTTCTCCTCTGAAACTACTTGGCCAAATTAATCCAAACTTGGCCACAATCATCTTTTGGGTTAGTAGTCTGAAAAATGTGTCCGGTGACCCGGCCATCCAACCAAGATGGCCACCATGGCTAAAAATAGAACATGGGGTAAAATGCAGTTTTGGCTTATAACTCAAAACCCAAAGCATTTAGAGCAAATCTGACATTGGTAAAATTGTTTATCAGGTCAACATTTATCTGCTCTGAAATTTTTAGATGAATCGGACAACCCGTTGTTGGGTTGCTGACCCTGAATTGTTAGTTTTAAGGAAATTTTGCTGTTTTTGGTCATTATGTTGAACATTATTATTGATAGAGATAAACTGTAAACAACAATAATGTTCAGCAAAGTAAGATTTACAAATAAGTCTACATGACCGAAATGGTCAATTGACCCCCTTAGGAGTTATTGTTCTTTATAGTCAATTTTTAACAATTTTCATAAATTTTTACTAACATTTTCCACTGAAACTAATGGGCCAAGTTCATTATAGATAGAGATAATTTTAAGCAGCAAGAATGTTCAGTAAAGTAAGATGTACAAACACATCACCATCACCAAAACACAATTTTGTCATGAATCCATCTGCTTCCTTTAATATTCACATAGACCAAGGTGAGCGACACAGGCTCTTTAGAGCCTCTAGTTATAGCAGATCTTGGAGAACTTAAAAACATGGGTAAAAAAATTGTATTAAGCTTTTGATACAAGATATAAAAAGAAAGATGTAAACTTTTTTATCTCATGTAATTGAAAGAAAAGCTTACAGATATGAACAGATAAAAAAAAAAGGTTTTGATTAAACATATTCTGATAGTAAATTGACACCACGGTTAATTTCAATAGTTTTGGTATTCCTGATTCAAGATTGTTACTGAGATTGAAATGAATTAAGTTTTGGAAGGCACCTATCTTTTAATATTGATAAATTTGTAGCATTTTGTATTTAGCAAAATGAAATTATGCCATTTTTTTTGTAATGTATTGCTAAATTTATGTTAAATTAAGAATAATTCTTTTCTCATTCTAATTGAAAGAAAATAATGTTATTGTAGAGAGAAACAGGTGATAATACCATACTTGTCAGATCTTTGGACAGATTTCACAGGAGACTGCAGGCCATGAATAAACTCTTACCAGACACTGACTTTTCCAGGTACACATGAGGAATTATAAATTTTATTTACTAACAGAAGTTCACATCATGTTTACTTTTGCAGCTATTTGGATACATAATGTGAAACTCTTAAATTTAAAGAAAACATGTTTTACTAAACACTAAATGTTATGAGAATTGAAATTGCACATATTTTTCAGGAATGAAAATATAGCTAAAGAAGGTCATAAGCAATTTAATTGAACATTAACACTAATGTCATTATTATTATTTTATTTTATACAGAGCGGGTACAGATATAGTTTCTAAAGCAGCTAAAGACAGAGTTTACCATTATCTCCAAAGTTTAAAACAACACTTTTCAGGTAAAAGGTTGCAAGAGCAATGACATGTTGTGAAGTCTTTGTTGCCATTTCTTTTTTTCTTTTGGTACTGATATACCCCACATTGAATGAACAAGGATCTAAAGCATTCCTATGTCAATCCTTTCATTGTATTTTCACATTTACTTACAGATTTGTAAAGTTCATGATTTGCAAATCAAAAGCTATACCTTTTGTTGTTGAAGTTTTTTGGGTTTTTTTCAACGGATTAAGGATAAAAAACCACTAAGTCATTTGAATTTTTAACCAGATTTTTGTGACAAAAATGTCGGTTATTGATTTGTGGATGTACGGTGGGCGGGCGGGCGGCAATCAAATGTTGTCCGTGCATTAACTCATGAACCGTTCAACCAAAGCTTTTAAAATTTTAATATGTTGTTACTGACAACTAAATGAAGGTCAAGTTCAATAATGGCGATTTTGACTTTTACCGTTCAGGAGTTATGGTTCTTGAAAGATTGAAAAATGGAGTTTCCAGTCGTGTCCGTGCATTTACGCATGAACTGTTCTACCTAAGCTTCCCAAATTTTAATATGTTGTTACTGATGATAGAATGGAGGTCAAGTTCAATAATGGCGATTTTGACTTCTACCGTTCGGGAGTTATGGTTCTTGAAAGATTGAAAAATGGAGTTTCCAGTCGTGTCCGTGCATTTACGCATGAACTATTCTACCTAAGCTTCCCAAATTTTAATATGTTGTTACTGATGATAAAATGGAGGTCAAGTTCAATAATGATGATTTTGACTTTTACCGTTCAGGAGTAATGGTTCTTGAAAGATTGAAAAATGGTGTTTCCAGTCGTGTCCGTGCATTTACGTATGAACTGTTTTACCAAAGCTTCCCAAATTTTAATATGTTGTTACTGATGACAAAATAGAGGTCAAGTTCAATAATGACGATTTTGACTTTTACCGTTCAGGAGTTATGGTTCTTGAAAGATAGAAAAATGGTGTTTCCAGTCGTGTCCGTGCATTTTCTCATGAACCATTCAACCAAAGCTTTTGAAATTTTTATATGTTGTTACTGATGGCAAATTAGAGGTCAAGTTCAATAATGTCGATTTTGACTTTTACCGTTCAGGAGTTATGGTTCTTGAAAGATTGTGAAATGGCGTTTCCATTCACGTTGTTGCATTTACTCATGAACCATTCAATCTAATATTATAAGCTTTTCAAATTTTAAGATGTTGATACTGATGACAAAATGGAGGTCAAATTTGATCTTGACGATTTTCACTTTCATCATTCATCAGTAATGGTTCTTGTGATATTGCCAGGACACAAATAAATATTAATAAATCCGGTTTGCTGTTGTTGTGACAGCCTCTTGTTGTATGATATTATGGGACATAAATAACATTTAAAATGTTATCTCTTATTTCTTTTTTTCTAATTTTGAACTATTTTAATTCAGATTGTATGACAGATGTGAGACAGAATCTAGCTGCTCCAAGAACTGTAGGAAAACATGACAGTAACAGTTATCTGAATGATTTACTAAATAATACACAGACTGCTGTGGTTGACCAGATCAAATCTGTGCTCAATAACTTGCAGGTAAATTTACTGACTAATACGCAAGACTAATGTGGTTGACCAAAGAGCCAATGCAGGATAGCCCCAACATGTTAAATTGTTATTGTGGCATAGGAACCTACACTGACTACAGTATTTGACAAAATCATAATGATTGCTTGATTGTTTACTTAAACATTCAGTTGCAAAATAATGACAAATATGTCGGGCAAAGTCATGATAGGAATGAACTTTATACCAACAAAAATCATTTAAATAATTCTTTCAAGCAGGACACTCAGGGTATAGGGCAGGAACATTTTACTGCCATAAGAGGAAGGGATATCTTCCATGAAAGTTGTCAAAATCCCTTTTGGTACGCAGAGAGCATAACATTTTACCAACTCTGGGCTGCAAATGGGGCAGTAATAAGATAAGTATAAATGCTTAATGTTTTTTTGCTTCATGATTCTGAATATATATATATATATATATACATATAACTCGTCTAAACATCAACCCAACAATGTTAGATCTGTAAATTTGCTAATTTACAGATCTAACATTGTTGGGTTGATGTTTAGACGAGTTGTATATACATTATGTACACAGCCATGTATCACCATCATTGATGGCGATCCGATGGATACATCTGTTGTAGAGTTGTCACTGACTCAGACGTACTCATTCTTTTTACTATTTTTCTTTTGTAGGCATTCCTTGACTCAGACATTACATTTGCCATGAAGCCATACTTTAGAGGACCATTTTGTGTTCAGGGTGTACGAGAAGGTTTGATTGTGGCATTCCTTAATCATGTCTCTTCAACCTGTCTTGTAAGTTTGTTATAGTTTGGTATCACACATGTATATGAAAATAATAATAACTCTTAGCAATAAAAAAAATAATGTTATGTCACATTTTATTCAGTATAATGTTGTGATTATGCAGTCAGAGGTAATTTTTAAGGTCCTTGTTGAAGTTCTTAAAGTTTTTGCTAATATAAAGAATAGCAATTAAAACCTTTTTGTTTGATATGCAATTTATACTTTGTAATATCCATTCATATATTTTGTTCTTCCATTCCACCATTATAATCTATTATTTACAAAAAAGACACTATTTTCATGGATCTTATAAGACTTATATAGAAAAACAGCAGTATCTGAAATAAAAAAGACATAAAAAAATTATCTGTGCTGTGACATAATTATATAGCAATAAGAGCACTACCGATTAAAATAGAAATTGTTATTTGTATAGCTGTATATTTTTATGATCTATAACTGGTAACATACAAGGTTAATATTTATAGGAATTTTGTGAAGACAAAGATAAAGGATCAGCTCCACCAGCATTATTGTTGATTTTGTCCAAGTTGTGCATAGAATTTGAAGCTTCTACAATATCATATTTGGTAATGTAAAATTTTTCTGAAACACATTGTGTATTTTTCTTTTTTAAATTTATGTATTTTATCAACATGATAGATAAGTGAAAGTTTAGAGGTTTTCTTTATTGATATGTGGGTATTTTCCTGACATTTTCCCAAATTTTGGAACGTTGTTAAATTTGAGCAAAAAGTTTGAAATAGGATATTTTTGAATATCATTTAAAATATACTTAATGACCAAAATTAAGCCAATGTTATTCTTAAATGGGAATCTTCTATCAATATAACAAGGTGGTTATCACTTTTCTATGTTGTGTCATGTGTACTATTGTTTTTCTGTTTGTCTTTTTCATTTTTAGCCATGGCGTTGTCAGTTTGTTTTAGATTTATGAGTTTGACTGTCCCTTTGGTATCTTTCGTCCATGTAATATTTTATTCTACATTTACAGCTAACATTGACAGAAGAACAATTTATGATGACAGAAAGATTTCCTGTTACATCAGTTACAGATCTGTGTAATAATGCTAAAGATGCTGCACAAAAATTACTGAATCATTTTGTCAAAGTTCAAGGGTTGTCAATTTCACAGGTAAAATTATGTCTTCTTTACTGATTGCCAGTTTGAACAAATTTGTCAAAATTTTCTTAAAAAGTGTATATAAAAGAATTGGGTTGACCAAGCAAAATTGCTATTTATAAAATATCTTACTCAATGTTTGGTCTCAAAAGGTTAACCTCTCTTTTCATTTTAGATGTATTTAATCAGAGTTATGGTATTTTATTAAAAAAAAAAACATTTCAAAGCATATCTAATAATGAGTCAAGTATTTGTTTTTTTTTGTTGCTCCTAATTGGGTACCATTAACATGTGCTTTGCTTGTAATTTTAAATCTAAATCTTCATAGAAAAGATTGCATTTATTACAGTCAATACAAATATGTCACTAATTTCATCCAAATTTATATTTTAATCATAATTGTAGATGTTACGCAAGAGTGTAGAAACCAGAGATTGGTTAAATACAATAGAACCTCGTAATGTACGTGCTGTTATGAAACGTGTCATTGAGGATATAACAGCTATAGATGCTCAAGTTGGACAGCTTTATGAGGAGGGTGTTAGGAAAGAAAGAAGCAGTGATTCTAGTCGAAGGACACATCCACATAGTTATATGGGATCAGCTGCCTTGAGGAAAGGAGGACAGTGGAACTATGCTCCTAGGTAAAAAGAAGTCTTCCATCTAGGATATATTTAGAGTTAATCGTCCCTAGAATAAATCTTAACATTGAAAGGAAGTCTACCATACTCTAATTTGGTTGTCTGTCATCTCTTTTATGAGAGGATATTTCAAAATAATTTTAAAGACCTAGCTTTATTTTAAAGTGTAAAATTAAGCTGTAGTCCATGCATGTTTATACACTTAAAGATGCACTACAACATTTAATGCTCCAGCTATTATCTCAGCTTTCTGTTGAAAGAAGAAATATAAAAATAAGAAGTTGCAGTGTGATTGTCAATGAGACAACTTTCCATCAGAGACTAAATTACCTTAGAAGTTAGCAACTAATATACAGTATATTTTGAGCTTATTTGTCCTAGAAAATCACCAAAATTATGAAATTTTGTAATACAGCATTACTTTACTTTAGGGAATATCAGAATTACTTCTTTCTGAAAATATTTTAATATTAGTTTAGACTTTATAACAGTTTTTTACTGTGAAGAATTTAAAGTGATGTTAATAGGTTTATTACTTAAGCCATTAAAACTTTCAAGAACCTTTATTATATAAAACAACAAAGAGCTGAAGCATTAACCAGTTTAAAGATTGAACATGAAATACATATCCAAGTGAATATCTTCTTTGGTGAGCAGAATGCTCATTATGCTCTATAGCATTTTTGACCATTTACTGTCATTTTATGACTATGAGAAATGAAAACAATATATATGAAATGAAAATAATATACATGTAACAAAACTTTTATGTTCTATTAAAGAATATAAACCTCAGAGTATGTAGATTTTATATGGACAAGGGTAAAGTTAGAAGTTATCTTTCTCTGTCACAAAGTAGCTTTTAGTACTAAAATTAATAGCATAACTACAATACAAATCTTATGAGTCTCCAAATGTTAAGATTGTAATTGTATTTTCCTCTTACATGCATATCTAAGCTGTTTTTCTTTTTCCAGTATTGATAATAGTTTGATGAGTAATATACAGAAGCTGTTCTCTGAGAAGATAGAGATATTTAGTGCAGTGGAGTTCTCTAAGGTATCAGTTCTCACTGGTATTATAAAGATCAGCTTGAAGGTAATTAAAAAACAGTAGAATTAAGCATGATGATTGATTTGTATAAAAGACTTTTGAAGCGCATTGACAAAAAAATTATGACATCTTTCATGTTTGAGTGGGTGTTTATATTTTTTATAAGATGTGCATGCACTTCACACATATAACTCTTCTATATTGATAGAGACACACAGCAAAAGACTTTTAGCGAAAAACGTTTTCTAAAACACAAAAAAAAAAGTTTAAAGAAAATGATTTGATAATGGATCATACATTCTAAAATTCATAAGTGAATCAATGGTGATAATTAGTAATTGATCTGTATCATATCAAACAATATTTTGTAAATTGATGCCTGTTTTACTTAAGTTTTTGTGGGAAAATTTAGAAAAAAAATAATAATTCAACAATTAAACTAATCCATACTCTTCAACAAAAAGGCAAATTTGATTAAATAGGAATATTTCCAAATATTGAGATACAGAATATGAAATCATTTAAAACTAATGTGTTTATTTATTATTTCAGACATTCCTTGAATGTGTAAGGTTAAGAACATTTGGACGATATGGTTTACAACAGATACAAGTAGATACACATTACCTACAATTATATTTATGGAGATTTGTATCTGATGAAAAGTAAGATTTTATATTATTGGTAGTTTGGTAATTGATAGATCAGAAGTTGATTTTGTAGTAAAAGGTCTTGAGGATTTTTTATAATACATGTACAAAAAACGGATATCATCTTTCTGGAATGATTCTAGGACAAGGAGTGGTTATGTCAATTTTGTCAAGTCGAAATCATATTATATCACAATTGTGCTTGCTGTTAAGAAATGTATAAAAATCGTGCTAAATTTAAGTTTAATTGAATGAATTGTTTAAAAATATGAAATTACTTTAAAAACATAAAAATAAAACACTATAAATTTTATTTGTTTATAAAGCACTTTTCTAGATTTACCTTCAACAGGACCTGCTAAAAGCCAAACATTTGAAAGCCAAGGATTTATTATAAGTATATAAACATGTGATGAGCTATATGTCAAAGGGACCTAAGGTAAATTTTCTGTGAAGCAATTGGAATCCGAGTTTCTTTAATAATAATTTCTAAATTTATGAACAAACAAGAAAGGTTTGTTATAAATCATGTTAGTACCAAAGGGGAACTGCAGGGAATTTATGTCAGAAGTTTAAATTTATTCTGTTTTTCAGCCTTGTACAAGTATTATTGGATGAGATTGTATGTAGTACAGTACACAGATGTCTAGATCCAGCCATGATGGAACCTAGTGTTAGTATTTTATAAAATGATGTAATTTTCTGAAAGCTGCTGCCAATTCATACTTAAATAAATAACTTGTTGAATAAACATCACTAGAAGCTACGCATTAACAAACAAAACTAGCAAGGACACCATGTCTTTCTTTCATTATCATATTTCGATGTTTTGTAGTGAACTGCAAACATTAGGTGAAACCCTTATTTGACATGTACTAAAGTAGGCACAATATGAAAATACCTCACAGATATACAAAGATGTGGTATGAGTGCCAATAAGACAACTCTCCATCCAAGTCACAATTTGTGAAAAAAAACATCATATTCATTTTCAATGGAATTTAGTATTTATTTGGATAATATAGAATTGTATGGACACAGTTTATTTGACCATGTTTAAGTGTTGTTGTTAGTATATGTGAGACATAAGTGCTACCTATACTGGCATCACACACCTTATGATGGGTCTTCTCCTTATGTCAATTTTTTGGAAACTTGCACAATAGAAAATATTTTTTTTGACAAACTAAGCTCCCTTCTATTAGTCATGATATTGTAACGATAACCGAGCGGTCAAGCTTTGGTGTTAACTATAAATATTGGAACCCTTAGTGTGTTGCTATAAGACTGGAATATATGAACTAAAGTTATAACTGGCGACTGTTCTTTGGTAACGTGGTATTCGGGTAGATCTACAGTTGGTTCTGTATAGGTTTTGTGGTACGTTGTGGTATTCTGATAGATCTTAGTTTGGTTCCGTTTAGGTTTTTGTAAGAATAACAGACTCGTCGAATAAAAATCAACTTGTATTTTATACGTGCAATAAATATCAGCAATTCGTAGACATAATAAATAACTTAAGTAACAGGATTCTAGTTTAACAAATAAATACCTTACTTTATTAGAATATCGTAAAGAAAATGGATAGCGGAACTATAATACATAAATACCTAGAAAGTTTACGAACAAGACAGTTTGGTAATCGGCAAATGGTAACGGAAATTCAATGTCAAAAGATAACGTTTCTCTCGAGAAGTTATTCTCTAAATACAACTTGTTATGGAACTAACAAGCCAACATTCTACGGAAAAAGTCTGGTTATTACTTAATCGCTTGGAATTAGCGTGTGTCACTTGCCCAGGGTAAAGTCGTACTGAAGCCTTTTTGGCTTGCTCCAATGTATTTATACTATGGTAAAATATTACCTAAATGGTTTACCATTTACCAGTGGTGAAAAATACCTAAACTACCAAAACCGGAATTGGTAATTACCAAAATAATGTTCGGAACGATTGGTAAACGTTTATGTACTTCATTTGACATGAACAATCGAGGGGAGTTCCGAATATAAATTCAAAACATGGACGTTAAGAATAATAAAAAGTTAACAATGTTTACACAAAGTTGTACAAGAAATATAAAATAAAAACAGTCAATAAACGGTAAGGTTTTAACAACATCATCACACAATTTTAGGGAAAACAAGTTCCATTTCAAAGAACCCCCATTTCGTTACACTCTCCCCACCTTTGAAAAATAATGTTTGTCCCCAAACATGAATAGCCTTTCCCTCAAATTTAAAACACGTTCTCCAATATTTTTCATTTAAAATATTCTATAACATACATATTCAAAATAATAAAACAAATATAATACAATCTTCTGAGTTTTCATTGTTCTTTTTCGTCTTCCCGCAAAGTTTGACTTCCGCACAGTTCTTTATGATCCTTTAATTTTGTAAATGTTTATATAGCACCAACATCTCTTCTTCCCATAACGATTGTTCATAAAAACGAGTTCTGTTTATTTTAACGAATGTTTATAGAGCACAGACATATCTTCTTTACTTGACAAATGTTCATAAAACACCAATACATCTTCTTCTCATAACGAAAGTTCATAAAATGTGAGTTCTGTTATTTCGACCAATAATTATATAGAGCACTGACGAATCTTCTTCACTACACGTTCTAGACGAATGTTCATTAAGCAGCAACACTTCTACTTCGCGTTATGAATGTTCTCACATCCGAAATAATTCAGTGTATTTTGACAAATGTTTATAGAGCACCATCAAATATTCTCTGTGGGACGAATGTTCATAGAGCACTATTGTATGAATGAATTTCCTGAAAACAAGCTACATATTTAAACAATCAACAAATGTACACAATATCAATAAAAATCTGAAATAGAATTGACACTTAAAAAAAAACTCTTTCCCTTATCCAATATACACATGGACTTTTATTTTAAAAAAATCAAACTCAATAATCATTGATACAAGTATATCTATGTCAGCAATAATGAGACACGATACCGAATATTTATTAGACGGTGTTGGTAATACAGCAGTCCCCATCGTCATAACTACGCTTCCATTAGTCATACAGGGGTATCCCACTACGTGTATTGGTTAACACTGTCTTCACAATCTTGGAAATGGTATTATTCATGGATGAATAACAAATAATAAAAAAACTACCCACATACAATGGACCTGGTATCAATCAAACAATTTAATTCTATGTCAAAAACATTGACAATTACATATAAACTATCAGTATATATTTATCTGACTCAATTTTTCAAAATTATTGAACTCTCCTATAAATCATAATTATTCTCAGCTAAAACTTGGTACTCAGTTTCAGTAACTAATAGTTTCCCCGACCAGTCATTTGGTCTACCACTTTTATTTGAATTAATATATGGAATTTTTGAAAGACGACCTGAAATGTCACCAATTTGTTCAGACAAATAAATTTCCCTATTTAAATAAAAATTATTATATTTATTTACAGCACGGACTGGCTTAGTGACGTAATTTACGTCTATTGTTTTGGAAGGCTTCGTACTCAAGAGCTACTTGAATGGCGTTATCAATATTTTTTGCTTTGGCCTGGAAAATAGCCCATTCCATGTCAGCATCATTAAGGGAATCAATAAAACAATCACGTGCTAAAAGTTCCTTAACCTCCATTGGAGCTGATGGATACGCTAATCTTACTAGACGTTTAATGTCTTGGCCTAATACAGGTATTTGTTCCGTGCGACCGCGTATTTTACTTTTCATTTGCGCCCGGTACATTTCTGCTTGGTTTTCTGGTTGAAAACGTGACGCTAAAGCGGCAGTCAGTTGTACAAAATTGGTCCGCATCTCTGGTCTTAAATTGGTTAAAATACTTTGGGCGGAACCTCTTAAGCTAGTAGCTAATTCTAAAGCTTTCTCTAGTTCAGACCATTTATTAATTGATGCAATTAATTCAAACTGAACTAAATAGTCTTCCCAATTACCCTCCCCATCAAAAAGTGCTGGTTTCTTTTTGTAACAGTTTGTATTTTGAAAGTTTATATCATAATCACACTCAAAATTTGGTTTATTGCTAATGCCAGAATAATTTAAATTACTGGTCATTTCATCAGTACGGTGTTCATGGTCGGTCCTGTTAACCCCAACTCTGAATCGTCCGCGGGACGTCAAAGGTAATGCTTGGTACGTTGCCCCCATATTATGGAGTACGCCCCGGTCCAAAGTCCTAGGTAAATCTCCCGAATCCCATCTGGATTCACAAGACGTTGCGCCTCGTCTTGTATTCCCGGAGTCTCCCTCAGCAGAACACTTTGCCTCTGCAGTAACCTCTGCCCCGGCATAACCCTCTGCTATAATAGAACCCTCTGCTTTCTGACTCCAAAACCCATACCTAGACCTGGCAGCATGGTTATAAAGAGTGCTTGACTCTTCACCAAGATTCTGTTTTACCGGCCACGTCGCATTTGGTTCCAAATGCACAACCGTTGCCCTATTTGAAACTTCCTTATTTTTCGCTTGGTCAATGGCCACTTTCGTTGATGGTGATAGACCTCCTGACAATGGCCTTTTGTCAGTATGGTGTATACCATCCTTTTCGTATCTATCTGTATTCTCTTGTGAGGGCCATTGATCTTGGTTCACTCTTATGCTTATCTCTCCGGTCGGCGTCAGATCATGGAATATTTCACAGGACCGAGATCGGGGGAGTACTGGTCTACCCTGGGCAGTTAACCTAGGTGTTTCAAATCTATTTTCCGCGCTATCCATTTTACTTATTTTATCTATGCCTTATCTTAAAGTTTTATTCAACTTATTGTAAGAATATAAAAATGTAGGTACATCCCACCGCTGCCACCACTGTAACGATAACCGAGCGGTCAAGCTTTGGTGTTAACTATAAATATTGGAACCCTTAGTGTGTTGCTATAAGACTGGAATATATGAACTAAAGTTATAACTGGCGACTGTTCTTTGGTAACGTGGTATTCGGGTAGATCTACAGTTGGTTCTGTATAGGTTTTGTGGTACGTTGTGGTATTCTGATAGATCTTAGTTTGGTTCCGTTTAGGTTTTTGTAAGAATAACAGACTCGTCGAATAAAAATCAACTTGTATTCTCAGATCTGCAGTGACATCACAACATGTAACTGACCAATCAATGATTAGAATTTGTGTTATATAAACAATGTTGAGAGGTGATGCGGATAAGAATCCTCTTGATTTTCCATAGACTTCAATGCAAATTAATTTAATTGATATATATTGACACCAGTTGAATCTAGTAATTTTACTCACTTAATATTTTTAAAGACACTATATAATATCTCCATTTTGATTTTTATCATACTATATCCTCTGATTAAAAAATAATCAACAACATAAATAATCAGTTATCACCTTCAAATAGATGAAAAATCTAGAGGAATCCTATCTCCATCACCCCTTGAAAAATTTAAATGCCAGGATGTCCGGATCTGAGAATTTTATACGTGCAATAAATATCAGCAATTCGTAGACATAATAAATAACTTAAGTAACAGGATTCTAGTTTAACAAATAAATACCTTACTTTATTAGAATATCGTAAAGAAAATGGATAGCGGAACTATAATACATAAATACCTAGAAAGTTTACGAACAAGACAGTTTGGTAATCGGCAAATGGTAACGGAAATTCAATGTCAAAAGATAACGTTTCTCTCGAGAAGTTATTCTCTAAATACAACTTGTTATGGAACTAACAAGCCAACATTCTACGGAAAAAGTCTGGTTATTACTTAATCGCTTGGAATTAGCGTGTGTCACTTGCCCAGGGTAAAGTCGTACTGAAGCCTTTTTGGCTTGCTCCAATGTATTTATACTATGGTAAAATATTACCTAAATGGTTTACCATTTACCAGTGGTGAAAAATACCTAAACTACCAAAACCGGAATTGGTAATTACCAAAATAATGTTCGGAACGATTGGTAAACGTTTATGTACTTCATTTGACATGAACAATCGAGGGAGTTCCGAATATAAATTCAAAACATGGACGTTAAGAATAATAAAAAGTTAACAATGTTTACACAAAGTTGTACAAGAAATATAAAATAAAAACAGTCAATAAACGGTAAGGTTTTAACAACATCATCACACAATTTTAGGGAAAACAAGTTCCATTTCAAAGAACCCCCATTTCGTTACACTATTATGGCACAATATACCAACATAAAAGTTCTTCAATAAAATAAACTTATGATTATATACTTGGTACTAAGTACAATACAATTAAGAATGGAAATGGGGAATGTGTCAAAGAGACAACAAACCAACCAAAGAACAGAAAACAGCCCAAGGTCACCAATGGGTCTTTAACACAGCAAAAAAATCCTTTACCCAGAATCAAGCTTCAGCTGGTCCAGAAACAAAAATGTGTACGAGTTCAGCAAAAATGAATGTCACACTAAACTCAGTACCATTTGAATACTTGCAAACTCATTTTATGTGTTATACATGTGCAATTTTTCTGTATCATCCTTCCCTGATGATATCTATATCAGTTGCAGTTTCAAAGGCTTTATCAAAACTCATAATCTGTATCACGTTATATATATAATAGAATATGTTTTAATTATATAATAGAATGTATATGATATGGCTTTTTCACTCTATCAACCCTAACAATAGCAGAGCCCTAGAGATTATATTGGTGTCATAGGTTGATACATGTGTGATTTTAAAAAAAGGCTGTAAACTCTTCTCTATCTATTCCATGCTTTATTTTCAATATACACTTTATAGTCAATGTTAATTTTATGCTTTATTTTCTATTTTAGGTTATTGACCTTATATGTGAAAGAGGATAGACAGAAGAATAGAGGAGAACTGTTGTGAAAATGGAAGAACATTTGCATTACTCTACATTAACTTATTACACATAGCTGTTTTGTGATTCAAATGATATTTATTAACAGAATTCAATAAATTATTTTATGCAACTCTATGTAGGTTATATGGTATTTATCCCCTAGAAATCAGTAAAGAGGTTAAAGAGATAGGATCTGGCTGTCTTTCTGGAAGACTTTTTGGAATTTGAAAAAAATGATTATGCAACAGTTTATGTAAGGTTATTGACCATATAATTTGGCGAGAAAGATGCAAATAGAATAACTGGTGGAATTGTAAACTGTTGTTCTGACAGCTATGATTCCCAAGAATTCTCAGAAAATTTTGGCAAACCAATTTGGAGTTATTGTACCTGAATTGTCTACTTTTATTTAGTAAATATCTATTAAAAAGAACAAAAAACCAAAAAAATAAACCAATGAGAGCAAATCTAACAATGGTCAAATTTGTCAGCAGGTTTGTGTCAATATCCTACTGAATTCTCAAGAAATCTGACCACATTTTATATAATAAACCCTCAAATGACAATTTATTGCAAAGCTCACAAGATTTTGCAGAATTTTATTGAACAAGATTTAGAAAATAAAAATTACATAGGCTTATTAATAACCGACAACATGTGTTTACCAATGTCACAAGACTCGCAACCATAGATTAATTTTGTATATACAAATCAAGATTTACAGAAATTCCTGGAAATGCAGATGGATTAAGACTGGATATTTCATCATGGTATGGATCTCCTCATGTCCTCTCATCACCAACCTTGTAAATACAGACAGTCAAAATGCCAACTGAGTCAAACACAGTTTCCAATTGAAAATATATCAATATTTATATTTATTTTTGTCCAAGGAATATTGAATTTTGTTTGATTGTTTTCCTGGCAGAAGTCTACTTTTGTATTATCTGCACAAAAAGTTTATAAGAGCTTTACACTGAATTTAGTACAAGGCAAATAGTACAAGGACAACAATGAACTTATGTTTAAAAAAAATAACATAAAAATGAGGCTAAGAAGATGTGAGGTACACATTAATGAGACAGAAACCCCAAAACACAGAAAATGAAAAAAAAACAACCCATGATTTGTTTATGACATTAGAGTGAAGGAAGAGAAGCTGTCTTTATCAAATTTTATCAGACTTTATAATCATCTTCATTTCTGTGATGCCACAAAGGAAGAAAAGCATGCATAGCAACATATGAGTAATTAATGTGCAAAAAATCTCCATGGCCCAGTTCTAAATCCAAATATAAAATGATTGTTCCCTTATTCTGTTTTTATATGACCGCAAACAATTTTATGGTCATATATTGGTATCACTTTGTCTTTTTCCGAAGACATTCGGTTTCCAGACAATAACTTTAGTATAAGTGAATAGAAATCTGTGAAATTTAAACACAAGGTTTATAACCACAAAATGTTGGGATTGATTTTGGAGGTTATGGTCTTAATCATTTAGGAATAAGAATCCAAAAAGTATAAGTGAGGTAATCCAAACAACCTTTTAATTACCTCCCTTACACTGCTTTCAAATTATGTATAAAGAAATGTTGTAATGTCTGGAGATGATTAGCTGTCAATTTATTTGTAAAAGTTGAATAAGGTAAGGAATATAAATTTTTAGCCATGATAATGTATGTCCTTTTCTATTATTAGACTCTTATGATGTATTTAAATGGGTAATTATGGTTGCAAACTCCATTGGAAATTTGAATTAAGATTATGACCATATCTTGAGGGAAAGAATTTCCTGGGGAGGGAGTGTAATTTTTTCTCATTTCAGATTATAGAATCTGTAAATATGAAACAACATAATGTATTGCACAAAATAAAAAATCAAGGGGGATCAACTTTATTATTTTTTTTTGGGGTTGGGGGGGGGGGGGGGTAGGCAATTCGACACAGCATAGTGTATTGCACAAAAGCAAAAAATTAAATATTGATTCAAGTCATATAACTAATTTTAAGTTCTTTGACTACAGTTATTCTGTGTCAGAAACCTTTTATGTGTCAAACTTAATTACAATCCAAATTCAGACCTGTTTTAAGCGTGAATATTGTGTCCATTTTTGCCCAAAATGTTCAGTGTTGAACCTCTGCAGTTGTATCCAGCTGCGCTTGGCGAAGCATTTTATTAATCAATTTTTATGCCATCGCTGTGGCACTTAAACGTATACACAACACATATTACCACAAAAGATAGATCAGGTTCCAATTAGATGGCATTACTTTTACTGTTCATGAGTTATACCCCTATGAAAACATAAATATTTCTAAATTTTTCATATCAATTTCGTATTTTGGTTTGTCTCATAAAACTTAAATTTAAAATCAATGTTTAGTACCATAAAACACATTTCAAGTTAGAAATTTGGTGGCATCACTTTTATGGTTCATGAGTTATGACCCTTTATAAACATAAAAAATGATGATTTTTTCGTTTCCTTTCTCCAACTTTAGTTTGCCTCGACCAAATCTTACACAATGCTAATAATTAAAAAACAGTTTAAACTACATGAATCTTTCATCTGTATGTGGAAGTTGACATGTGCATATATACAAGCAGGAGCATCTGTGGCCCATAGACACAATCTCCATGATTTAAAATTATTCATTATTAATATAACAGACCGTTTTTGTATGAACTTATATAATTAGATCTCTTGCAGAGATTTTGTCAAACAAACGTTAAAGATTTTTTTGATATTTCTCAGTGTTTGCAGGTGAGACAAGTGATCCTATAAGGTAAGATAAAATTAGATAAGAACAATTTATTTTGATTGGGCATTAGTCAAATATACATAAAGAAAGACAACAGTAGTATACCGCTGTTTAAAAAGTCATAAATCCTTGGACTAAAAACAAAATCGGGGTAATTAACTAAAACTGAGGGAAAGACATTAAATATAAGAGAAGAACAACGACACAACATTAAAATGTAACACATACACACAGAAACGGACTAAGCATTAGACAAAATCCTATGAGAATAACAAATATAACATCAAAACCAAATACATGAATTTGGGATAGATAAGGACTGTGACACGTCTTATAGTAATGTGAATTCACACTCAAAAATAAGAGAAAACAAACGACACAACGGAAACACAACGTTAAAATGTAACCCACTGAGAAACGAACTATGATATAACAATGGCCATATTCCTGACTTAGTACAGGACATTTTTAAAGGGAAAAAATGGTGGGTTGAACCTGGTTTTGTGGCATGCCAAACCTCCCTCTTTTATGGCCATGTGAAATATAACATTAAAATGACAACACAGCTTTACAGGACTACAATATAAATAAATAGGAGAACACAATTGACAAAGAAACACACGAAAAATAACTAACAAAAAGCAACAAGTTTAAAATTTTTATATGCCAGAAGTGCATTTTGTCCACACAAGACTTATTAGTGACGCCTAGATACAAAAGTTTGAAAGCCGAAACAAGTACAAAGTTGAACAGCATCGAGGACCAAAAGTTAAAAAAAAGTTGTGCCAAAAAAGGCCAGGGTTTTCTGTTAAGTACCAGAACATCCCTATTATTTAGAATAATTTATACTTTTGCAAACAGTAAATTTTATAAAATGACTATACAAAAGATGTACATGATAAAACTAAAGTATTAACTAATAATAATTACAGGAAACAACTGAAATACATTACATAACCCGACAAAATGCAACACATCCAAATAAGTTTAAACCTCAACGTCAAGTGACGTCATATTAGAGAGTGTAAAAAATGACAAAAAAATGACGTCACATTTGAATTTGTAAAACAGATCATCAAAAAATGAAAAATTACGTCACATTTGAATGAATAAGATATACAACACTAAGGAGCATTTGACAAAGTATAAAAACATAAAAAACATTAAAACAGTCTAAGATGTATACAACATGTAATACATTGTTGAATCTCACACATAGCATACAATAAAAAATTGAGCAGCAAATTTAAAATGAGGTATAAAAGCATGTTTTACCGATATAAAAGTTTTTTTGTTTTTCTTTTAATTCAGACAGGAACATATATATTAACAGTTAGATATACTGTTCCCAGATTTAGATTAAAATGTAGTTACTGTTTAGATAAATATATTACTTTTTATAAAAATTAAATCACAAAAGTTCAGTACTATGGTATACGCTTCGAGATCTATAAATTTCAAAGAAAAAAATCGACATCGACGACATTGATTACCAATTTTTTAGAAACTAAAATTTCAATTTATTAGATTTCATGTAGAAATGATTTCAACAAAGAAAATTGTAGTTTAAATGTTGCAATTCATCATAGATTCTTAGATTGCAAGTAAATAAAGGCATATTTAAAGAATTTGATATTACTGTCAGACGCTAAATCCGGAAATATTTCAGGGTTGCGGGTATCGGTTTTTGATTACCCATGCATCCGACACATCCGTTCATAAACAAGAGGTTTCTTTTTATTTCACATTTTCAGAGATACACAACCAATAAAGAATGCCAAGAAGTCGATCTCGATCTCCAAGAAGAGGTAATATTACCGTTGTCCACACTCATCGAGAGAAGCTCTACTGTGATTGTCGAGTTTGACATATTTATACTTTGTTATTGCTAGGATTTCAAAATCCGTAACAGGAGAGCGCCATGCTTTTCGATACGTAATTACTTCGTCTCCTCTGTGACTTGAACACAAAACCTGTGTGTCTTAAGGCAATGCTCTAACTAACTGAATCCGGGTCCGTGCGCCCTGATTCTGGTTCGCCCTAGTTTCTGTTCGCCCTAATACCTGTTTGCCCCGAGTCCGTTCGCTCTGATTTTATTTTTTAGTATAGTGTTGCGTTGTGTGTATATAATTGAATGTGTTGAAGTCAGTCTACAATTTCGCCTATTATTTACGATGTTCATGTTAACTTGTCTAAAGCTAGCTGCTATACTAAGTTATCAGTTTCAGTACATTTCAGGACTACAAGATATTGTGACTTCAAGGTATTTAGGACTAAGTTTGTATCTGTATGTAATTATGTTACTAGGAAATATAAGTTTCTGTGAATTTCAGCACTGCATTGTATTTTTAAATGTAAAACAACTGAAGACTAAATTATTTGTATGTAATTATTCTAATTTGAATATGTTGAAGTTTACATTCACCGAATATTTATTTATGATGTATTCTGTGGTACTGCTATTAGGAAATAAGTTTCTCGGAATTTCAGCACTACATTGTATTTTTAAATGTAAAACAACTGAAGACTAAGTTGTTGTCTTGCTGCTACGAGGATAAGTTTCTGTGAATTCAAAGACTACAAAGTATTTGACATAAAACAAGACAATTTATATAACAATCAGTGATATCAAAGGTTTCAAATGACACCTAATCGGCAATCAAAATTCAATCAACAGTAATTAAAAGTAATTATAAAATAAAGTGTAACAATGCAGCCAAAAATTTTATTTAATTAATATAAATTTCAAAAATGAATTTGGCAAATATTCTGTATTTAACTTTTAATAGATATACATAAATTTTAATATATATAATTATATTTCCTTCATTGATGTAACATATACATATTATAAATGAATATAGGGCGAACGAACCCAGGGCGAACGGACTATCATGGCGAACAAACTCAGTGCGAATGAACCTAGGGCGAACAGGTAATCAATGCGAACGATCCCGATACCTAACTAACTGAACATTTGTCATTTGATAAGGGAACCAATCCTGTCACACATGATAATTTATCTGAGCATGCCAATTTTTAGTCCAAATAATTAAGCGGTTTCAATATGGCTTTATTTGATAAGGGAAACAATCCTGTCACAAATGATAATTTACCTGAGCATGCCAATTTTTAGTCCAAATAATTATGCCGTTTTAGTACGGCTTTTTGATACAAAATTTGGACGCCTTCCTGAAGTCACAGCAAAATCAAAAATAGCCTTTCTAGATGGCACAATTGTTTGGACAAACCAATTTTATGAAACCTTGCATCTGTGTTTTTTTTTTATCTTCATTGGATACGATGTCATATCCTCAGACATTTAATCATTCAGCTTGCTGTTTGGTGTTGCCCAAGGTTCTGTGTTGAAGACCGTATATCGGCCTGTGGCATAATAGCTATATATAAAGTCAACCAGTTCCAACCCATGGCCGCTTACCAGAAGAAGAAAAAAGAGAAGACCAATATCTGCAAGGTAGTTTTTGATGAAGCTGAAGTCTTATCAACTTGAAACTAAGTACACATGTTTCCTATGATACGATCTTTACAATGTTAATGCCAAATTAGAGTTTTTGCCCCAATTCCATGGTCCACCATAGAGAATGGTAGTGCGAGTGGGGCATCTGTGCACAATGGACACATTCTTTTCTAAAATACTAATTGTGATTTGGATGTAGAGTTGTCTCATTGGCACTCATACCACATATTATATCTACAAATGTAAATGTATGTACAATGTACTACATGTACATTGCATGTGTATCAAGGTTAATACATGTACATTCTTTATAATTTTGGACTTCCTTTACAATTTCTGTGATCAACTAAGCTAGTTCTTCAGCACATTTTATCTTTGTAAAGCTATAGCAAGGTAGAAGTTTCCAAAATTTAATTGTATTTGGTAGGAAGCTGAATTTCAAGGTGGAGGCTAAGGGCTTGGTTAAATTTCAGAGAAAGTGATACTATACATGTACATAACAGGCTATTATTTAAACTTGGAATTATTATTTATTATGGAATTTTCAAAATTTCTTGTGCTGGAAATTTCTAATAAATTCCATGTTCATTCTGTACTGCATTGGTCTGTGCTGCACACAACACTTTCTTTTACAAAGAAGATAGTACATTTTCAATAGAATGTACTGTGCCGCGCACAACACTGTCTATACAAAATACATTATATGTAAAGTGTAATGAACCACTCAAAACATTATTATACCAAATACACATGGAATTTATTAAATATTTCCAGCACAGAAAATTTAGCAAATTCCATAATTAAAAATAATTCCAAGTTTAAATAATAGCCTGTTACATGTTCTTTGTTGTTCTTAGTGGTCATGGCGATTATCTGTTGGTTGTTTGGCTAGATACTACATGTATTTGCAATATGTATTCAGGCTGATTACACAGAGCCCTCTTATCACCAATAAAATCTGTCTGCTTTCGAAATTGATTATAAAACATGCTCCTTGGGCCATAAAAAGAATAGGTTTGTTTGCCCTAACACTACATACCCAGAAAAAAGCTGCCTACTCCAAATCTTTTATTGTCTTGATTTGAAGAAGTTTTTTTTTTTAATCAGATATGCATGAAGACTAATAAACATACGTAACTTCAAATTTTTTTTGTGTGAAAAAAGCAGAAAATGCCTACCTACCTACCCACTGTCTCAACCTTTGGGTAGGGTTTGGGCAAACCAAAATTTTTTTAAGTGTGGCCTTGTTGATATTTTAACCTGAAATAGACAATTTTAAGAAGTATTGGCCATACATTGTATATATACATATGGTTCAGATAGAACTACAATGTTTGATGTTTAAACAGTTCTATGGTCAAACAGAATCAGCTGTGATTCATGACTTTAAAAAATGCCCTTGAAAGAATTCAGTAAAATCAGAGAACTATATACTAGTGCTGAATTTTTATGCCTCACCTACAAAAATAGAGGGGCATTATGTTTTCTGGTCTGTGCATCTGTCTGTCTGTTCGTTCGTTTGTCCATCTGTCCCACACTTCAGGTTAAGGTTTTTGGTCAAGGTAGTTTTTGATGAATTTGAAGTCCGATCAACTGGAAACTTAGTACACATATGCATGTTCCCTATGATATGATCGTTCTCATTTTAATGTCAAATTATAGTATTAACCCCAATTTCACTGTCCAATGAACATAGAAAATGATGGTGCAAGTGGGGCATCTGTGTTTAAACACACTCTTGTTTTAACATATTCTTACATACATTTGTACATGTACAACTTACATGAATGAATACAAATATCCAGGGTTTCTGCTGGTGATCGCCATTTTAAAAAGTTGTGGCAATTAAAATCCATTATTTGTGAAAGAATTTGGTGAAAAAATTATAACCATTTGTCTTAGCCATCTTGTTAACTTTTTTCGGGTTTCTCGGATTTGCCTAATCAGACATTACTTGGAATTCACCTTGACTTGTTATGATTTTGACAAAAATCAATAATCAGCTGATTGCATTTTATAGCTGTAGGCAACAATGGACTAATTAATAAAGGTGTGGATTGTAAAACTGTGATTGTATTATTTTACAAAATGATTTGCATGAATGGCGTCACATGTCACTTAAAGGATTTATTTACAACTTTGCAACACACGTGTTGGAAGAAAAGTTTAACAACTTCTCTTTTTCTATTAACAATCAATGGTCCAGAAAATAAAACTGTTGTTATGATGAAACTGTTCAAAAGCAAGAAAAATCTCCAACTTTAAACTTTATCCTTCAATTTTGATAGAAGTAATTGATTTGGAGTGGGTACACATGTTTCAAGAATAGTTTGACGTCTCAACTTTTTTCTTTATACATGTATGATTGTCCTGAAAAGAAAACTATTGCTACAATGAAATATATTCAGTATTAAGAGAAATCTCTGACTTTATTGTCTTTATCTTTCATCTAGATGTGAAAATATATATTTGATAAACTTATTGAAGATGAATCTCATCTTCCCAAAAGTCACAAGTGATAATTTCATGATCTACATGTATATTGCAATTTTTACAGTATGTTTTGAAAAGTAAATGTGTTTGTTCATTACTACATTGATTAAAAAATGAGAAGAGTAGAACCATCATAGACAACAATTGGGCAAACTGCTATTTTTTGGTTAGATAGAAAGAAAGTGTTAAAGAAAAATATGTTGTTTAGTTGGTGAAAATAAAATTGAAAGTGGTGAAAAATATATTGTTTTGGAGAAAGGGGCGGCGAAAACGAAAATTGACCCAGGTGTAATCCTGAAATGTGTACCTGTATGTAAATGTAGATGTAGCAAGGATGAAAAGTCAAACCATTACAAATAATGGCTGATACTGACAGGATGGACTACTCTTGTTTAATTTACAACCTTATTGATACAAATGTGTTAATAAAGTAATACATTGTACTAATTATGTCACTTAATAAATGTTTATTTTAATGTACAATATGTAAGTTTAAAAAAAAAAACAAGCTAAGAAACTTGAAGGACATATATGTGTTCTCACAAACATGACTTTGCCACATTTTCTATGTGTCTCGAAAGTCAGGAACCTGTCATGATCATTCAGTGGTATTTTAAGTTGCTGTCTGTCATATTTGTTTTTTTCCTATTTTTTTTCAACATGAATTAGGACTTTTGGTTTCTTGTAATTCTTTGACATTTTGTCATGTCAGGGGTTTTTGTAGATTGCTAGTCTATATTGTATCACAACCTAATCTTACAAAGCTTCTTACATCCACATCTCTGGTGGATATATAGTTGTCTGACTCTCCTGAGCGTTTAACCACATTCTTATTTGTATATGGATACTAGTACTGATAAAAAAAATATTTGCAATATTTTCATATTCAATTTTAGACTTTATATTATAAGGGATTCTTCATAAGAAATAACATGAAGTTATATACTATTGTATAAGACTACGATACTTAACCATGGAGACATCTAATAAATACTAAAGCATGAATATGTATAATAATTATAAAAAAATTAAAAATACAGTTATGAGAGCATTTGCTTCTTGTATAAAGTCTTGGATTGAAGAAGCTGTACAGAGGTTTTCTCAAAGCAATTTGTTTAATTGTCTTGTGTTTTTATGCGTCAATTAGTTTCAGTATGCATTGAATGCATATGTTACAAGGGAAATCACCCAATGAAATTTAAAGAATATTGCATTTGATACTGAAGTTATTTCCCTTTCTCTGCTTATTTTATTTATTATTATGATTTCAGAAAGAAAAAGATCAAGATCTAGAGACAGAGACAGAGAACGACATCGTAAGAATTTTGAGTTAATAAAAGTTAAACTGAAATTACTGACCTAATATATATATTAAGTTTTGTAAAATTGTAACAACAAATTGTGACATGTATGGCCCATTGGATACCCCATATCTGTTCTGTTCTATTTTATTTGTGTTAAAAGTTTTTATGTAATATTTAAAGCTCACAATTATATCTTTTACGGTAAGTATACTATCTATTTATACTAAATATATTATTGCTCAGAGTATTTTTCGTGCCAGTCATGCTTCAGTGATTCCCTAAATAGTAAACTAAATTTTTGCTTTGAAAAGTGGGGTGGGGGGGGGGGGGTCCAGGCCTCAATCTGTATCTGTTTAAGGTAGTTCGGGGGTTTTTAAATTTTCGCGCCGTCTGCGTATATAGACATTAAGCTTTACAGTATGAAATAATGAGCAACTTCTGTCATTTATTTTGCTCTGAAAATTCAATCAAAGTGTTTTTTGGTCAATTTTTCCTATATTTCCATATAACCTATTTGCACTCATTTTCAGAGGTCAAAATATCTCTTAGATGGCCGGTGACCCCCATTTTTTTTGCATTTTTTCATTTACAATACTTCAATGTTAAATTTCAGAAAGTAAAAGAAAATTCTGTCATTTTTGTCGAGCCTGCGACTTTTGTCGCAGAAAGCTCGACATATGGATAGTGATCCGGCGGCGGTGGCATTAGCTAACTTCTTAAAAGCTTTATATTTTAGAAGGTGGAAGACCTGGATGCTTCATACTTTGTATATAGATGCCTCATGTTACGAAGTTTCCGTCAGTCACATGTCCAATGTCCTTGACCTCATTTTCATGGTTCAGTGACTACTTGAAAAAAAAGTTAAGATTTTTTGTAATGTTAAATTCTCTCTTATTATAAGTAATAGTACTATATTTGGTATGTGCGTACCTTGCAAGGTCCTCATGCCCGTCAAACAGTTTTCACTTGACCTCGACCTCATTTCATGGATCAGGGAACAAGGTTAAGTTATGGTGGTCAAGTCCATATCTTGGATACTATAAGCAATAGGTCTAGTATATTCGATGTATGGAAGGACTGTAAGGTGTACATGTCCAACTGGCAGGTGTCATCTGACCTTGACCCCATTTTCATGGTTCAGTGGTTATAGTTAAGTTTTTGAGTTTTTGTCTTTTTTTCTAATACTATATGAATAGGTCAACTATATTTGGTGTATGGAAATATTTTATGATCTATATATCAGTCGCGCAGGTTTTATTTGACCTTGACCTCATTTTCATGGTTCATTAAACAGTGTTAAGTGTTTGTGTTTTGGTCTGTTTTTCTTAAACTATAAGCAACAGGTCAACTATATTTGTTGTACGGAAGAATTGTTAGCTGTACATATCTGCCTGGCATGGTTTATCATGTTTATCTGACCTTGACATCATTTTCATGGTTCATTGGTCAATGTTTAGTTTTCTTGGTTGATGTTAAGTTTATGTGACAGTTGTAATAAAGCTTTATATTTAGGACTATCAACATAAAATCAATGATTAGGAAAGAAGGCGAGACATTTCAGCGTGTGCACTCTTGTTTTTCTATACCCCTGAACTACCTTAATACAGTATCCTGTACTTTGTGCAAACAGATATGCTATAGCTATAGCTGTTAAATGCTGTGTCTTTTGGTCTCTTGTGAAGAACTTTCTTATTGGCAATCATACCACATCTTTTTTATGTGTCATTAAACAACTTCAAACTTTTCCAGCCCCCAGATTATCAATTTTATTTTATATATGACACTGTTGAATTATTCCAGGGATTAATAATTTTGAGGCACATTATCATTATTATATCATGGCACCTTTCCAAATTAATATATTATACATTGTATAAGTAAATAATAAGTTGCATGGGAAGTGTAACTCCACCTCATGGTGCCTTTTAATTTTATTGTTAAATATGTATTGAAAAATGTTGTCTTTTCTCTTTCATTAAAAAGCAGATGTGAAATGCACAGAATAGCCATAATTCATAATTATAAAATGATTGATTTAAATGTTTATACTTATAACGAAAAGACCACAATTAACTTTTGATATGCCTATCACCATGACTATAATTTACATATACATTTAATTTCAATGGAGTATTAAGAGGAAGATCTCTTTAAGATATGTCTACTTTTGAACACCTGCCTCTCCCCAGAAATTACTAATTACACCATTCTATAAGATATATTTTTGTACTAAGCTGTTATTAATATATTTGATATGATTTATTGGTTTGTTTTAAATTTTATCATATGCACCATGTAGGTCTTATCTTCTTTTGTTGGTTGTTTAGTTTTATTCCTTGTGTTCATTTCTCAATTTGAATTGCACATTTGGCTTTGTTTTCAACCAAGCAAGTTAGATATATATGTCAAACAATTTTATTTAAGTATTTGATGATTTTTTTGTTTTTTTATAGGAGTGTAAAAGTGAGCACATTTCTAGTGAAGCATAGAAGAGCTTCATACAAAAAATGTGTGCACATTCAACACAATTACACCCTGTATCATTACGAAAAAGAAGCATGTAAGAAAAAAATAAAACACTTTTTTGTATGAGGTTGAAACTAGCATGGGGAAGGGCTAGGTTCTACCGAGTACAAAAAAGTTTATATTTTTATGACATTGATCTAATATTGTTTTTATACTGCAACTTAAACTAATACATTGATAGCTTTTCAATCATAACACAGATATCAAACTTATTTTCCTTTAATGAACCCCTGATTGTGTAGAAAGTGTTCCATGATGAAATTGACATTATACAAAATATAGCTATGTTACTATATTTAGGAAATAAACACAACTAGTTGCAGTATAAAACTTTTGTAGTGGCTAACCCAACCAACATTATAGAATTATATGAAAATTCTACATGATGTTTATATTTCTGTATAATATAGGTCACAGAAGCAGATCAAGGTCTCCAAGAAGACGATCACCAAGAAGAGAGCGAGAGAGACACAGATCAAGATCTGCATCACCTAAAAGGTTGATAAAAGATAGCTATGTACAGTATCAAGTTTTTAGGCAGTTAAGCTGCCTTTTGCGAGCACCCTAGATTTGTGTTCTACCCAATAAATTCTGAAATAAGTGCCATTGTTATTATCTAGCTGGATATTATGTTATTTATAACTAATTTAACAGTTTTTTCATACTTTTAATTCTGGATTACAAAAAGTAGGACCTAAAAAACCTTAAATGATTGTCGAATCACCCAAAAGTTTTGAAGTTGCAAATAGGAAGTAGAGCACATTAGTAATCCTTAATGTAGTTTATTATCCCCTGAGCTTTTGGCTAAGATGTCAAAGAACAAATGTATGAAATATTAAAGCGCCGAAAATCTCTAAAGACAAGTAGTTTAGATTTCCCAATTGGCAAAAGTCGTAGAAATATTGTTTGTTGTCAATACGTAGTCAACTACATCAGTAGTCTATTAAAATAAGTTCAATTGTTCATGCTGTTGGCGGCAATTTAAAATTGGAAGACGAAATTTTCGTATCTTTTCAATTTGGAGGCTAGGGGTTCAAATTAGCAGTGGTGCAAGGTCCTCCACCTTCCACTTTTGCAGTCAGACTTTCGTCTTGGTTACTAGCTACGCCCAACATGCCCGACGGACGTCGACTTTCCACTTGAAAGAAAATAAAAAATAAATTTGCAAACCTTTTTACCAATGTCTCCAAATAAACGATCTCAAAACTTATTTTCATCATTATTATTCATGACAGCGATGTTCATTTTGTTCAACTGCTAGCTTTATACAGAAAATCGCCGACAAAAAATGTGTAAATTTGAGTAAAATCGTATCTGACTGATAAAAACAACATTGAAAACAAAATGGATGCCGTGAGATTTTTACAATTTCGGATCCGATTCGGGAAGCGGATAAGGGTAAATCTGGTTTTGGCGATCAACTAAAAAAAATCCAGACAGGTGACAAAATACATCTATGCATGGTAAATAAATATAAACACTAGAATTGAAAACCAAAATATATGTAAAAGAAAGTAAAAGCAGAAAATATATATGTTTGAGAACTTGGAAAAGGTCAAGATCCCCACCCATAAACTATATATATTCATGTATGGGACAATATAACAAATCAAATGAAATATAAGGGTCTCCCTGGGGGTCACCCCAACCCCTCCTATTTTAGAACTTGGAAGCGGTCAAGATCCCCACCCCTAAACCATATATATTCATGTATGGGACAATATAAAAAATCATATGAAATATAAGTGAAGTTCTTGGGGCAACTCTACCCCTTCCAGGGGGAGTCCCTCAGGTCACTGTACACCATCCTGTTTGAGAACTTGGAAACAGTTGGGATTCTCATCCCTTAACCCTTTATACTCATGTATGGGACAATATAACAAATCAAATAAAATATAGGGGGAGTCCCTGCGGTCACCTCACCCCTCCCTCCTGTTTGAGAACTTGGAAACAGTCGAGATCCCCACCTCTAAATTAAATGAAATATAGGGGAGTCCCTGCGGTCACCCCACCCCTCCTGTTTGAGAACTTGGAAACAGTCGATATCCCAACCATTAAATTAAACCATATATATTCATGTATGTGACACAAGAACTAATTAAATGAAATACAGGGAGAGTCCTTATGGTCACCCTACTCCCTCCTGTTTGATAACTTGGAAACAGATGAGATCCCCACCCCTCAACCATATATATTCATGTAGTGGACAATATAGCAAATCATATGAAATCACTGGGGTCACCCAACCCCCTCCTGTTTGAAAACTTGATAACGGTAGAGATCCCCACCCCTAAACCATATTTATTCATGTATGGGACAATATAAAAAATCAAATGAAATATAGGGATAGTCCCTAGGGTGACCCCACCCCCTCTTGTGTGTGTTTTGAGAGCTTGTAAAAGATTGAGATACCAAATTCTAAACCATATTCATTCCTGTTTGTCATTTCAAAAAGATTGAAAGACATACAAGGTCAATCTCATAGGCGTCACATATATGCATATCACTTTGCTAGACCTAACCAAAGTGTACTAGACTGCCCAATGTCAGGTGACTATGAATGAATAATAATGGGAGCTTTGTTTGGGAGACTTTGTAACAGCATTATGTTACAATTATTTCTTGTTTATAATTAAATTTTATTGATGGAAAATAATGAGTGGGTTTAAAGAATTTATCTTTATTATATTTTGAATTATATCTGGTCCTATAAAAAATTTCATTTTAATATGGCTCATTTTAAAGAAAACATATCTTTCAAGCCCAAGAATGTTTGACCAACTGTTTTATAATTACCTGTCATTGTATTCCAAATTTAGACATCATGGACTTGGGGTGAAGGTGGGGGTCATTTACATTTACTATGGGCAGGTCAGTCAGACCTCACCTTTGATCCCTGTAGTAGTAAACATTTGTCTGATTTGTGTCTCATAACTTTTATGCTGTAGAACACAAACTGGGTTTTCTTTCCAGGGAAGCAAGTCCATTCATACTTTTACAAGCTCGTACTAAAGTCAACTTGAACTACCAACAGTCAACGAATACCAACGTTTACTATCAACTATAGAACAACTGCAATCATTGCGAACTTGTTCCACTGCAGACTCATGACCATGAAAAAAATATAGTTGATATATGCATTGCTTTTGATAATATATGAATTATTTGCCTTAATGATTAATTCTTTAAATGAACATAAATGTACAATATGTTTAATGTTTGTTCTTTTAAATCTTTAAAAAAAATTTAAGCAACATTGCCACAGTTTCATAATTATGTTTGTCTTGGGTTTTTTGTTAACTGCCTACAGTGCTTACAGTGCTTGGATTTTTTTTTTAACAGTTTATCAGTACCCATTAAAGTCATAAAGCATACTTTGGTTGTGAAAAAAAATCACATCTTTAATACTATTTACCAATATAAAGCTATGTACCAAATCTAAAATCAAGTTTAATAAACAGTTGCATTGAGATACATTTGTATGTCAGGATATTGTAAATCTAACACTCTGTAGAAATGTTGAGGGCAGATAGTGTACTGTTTCCATGGACATGATGTTAGAGTAAAGGCAATCAAAATGGATATATAATACTGCAATTTCATATCTTTCCTACATATCTTTTAATCCAGTTTTTAATTACTAAACAGATTTATTTCTAGACAAGAATGTAAAAAATACAATACAGAACAAGAAAAGGAACTTTATATTTTTTTAATTTGACGTTGGAGTTTATATTTTGACATGAATTTAGCTAACAAAAGTATATATTTTGACCTGAATTTATCTAACTATGCATATCTGTAATAATTTTATTTTATTGTTTATATTTTTAAGTATTCACAAACGAGAAAAAGAGAGACATGAACCTCCACCTAGTACTACTTCTAGTAGTCATGGTAGTAGTAGTAGTGATAGTAGACCACCAAAACAGCCTCAAGCTCCAAAAATAACAGGTAATACTTTATTGAATGTACATGATTATTTCTAGAACATGCAAGTTGACACCATTTAGAACTCTCAGCTCCACAAAATTGGCTTTTTATGGCATTTCTTGCATTATATATATCATAGATAGACCTATATATAAAATATGAAGATATGAGACAACTATCCAACAGGGTCCAAATGACATGGACATCAGCAATTATAGATCAATGTAGGGCCTTCATCAATGAGCAGAATCCCATACTGTATAGTCAACTATGACATGAACAATTCAAATAAATAAAAACATCAACCAAATATACAGAAAAGTTTTTGTACGTACAAAAAAAGGATTGTTTCATTTATGGTTCAACATGGGTTTTTTTTAGCTTAATATGAATGAATTGACATGTGGATTACTTTGGTATAAATTATTGAGACAGGAATCATGCAACACAATAAAATCATTAAGTGTTCTAACTATTTAGGTTCACACTAAGCTAGCAGTAACTATATGTCAAGCTCTACATTGCCTCAAGTTTAGACAAATTTTGAATAAGATTAACAAAATCTACTTTAGATCTGCAATATTCCATTTTATTCCTTTTCTACACTCACTTTCTACAGAAAGAGTTAAAATCCTGAAATCTGTCTCTATAATCATGGTGACAAAACATATGTCCCATTATCATATATTCATATCCTTACAGCACAGGAATTAAAAGGGATGTCGGAAGAAGAGGTGCAGATGGCCAAGTTAATGGGATTCGCATCATTTAATACAACTAAGGTACATTACATAAACTTAAAGCATGTTATTGCATTTCATAATATAGTTCAACAATATCTTTATAATAAGTTTCCATTATTATATACCTCATATTTTCTAGGTCCCCTTTGGTTACATAGATATTTATGTGTTTTGGTCTAAACATTCTGATTTTCAAATGTTTGGGTTTAAAGGTTTTTGACTGAAGACTGTATGAGGTTGAGTTGACATGTTTTGTGTGGAATTCTGACAGATTTTTCCAAATTCATGTCATTATCAGGCACAATGTAATGACCTCTCTGTCAACTCTTTTTTTTATCAAAACATTATATTACTTCTCTATGAAATGAGTGTTTGAAAAGCATAGATGAACATTCTTGATTTTTTAAATAGTTATCTCCCTTAACCCAGATCCTACACCTCAATATACACATTTCTATACAATTAATAGTACATGTTTCAAAATCTTTTTTCATGTAAATCACATTTTTCATAAGTGGATGATTGTCATGGGGAGGGCTACCTTTTAAAATATTAAAATAAAGGGAAAATTGGAGTGAGATCTGATGATTGTTTTAATGAAAAAAAAAATCACTTAAGAATTCAAAAATTCTTTAAGCAAAATTGCTTAAACAATTCAAAATTATACAAATTAACAAAGTATACAAGATATTATGGCTACAACTCTACATGCATACATATTAGACAGTCTGTGAACATTACATTAATGTAAGCCTGAGAAAACATGAGATGCAAACAAAGACAGTCCATCAATTGAAGAACATCAAATAGAAAAATGTGAAAGAGCATCAATAATTTACATCTGTCTGAAATGATGACCACTTCTACAAATGTAAGACACATATGTCAAACCAAATAAAAATGATCCACATCTAAGAAAGAGTGATGTGTGTACTTGAGTGCTTTGTTATGATATTTCTCTTTCTTTACGTTACCATGGTTTCCATTTGTGGTTGTTGCAGTTATATTCATTGTTAAAAATAACTGGCCATTGGCCCGAAGGTGGTAACTTACCTGTGAAAGTAAGAAATATCCAAACTAGGACATCAAATATTTCTTTTGTTTTCTATCTTGCCTAAACTGATAACCTTCATTTTGTCCTGCCTTCCATGATCTGCCATGTTAGTCACATGATGTGAGACTTATAAGGTATTACTAATCGATGGCAGCTACAGGGTAAACTATTTGTGTAAATCTTTATATTTCAGAAGGTAGAAAACCTGGATGCTTCATAACTTGTATGCAGATACCTTATGTTACAAAGTTCATGTCTGTGAATTGTTCAATTTCCTTGTCCTTATTTTTATTGTTCATTTACAGCTTAAAAATAAAATTGTTTTTTTATGTTTTGTGAATTTCTTACTTATTATTATGAATAATAAGGATAATCATATTTGGTTTATGGGTTTCTTGTAACATCTACAAGTCCGATAGACAGGGTTAATCTGACTTTGACATCATTTAATGGATCTTAGATCAGGGTTACAGTTAAGTGATGAAGGTGGCTCAGGTGTCTTCCTCCATCTTGGATTTTGAAGAAGCAGATAACTTTGGTCTAGATATTTGATGAAATGTGCAAATTTTGAGAGTTGTATGTAATTTATGTAAAAGGCTTTTGATTTAAATATAGAAAATTGTGTGTTTTATCATAATTACAGCTGTAATTTCTCAAAAACACCTTGTTTGTGTTTGGGTGTCCCCATTCTTTGTTTTTATACGACCGCAAAAATTTTAATTTTTCGTCGTATATTGCTATCACGTTGGCGTCGTCGTCTGCGTCGTCGTCGTCGTCCGAATACTTTTAGTTTTCGCACTCTAACTTTAGTAAAAGTGAATAGAAATCTATGAAATTTTAACACAAGGTTTATGACCACAAAAGGAAGGTTGGGATTGATTTTGGGAGTTTCGATCCCAACATTTTAGGAATTAGGGGCCAAAAAGGGCCCAAATAAGCATTTTCTTGGTTTTCGCACAATAACTTAAGTTTAAGTAAATAGAAATCTATGAAATTTTGACACAAGGTTTATGACCACAAAAGGAAGGTCGGGATTGATTTTGGGAGTTTTGGTTTTAACAGTTTAGGAATTAGGGGCCAAAAAAGGGCCCAAATAAGCATTATTCTTGGTTTTCGCACAATAACTTTAGTTTAAGTAAATAGAAATCAATGAAATTTAAACACAAGGTTTATGACCACTAAAGGAAGGTTGGGTTTGATTTTGGGAGTTTTGGTCCCAACAGTTTAGGAATAAGGGGCCCAAAGGGTCCAAAATTGAACTTAGTTTGATTTCATCAAAAATTGAATAATTGGGGTTCTTTGATATGCCGAATCTAACTGTGTATGTAGATTCTTAATTTTTGGTCCCGTTTTCAAATTGGTCTACATTAAGGTCCAAAGGGTCCAAAATTAGACTTAGTTTGATTTTGACAAAAATTGAATCCTTGGGGTTCTTTGATATGCTGAATCTAAAAATGTACTTAGATTTTTGATTATTGGCCCAGTTTTCAAGTTGGTCCAAATCGGGTCCAAATTAAACTTTGTTTGATTTCATCAAAAATTGAATAATTGGGGTTCTTTGATATGCCCAATCTTACTGTGTATGTAACGTAGATTCTTAATTTTTAGTCCCGTTTTCAAATTGGTCTACATTAAAGTCCAAAGGGTCCAAAATTAAACTAAGTTTGATTTTAACAAAAATTGAATTCTTGAGCTTTTTTGATATGCTGAATCTAAACATGTACTTAGATTTTTGATTATGGGCCCAGTTTTCAAGTTGGTTCAAATCAGGATCCAAAATTATTATATTAAGTATTGTGCAATAGCAAGAAATTTTCAATTGCACAGTATTCAGCAATAGCAAGAAATCTTCAATTGCACAGTATTGTGCAATAGCAAGAAATTTTCAATTGCACGTATTGCGCAATAGCAAGAAATCTTCAATTGCACAGTATTGTGCAATAGCAAATATTTTCAATTGCACAGTATTGTGCAATAGCAAGAAATATCTAATTGCACAATATTGTGCAATAGCAAGAAATTTTCAATTGATTGGAGTTATCTTTCTTTGTCCAGAATAGTAGTTGAATCAACTTAAATCATTGTTTTATACAATATACAATGTATGTTCACTTTTACTACCAACTGATAAATTAAAACAATCTTTACCATTCAGTGATAACAAGCACCTTTTGTTACATTTTAATATTTTATGATGTATTTAAATGAGTAGTTATTGTTGCAAACTCCATTAGAAATTTGAATTGAGATCAGTTTTGGAAAAAGGGAAAGGGGGATGTGAAAAAAAAATGGGGGGGGGGGGGTTAAATTTTTCTCATTTCAGATTTCATAAATAAAAAGAAAATTTCTTCAAACATTTTTTTGAGAGGATTAATATTCAACAGCATAGTGAATTGCTCAAAGGAAAAAAAAAGTATTTTAAGTTCATTAGACCACATTCATTCTGTGTCAGAAACCTATGCTGTGTCAACTATTTAATCACAATCCAAATTTAGAGCTGAATCCAGCTTGAATGTTGTGTCCATACTTGCCCCAACCGTTCAGGGTTCAACCTCTGTGGTCGTATAAAGCTGCACCCTGCGGAGCATCTGGTTCTTATCTGAAAGCATGTTATAAGAGCAATCTTCTCACATTTCATCTGAAAGTTCTGATAGTATGTTTTCTTTTTATCACACAAAATTTGATTTTCCATGCATAATCTATACAAAATCTGACAACTTTCCACAACCTGTAGCGTGAAAATAAGTCCGGTGACCCATACTTTTTAATATATTTTTGAAAAAAGCTTTTAAAAAACTTCATTTTGACAAGTTATCAAAAAATTCTATAAATTTTAATTAAGACTCCCTAGCCATCTTAAGTGAGTTTCTCCAATACAATAAGGAGTTGGTCATCTATTATGTGTTGTATGGAATAACTGTAATGGGTGCATGTCAGTCTGGCAGGTTAAATCTGACCTTGAATTAATTCTATGGTTCATTGGTCAATGTTAAGTTTTTTATGGTTTTGTCTGTTTTCAAATACTATAAGCAATTGGTCAACTGGGGCAATATGCGCAATTGTTTCTACATAGGCGGTAATGGTAATGTTTTCTTTTCTAGCTCAGTCCATATCGTAAACTTGGATATGTATGATGGCTAGTTTCCAAGCTGAGACATTTTCACATATGTGGTTAAATTTTCAGGGTACAAAGTGTGATTCATTTTTCCGTGATGCGACTCCTTATGGTAAAAAATCCCTTTTTTCACACAATAATTTCTTTGAAAATTTAATACTTTGAATACATTTAATAACCCCATAGTTTTTACATATTTATTCTATGGTCCTCTACTTTCCAGATCAACACAAATGGTTAGGTTCAGCCACTTGTAAAAAATTGAAACATGTCCAATATCACAACACAGACTGTTTTTCAATTATCATAAGCAATAGATCAATTGTAATTTGTGTTGAAAAATTGTTAGGTGTATATGTCTGTCTGACATAAAATTGAGAATGGAAATGGGGAATGTGTCAAAGAGACAACAACCCGCCCAAATAAAAAACAACAGCAGAGGGTCACCAACAGGTCTTCAATGTAGCGAGAAATTCCCGCACCCGGAGGCGTCCTTCAGCTGGCCCCTAAACAAATATATACTATCTGACAGCATTTATCTGACCAGATTTTTTGAGATGTTTCTAGTTAAACCTTTTTTTTTTTAAAGATTTTATCATAAATCAATGGTCTGTAAAGCAGGTGAGACATTTCAGCGTGTTCAATCTTGTTTAAAACTATTTTCTATAAATAATAAGTAATCTTATACAAGACACTGGTGTCATGTGTATTGTCAAAGCTTCACTTCATAGAAAATATATACTAAAAGAAAATGTATTGGTGAATACAAGGAATGTTTCTGCTTATTGGCTATACATCTATATCAGTTATCTCTATAGTGTGTATTTATTTTTCAGAATAAAAAAGTTGATGGAAATGATTCTTATGCTGCATACTTACCAAAGAAAAGACGATATAGGTATGTTATCGTAATGTTAATCACTGTTATATTTATTAATAAGGTGTTGAAAAAAAGAGATATAGGAAGATGTGGTGTGAGTGCCAATGAGACAACTCTCCATCCAAATAACAATTTAAAAAAAGTAAACCATTATAGGTCAATGTACGTCCTTCAACACGGAGCCTTGGCTCACACCAAACAACAAGCTATAAAGGGCCCCAAAATTACTAGTGTTAAACCATTCAAACGGGAAAACCAACGGTCTAATCTATATAAAATAAAAAAACGAGAAATGAGAAACACGTATAAATTACATAAAAAACCGACAACCACTGTACATCAGATTCCTAACTTAGGACAGGTGCAAACATTTGCAGCGGGATTAAACGTTTTAATGGATCACTTAGAATCAAGTTATCCATTTTATTCATGATGCATGTTTTAATATTAATTTGAATCAAAATTTATCATTTATACATGTATTACAGGCAATACATGAATAGAAGAGGAGGATTCAATCGTCCTTTAGATTTTATTGCATGAGGAGTCCTTTAATTGTACAGAAGGAATGCAAAGTCTGGTTCTTTGCTTAAAAGTGGTGACAAGATCATGGATCAGAAAATGATTTTATTGTGACTTGTGTTGTAATACCATTGGGATTTTTTTTTATCGAAAAAAAAATGTAGAATTCAAATTGTTTGTAGATATACATTTAGAATTTTGGTTACTATTTTTTTTTATATACCTGTAAGGTTTGTGACCTACTTCATTTAAGTGCAGAAATGCAAAAGGACTTAATAATAATTTTATTTATTAAAAGTTGTGTAAGTGTATATATTTGTTGTGTTCAAGTTGTAGTTTTGTACTGAATTTTTGTAAAAATTATCATACATGATTGTATCACTTGGAGAAAGAGAGCTAGTTTCAAAATAATAATATTATTTCAAAGAGTCTTAAATTAAAATCTGTACAAAATTATGACTTGTATACCACATATATATATCACAACTTTAACCTCCACATACTCGGCTCTGTATGAATGACAAATGTTTGAGAGATAGGAATGTTGTTAGAGGCTGAATTTAAATACATCTTTTTATTGCTTTCACTGTTTCATTTATACTTTGGATAGTTGAAATGAGTTTTTTACAGAATATTTGAAATAGATTAAAGTAATGATGCCACTGTTAAAAAACACTACTATTTTCTTTTTTAGATGCCATGAATGTTATAATTTGTATATATTGTGATTTTCTTGGTAGAATTTTAAGAGTTGAGAAAGGATTTTATACCAACATGTACAAAACATGATAGTTAGAATAACTTGGATGTTTATTTTACCCCTTATTCAGGAAACTGCAATTTTAAAATCTTATAATAGAGATTTATTCACAGGGGAAATCACATGTTTATTTTTTAATATCTATTCTGAGTCCCTGTCCAATTTTAATGTTTTCCTGTTGTGAATGCTTTTGGAACCTTTGATTGTCTGGGTACACAAAAGTTAAGAATGACAAAAGTGTGATGGATATTATGAATGAGGCATTGTATATGTATTGTGAGAATAAATACATTATTGTAAAGGTATTAGCTATTTTAATTCTTCAGTCTGTATTTGTGAACGCTCATAATAAGCTTATTATTCTATATATGGTATGATTGTCAATGACACAGTTATTCATTAGAGTTCTAATACATTGATATATGCAATTATAGGTCACTGTATAACCTTTAACAATGAGAAACACCCATACTTTATAGTTCAATAAAAGGCCCTTACATGAAAGTTCGAAAATAATTCAAACAACATAATTAAGGCCTTATTTATTACAATACAATTTTAGAGAAACAATATGACAGACAACCACTGAATTACCTGCTCCTGTCATTGGTATAGCACATATAGAATGTAACAGGTTAAACATGATTGTAGGCGCTCAACTGTTCCCTAACCCTGATTGATTGTTTTCAATCATTTCCAATTAACATGTGTTTTGCAGGTGTCTTAAACATGGCTACAATTTCTATATTTATCTATTCATTTTACTATTTGCAAGTTTCATCAATGACAAATTTTCAATAACAAGTATATTCTTACTGTATAAGATTTTCAAATATTTTGGCCTTGCATCACTGAAGAGACATTAATTGTTGAAATGCACATCTGGTGCAGTAAAATTGGTACAATTCATGTTATAACCACCATTAGGTTGATACCTCTGCAGATGGACTGTGAGCCCTCAATGGTATAACTAGTTCAGTAACCAGACTCCAGTATTGTTCTGATATGAATTCACTGTTATTATCTGTTATAGGCCCTTTTGGTTGATCAGCTCTTCGAGGTTTGTATTAGGTTTGACCCACAGTATTACTGAAGATACACTCAAAAGTATAATAAAAAATAACCAAACTACGAGAAAAAAATCAAAATGGAAAGTCCGAAATCAAACAGCAAAATCAAAAGCTAAACACATCAAACGAATGGATAACAACGGTCATATTTCTGACTTGGTACAGGCATTTCTTATGTATAAAACTATTTAAATGCATATCTGTTATAGTAACACTGGCAAGGTTTATGCTATTCCAGGTTAAATAAGAAATTATGTCCTTAAATTATTTACTCTCATATATAGGAGTTATACTAGTATGTATAAAAATAAAGAAAAGTGGCACTATTGCCAATGATTGCCTATAATTAAAGAATAACATATGGAAATCTTAAGTTTTGAGCTTCTAGATGATTGTCAAAACAACAAAAAATTAATTATTGTCCAAGCTACAAACCCTAGTTTTTAAGTCACAGTCTTCCTTCATAAATTGTCTTAATTTTGTATCTAGAGTGGCAATACTGGACACATTCACTAGCAAACATATTTTGAACTGAAACAGTTTTTTCGTATGGCATATCTCTGTACACTGAAAGCTAATCATGAAGTCATTTTCAGTTTCTCAGTATATTTACAGAATTATCCACTGCCGTGAATTCATTACTGTTCAGATAATTGTAGTCAATTAGGATCTGTTAAGTCTATGTTCGGCGGATCATAAGGTGTTGTTACCTGTAAATATCAACATACTGTTTTTTCTTAAAAACAAACTACTGAACAGTACTAAATTAAAAGTGAACAAAAATTCAGGAGCCTCTGGCCTTTGTTAGTCTTGTATTATTTTAATTTTAGTTTCTTGTGTACAATTTGGAAATTAGTATGGCGTTCATTATTACTGGACTAGTGTATATTTGTTTGGGGGTCAGCTGAGGGACGCCTCCGGGTGCGGGAATTTCTCGCTGCATTGAAGACCTGTTGGTGACCCTCTGCTGTTGTTTTTTAGATGGTCGGGTTGTTGTCTCTTTGACACATTCCCCATTTCCATTCTCAATTTTATTGACAAAACTAAATTTACAACACAAAAATATATGAAAACTAAATGAAACTCTTTACAAGACAGCGTTTTTAGTTTCAGACTTTTTGGATGATGTTATGATCAGAATGGTCGTTTAAGACAAAAATTCATTTACTTGATTGAATTCGGTAACATGTTCAGTTTATTACTACTTTATCGGCATCCTTTAGTGGATTAAAGGTTCTCAAGGTAGTCAACCCCCAAAAGACAGTGATTTTCTACTTAATTGCCTGATTAAAATGTTAAGGGCAAACGATACAATTACAGGGGAGGTAATGACGTTGCTAACGTAAATTGTTATTTTCGCGACGTAAAACGGTGACTTATCGACTGATTTTTATCATTCAAACTGATTTAATTTGAAAACGAGTGCATGGACCCCTATTTTTTTAAACGACATTTTGTTTTATTTTGCAGGGAGATTATGTGGACCAAATTTGATAAAACTGTAAATAGTGTATTTTTTTTAATTTTGATAATATACAGCAAAAAATTACGTTTTCTCAATTCATGATCATTTGATAAATATGAGTTGTCTGAATAAAAAATGCATAATTTTTTATATTACTTATAAAATACAGAAATTACAAATCATTTAACAACCTCATTTAACTCAAAAAGTAGCACATGAAGGCATATTTTTTATTACATATTTGATTTACTCAGGCAAAAAATAGCCTATATGGAAATTTTCATCAAACCGTAAATACGGGATCAAAACTGTATCGTATGCCCTTGAAGTGTGATGGTGAATTGGTTGTTAATAACTGATGCCGTAGTTGTTCTCACAGTGAGTTGTATGTGGGTGTTACTGTAAAACTTTGCCTATAGCTCAACCTGATTTTAAAATTGACAATACAATAGGGACATTTAAATTGACCAGTTAGTATTGTTAGATTTAAGACTACCTTGATTCTACCTGTACAGTTTTTTTATTCATCTATTCCAACCTTATAGCATGCTTTTTCCTGGAGAATTTCTTTACCTAGGATTATTCTTTTTAGAAATGGACAGGGTAGAAAATATTTTTTGTTTTCATTGTTTTAAATCCCAAATATATATTATTTATCTAATTTTTACCTAAAATTCTAAATCAGTAAAAGATTTATTAAATATTTGTTGAAGCCAAATACTGGGAGTGTTTGGTACCCCGAATAATCCATTTGTTATATTTTACTCACTTCATTATTTCATTTTAATTGTTGAAAAAACTTCTTTTTTTTAATCACTTTGTCCTTTTCGAATGGGAGATAACTCAATATAAATGTTTTTGGTCTTGTGGAAATCTTAATAAATTTATTATTTCCAAAATTTGATGAATACATATTGACATGTTCCTTGTACAAATTGTTTATGCATATTGAAATATCAAAATCATAGTTCGATAAACAATTTTATTTATTTATTGAGACTGATTTTATACATCCCACCCAGAATTCCAAAGATTTTAAATATTTTCTTAATTTTAACTTTTTGGATTTTTTTCTCACATTTTTCACTACGTCACTAGATTTTTTTCTATATCCATAGTATATTCTGTTTAATTTCCCATAATAAACATCCCAATTAAACAGGTGCATATTCTTGTAATTTTTTTTATCATTTCCATTATTATATTCAAAATAGATATCCTCACTTTACAAATATTTTGTAATATTTTATTCATATTTTTACTATATAACTTGATTTTACTATATCCACAGTATGCACTTTTATTTCATTTCACATGATATATGTCCAAATTAAACAATATCTAATCCAGAATTTTATAATGATTATTTCCAATTTTACATTCACTTAAAACATATCCTCACGTTAGGAATATTTTGGAATATTTTACTTTTATTTTTCACTTTATCACTAGATTAGAGTATATCCACTGCATTAATTCAACATTTTATTTCATTTCCAAGATCCCATTTAAATGGTGAATCATCTTTGTAATAGACCCCAAAATTAATAATGAATGTTTTCAAAATCACATTTAAAGCCACAGAAACATGTTGGTTGAACTCACACTATATCTCCTACTTGAATTTCAGTTTTGAAATCTTTTAATTTTTAACATAACTAAATCCCATCTTTTGAAAATTGAATTTCCATGAGTGAACACAGCATTTTATGCACAAAATTCCTACTAATAATATAGTAGATTTCAAAGAAAAAACACTACAAGGTATACTCCAAAATTATTTCGAATTTTACATCATCATATTTAAACCCCACAAAAGAGGTTGAATGAACTATTTCCTCCTTGATAACTTCATGAAAATAAATTCTTGGAAAAACAAGTCACATTTTAAGAAGCAAAATTGCTATAAAAAGTCTGAGAAATGAATTCAAATAAAATAAATCCATTATTAAATGCACAATGATACCAATAGATTTCAAACATTGCAAAAAATAATCCACAATAGAAATATTGAAGGGTCATGTGAAGAAATGAACAACATCTCCATCTGAAAATTTAAACTGTAAACACTTGAACAGAAATATTTCTTGTTTCACTGGCAGCTGGACAATACTTTTTATGAGGGTAAAATTTTAAAGATGCATTTATTATTTAAAAACAGTTTAAATTTTCAAATATATTAACACGTAGTTAATTTAATCTTTTACTGATTTAGAATTTTAGGTAAAAATTAGATAAATCATATATATTGGGGATTTAGAACAATGAAAACCAAAAATATTTCCTTCCCTATCAATTTTTTAATAGAATAATCCTAGGTAAAGAAATTCTTCAGGAAAAAAAGCATGCTGTAAGGTTGGAATAGGTAAATAAATAAACTGAAAAGGTAGAATCAAGGTAGATTTAAATCTAACAATACCAACTGGTCAATTTAAAGGGGCACTGGCTACGAGATATATAAAAAATCTAAAGTTTGATTTTTTTTTGTTCAATCAATAATGAAAGTGAAATAGTGAAATAAAAATTCGCTTTTTGCAGCCAAAAAGGTTCAATTTTGTCAAACTACGCTAAGAAACATTGATAATTAGTTATTCACTTGCAAGTGAATGAGTCGACCTCTTTAAATCCGTATTCATGTGAACTTCAACTTAACCCCTAGCTAGAGATTGACAACGCATGCATTGTACGTGTACTGGTTATTTAAAGAAAAAGAATGTCAACAATGAAAGTGAAACTACGGTAAATCATTTGATTACTAATTCGATGCACATAAAATCATTCTTATACGGTTAAAAACAATGAGAAACATCTATTTTTAATCTATAAAATAAAATCAAACAGACCTATAAAAATCCAATTGCACGTGTTGGTTTGATCTATTCATATCTTTATTTATGTTTACATCGCTTATATGGTCATCTGAGGTCAAATCGATAGTTAGTTAGATGGCGTCTGGACTAAAATACACACGAAACGAACCTATATATTATCTACCCCATGCTCTGTAAACTGTTTATGTTAGACTTTTGATAGTTTGGATAAATGTTTTACATTGTTATAAATCAACTACATGTATGAGAATTTGAGTCAAATCGGTGACCATAAATTTGACAGCTAGTGCCCCTTTAATGTCCCTATTGTATTGTCAATTTTAAAATCAGATTGAGCTATAGGTAAAGTTTTACAGTAACACCTACAGTCAACTCACTGTAAAAATACTCAAACTAGATTGCAACTCTTAACTCAAGTTTAATATTCTTCAAATATCTTATGAATTCTCAAAAATGCATAACGTCATAAATCGATTAAGTGATTAAGTACCAAACCAAAACCGAGTGAAACCATCAACTATGAGAGGAAAACAACGGAACATCAGAAACGCTGAAATGCAACAAACCAAACGCCAACATTCATAAAACGGACTATTAGATACCAACAGTCAGATTTTATTAAACGTGTAGTTTTCAGATTTTTTTTTCTGACATGGTACAGGTAGTAATACAGTTAGGAGTTTAGTTTCGCATTTTGGCCCTGGTGGATTTTTCAAATCGGAAAGTTATCGTATAATAAAATTAATTTTTAGACAGCTGAGTGCTAATTTAGCCTTCAAAGATGGTTTATAAGAGCATCAAGATTATATTTGACATGTTTAATGGGCTATTTTTTGCTTGACAATCCGTATTTTGATAGCTAGACCGGTCATCGGTCCAGAAATTAATGTAATGTTTACAAACACTCTTTTTCTACAAGAAGTTTTTGACGCAATGAGATGAAAGACATATGATTTTCATTGGATTTACTGAATGATATATGTAAACAGTTTCAGAAAAGGTATTTCTTCAAGCGATTGAAATTCTACTTATAAAATTTTGGGGAAATATGTGATATCTTTTCCCCCCTTTTTGTAATATTTTATAACAAATAAATGCAGATTGTTGCCATGGATACACCCAAAACAAATTATATTTCACCATTTTATATACTGGATATAAAATCTATGGAAGATTCTGATTACATACATATGCACATATATGACACAAACAGAAAGCTTGATATTGCAAGAAAGCAATGCAAAGGGGATGTTAAAATTGATAAGGGCAAATTTTGATATTTGTTCCTAACTGTTTATTGCTACCACAGGACATTCCAAGATAAATGATGGGTTGAACCTGGTTTCATAGCGAGCCATTCCTCCCGCGCTTACATTGAAATATTGAAAATACCGATAAAATGACATTACGAGACGAGAACAGTACAAATAAACGGTAGTAGCTTTATCGGTATTTTACGAAAAGAGGCTGGGTAAAAGAATGGTTTGAATTAGATGTAAGTTCCTTTTCCTACCAAATACATCCTTCTATCAAACCGTTTTGTTATAGCTTATGCTGTTCAAATGTAAATATTGTTATTACTGAATTCAAAATTAAGGTAAATTTTGATATTGTCGTTTTTTGATAATGACTTCACATTTAGGAGTTACAGTCGTTGATAAATGGGAAGATTACACTTTGTGTCGTTTTCAATAACATAGGAACTATAAAGCCAGTTCTGTTCAAATATTAATATGTTAATAATAATGACAAAATGAAATCATGTTTTGATATCAACGATTTTCTCTTTTATGTCATTCCGTACAATAATATGAATCGTCTAACCAAGTGTTTACAAATTTGTATATGTTGTTACTGATCACCGAATGGAGGTCAAGTCGGATATTGACTATTTTCACTGTTTCGTTGATATTCCCATATAAGCGGTAGGGTTGGCTAGCAGTAACATCAGGTTCAACCCCTTTTTTTCTCCTAAAGTGTCCTGTACCAAGTCAGGAATATGGCAGTTCAGTGTTTCTGTTGGTCCGTTGTTTCCCTCTTATAGTTGATGTGGTTCCTTCGGTGTTATTTTTGACCCGGATTCGTTTTCGCTTAATCGATGTGATACTGTTGAACAGCGCTATACTACTGTTTCCTTAATTTACGTTTCAAGAGGAATTTTCCAAATAAATTTTAAACCTAAAAGCGCCATACATTAAAATGCATTATTTTTTAAGGGGCCAGCTGAAGGACGCCTACGGGTGCTGGAGTTTCTCGCTACATTGAAGACCCATTGGTGGCCCTCGGCTGTTGTCTGCTCTATGGTCGGATTGTTGTTGCTTTGACACATTCCCTATTTCCTTTCTCAATTTTATTAACTTCATTCGTTATAGCTGTTCTCTTTAGTTGAAAAAAAGATAAACTTCAAAATGCAACAAACACTGTTTGCCATCATTTTGACGGCTCATTTCTTGTTATATGTTTTCAAATGTTATCTATTCACTTGGTTCTTGGATGACATTTTGTCAATAAAATGCTTAAGTTTGTTTTGATAAATTGTTATTATTTATAGTAAATGAAAATTATTAAATATTTACGGCATATATTTGCTTCGGTTGCAGAAACATCCTAGTGGTCTTGAGCAGGAATTACCAATAGTTTTATCGACTGATAAAAAATCAGATACGTTAACCTGATCTTATTAGTTCGAAAGCCGAACAATAAATAATAACTTTTATACTGATTTGATCAATTATAAGCTAGTTAGGTCCATTATTAGAGAATAACACTTCAATGGACAATGTAAAACCAACAATATTTTCTGTCAATTTTCCGGATATAAATCATAGTCATTTTGACATGGCGATCTATTAAATGGCGGGTTCAAACTGTACTATAGTGAAAGTCTCTTCTATTCATTTGTTTTCCAATAAATCTTGGTCTCCAGAACTTAATTAAGCCCTTATCTGTGTCAAATTAGCAATAAAGTATTACCAATAGCACGGTCAGAGACGTAGTATATTTATATTGGAAATGGAAAAATTGGTCCAGCGTAGACAAGAGAAAATAAAAATTGCTTGAACGAACATTTTATATTTTTTTCGATGCTGTAGGAAAGCAATGAGTGTGCAAATACAACACAAATACTCAGAAACAATAATTGTACTTGATTCACAGATGTTATTCATGCGAAAGAGAAGTTTATGAAACATTACAGCAGTTCATAAATAAACGATGACAACAACGAAAGAGCAGAGAAGACGACGAAAACTAAGAATTATCGAGCAATGAACATATTTAGAAGTGGTTATAAAACACAAATGTTCAATATATCAATATTAATCGAAAAGTACACGTTTTGAACATCGAAGAAGGATCACCTGCATAACGTAATAAATAAAGCATGTCGAAGGGGTTAACCATGAAATTGTTTTAAATTAAGCATCTATGTCAAGATCCATGTATTTAGATTTAATATTGTTTTCTTATGTTATTCTTACTAATTTTACATTGGCATTGCATGGCTCTACGTCTCTTTTGTACTTCAATCATGATAGTTTGAATGATAGTTGCACGATCATTTGGATCTCTGTGTTTGTCCCCGACCTTAGTGATCCTCGCGGTGATATAAATTGGATATATAGAATTAAATATTGGCATATGTGATGAACTATTTTTATATGAATGTTAGTGTAAACGTCAAATCAATATTAAGTCTATATAATACAAATAAGACTTTTTTTTTCAAAACGACATTAATATACAAATGATTATTTTTGCATACAAAACCTTAAGTGTGTTTTGGGCATTTTTTGTACTATTTCTTAACGATAAAATGGACTGACGTATGCTATCACTTGTGATTGTGCCTGTATATCCCCCAACTAGCCAATCGCATGACATCAGCATGCTGCCAAAACAAAGTCTTTTTATATGATGATCCTAATCATCAATCGATCTTTTACCATACTCACAGGTCAGACTTTATTGGCTGCCACGTACGTCTCGTGTTGATATAGAAAGTAATATAAAATGCTCATAAAATATCATATATACATTAATTCAAAAGATATCACAAAAATATTGATACCTGCTTGTGATTAAACATTTTTAATCTTTAATACCATAATTTATTAACATTATATGGATAGCAACAGCAGTCAGTCATGGCGACTATAAATTATAAAGTGTGTTAAAATGTTATAAAAATCATGACAATAAAAATGGTTCGTCAGATACGATTTCTTCTTTCTGTGACTAACATTGCCATTAAAGTAAATTAGAAAGACATGATATTTAAATATTTATGGACTTAACAGTAGAAGGCTTGATTAATGGTCCGTCAATTATAATAAAATTATTTTCTTGAGAAATCCAATTAGTAAATTGATGTATTATATAGTAAAATGTTGTTAATGCGTGGAAAACATGTTAAGTACAAATTCTAATATAATAAAATATATTTCATTTCAGTTCGAACCATAATTGGAATATTTACAGATGAGAGATCATATTCGAGATGCAATTGAAAAATGAGAAATATTGACCATGAAGATGTTGCTAGAAAAGGTAACTCGAAGCAATTTTTATCGTGTGTTTCACGTTCCTATAAATAGATTATAAAGATCAATTATCAGAAACGTTGTAATAACATTAATTCCGAATGCTTGAATGTCATTTATCAGAAAAGTTTGAATAACAATCATCCCGAATGCTTGAATAACATTTATCACGAACGTTTGAATAACATTTATCGTGAATGTTAGAATAACATTTACCACGAGCGTTTCAATTATAAAATAACTAATTCAAGGATTCAAGCATAGAACAATATTCAACGAGTGACAGATTTACACATTAATTCACGCGTATACTTCATTAATACCATCAACTACAGAACTTAACATCTATTTCTAACACGATAGTTGGAAAACATGTGAAAAATATATCCTTTGCAAATTTTGAGACTTTTACAGTAGAATCAGTGTCAATAACTGATTAAGAAATAATTCTTTCATGCCATGTTCTATGCTCAATGTTTACAAATATAATGCCTACCCATGTTAAAATGAGCATAGAGCATGGCATGATAGAATTATTTCGATTTTAATAGGAATATTTTGAACTTTTGAACTTCGAAGCGGACCTATAGCAAACGCTCGAAATGTCGCCATTTTCATTTGATGAACAAAAACGTCTTATAAAAATCAGCAGTTTATCAATAAAAAAGAACAGAAACATTTAAACTTACTTTTAGTATGTTTTTATTAAGTTCCTAGCGTGCAACACCAACAAAAATGTCCATTTTGATCTCTGGCGTTTTTCAAAATTCATCTAACGTTGCAATTTCAATTGTGACGTCAATTACGTGCAGCCCATGTTCTATTCGAATTAGAACATGGTTTTGTACCCAAAGCTAAAGAAGAACGTCATATTAGAATATCCGTTATGGAAAAGTCTTTAACGGACTTATTAATATACAATGTATATAAATTGCATTATAGTTTGAGAGCTTGAAACAACAATATACTAAAAAGTATTCCGCGGTATTTGTGGTAATCGATTCCTTGATTTACTAATTTATAAATAAATACACCATGCATCATGCATATATGTTTTTCTTAAAATTATCTGGATGTAAATGGTGTTTACAAATTAGATGGACATTACATCCAAAGCTAATCTCTATTTTTCGAAGATTTATTCTCTATTCGCGAAATGAAACACAATTCATTCTCGTGCTTTTTAAATAATGTAAACACGAGTTGCTAACCTTTTGATTTTCCCGATGGGGATATATGGACTCGGATTTATATGATTTGATTTTTCAAACGGGAGAAATGAACTTATAAGATTAAATAATTTCTTTTGGGACAGATGAACTTGAGTTTATATACCTAAGCCGTATTTGGCAAAACGTTTTGGAATTTTGGATCCTCAATGCGCTTCATCTTTATACTTGTTTGGCTTTATAAATATTTTGATATGAGCGTCACTGATGAGTCTTATGTAGACGCAACGCGCGTCTGGCGTACTAAATTATAATCCTGGTACCTTTGATAACTGGTTATAGTGTTTGATTTTCGATTTGGACAAATGAACTCGAGTTTAATTGATTTAATTTTTTCGATGTAGACCGATGAACTCGTGTTTATATGATTTTATATTTAAGCTGATCTTATGAACTATCGTTCATATGATTCTATTTTTCGGAGGGGAGAGATAAACTAGTGTTCAAATAATTTACTTTTTAAAAGGGGACGAAGAAACTCGAGTTTACATGATTTGATTTTCGAAATGAGAAAGAAAGAGTAGAGATGAATTCCAGTGTACATATATATAATTTACTTTTTCCAAAGGGCAAATGCGCTCCAGGTTTATGTTTTGATGTTTCAAATCAGACAGATGAACTCGAGTTTATATTATATCATTTAATGTTGTCAAGTAGACAGATAATCTCGAAATTGTGTGATTATATTTTTTGAAGGGGAACGATGATTGAGTTTTTCAAATGGCAACAGTTCGAGTTAATTTTTTTATAGAAAATTTTCATTTTTGAAGATCTGTACCATTATCGATGGCATATTGTGATCCCATGTCACAATTGATTTATTAGCATACTAGTCTTGTGTCCACAACAGTGACTTTCTGAAGATTACAATAACTGAAACATTTAACCTGACATGCTTCCAATTCACCTATAGGATATACCTCTTATTTGATATTATGACTAGGAATACTACAGACGGAGAACACCTTGCAATATTGCTCCGTTTATGTTGTTGAAATGACACGATTAATTTTGAATATTTGTTCGTCTTTTTAATTGTTTTTAAAGCATTTAGAGTCGAATATATTGCGAATGTTGCAAGATACAGATTCCTCAATTCAAATGTTTTGGTTGGATTCATCCTGCAGAAGGTAAATAAAAAGTACTTGGGACGAATGGAATTTATAAAGTGCTATTATTATCCCGGGATTATTATTTACTAGAACTGGTTCGATTCCACTGCTGGTGGTTCCCGAGGGTATCATCGGCACAGTAGTCAGTGCTTCGATGGGTAAAATGATTTATCATATGCATTGCTTTTGAATATTTTTCAATTGCAATTTTAGACATTTTTTCGAACTAAGAAACCAGATCCCCCAGACAAATTTAACATTTCAAGAATTCGGCTATTCTTTATAGGTCACTTCAAATTTTACAGCTTCTATCGTTTTTATATATTTATCAATCCCTGGCATTCAAATGATTAGGGTTGAACGTTGCAGTAAATACAGTAAAAAAGCTTCAGATGCGGGAAATTTAGAAAGTGTTATTTTCAGTCACTCTTTTTTGTACTGGATACTCATGAAGTATACAATATTTGTATTTCCTATTCATTCTATCCCGTGTTGTACTTAAATTATCTCTTACGCCTCGAATAAGCTGAAATGTATTCATTATATCGACTACTTATTTGTTTTTGATTTCTTTAAAATATTATCTGCAAAAATTATCAAAATTTACCATCAATTCAGTAAAAACGGTGTTGTCAAGACATAATTTTGTCTTGCAAAAGGTAAAATAACCAAATACCGAACTCCAAGGGAAATTCAAAAGGGAAATCTTTATAAGATGGAAAAATCAAAACCTCAAATATACCTAACGAATGGAAAACAACTGACATATTTCTGAATTAGTACAGGCATTATCTTATGTAGAAAATGGTGGATTAAACCTGTGTTTAAAGATAGCTAAACCTCTCACTTGTGGTAGCAATACACAGTTAGGAGTTTAGTTTCGCATTTTGGCCCCGGTGGATTTTTCAAATAGGAAAGTTATTGTGTAATAAAATTCATTTTTAGACAGCTGAGTGCTAATTTAGCCTTCAAAGATGGTTTATAAGAGCATCAAGATTATTTTTTACATGATTTACGGGCTATTTTCTATTTGACAATTCGTTTTTTTATAGCTAGACCGGCTATCGGTCCAGAAATTAATGTAATGTTTACAAACACTTTTTTTCTACACGAAGTTTTTGAGGCAATTTTACAAAAAAATGAGACGAAAGACATATGATTTTCATTGGATTTGCTGAATGATATATGTATACAGTTTTAGAAAAGGTATTACTTCAAGCGCAAGCGATTGAAATTCTACTTTTAGCCAAATTTTGGGGAAATATGTGACATCTTCCCCCCCCCCCTTCTTGCAATATTTTATAACAAATAAATGCAGATTGTTGCCATGGATACACCCAACAGAAATTATATTTTACCATTTTATATACTGGATATAAAATCTATGGAAGATTCTGATTACATACATATGCACATGTATGACACAAACAGTAAGCTTGATTTTGCAAGAAAGCAATGAAGAGGGGATGGTAAAATCTATAAGGGCAAATTTTAATATTTTTTCCTAACTGTTTATTGCTACCTGTATGACAGCAAAAGGTAAAATAATCAAATACCGAACTCCTAGGTAAATTCAAAACGGAAATTCCTTTAAAAAATAGAAAAATCAAAAGCCCCATTACGTCTAAAGAATTGAAAACAACTGGCATATTTCTGACTTGGTAATTTTTTTTAACGTAGAAAATGGCGGACAGAAATATTCGCGTACTCTTGCCATTTATGCATCTACCAGTGAACAAACAAACTTGATTTGTACTGATTGATATACTTTAAGTAACTGTGTACCATTACAGTATTTGTTTTATTTAATTTTCACAGCTTTAAAGTAAGATATATGACATTTCCTATGTTTAAATTTATATTCTGCTTCACATGATGAATGATTATCATATACTAGTATACCTCAATGTAACTTTTTATTTATCTGCATGTCAATTATAACTTTTGCAAAGTGCGCCATTTGTTTCCACTATTTCTTCTTTTCTCACCGTTATCTACAACATAAAAATCATTACGTCTCAACTAACCCATCAAGAAGCAATACGTCACTTCCAATTTTATAGAATCTGAAAATCGAATGAGTTGTGAACCTCTGAGACAGAGGAACTTGTGAAATTACCACCTTCTTCCATTTAACTGCTTAACAACTAAGCTGAAATAGGCCTAATTAGTACAGCTCTAAAAGCATTTTACGTCTCTATTTCTCATTTGTCAAATACAGTTACGGTCCTCTTCCTTTTGGAGAAATTAAAAAGGCCTGAGGTCAACCCTTACCAATTTAAGTAACTTCTTTTTATTATGTTATACAACGTTGTAATTGAATCCGGGTGACAGGTTTTAGAACGATCACTATAAAATTGTCAAGACATATTCTCATCGTCTCGTTTTTAAGCAGATAATAAACAATGAAACTTGACGGAACACATGTCATGTCGGAACCATTTACCCGGGTTTGATTTGACTATTCTTTATTTCTGGTTACATATTATTGCCTATTGAACATTGCGCAAACGATAGGATGATGGTAAACGAAGTTATCAACAGTGGCGGTTAACCAGAAAAGAAAATAAGCAAAGAACTAAGTCGTTTTATTTTTAATATCTCCAACTTGGCTTGAAGATTTGAAGACAAACAAAATATGCAAAAGTATTTTGATATGGATAAGCATTTGATTCAAATATGTCTAAGCTAGATTAAACTTTATTCACATGTATGATTTCAACCCGATTTTTATAAGGTAATTTGATTTAAAATAATGATATAAAGGATACAATACTTCATGTCAATACTTTTAATATTTAAAATTTAGAAGCCCTTTACGGCGTTGTCATTTAAGTTTTACTTATGAGTTTGAATGCCCCTTTGGTATCTTTCACATTATAAATTATAAACAGACAATAATTTCGAAATGCTACTTAAAATCATATTAATAATTTTCGGCCTTAACTGTGGTTTGCATTACGTGAAAGAAGAAGTGGCACTAGAAGTGTTGTTCGTGGAAAGTGAAAATTAGCTTATAATTCGGATTCGGTGATGCGACAAGTTGGGCATCTGTAACGGGTAAAAAAATCCATCGAATCCAAACACAGTTGATCAATTTATTTGGAAAAAGATCGCTTAACTCTTAAGTGGCAAAAAAAAAAAAAAAAAAAAAAAACTCCAAGAAATACGTATATATAACTTTCCGGAAGCTGATACCCAAAAAATATAAATTACTTTTTTATTACTCTGTGCCCATGGAGAACATATGAAATAGACTTTATAGTGCATGTCATGTACTTCATTTGAAGCCAATGTGGATATACAAGATATGAGAACTGTAATTAAAAAAAATATCAACTAAGACACTCATCTACGAATCTTATAAGGAAATATAGAATACAAAAAGGAACGTTTTCTTTTTGTCTTTCATATTGTGTTGACATGAATATCAATTACTAGTATATGGTCATTTTATTAAATTTCCTGTCGACAAAACTTTAATTTTTTCGTAAACCTAAGGCTTTTCTTATCCCAGGAATAGATTATTTTAGCCGTATTTTGCACAACTTTTTGGAATTTTGAGTGCCCAATACTCCTCAACTTTGTACTTGTTTGGCTTTATAACTATTTAGATCTGAGCGTCACTGATGAGTCTAATGAAGACAAAACGCGCGTCTGGTGTATTAAATTATAATCCTGGTACCTTTGATAACTATTTACTAAAGTTATGTTTATATGTCTTCAAAAAGAAACAATCAAGCAGGACCGCACGCCTTGGAATACTACATTCGGTTTATTCATTTAACTAAAATATATGTTCTGTAATTAAGAATCCGTAAATCAAAATGATTTATCCTTGTATTATATAAATGTTACTGGAGTTATAAGATCCACAAAAAATCAAAATATGGAATTGGTATCTGCGTTTAATATCCGCTGTTTAATGAGATGTGAATGATCTTACCAGTTAAAAAGAGGAAAAGTGGTGCTGAGCGTAACATTATCCCCAATTTTCCTTTTAATTTGTCAAAGTTACGACATCAAGTCTAAGGAACTTCTACTGGTCCTTGTATACTTACAGCTTTGTTTAAATATTTCTCAAATATACAGGAGATATATGCATCAATGCTAAAAAAAACAGGGCGGCAGTTTTACGAAGAGGGTGGCATTATGTAAAAATAAGTCGTGAAGAAATTAAAAACAACATCAACAAAGTATACACATTAAATAGTAATTTGCAAATATGGCTTTCATTATAATAAAGTGATTTAACTATGACTTTAATTCTATGCAATCTTTCTAATTGTTATTAGAACCAAATGAGACTGATTAGGCAGTAATGTCTTTTTAAGATATGGATGCAACAATTCACAACATGTCTGTAAAACATTTTACAATCTAAACATGTAAATACTCCGTTAATGAATATCATCGTCGTCAGCATCGTTGATGATAAATGTGCTAGACAATGACATGGTCTTTAATACCTCGTTTACAATACTAAAACAACGATATAAAGTTTTTTTTTATAATAATATAAATATACCAAGATGAGGTATGATTGTCTCTCAGACAAATTTCCAACAATGATAAAGGACAAAGAAGTTAGCAACTATAGGTCACAGTACGAATTAAAAAATGAGCTGAATCTAGACATATCAAGCTTAAAAAGACAATCTTGTATTCAAGATGAACATTAATAAGTTGAAGTCCTCCTGTCGAAATATTTATCGAAGGTATAAGGCAAAAATATATCTCTTTCTTAATCTTTGTATTGCGCCAAGATATCTTTTTTAACCACCATAATTGCATATTTCTTTTAAAACTCATCATATCGTTGCACAATTATCAAAGTGTAGGAAGAAAAGTTTTATATATAGCAACCAAAGGTATTCAATGAATACTCATAAAAATATATTTTTAGAACATGAATTAGTAATATAAAAACGTTTTGTCGTTAGAAATATATATATAAGTAAGCAATAATTAATATCCATGCACACGTACAGAAAAATTGGGTTAACGCATGCGGACGAATATCACAAGAACGTTTTGTGGGAAAATATGAATTCTTACCCAATTAAATTTATTAGAATATTCGAATTTTAACAGAAGAGTTTCCACCATTATTAAAATAGCAGAATAGAATGATATACAAATAGATGAAAATTATATTTAAATTCTCCCTCGCCCTACTCCGCTCGTCCAAATTTAAAGTATTTTTTCTCCAAATTCAATAGGCTATAAACAAGACAAACACAGATATAGGATAGTTGCTCGCAGTAAAATATTATTTACTCTTGCGATATAATATTTTATTTTACTTTATTGTGCAGATTTCTTCGATTGAAACAGCATATAAATACATGACATATAACATTTTTCCTCTTTCGCATCGTTTCTTTTTCCTCGGCTAATATATATATATACCTCCAACGCCTGTAGGTACAATAAGCATAGCAGCAACTGCATATATACCAATGTGACCAGCTTCAATTTGACGTAACTGCAAGCACCTTCGACACTAATGCATTTAAATGCCAAACGTTATATAGTACCATTAAACCCTACCCGTAGAAACCGCCAAAACTTTCCTCGTGCCTTATGCATCTACCATCAAATTTATAAATAGTACACACTGTTACAGAACCAGTATCAGAACTAGTTATACTAGTTTCCATCTATAAATAATTACTAAAATAGCAAACGAGAAAAACCCAATTTCAAACGAAATAAAATGCATGTACATGTGACTGTTATATACAAATATTAATATAATATAAAACAACAAACCAGGGTATACTGATTTGTATTGTTATCACGGTGAGGTTGAACTCCCTATCATTTATTCATCATCCGCGTACGAACATGTCTTAGAAAAAAATGTATTTCTGAACATTAACCTCACTTTCTAACTATATATGTTCTTGCTTTCACGTATAGCGATGTGATTGTATTTTCTCAGACAAGTGCTTGTAACCATCCGCAAGAACTTGCAGTCATCCGATGTTCAGTACTTTGATTTCAGATTGTTTTACCAACATGTAGCAAAGACTCTTTGATTAAAGGAAAATGATTAATAAACGCAACTATCCATACATTCATTTGAACATAAAGTTACGAGATAAGCAATATTGTACTTTTATTTAAATAAAAAAAATCTAATACAGTGTATTGTTATTGAGTTATTCAAAACCTTACACATTTAAATAATCATGGTAACCAGAGTATATTGACTCATGTTTTTCTTCAATTATTATATTTAACCGAATCTCAACCGTAATCTTAAAAAGACAACAGTAGTATGTCGGTGTTCAAAAGTCGTAAATCGACTAAGAGAAAACAAATCCGGGTTAAAAAAACAAAAACAACACCAACATACATAGAAACGACAAATTTGATAAAAACTGCCGTATTCCTGACTTGGTATAATAGGACATTTTAAGAAAAAAAAAATGGTTGGTGGAACCTGGTTTAATGGCTGGCCAAACCTTCCGCTTTATGACAGTATTGAAAACTATTGATCAAACAGAGTATGTATGGAATATTGACCTAAGTTCACACAACAAACGTTTTACTGTCACCATCACGAATTGGATAAGCGATGCAATGTTATGTGCTTTAACTGACTAGCGACATATGTTTTTTTTTAGAAGCAAAAATAGTCTTATCTGTAATAAGTGTATTTCCCATTCCCAATTGTGACATTTCGATTTAGTTTTGATTCGCATGGCGGGTTATGCATGGAATTCGTGTGACGATAACATATCGAAGCTAAATGTCTCGCTCGACACTTTTTAAATTCCATACATTTTTGTTTGTTAACTTGATTTTTATCCGAGACTTCTTTATGTTTTATAAGCAACACAAATACCCCCAAATCTTTGGGTGACCCTATATGTGTTCAGGATGGGTAAGAAAATCATGATCCATTTGTGGCACCCGTGGTTTTGCTCATTTAAGAACAAACCCTGATCCTAATTTGATATGAGACATTCATGGAAAATGATGGCAGGATTATAGTTAAGATGTTTGGAATATACCCGTCGTCATCTGAGAAACATATATTCCGTAATGATTAATCAACTTGTGATGACATCCGCCAAATTTTCGAAGGTATGACTTCAACTTAACCACTTGGGTTTAAAGGTCTCTTTGTAAGCAGCATCGCTCTACCACGGAAATCATGATAGGAAATACAAGCCATCGTATATCGTATCTACTAGAGATATATATTCCATATGCAGGCGCTGCTGAAATGTTGTAAGATAGAAGTGAACAGTTCATAATTAGGAATTTGAAATCATCTCTGTTGTCGCAAAGTTTTGTTTTCAGTCGACCCTCATTGTCAATTTCCAGATATTGTTCTAAATATGAGGTCGACTCAATAGTGTCTGTTTTATAATATATTTCAAGTTCGATCAGATAGATGCGTTCAATATAGCCACAAAACTTTGACTTATTTAGCGAGAGAACATCATCTTTATAGCGGATAGTGAAGTTAAAGGATACTGCTACTTTTGCACAGCGGTATACTATACTGTTAGCTTTACTGTTTGAAAGACTTTTTTAGGCAAAATATTCCAATTGTAAACGATACATTTTGATTGGTTAATGCAAATATTTGTTTTATCATCCCCATAGTTATGCTTTAGAATCAACAACAATCCGTGACATAATTTGTAAATATAGTATGGTGGATATCCACATAAATTTACAAATTTCATCATTGTTCCAGATGTATTGGATGTTGATACTAGGAATGTTTATTTAACAATGTTAACGTCCTAGCGTATTAGTGACGTGTATAGTTACTGTCCTTATCTTTGATCACTTTTCCCAGAATTACCCAGACATATTTTTGTGTCATACGAGCTCTCATAAACCTCTTTAAATATATATTTCGTGTTAAAAGTTTTGTTATTAATATCTCATTATTCAAATCATTACCGTTCATTTTACGACTGCACTGCTAATGATATCAAAATTATATGTTATTTACCAATATTAATCCTGTTGTGCAAACCGGGGCGGGGAATTAAACGTCAATACATCTAATTTTCAATTATTTGATCAGCCTAAAATAAGTTTAAAATACCATGTTAGTCAAATATCAATTAATGGTAGTCATTTAGCTTTACCATCCCACCTGGCCTTTAATTACGCTATAGCAATGAAGCGTGCCCTCTGTCTGTATAGCCTTGTGCGGTAGTGTTCATTTATTTACGAACAGTGTGAGTTTTAATTCGTTAAACATAGGGCGGTCCATCAATTTGACATGCAAAGAAACTTAACAATAGAGAAAAATAAATCTCCCTTTGCGGAATACCTAAATTAGTATCGCTTTGATAATTGAAACGTCTACTTAAAACGTGGAGTTTCACTAAATTACCCAAATGAATTTGAAATTGAGGCTTATGTTTCTCTTGGGGAATGACATAATTTGAAGTGGTTAAATTGTGGTGTTCAAACTTAATATCAATCGGTGCGAACATTAGAATAAACGTCAGAAAAATGCCTTGAGGTTTCAAAAGAACATTTGAGGTTTTCCCATTCATACATTTTAGTTTCGCAGTGATAGATGACAAAAAAGAAATACGAAAGATACCAAGGGGACAATCAAACTAATCAGTGATAATCCGTATTGTTATTACACATTGTAATATTTAAATAGCCACAAGACCATGAAAAAAGGAAAGAATACAATCACCATCAAGACAACAACAACAAACAAAAAAAAAAAAAAAAAAAAAAAAAAAAAAAAACACCACCACCATCAACTTAAAAAAAACCAACATCAACAACAAGACCAAAAAACAATAATAACAATGAGTTCGTTACTTCTACTATTCCATTTCTGCAAACAACAATAATAATATTCATCATAATGATCATGATACCCTTCGTCATAAAACTATGGACAACCTTTGTATAATGTTTAGTCGTCGAGTTTGTAGTTATTGTGTTAAAAAAAACCCCAAAATAAAAAGATTGGTTAAAAATAATTTTGAAACTTCAGAAACCTTTCAACCTTTTGAACACTTTTCTCAAACGAATCCAATAGATGGGATACAATAACGAACATGTAAACAAATAAAACAATGGTTGTAAATGCCACCAAAATTCCAAAAGAGGTAAGCATTTGAACAACTAAAAATCCTTGTAAGGCCTTCAACAGTGAGCAAAAGAAATACTGTATTAAGTAATCTTTTAAAGGCATAAAATAATGTTCGTAGCCGCTCAATAACATGAGACAGTGGTTGTTTATCGACCATGAAAACAAACTGTAAATAACAGTTGTTACGGCCAGAAATCGCCTTTAAATTGTAGCCAACAAAAGACACAAATCAATAGTAAAATTTAACAATATTAATTATACAAAAGTTTACAAGAAGTATTACACAAATATTACTGTCAACTTAACTGTCAAAATATGAGTCCAATCTTTTATCTTTGTCTGTATCCGGATATCTTTCCGAATCCAATCTGAATATTACGGTCACACTCCAGTATGATGTTGTTTGTAGAATTAAAGTGTCAATCCAAATGCGGTGAATGCTAATGTCTATCGATGTCTAAGTCCAAATCCAAGAGTGAGAGTTTAACTTGAGTGTCTGTATATATATAGTTGTCATGGAAGATTCTAGAACAGTCTATAATGGAACATCCTAGAAAGTTACAACGGAAGTTTATAGTAAAATGTAGAAGTTTATATAACGCATCTTTTATTAGGATCATTCTGGAAAGTTCCAATCATTCTGTAATTGTTCCAGTGACTTCTAAACTGCACAGTTCTAAGATTATTCTGTAAACAACTATCAGGCCACACAACACAAATCAGGCCAACATAAATAAATACAATAATTACAATATCATAACCAAGTGATCATAACACCTCCCCTCTTAAAAGAAGTTTTAGTGTAACAAAAACTTATCATTAACAAAAATACATAGTATATACAAAGTGTTTTAATAAGCTCTAGATAAAGCATCAGCTATTACATTATCTTTACCCTTAATATGTTTTACAATTACATCATATTCCTGTAACAACAAACTCCACCTAGTCAACCTCTGATTCTTGTTTCTCATTTTATGTATGAAGGTGAGAGGATTATGATCAGTACAAACAAGAATAGGATATACAGTGGGATTCAAATATACATCAAAATGTTGAAGTGCTGACAACATTGCAAAACACTCTTTTTCAATAGTTGAATAATTTTTCTGATGTTTATCTAATTTCTTAGAAAAAATATGATATAGGTTTCTCAACATTATCTTCTGTCTCTTGATATAAAACAGCTCCAATTCCTACATCGCTTGCATCAACGGCAAGTTTAAATTGTTTTTCAAAGTCTGGAGTAATCAGAACTGGACTATAAATTAAAAGTGATTTGCTATTTTCAAAATCGTTTTGACAATTTTCACTCCAGATAAATTTAGAATCTTATCGTAAAAGATGAGTCAATGGTTGAATCACAGTAGCAAAATTTGAACAAAATTTTCTGTAAAATCCAATCATGCCTAAATATCTCATAAGTTGTTTTCTATTTGTAGGAGGAGGAAATTTGGAAATGGCTTCCACTTTAGCCATAATAGGTTTCACTTGACCTTGGCCAACTCTATGCCCTAAATAATCAACAGTGGCCTGACAAAATTCACTTTTACCAAGATTGATAGTCAATTGTGACAATCTATCAAAAGTATCATACAAATGTGTTAAATGCTGTTCCCAGCTATCACTACATACAATTAGATCATCAATATAAGCATAACAACAGTTTAAATCTTTTATAACATTATTGATCATTCTTTGAAATGTAGCTGGTGCACTTTTCATGCCAAATGGCATTACAGTATATTGAAATAAGCCATCTGGTGTAACAAAAGCTGATATTTCACGAGCTCTCTGTGTCAATGGAACTTACTAATAACCTTTCAACAAATCAAATTTGCTCACAAATTTTGCTTGACCAATGTTGTCAATACAATCGTCTATCCTTGGAATCGGATAGGAATCAGATTTTGAAACTGAATTTACTTTTCTGAAATCAGTCATGAAACGAAAGGTTTTATCTGGTTTTGGCACAAGGAGACAAGGAGAGCTCCATACACTGTTACTCGGCTCAATAATATCATTGTCAAGCATATATTTAATTTCTTTTCTCATAGCTACAAGTTTGAGTGGATTAAGCCGGTAAGGATGTTGCTTAATTGGAGAAGAATCTCCTACATCAACATCATGACAAACAGCAGTGGTTTTGTTTGGCACATCTGGAAAAAGATTTTTAAAAGAAAATACCAAAGTTTTTATTTCTTCTCTACGATTAAAAGATATATGTGCCAGTTTTGAGTCTAAGTTTGACAAAATTTCTGAATTTTTCAATCTAACTGTCTCTTCCAAGGTTTTAGAACTAAAAGGTGGTTCAATTACATCTGGTTTGTCATGATTGTTCTCAAATTTAACAATGCCTAAAGTGGCAACTGGTTTACTCTCACATTCATAAGTACGCTCAAAATATGGTTTTAACATATTAATATGACACACTCGGTTTTGTTTACGCCGACCTGGAGTTTTTACAATATAATTCAAATCATTGATTTTACTCTCTATTGTATAAGGACTACAATATTTAGCCTGTAAAGGATGTCCAGGGACTGGCAAAAATACAAGTACCTTATCTCCAGGCTCAAAAACTCTATCCCTGGCATCTTTATCATACCAAATTTTCATCTTGTTCTGTACATTTTTAAAGTTTTTCTGAGCAATTTGACAAGCAGTATACAATTTTTCTTTAAATTTAGATACATAGTCTAAAAGATTCAAGTCAGTATGTCCCCTTACAGTATGGCCAAATACCAACTCAAAGGGACTAAATCCAAGGGATTCTTGAACAGCCTCTCGGACTGCAAAAAGTAGAAAGTGAACTCCATCATCCCAGTCTCTGTCAAATTGAAGACAAAAAAGTTCTAATCATGTTCTTCAATGTTTGATGAAAACGTTCTAAGGCACCTTGAGATTCTGGATGGTACGCACTTGATCTATACTGAGCAATCCCTAACTGGTACACGACTTGCTGAAATAAACCTGACATGAAATTTGATCCCTGGTCGGACTGTATAGACTTAGGAAGTCCTACTAATGTGAAAAATTTGATAAGTGCTTTGACGATAGTAGGTGTCTTGATATTTCTTAGCGGAATAGCCTCAGGAAAGCGAGTGGATGTACACATGATTGTCAATAAATACGCATTTCCAGTTTTGGTCTTTGGTAAAGGCTGGAATAGGCAGAAGTGGTGCTGGTGGTATTTTCTGATTAGGCTTACCAACAACCTGGCATATATATATGACATGATTTGCAGTATTCTGCAACATCATTTCGAAGTCTTGGCCAGTAGAAATGCTGCAAGATCTTAAGGCAAGTCTTCCTTATACCTAAGTGTCCAACCAAGGGTGTGTCATGGGCAAGACCAATAATTTCTTGCCTATAAACTCTAGGCACCACCACTTGGTATACCACTCTCCATTCCTCTTCTGGGGTAGCATCAGGAGGCCTTCACTTCCTCATTAAAATGCCGTCCTGATGGAAATAGCATTCAGCCACTTTGTCTGCTTCCTCCTGTGGTTGAGCCCTCTTGCAGAGCTGAAGAACTTCAGGGTCTTTATTTTTTTCTTCGAAAAGGTCCTTTCTGTTTAATGAATGGCTGTTTACGTCTGGCCATGGCATAATTACATTCTTGTTAACATTAGGTGGTCTTATTATGGTCTTTTCTGAGCTACCAGGACCTTCAATGTCGGCTAGGAAAGTGTCAGAAAGGTCCATGTAATCAAACTGGTTTTCTTGCAAATCCTCATCTTGTTGTTTTCTAGCCATCGCTCTAGTGACAACACAAGCTGGATAGAATTCAGTATCATCTTCAGGTGATTTAACATCCACCACCGGTTCACTAGTAATAATTGGTTCAGCAACCACTTTGTTCCTAGCTAGATCATTTCCTAGCAATAATGTAACACCCTCAACAGGGAGATTCGGACGAACACATACAATAACTGGTCCACTTATCAGATAAATACGATGGAGAGGAACATCTATACAACCTAACTCTACACCTTGTAACAAAACGTAGGCACCAACAGAAGTCTTCTCGGACAAAGGCAACACACCTTCTAACAATAAAGACTGAGAAGCTCCAGTGTCCCGTAAAATCTTAATAGGCTGAAGAGTGGTATCATCAACAATAGAAACAAACCCATCAGACATAAAGGGTTTATATTCCTCCATGTAATCACAAAAACTGGACTTAAAAGCCTGACTTGCAGGACATTCCAACATACTGGTAATATTAGGTGTCGTACAAGCACTGGACTTCGGCTTATTATCTCGTTCATTCTTCTTCTGGAGTCTAAAACAATCAGCCATTAGGTGACCATTTTTCTTACAATAAGCACAAATCAGTGATTTCTTCTCAAAAGTATCAAATTTTGAACTAGACATATTATAACTGGACTGACTCTTCTGTGCAACAGGCTTACTATCAGTACGCTCAGTGCTTTTGATTTTTGTAATTTCCACTTGAAGTATTAACATTTTGACCCTTGAAACTTCTTTTATGTGAAAGGGTATAATTATCTGAAATTACAGCAGCATCGTGAATTGTCCCAACAGTTTTGTCGTCTAAATGTGTTTTTAAGTCTAAATGAACACATTGTTTGAACTCTTCTAATAACATCAATTGTCTTAGGTTATCAAAATTGTTATCTGTTTTCTTTGAAGTAAGCGATTTATCAAATAAATCTTCTTTTTCCCGAGCAAATTCCACATAGGTTTGTGAATCAAACTTTTTATAAGATCTAAATTTCTGTCTATATGCTTCTGGTACTAGCTCATAAGCTTTCAAAACTTCCTGTTTCACCGTGTCATAATCGGAACTTTTTTCTGATGGAAGTGCGGAGTATATTTCAGCGGCCTTATCCTCAAAAACACTTTGTAGCATTGTAGTGTAATATGGCTTTGGCCAATTCAAATTATGAGCAATTTTCTCAAACTGTGGAAAATATTTATCGACTGTTTTTTCACAAAATCTGGGAACCAAATGTATATTTTTTGCTGCATCAAAATATTCTGATTTCGGCTGGACTTTAGTGTTGTTTTCTTCCTTGACCATTTCAATTTTCATTTTCTCCATCTCTAGCCTTTCCTTCATTTCAAGTTCTTTTAATTTAAATTCATCTTCTTTTTCTTTTTTATCCATTTCCAACCTTTCCTTCATTTCCAGTTCTGCCTGTTTTAATTTAAGTTCATCTTGTTTTAATTTAAGTTCATCTTCTTTTCTTTTCTCCATCTCCTTCATTTCCAGTTCCTTTAATTTGAGTTCATGTTCTAATTCAAGCTGTTTTAATTTAAAGGCGTCAATATTTTCGACCTTCAGTTCAAGAGCCTCTTCACCTAAAATGTCTGCGTCAACTAATTTGTCTATAACCAAATTTTTTATAATTTGTTTTCTTATAGATACTTTAAAATCCAATTTCAGATGTTATGCAAGCAACACTAATTCCTCTTTCTTTAAATTATCAAACCCCTCCAGGCCTGGCGTTTTCAAAAATTTACTGGCATCAAATGCCATTTTGTAGAATTTTGTTGGCAAGTTATAATAAAAATTACTAAACAAATTTTGAATAAGATATTTTCAGTATCCCGGACGAGCCCCCAATTTCTGTTACGACCAGAAATCGCCTTTAAATTGTAGCCAACAAAAAACACAAATCAATAGTAAAATTTAACAATATTTATTATACAAAAGTTTACAAGAAGTATTACACAAATATTACTGTCAACTTAACTGTCAAAATATGAGTCTAATCTTTTATCTTTGTCTGTATCCGGATATCTTTCGGAATCCAATCTGAATATTACGTTCACTACTACGGTCACAATCCAGTATGATGTTGTTTGTAGAATTGAAGTGTCAATCCAAATGCGGTGAATGCTAATGTCTATCGATGTCTAAGTCCAAGTCCAAGAGTGAGAGTTTAACTTTAGTGTCTGTATATATATAGTTGTCATGGAAGATTCTAGAACAGTCTATAATGGAACATCCTAGAAAGTTACAACGGAAGTTTATAGTAAAATGTAGAAGTTTATATAACGCATCTTTTATAATGATCATTCTGGAAAGTTCCAATCATTCTGTAATTGTTCCAGTGATTTCTAAACTGCACAGTTCTAAGATTATTCTGTAAACAACTATCAGGCCACACAACACAAATCAGGCCAACATAAATAAATACAATAATTACAATATCATAACCAAGTGATCATAACACAGTTTGGAATGGCTTCATCCGTGTTATTGTTACTTAGTACAAATAAAATACAACGAACACAATGTACCAACTTAGATTTTTTAGAGGTTGGTTAAAGCTATGCCAAAACCACATTTCAACTAATTTATAATTAATTTAGTACAGACCAAATGACAATCAGCACATTTACAGAAGAAAAACTTGGCCTTATACATTGTCGAAATAAAGGTACTGGCATATGGTAATGCCTAATTATTTGACATCATTTAACCATGTATTTTGTAGGAGAGATTTGACTGGTGTCACATATGGAGAAGAATCGCCTTAGTTTTCTGAAATACAGAAGATCGATCCAGTTCTTTTTTTGGGTCTCATCGGTTTTGTTTTGGTCATGTTGATATAAAAAAAGAAGATGTGGTATGATTGCCAATGATACAACTCTCCACGAGAGACCAAAATGACACAGAAACTAACAACTATAGGTCACCAAACAGCCTTCAACAATGATCAATGCTGTCTGTTTTTTTTAAGACATTGAGTTTTAAATGTCCCTTACCATCTTCTATCTCTTTTTGACACAAATTTACCCTCTGTGACAGATTATACGCCGCCATTTGTATAACGACACAGTGGTAGTAAAAAGACATACATGTGTATCTCCGTATGCCGAGCGCATGTTAATTACAATACACTTACCATGAACACTCGAAAAAAGCTTTGAAAAAACACAATATAAATTAAACATCGAGAAGGGTCTTAACAGTTCATGGTTAACTATTCATTATGGTAGTTGAAAAATAAGATTTAGTACAATATTTTTAATTTCTAAATATACTATTCAAACAGCACTCGAACAATATCACTTGTAGCTGGTTGGATCAAAACCACAAGTACTTATAGTCCAGCAGCAGCGGCATTAACGCCGAGGTAACGAAAAACATAACGAAATGTTATCTATTAAAAGCTTGGAACAATTACAACCATATGAGAAAATAAACATAGCAATGATTTAAAGAAATGGTCTATTTACAACCACATCATGTATGTGTAAAGTTGTAAATAAAGTACTATATTTGAAACAAATTCACCTCAAAACTGATTAACTTACTAACAGACCTATTATTTATGACTTCTTCCAAGATCACATTTCTTCACATCAAAATTCTATCAGGAAGTGTCAAATTGTCAAATAAAATATTCATGGCCATCATATTGTGTACTATATTACACGTGAATTACCGTTTAAAATATATTATATTCAATTGCACTCATTAATATCCACGACTTTGATAGAAGTTATATAAACCAGCTGATTACAATAGTTTCAAATGAAAAAAAGTAATAATATTTATTTCCTGTGTCCAAAAAACTATTCTTGAATTACCTGCAATAAACTTTTTTGAGACTTGCAACAAATAAGATGTTTTACTCAGACGATGCATAACAGGAACTCTAGCTCAAACGTATTTGTAACTTCTCAAATTTCTATCTTTTATTATTGGCTTCTTATATTCTGTAATTAAGACTGCATCCATACTTGTCTGACATTACATTTTTTTTTAAAAATCAAGTATACAATTTGACAAAACATGTATTAAAAAATAAGAGTTACCTCAATAATGCCATGCTGTGGCTTAGACTTTTGTATAAAAGTTGATTAAATGATTAGTCATTTGCAAAGGGTCCATATAAAAAGTTCCTGTCAATCGCATCTGTTTCACTCTTTTCATATTTTCAAGTTGTTGGATTATCCATATTTTTTGTCGTGAGATAATATAGGTATAATAGGGATATCGTTTATCAAATTAAATAACAGGTATTGAAGGTATGAATGAGAATGTGCAGTTCTTTTAATATTAAAGAAAACAGTGATCAGTTTCACAAAATAATCTTACGACTAAAAGGTGACCGTAAATCATTAAAAATTCAGTATTCTTACGATCAATCTTAGTCTTAAGTTTTTTGGGTTTTTGTGAAACTGATAACTGAATGTTGACAAAATGAAGCTTGTGGTATCACGTTAATCTTTCTGTCTATATATGCAAATAATCAGAGATACCACATTTATAATTTGGTTCGACAGACGCAAAATTCGTCTTCATAGCACTCATCAATGGCTTTCAAATATAAACAGTTGCAAAGCAAAATTAGTATTACGCAGTTGAAGAGCATTTATACCCGAAAATTCTGAAAGTAACAGTTAAGGCAATCTATACCTTAAAATGCAAATTTTTTTTTTTTTAAATATAATTTTCTTAAATTTTTAATTTAAAGGTTTGAAACTACAAGAGTGATAGTTCTTATCATTTGCATATGATTATAAACGATCGTATAATATCTTGATTTTCTTATTCAAAATATTTTCATTTGATTTTTTTTCCAACTATAAAAATATCAAATTAGACACCGTAAACTTTTCGGAACGATCTATGAAACAATTACACAATGATCCATCAAATTCTCAATTATGTAAACTACGAATTAACAGTCTTATTTACGTGTTCCTGTTAAACAATGTTTCTTTAATATGGTGGTGAATCTAGGTACCAGTTACTAGTCGTAGGTCGAAACAAAACTTCTTTTATTTTACAGCTTATTGATATCGATACTTAATTTACAGAAGAGATGATTTCCGCGCTTGATTGTAAACTTTCAATTTCTGTGTAGCAATATACCAAAAAGTAAAATCACAAAAATACTGAACTCTGAGGAAAATTCAATCGGAAAGTACCTAATCACATGGCAAAATCAAATAACAAAACATATCAAACGAATGGACAACAACTGTCATATTCCTGACTTGGTACAGGCATTTTCAAATGTAGAAAATGGTGGATTGAAACTAGTTTTATAGTGCTAAATCTCTCACTTGTACGACAGTCTCATCAAATTCCGTTATATTTACAACGATGTGTGAACAAACAGCTCCTCGAAACGGAGTATATATCTCGAAGTTGATAATATATTCAAGGGCTTTGATATTTCCTATCTTAAGCCTTCATCCTTTGTTTACTTTTTGCTCTACTGTCACCCTTCTCCTTCACTTTTGAATCATCTTAAAGAGCATATGTCAAACAAAGCCTTATTTTGTCTTTTAGAAGAGGTGTGAAATATACCAGAGATTCAAACTCTTAGATCGAAAATAAAGTGACAACGCCATGGCTGAAAAAAGAAAAAGACAAACAGACAAATAATAGTACACAAGACACAACATAGAAAACTAAAGACTAAGCAACGCGATCCCCATCAAAAACTGAGGGAATCTCAGGTGATCCGTAAGGGTACGCGGATCCTGCTACACATGTGGCACCCGTCGTGTTTCTCATGTTATTATAAACCCGGTAAATAGTCTAATACCGGCGTCAAACATCATCGTATAGCTCCGACGTACGCCGGACGTGTTAAAAAACTCATGTACGCTGCCAATACGCTAGTAATTTTAGATGCAATCAACCTGTCAATCATATCTGTAACGTGTGCAGAACGCGCTTTAAGCGTGTATTTGGCGTTCGAGAAGCGTACCTAAGCGTTTATCGGGAGTTCAAGAAACGTATTTTGGCGTATGCCTGGCTTTTGTCTAACGTAGATAGAATACACTCTACTGAGGGAAAAAGTTTTTGGGCGCATTTGAGACGCGTCCCGGTCGTGTCTTGGACGTTCTTCTATGGGGTGTTTGTTACAAACACACCTGCATACGTTTTAGTTAAAGTTGAACGATATTGAAGCGTATACAACGTGCCTTAAACGTGTCTCAAACTTATCTGTAGTGTATGTATAACATGCGTGTATAGTACAGGTATACGCAAGACACACGCTTGAGCTGGATGATTTTTTTTATGCTGCATAAAAATTTCCACGAGTCGTAGCGTTCACCAAGCGTATACCTTTGTATTTCGACGTACTTCAAACTTATGCAGCGCGCGTTTAACGATTGCTTAGCTTACTCTGGCGTGCAACTAACGTGTACATACTTTGTCAATTTTCTCCGTACGTTTGGTGCACGCCATTCTATACGCCAATGTGTGGCGCCGGAATAATTCGGTAGGTCACTTTCGTGAAAAGGAAATGGGATTGTACTTACGACATAAGGAACATATCTGATATCATCTGTGAACGGATATTCCATAACAGTCAACCAACTAATGATGGTGTCCGTAAAGGTTATGAAGGGACGACTTCAATTTCACCATTTGAAACTCTTAGTTTAATAGCTTCCTTTTAAGCAGCAAACATTTATCAAGGATATCATGATAGGAATTGCATGCACGGGAATATCGTATCAATTGGGCACATTAAACACAAGTAGTATACAAGCTCTGGATTTTTGATGTCATACCTTTGTAGAATCAACAAAAAAGACTTACATGCTATACCGATATCTTACTGCTCTTGTTGTACTCAGATTACAGTACCTAAGATTCCTCTAAGTAAACTAAACTCGGCAAGATATATAACTGTTCTGTCTGGTCGTTTGTGTTTTAAATCTTTGCGTAGTGCAAAAAGGTTATTAGGGGATACTAGAAATCCAAAATAGCCAATTACCCCTATATGTTATAGCAGTGACGTTTTGGGCAGCATATTTAGTAGCCTTTTGCTCTTTTTCCCCGTAGTTCTAATATGTTTGTTCCCTCTCTCGTAGAGTTTGACCCAGCCCGTTATTTGAGTAGAGAAGCTGTTATCTACCATAAAAATGATGTCCTTTTAAAAAAGAAAAAGTTAAAAACACTACAAAACACAGAACGAATCATTAACATTCCATTGCCTAGAATCCAATGATTTTTATTTTGCCCTGTTCAGGCTCTATAACTGTCCTTTAAATTAATTTCTGCCATCAGTTCTTGCTCCCCAGCCTTTTTACATTGGTCTGGTTCAAAAATATTCCCATGCATTATTAATTTTTTCTGATCGAACTGAAGAAAATCCTTACTGCCTTTGGTATCAATACCAAAAATTATTCTTGGCATATATTCAGACGTGGGGTGATTCTTTGGACTTAGAAAGTTGTGTCTCATCAGAAGTTATTCAGTTCCAAGGTGACTTGAAAAGTGATCGTTATAAAAATTTATTGATCCCCCTTTCAGTATAGATAATTTATTTTGCATCGATTTGCATAAGCTTTAGGCAAAGGTAAAATCATTGTTTATATTTTTTTTTATTGTTTACTGCGGTAAATAATTTTTCATGCTTATTATGAACTGAATACGGTTAAAATACTTATTTCTTTCTTATTTTCCTTGTTAGCTCTTTGATAACTGTGACCTTGTCAATTGCATTTCTGATTGCATCCATAATGTTAAATCTAGTTACTGAAGCTGTCATTGTGACTATATTACTGTATCTGTACATATATTTTGTTTTTGATTGCAAGTTAAATTTGCATACCCTATTTGCATTGTTATCAATTTTAATCAGGGCTTTTACTACCAATCCTTTTGGTTTGGAATCTGTTTTAAGAACCAAAGTTTCGCTTAATCATTTCTACAAAATTTGTTACTAATAATTTATCTTGTCTCATTTGAAATGGGAATTGTCTTTAGAAAGGAAAACAATACAAATTGGAAAGGGCTATCAAAACCAGAATCGAGACAACAGTATGACTAAAGACGAAAACACAAAATACTACACATAAAACAAGGAAGGATGAATTGACTGGTGTTTTTCTTTTTAAACAAACAGATGTGATAACAGACATGAAGATAGTCTTGAAAAAATTCACAATTTGTATAACCTCATCCTTAAATGTTTGAAATTAACTGAAGGCGATGTGACGAAAAACCAAATAATATGTACAGAAACAAAAATATTATGGAACCATCATTCAACTAAGATTGAAAATTAAGAAATTCAAACTAAACGTGATATAATTTTTGAAATTATATTAAAGATAAAAAAACGGATGCGTTTCTAAAAAATGTATTTGAAACAAACTGAAATAAAGCTAAACTAGAAATCATAGCTGAAATCAACAGAAATCAATTTAGTATAAAAATAAATACCAAAATATTGAAAAGTCATCATAAAGTCGGAAATTTTTACAAACAACACAGTGAATTTAAGCGACATCAATTTGTAAGAAAAGGTCGTCCTTTACAAAAGATTCATCATTAAAAATATTTAAAATTTGTAACAAGACTCTTATAAGAAAAAAAATGAACCAGCTATATATTGTACCTAAAAAAAACTTCATTTATATTCTGTATATCGATGATATATCAATTCAAAAAGCATCTTTATCTAAATATTTCATATAATAAAATCTTTAAACTCTTATGTGGAAAACACTTCAACATATTCTGCTTACAAATAACAAAAATATCAAACTGCAGGGGAAATTCAAAACGGAAAAGTACTTTATAAAATGACAAAATCAAAAACTCAAAACACATCTGATGATTGATTATCATTAGAAGATGTTTTATTCACTTCGGAAATAGAAAAAGGAGGTATTTTTTTCAAATGCACAGAAAGTTTCCGATAACTTCTTTATAGTGTTTTCGTTATTTGAAAATAAAAATCAAAAACTCAAAACACATCTGATGATTGATTATCATTAGAAGATGTTTTATTCACTTCGGAAATAGAAAAACGAGGTATTTTTTTTTCATATGCACAGAAAATTTCCGATAACTTCTTTAGAGTGTTTTCGTTATTTGAAAAGTAATATTAAATTCGTTATAGTAAAATCAATTAAAAGATAAAATTTAAACATTATGTTTTGGATGCAAAATTTATGAAGAATATATTGAGATTAAGTACTTTTTCACAAAATGTTATATATATATATATATATGATCTTTTGACTCAATAGAACAGTAAATAGAGGTTTAGCTAGCTATAAAACCCGGTTTAATCGACAATTTTCTACATATAAAAATGCTTGTACCAAGTCATGAATTTTCCATGAAATGAACGAGCTTTAAGCACTTCTTCGAGCTTCAACTTAAATAAAAAGGAAAATGGCATCATCCATTATCTGTAAGTTGACCTTTATTATTATCCTTTGCAGCTTCTGGGATATGAAGTTATTGGTGGAAAAATATACAGGACATTCCAACCAAGTTGATTTGAGATGAACACCATGGAAGCCATTCTACGATTTATTATTAAACAATTTGAGATTGACATTTTCTTATGATAAGTAGTCGATTATTATTCCTATTACTAGCATCGTCATTGGTAAATATCATAATCCACAAAAAGGTCAATAGTCAAAGGAACGAGAAGACATGAATGCCAATAAAAAAGAGTAAAAAAGACAAACAAAATATAAAAAACTGTCATGAAACCGAAACCAACCATGGTCATGGCTTTTCTGAAAGGGTTATCAGTTTCTACTTGACGACCGCCATAACGACCATAAAAATTGAAAATTTGATATTTCGTATATAGTGATACATAATTTAGGACAGTGGCTGTAAACAGTTTATCAAGATACATATTTCATAAATCATTAGATGATACAACTCTATTATTCTAAACTCTCAAAAATCTCAAAAGTAGTGAGTTTGTTGCGTCGACTGGATATGCATTTCATTTTTATGCATGCATAAGTCATAATGCAAATCCATGCTCAGAAAATAAATCTTAATCTAAAAAAGAACACGATCGGTTTTAAAGATGAAACGACTTTTCTGTTTCTAGATATCGAAAACATGTTGCTTCTGGCGTTTAGACACATACACATCGTATCGGTCAATCAATCGATGTTGCTGACCGTAAAATACATGAATGGTCGATTTCATGATTCAATATCTTACCTCTGTTGGAACAGTTTTTGTATCAGGGGCACGGTCCCACTTAATGAAATTATTCGCATGACGTTAAAATACACATGCTTTACGAATTAATTGAGATACTAGTATGTTAACACCATAAGATGGTTACCGGATATAGGGTTATTTACTGTGGAGAAATGGAAAATTGACAATTGCATAGTTGAACTCATCAAGTTTGTCATAAATATCTATTGGAATAAGTAAAGGTATTGGTCTCGGTATCGATAGTTATTTTTTGTATAAATACTTTAAGAGTAGTCCCCTAACACGTTTCATTATGATTCTGAACATACTTTAGTGTTCGTGTTCAAAAGTTTGTGATCAAGTAATATCAAGGATATAAATCAGATGCAATTTGTGTTACAATGATGAATTAATTTAACAATCAGGCTAAACCAAACTGATCAACAGTAACACGTGATAGCTTGTAGGCTAGTTTGTCAATATAAAACTGTCATCTGAAAGCATTGTTTGTAATGTTTTACTATATTTTTAGCAGATGTTATTTACATAAATCTTACTTTGAGTAATTAAAATGCAATTAAACTATTTAAACTAAAAATATTTGAAAGTTAAAGAAGAGTCATTAGGAAGCGATAAGTCATGTGTATGTTGTATTTGTTTTTAATGTTTGCTGGTAAAGTTGGTCCTTCAATTACTTCACAAAAGCTTTGATCAATAGAATGTATAATGATTTACATCTATAAAAAAGATTGTTTCTTTATATTTAGCATAATCTATTGTTATTAATAAGAAACATTATGATTATTTACCCCACGATTCCTAATTTCGATTGTAAATACAACAAAAGTATTAAGAACAAATGTCAACCTAATTTGAACCGTCAAATGATTAGCCTTATGTAAGCTGTTTTGAATTTACTAATATTCAGAGTCATTGCTCTAAATCCTCTTTGAGTTTATTGGATATAAAATATCCAGAAATTAAAATCACTTTCTAAAATCTACGACATGTGCATATCGTGTGTGCATTCACAATGTATGTTTCTTAATAAGTTGGTTCTAGATGTACTGATAAGTATTATGGCTAATTTGTTTATTATATGTCATTCCAGATCCATAAACAGTCTTTATATGACATGTCTTCCTTATTACCTTATTAAGATATTGATATATATGTTCAGAAAATCGTCCCACGCAGTGTAGGACAGATTCTTAACACTTTATTGACAAGTTATGACACGGAGCATCAAAAGGCAAAGCAGTGCAATATATTGATATATATATATAATAAGATTCATTGTCATAAATTAGTTTGTTGCTTGATTTATTACAAACAGACAGACGGATTTATAGAGTAAATAAACCATATGCTGTAGATCAGGAGTAACGCCTCTGGTGCTATGAACGAAAACTAATATTTTGGCAGTTAGAATAGCCCATTATCACAATATAATTGATGTATTAATTAAGCATCATATCAAGAATGGGAATTTTACTGCCAAACACTCAATGTGTGAAGAGGAAGTATCGCTGGTTATTGACAAAAAGCGAGATACATTAAATGAAATACTAACAAATAAATTAGTTTGTAGATTTATACCCATAAGCTCTTCACCTATAAATGAAAGTGTAAATGAGATGTTTATTTTTAGTACAAAACATACAGTTTTGAAGAGCAATTACTATTGATGATCATTTGGCATGAAGCATAAACAATCAATATCAGACCTAAGTTCACATGTCTGAATTAAATACCATTAATTGTTTTCTGAAAGAGAAAATAAAAAAATAAAAATTTGGTGTATTTTTTCGTAAAGTTTTTTCATTATTCATGCATGCGTTTTTAATACATTTTCTAGAAACTTGACATTACTATTTAAAACAAAACAACGTGGGCCTTGAAATATCAGTACAGATAACAAATTAAATTGATATGATTCTTAACTCCCAACGGTAAATCAAAAACATATTCATGACAAGAATATGTTAATGCGATTCTAACTCTGCGTTGTGAAAGACCAGCACGCTGAGCCGAATTTTAAACATAATAGTCCTCAAGTTAGCAGTCCAAGGAAGACATGTCATCATAACCGGGCATATCTTTCTGACTCCGAACCAACCAGATTTCGCTCTTACTCCTAAATGCTGCGTTCTTTATAAGCAGACAAAATATTAATTTCTTAATCTTTAGATTGACCCGGCAGTGGTAAGAATCCATGACCTCTCTCACTCTAGGCGAACACGATACCACGGACCACCAGGACTTTAATTAAAATGGAGAACAAAGGACATAGATTTTTTATATTCTGTCATACTTGATAACTAAGTTAATGATTAACTATTACAAAAACGAGCGCAGGTTTTTTTTAAGCTTGATGTTCATTCATCAATCTTTCTTTTTTTCTGTGATCTTTGGATTAGTATTTGTCTTTCTATTGTGTTTATACTTTTAAGTGGTGATACCGACTTTTCACTAATTAACTAACGGTGAAGTTTGTCTCTTTGTTTTCTAGTCTTCTCTTTTTATTTCAATAGTCACTATTCTATATAAACTCGTCATAGATACCAACCAGGATTAAATTTTATATTTACGCCAGACGCGAATTTCGTCTACAAAAGACTCATCAGTGACGCTCGAATCCAAAAAATCGGCCAAATAAAGTACGAAGTTGAAGATCATTGAGGACCAAAATTCCAAAAAGTCTTGTCAAATACAGCTAAGGTTATCTATTCCTGAGGTAGAAAAGCCTTAGTATTTCAAAAGCTCAAAAGTTTAGTGAAGAGTTAATTTATAAATATGACCGTATCAAAGATAATTCATGTCAGCACAAAAATGTTTACTACTGGGCTGGTGATACCCTCGATGTATGAAAACTACACCAGTTGTGGCATCGACCCAGTGGTTGTAAATATATCCATATAAAATAACACATGCCACGATTATCATGGGGTCAAATATTGTAGATATAAACAAAGTGAAATACTGACTTAATGATCTTTAAAATATCAATATTTTAAAATATTTAAGGTAACTAACCATTAAATATAACAATTCCTTATAATATTCGTTAACAGATTCAATAAAAAAAACAAACATTTTTTGCAACCAAGCAACAAGTTCTCTTTGTTAAAAAACGAAAAGTGACAAATATCGTTATACAATTAAATAAACTTATCAATTTTACAAGAAGTACATAACTTGATATCTATATCTTAATTCAGTTGGTACAAAAAGGTTTTAACTGCTATGATTCTATGCAAAATTATTTTAAAAGTTTTTTTAATACATATGGGATACTCTTTGGGATTTTTTGGTAATTATGAAATGTCCTGACCATTCTGGTGTATTTTTAACCAACCGGTCTTCACATTTAAAAAAAAACTTGGTGTGTTGGTGTCTGAATAAATATATTTATGAAGTTATTCCGTCGTTCAAACTAGTGGGTAAATGAAATTAAGGAGAGTTTTATAGGTTACCATTATTTCTTATTATTAAGCAACGATCTGTTTTAATTTTTTACCATGTTCGAAGCAATAATCTAATTTGGGTGTCATCTTTACATTCCTTCTAAAATGCTTGTAAAAATACAATTCATATCCAAATTGAGGAATACGCCAAGTTTAAGAAAGCTTCATGTATAGTCCGGTGTGTATACAATCTAAATATTTCTGAATCAATTTAGATTGTGAATAAACTAAACATAAACTATCCAAGAGATGTCGTCAACGCCAAAATGTCCAAATTACTAAACTATTATGGTATGGCGTACAATAACTCATGATGTGGCTTCTAATATGAGGCAGGCAACTAAATATTTCTCAAAAAGGACCATCTTGTTTGAGAGGTTAATGTTAAGCAAGTTACAAGTTAACATTAAACATAACTAAATGTAACTGTTGATTCCTGAGAATGATATGATAATATACCGGTATAAGAAAAAGCCAGACGCCAAAGACATAGTTAGAAAAATTTATGATGCAACAATTGTGGTACCTTTATGATATAATGAATTTCTGCACTCATTTTCATATTCGATTTCATATAAATCAATAAATACAATAAAATCAAAACAAATATGCCACTTACAGGATGCAATCACCTTACAGAAAGAATATCAAATACCAGGGACAATAAAACCCATAAGTCCAACAAAAATATCGGAAACAATATGGACCAAAGCAAAACTGACGAAAAGACAAACATGAGTTCAAAAAACAAATTACAAGAAGATTTTTGATTGAGTAAAAAGGAATCCCATCAGAACTCGGATTCATGAGCTTTGGCCGTGTCACTATGTCTCATTAACTTTGAACCTGAAATTGGAATTGAAACAAAAATCCTCATGACCATCTTGAAGAAGTATATCCTGTTATGACTGTCAAGTTCAAGTTTTACAACCATGGAGTTGTTACCTTTGCACAAACGCGTCTTTATGAGAAAAATTCTGTACAGGGGTTTCTATAAAAGAAAAAATGAAAGCATGGTATAATAATTCTGAAACTTAACGTTCCATTATATTGGTAATACCATTTTACTTGATAATTCAAAAGGGCAAATGCTAATCTACATTGTTTGATATCAAGAAGAAAACTCCAACGATACATCTAAATATATCTATTACTTTGAATTACACATGATAAACAGACAAGAAGATACGTGATAACCCCATCAAAGGAATACTTTTAATCTAATTATTCATTTTTACGTTGTAACAACCCAACTGTAGAAAGAGTAACTGTCCCTTGTTTCGTGCGATATTCTAAATTACACGTTCCATCATATAGAATGCTTCTTCTTACAATGAAGCTCATAAACAAATGGTCCACGTAAGACGTGTCAGTAACAAACCAAATTGATAAAACAAAGTTGAAGAGCAATGAAAATAAAAAGTTTCAAAAGATTGTAAAGTCCTTCCCTTTTCATGAATGTGACCTACCGAAAAAGACTATTTACCGGGTTTGTATTAACATGAGCAGCACGACGGGTGCCACATGTGGAGCAGGATTTGGTTTTTTTTCGGAGCACCTGAGATCACCCTCAGTTTTTGGTGGAGTTCATGTTGCTCAGTCTTCAGTTTTCTATCTTGTTTCTTATGTACTATTATTTGTCTGTTTGTCTTTTTCATTTTTGGCCATGGCGTTGTCAGTTTATTTTCGATTTATGAGTTTGACTGTCCCTCTGGTATCTTTCGTCCCTCTTGTAAGAACATCCTTAAATGTATTGAATGTTTATTTGTGAACACAAATTTTACAGAAATCATTGAATCAATGATATATCAGACCAGCAAATGAGTGCAGAATACTGAAATGATTATAGCCTTGATGTTAAAAGTCCAAAAGATATGTATCTATCAAAAGGTTGTAAAACCTCATGAATGATACCAGGCTGATAATTAAGCAAACACACTATACGCGCATTATATCTGCATAAGACTCACTAAAGACGCTCAAAACAAAATATTTGGAGGTCTTTTTCATGTCTTTGCAATTGCCAACACGATATGGTAGCTGTAAAGTAGTATCATTTTTTTTACAAATGATCAAATATGCGTTTCACTTTCCAATGCGCAATCCTGTCCTTCTTTTCGTTCACAACATCACCAAACATCATTTGTCACAGTAGTAATAGAAACAAATATGATATCTTCTTTGCACTGAATTTTTACCCATTTGAGAGTCGGTAATAGGGGTTGTGTTTCTCAATTCGTGAGCATATTCTTAACCCAAAAACTGCTTAGAAACAATTGTACGAACAAACTACTAAAAATCAACAATACATAAGTTGTTTGGTTACACTAACAAATAAATTAACTGATACGACGCGTCTGTGTTTTAACTCACTTGTGACAAGTCTTTTCGTGGTCTAATAAAGGCAAATAGTATACCGCTGTTCAAAACTCATAAATCCATGGACAAAAAACAAAATCGGGGTAACAAATTAAAACTGAGGGAAACGCATTAAATATAAGAGAACAACGACACATTAAAATGTAACACACACACACACACACACACAAACACAGAAACGGACTAAGCATTAGATAAAATCCTTTGAAAATAACAAATATAACATCAAAACCAAATACATTAATTTGGGATAGATAAGTACCGTGACACGTCTTATAGTAATGTGAATTCACACTCAAAAATAAGAGAAAACAAACGACACAACGGAAACACAACGTTAAAATGTAACACACACAGAAACGAACTATAATATAACAATGGCCATTCCTGACTTGGTACAGGACATTTTTAAAGGAAAAAATGGTGGGTTGAACCTGGTTTTGTGACATGCCAAACCTCCCTCTTTTATGGCCATATGAAATATAACATTAAAATGACAACACAACATTGCAGGACATATAAATAAATAGAACACAATTGACAAAGAAACACACGAATAATAGCTAACAAAAGGCAACAAGTTTAAAAAAATTTAATACGCGAGAAGTGCATTTTGTCCACACAAGACTCACCAGTGACGCCCAGATACAAAAGTTTGAAAGCCGAAACAAGTACAAAGTTGAACCGCATCGAGGACCAAAAGTTGAAAAAGGCCGTGCCAAAAACGGCCAGGGTTTTCTGTTAGGTACCAGAACATCCCTATTATTTAGAACAATTTATACTTTGAAACAGTAAATTTTATAAAATGCCTATACAAAAGATGTAAATGCTAAAACTGAAGTATTAGCTAATTACACGAAACAACCGAAATACATTACATAACCCGACAAAACACATCCGAATAAGTTTAAACCTCAACGTCAAGTGACGTCATATTAGAAATTGTAAAACATGACAAAAATATGACGTCACATTTGAATTAGTAAAACAGATCATCAAAAAATGAAAAATGACGTCACATTTGAATGAGTAAGATGGAGTTAGGATTGATTTAAGATTATATATGAACTAAATACTGATATTACATTTAATTACAATGCACATTTCAATACCTATTAATAGCAAACTAAGGTAGCAATTAACTGTATTATATAGCAATGTCCGGTTTGTTCTGAATCTAACTTCAAACGTAAGTAAAACATTGTACAGATTACGTTGAACAAAATCAAATCTAATAAATGAAGGCGGTGATTAATTTTCTTTACCATAACCCATGAATATAATAGGAAAGACGTCAACACATTTGACAAAATCCGATGAGAATTACAAATATAACATTAAACATTTAGACTAAAAACATGAATTAGGGATAGATAAGTACCGTAACACATCTTATGGTAATGCGAATTCACACTCAGCAAAACAGTAACAATCGGGAAGAAGTCACGTTTGGTAATTTAAGATTAGACGACGTAATGACAAACCACAATCTACAATGTAGTAAAAATGTCCTAAGATAGTTTGGTCAAAGACACCTCGTATGGATCCACCAATTTGTGATGGTGTCCATAAAATTTACGGAGCGTCAATTTTAGTCTGTCCTCCTCATAACTTTGTTGCAGCAGTTTCTGCATAAGAAACACACTCCTGTATATGAAGTCCGTATAGTGAGAACAAGCACGAGAATAACGTATCAGTTGTGACATGTAAACACCATACGAAGGGGCAGAGGGTATGTTACTGCTGAGAAATGGGAAATTGATAACTGGGAAGTTGAAATCGTCCCGTTTATCATAGATTTTCGTGTGAAGTCGTCCATCTGCGTCAATATTGAAGAAAAGATCAAGGTATGAGGCAGTCCTTCTAGTATCGGTAGTATCCTTAATTTCAAGTTCACTGGGATATATGAAATGTAAGTATTGGCTGAAATATGGGTTATTTAATGATAGAACATCATCAATATATCGGAAAGTAAAATTAAAGAATTTCGCAAGGTGCTTTTTCTTTTTGTCTTTTAGAAGGTTCTGAATGAATTCTGCTTCATATGAGTACAAAAACAAATCGGCAAGCAGGGGTGCACAATTAGTACCCATTGGAATACCGACTGTCTGTTGAAATATAAATCCTCCAAACTCAACAAATATATTATCGATCAAAAAGTCCAGAATTTGATAATATCATCTTTAGTATACTTTCTGGAAGATTCAGTGTGATTCTTCACAAAATATGAATTATTGTAACCCAAAACAAGAAATTTGTATCTACGATTCCCATTTTTATAGAAAAAGCTCTGTTTTATGAGATGGTGAAGTCGATCTTTCAACTAAGCATGGGGAATAGTAGTATATAGCGTAGAAAAATCAAAAGTTTTTATGTTTCTACAAAATTGCAAAGATTGTGATCGAAGATTAAGCAGTAGATCTTTCAAATTTTTGAGAATCCACATCTGGTTAACACCACTGGTAGAATATATCTCATTACAATATTTTTGAAGCCCATCTTTAACTGTAGAAAGAATAGTAGTCAGTACTTTAGAAAGATGTTTAGTCGAACATTCTGAAGACCCAGCTATGTATCGGTCTTTATGTGGAGTTTTGTGTAATTTAGGTATCCAGTATAATGAAGGTAAGTTTTCTTCGTTTTCTTTGATGTTGACAACAAAAGAAAGAAGGACAGATTTATGATTTTGTAAAATTTCGTCCTTGGTAAATGATGTTAAAGAATATGTAGGGTTACCAGTAGTTTCATTTATTCCAAGCTCTGTTGTGAGACATTGCAAATAATGTTTTTTTTACATATAAAGACAATATTATTTGAGGCTTTATCTGCTGGAACAACGACATATTTGTCATGCAAAGAGGATAAAGATCTTTATATACGAAAATAGTCGTCTAACTGTAATTTTGTCCTATTTCTGATTATGTAATTTATACTGGGTGTTGATTCTAGCTTTATAGGTGATGCGTGCATTGCAGGAGATACTAACACTATTGGCACACCCAGTTTCGATGCTTTTGGAGCTCATGCAGTTCTCTCATTTTTTGTTTGTTACCATGATTTTATTTCCCAATCAATTTATGAGATTTAAACGCCTGAAACCTACTATTACCTCAAATTAATCAGGTTTCATTTGGTATTGATGGTGTTTGTCCTTCGATTTACTGATATTATTGTTCTGTTGGTAACTTCTTGGTGGTTTTTTTCTGTATACAAAACTTCTATGGCTTATATTTTGCGTGCACATGGATTTTCTCAAGATAAATAATGACACATAATTTTTAGAACCATTTTTTTGGGATAAACCAGAACAAAAGTGCAATCGGTCTAGTGGAGAATAAATTCATCATAGATACCAGGATTGAAATTATGTATTTGCAACAGACGCCCGTTTTGTCTACAAAAGACTCACCAGTGACGCTTGAATCAAACAAAGTGAAAAAAAGGCCAAATAAAGTACGCAGTTGAAAAGCATTGCGGACCACATATTCCAAAATGTTTTGCCAAATAAGCTAATGTTATTTATTCCTGAGGTAGAAAAGCCTTAGTATTTCAAAAATTATATATTTTGAAAAAAAAATATTTAAATTATGACCAAATCAATGATAACTCATGTCAACACATAAGTGCTGATTACTGTGTTGGTGATACCCTCATGGAATAAAAACTCCAATTGCACTGGCATCGACCCAGTGGTTGTATATAAACTCAACATAGATACCAGGAATGAAATTTTGTTTTGTGCTAGTCACGCGTTTCGTTTACGATAGACGCATTGGTGACGTTCGAATATTTTGTTTTAAAAAGGCTATATAAAGTGCGCATAAGAAGCATTGAGGACCAAATAATCCTAAAGGTTTTGCCAAATACAGCTAAGGTAACCAATTACTTAAATAGAAAATCCTAAGATTTCATAAATTGAAAGTTTTGTAAACAGCTAATTTATAATTATGACCATATCAATGATAAATCACTAAGGGTATGATATGGTATTATTGTACAAACGCAAGTGGCATTACCCTATCAAAATACCCATAGAACGAAACAATATTTTCATATTTAATTTTGAATTTATTTCTTAAAAGTTGACCTTTGATTGATTTCCTATTTTAGTAGACTCAGAAAAGCGCTTCGAACGCAAGAATTTAAAAGGTGGAATTTTTTTCTTTCTTCTTAGACAGGCGAATATATAACACGACTTGTATGTAAAGGAAAAGGTATTAAAAAATATTTTGAATTTGTGAGGCAAATCTACGTTAAATAGTTCGTTATGAAGAACGACATTTAGTTGTACCGAAAAGCTTACTTTTCTTCTCCCAAAACACCCTTTTCACATTTTTATCGTTTTATGTGCATTTTATTATTGTTTTGTATTTCTGATTTTAATTATGATTTTAAACAATTACTATACATCGACAACTCCTTATTTTTTTATGACGTCAATATACCGTTCCTCATTATATGATATGTCAGTTACAAGAGGTAATAAAACATTTTTCACGTGTTCATTTTTCATCTATTTAATATTTCTTTCAAATCAGAGATATCCGACAGCGAATTCTATTAAAATATTTCTTATGAGGCGAATTACTGATGTAGTTAACACTAGTTTTTTGGTATATCTTTCCCCTTTATCTTGTAATACATATGTCATATAGTTTAATATATATCACAAAATACTAGTTTTTATAGTTGTTCTTCTCTCAACTCTCAGCGGTCGCCCTTGCCTCTATCGAATATTATTCCATTTTGTACTACTTACAACAGCTTTGTGAGATGGATATCATTTTCTTGGTATATTTATCATTTTAATCAAAGAAGAATCGTTAAATGTATTCACTAGTCTATTACATGAAATGACTTATGAGCTTTTTGATAAAGATCTTAAGCATTGAATGTTGAACATATTTATTTTATAAATATTATCGTTTATGATATGCAATTTTCAAAGAGTTTCTAGCTGTATTACTTATCATAACACTTACCTAAAGACCTACTGTTAATGTCAGTCAACAAAATGAGACTATTAACCGTAAGCCATCTCCACAATTCATTAACTGCGGTAGTTTGGACTCACGCAATACTAATTACTCAGTATACTTGAGAAAATAATGAGGTAAAACTTGCAATGTTGGTATCAAGACCAGACAACACATGCACGCACATAAGTACAAATTAAAATGATTGATAGATTGACAAACTCTAATGTTACTTTATAAAAATCTCATGTGGTCAGTGAATAGCATGTTTCTTATTAATCAGCATAACACTGAAAGGAACCCTGTCTTTGAATTTAAAGGTGATTTAACTCACCCCGCATGATGAAAACTGTGGATAGTATAAGCATCAGCATAACTAAGCTACATTTTCTTTAAGATATCCTTCTTAAAATACAATCAGATTAAAATTGGTATATTCTAAATATATCGTTTTCTTTAAATACTTGACGTTTTCCACATGCATTTAAGCAGAAGAACGGCTTTCCATTATAATTGTAAACCTCATTTTTTTTATCAGTGTGTTACATAATGGATTTGCTTTATCATCTTAAGGTTTTTGAAAGTCATTCTTTAAAATGCTGCAATTCAGTTATCAACCATCAACGTAATTTTTTTTCATTTTCAATTTACTTTTGTTCATGAAACATTTAATACACATTAAGTGCACTCGTTTGAGAATTAATCATTTCAGAATTACGTCATAGAACAAAAACTATTATATTATCGTCTTAAATTTTACGTTAAATCTCAACGTAAAAAACTCCAACTCATTTGTTTGTTTTTGCTATTGGTGTCATATTCAAAATATAGAGTGAATGAATAAGTTATAAATGAATAGTCTAAAAAAATGAAAATCGCTCCTCTATTCACTTTTACAGTGACTTGATTGCAATACATTTATGTTGTGTTTCACTTTGAATTGCTGGTATTGTGTAGCAACATTTCACCAGCATATGTATATATAGATTAACTACTAGTTTAAGACGGATGATAGAATATTCCGAGTCTTTCCTTAAATGATCCTTGAAAGCGAGTTACTCATTATGAGGAATACATGATTCTTCATGATGAAAGTATTTTTTCGATCGTTTACGGACGTTATTTTGTGGACTGATATTCGGGTTATTTTTCATCATCTATTTTTTCCTTTGTCATTTGGACCCTTTAGCCAGCAGCTCTTCGATACTTATTAATCCTTGATCTTAATTTTATTGTGGTTTTAAGCATTCCTGATGAAGGTTTACAAAGTAAGATCTTCGGACGCAAACAAATATAAACTGTTTTTTTTTTGTGTGAGAAAGTTATGAAAAACGCGTCGAACCAACCTCAATTAAACATATTTTTTTTTTATTTTCTTATATTAGTTAAGTTACAGTTACTGTGAGTACACTTATATCATCATGCCATTCGAATGAGGTAAGCCATTTCTAACTGAGTTTTTATATATATTTTTTTTAATTTTGTGCTTTACAAAACTGTCCAAGGTTAAGGAGGGTTAAACACCCACAGACAGGGTTTTACCCCGCGCCATTACATATTTTCCAGTCTCTGATTGAAGCCTGTGTTTCGATGTGATCTGTTTTATTTACCTACAAAACATTCGTTACCATAAATGCTGTTAAATCTTTTATAACAGTCAATTTTCATAAAGAATTTGAATATTTGCACTATTTTTCTCGACCAGTATCTTTCCATTGAAAAACCCCAAATGATTCATGCACTGATGATTACAGAAAAAAATAGACATGTATTGATTTGCAGAAAATAGTATTGATTTCCAGAAAATAGTACTACTTTCTGATGTAATGCAAAACTTTATATGTATATCCTTTATTCGTGAACGTCTTCCAATAGAACCCATCCACAGAACAGTACCAATAAAATGGTAAAAACAAACCTCCTTGACAATTAGTCTTATATTCCATATCTCAGGATATCTGATGATTCCACCGACTAATTTAGATTGTCATTGCTAGTTTTAATATTTAGAATAAATTTCTGTTTGTTTCCGTTACTACTGTCGGATCGGTGTATATAGATTATCGTGATTTCATTTTGAATTAATTCTTATAAAACATAATAATATATAATGCTCCAATTAAGAATCAATCAAGAATGTTTTTATTGTTGGAGATAGAAACTGCATGCTTTTTTAAGAATTGATATTTATTGGTACTTTCAATTATTGACACAATGTTTTCCCCCCTGAATAGTTGCCCAGCAAAATGGTCTTTCTTAACTTTTCGTTTATATATTCATGATTACCATTTTTACAATTTGATGAGTTTTCCTTACACTTATCGTACAGAGTTTTTGCAATAGCTCTTACATAGACTATGATTTTTAGCCTCTCTAGTTTAAAATAAAGCGTCACTGACAAGTATTTTGTAGCTGGTGCAAATACATAATTTCATTCCTGGTATCTATGATGTGTTATTTACAACCATTGGGTCGGAGTTTTTATTCGCCGAGGGTGTCAACGGTCCAGTAGTCAGCGTTTCTGTGTTGACATGAATTATCATTGATATGGCCCTAATCATAATTTAACTGCTTATAAATCTTTGAATTTTTGAAATACTAATTAAGGCTTATCTACCTCACAATTGAATATCTTGGACGTATTTGGCAATACTTTTAGGAATTTTTGGTCCTCAATGCTCTTAGACTTTAGTTGGCCATTTTAAAATATATATATATATTCGAGCGTCACTGCGGAGTCTTATGTCGACGAAACGCGTGTCTGGTGCGAAGACAAAATTTCAATCCTGGTATCTATGAAGAGTTTAAATATACTATTAGTAATACATTAAACTACGAATTTTATTTTTGTGTTGAAAACATTGACAGCAAGTTAATTTAATGCTTGCTATGTATAAAACATGTGCATCCCTTAAGATGAAATTTAAATTGAAACCTACTTGTAAGCAATTTGCTTCCGGATAATATCATGGTTAATTCAATTGTATTCAGAAATATGTCTTGCAGTAAAACTTTCAATCATTTTTAGTGAGTATTATTATTACTTTGAAAAGCAGAAAACAAACCATTGAATACTCTGAAAATAGAATGAATATATTAATTGGTTGTAATCAAATTTTCAAAGCAGAAGTATGTCTTCGTCATTTGAAAGACAGAACAAGACTTACTATTTTCTTTATCAACCTTTTCTGTTGCTTGAAAAAAAAACTTTCCGGCAAAAGAAATGATTTGTGAACTTTCCATTTCTATATATAACAATATTCAAGCAACGACTGCATATAGAGAATATATATATATAAATCTCCGTTTAGATACGTATTCCAGAGCTTGCATTCCTATCATGATTTCCTTGATAGAGGATTGCTGCTTGTTCGAAGTGATGAAGTTAAAGAAATGCTTATCCCTTCGGAAAATTTCACGTACGTAATCACGAGTTGGTTGACAGTTCTGGATTATCTGTTTCACAAATAGGACTCGTGTTGCTCAGTCTTCAGTTTTCTATGTTGTGATTTTATATCTATCGTTGATGGAAGATGTTCGTTGTTGTTCTGTGGTTTACATTTTGTCTCGACTACTATATTATTTGTTTATGCGTTTCTCTGTGATTAGTGTTCTTGTGTGTGTTTGTGTTGTATTTATGTCACGTAGTGTTGTATTTTTAGCGATATATTTTAACATTGCCATATAAGCGGAAGGGTGGGCTATACTTTAAATCAGGTTCAACCCCTCCACTTTTCTTACAATGTCCTGTACCAAGTCAGAAATGTGGCAGTTGTTATCCCATTTCTATGTATGTTAGCGTTTTTTTTTTGTTGCACTTCAGTGTTCCTGTTGTTCCTTTGTTTTTCTCTAATAGTTGATGTGTTTTCTCGGTTTACGTTTGTTATCCGTTTTCTTTTCTCTTAATAGATTTATGACTTTTGAACACCGGTATACTACTGTTGCCTTTATTGTACTGTTTTTATAAGCCCTTTATAAAATGACAAAATCATAAGCTCAAATACATCTAACGAATGGAAAACAACTGTCATATTCCTGACTTGGTACAGGCATTTCCTTGTGTAGAAAATTATTGATTAACCGTGGTTTTATAGTTAGCTGAGTCACTGATGACGATTCACAAAATATGAAGTGCAGTTGCAAACTCCTGCGTATAGTTTGAGTTATCTAATACGAATGCGAGGTAACGAATATAGTGTATATGCAAAAGAAAACTTAACTGTTAAATGTTTGTCATACAGGCATTTTACTCAGTGTTAGTATAGACGAATAACGCCACACCTCTCCCAGAAACCAGGCTCATAATTAAGCGCGACAGCATCGTTTTGTCTACAAAAGACTTATCAGTGCTTCTTTATTTTAAACAGTCGAAAGGCAATGTCAATAACAAAGTTGACAAGCATTAAAAACCAATAGTTCTTGAAATGTTTACCAAATCTAGCTGAGGCATTGATGAGAAAGTGTTTAGTTGAGCTAGGTAAATTAATCCATTGCCAAAGACAACGTTCGTTTATTCGATGATATGCTCACAATTATAAATTAGCTGTTTACACAACTTTGTATTTTTCGAAATACTTAGGATTTCTAATTCCAGTAATTCATTACCTTATTTGACAAAACCTTTCGAACTTGTTGGTTCTCAATGCTCTCACTTCGTAATTTATTTGACTTTTCAAGTTATTTTTCGATCTCTGATGAGTTTTCTATGGCTGTCTTTTAATCAAACAAATACAAAAAAAGTAAACGAGTTTATGTAATTGTTGATTTTGTCGATTTCAATCATAAAATAAACTAAAGGTTTATAGCTGAATGCATAAAATGAAATGAATAATCATATTAAATGCCACATAAAATTGCGAGTTCTTTTATTTCAACGTGTATATGCAAGACATTAGAATGATATATTCTGATAAACGCGTGTTCTGGATTTCATTAGATTCATCACTCACACCCTCTTGTCTAAGTACTTTGTCTATTTTCACATAAAATGGGGGACTATTTATCATGAAGTCACAATATATAATGATGATATGCAAAATGCAATACAAACATCCAAATAATAAATAAGCAGACACTACGAAAAATTATCATCTGACTCGTTTCCTGAGGAATCATCCCCTTCCGATTGTTTGTCTGGTTTTTCAAATATCGTTTTTGAATTTCCTGAAGAAGATTCTTTTATATCTGAGAAAGGTCTGTCATTCTCGTGTGTTTCAGATACACATGTCTTTTTAACTTTGGGAGGAGAATGGCTCCATGAACTGTCACGTGATTCATCGTCACTATTAAGAAGAGCTTTCACAGTTTCTTCCCCGGCGGAATTAGCGGCTGTAACGTCATTTTTTAGTTCTTCGAGGTCTCTTTTGAGTTTTGCTCTTCTATTTTGAAACCAAGTTATCACTTGTGCGTTGGTTAGACCCAGAGTTTGAGCTATTTCATCCCTGTCTGCAGGAGTCAAATATTTTTGATACAGAAATCTTTTTTCTAGTTCATAAATTTGTTGATTTGTAAATGCGGTTCTTGATTTTCTTCTTTTCTTTGGAGGCTGATGTTTACCAAATAAAGCAGCCTGTTCTCTTCTTTTTGTTTCTGTCAAATAGAGAAAAAAAAACATTTATTGTAACAAGCTATATAAATTTGAAAATTTAAAGTTTATCGGCGATGCATGCTATTTCTTTCTAAAGATTTAAGTACATTTAAAAGTTATGATTTATTTTCAAATAATTGATTTTTAGCTTCATTTTTGCTATATACATAATAACATTTCGGGATGTATTCTTCTTTTTTATGTCTATTAAGAGCTAATGCTCCATTCAAGTATATGTGTTTCATTTCAAACAGATAAGTTGCTCCTAAACTATATAGTTAACACTTTATTGCACACGGACAAGAACGACGGAAGCAGCAGAGCAGATTGACGTCGCGTCGTCTGAACTGTTTGTAAAGTGAAGGTCAAGTAAACATAAACCATCTGCTAATTGTTTTAAAACCTTGGTTACTGTGTACTTGATGCAACTTAATTTAATGTACTTTGTTTGTTAAAGCTATTAAGTTTGACAAGATCGTTAACATTTTTTGAAATATTAAAAACAAAAGTGAGTTCTGGTTCATGTGTGGTATTATGTTCGTATTTTCATAATTAAACCATGTTATATTTATATGTGTTTCCCTGTCACATCATATAAGCAGTTATTCCCTTTGTCCAACTACCAAAAACATTAACAAGAGGTAACCAACCAGAAAAAGATATATTAGACTTAATGTCATATTAGGACAAACTGGTTGTGAAAATGTCACAAGTAGCTAACGTTGAAACATTAACTACTTCTCGTAGACAGTTGCATTGAAGTTCATACCAGTACAATTAACTTAAAGGCTCATATCTGTCACATTAGAAAAATCTTATATTCTAATGTAAAAGCTTATTTGAATACAACTGTACAAGGTTATGACAATAATGACTTTTGTTTCCTTGTATGAAAAGTGGATATCATAATTGAATGGCATCATGAAATCTTTGAATATCTTAATTTACAGAATTTGAACTTTGCTGTCTTTCGTCTCTTCAAAGAAATAAATTCATTTGAATATGAAAACCATATCAGCATTAAAAAAGAATTTCATGTTATATAGTCATTTCAACGTTAGGTTAAAATTTCTTAAATAAAATAACACAAGGGAATTAACTCAAATTAAACTCGGTTACTATTTTTCTTCGTCGTACAATTTCACCGATTAAATTCATTTGTAAATTTAGTTCAAATTATTTTTTCCATTGATTAAAATTGTAACTTATATAATAAATTTTGACATATTTATGAATCACGTCTTGTCAAAAGAACACATTCTAAAGTAAATCATAACTATTAAAGTATCTAAGATACATATTTTATTAATTGATAAATATAAAAGTTTGTCATTTTAAAAGAACATGTACATAATATATCATAACGCTTAACTTTTGTGGTTGCATTAATTAACTTGATAAACGTCAGAAGTTATTAATTATAATCCATGACCAGGTTAACATAGGAATTATTAAACAAATATGTAATAAATTGTCAACTATAAAAAATGTTGCACTTGCTTATTTCTTGCTTATGGGTGTTTTTAAATTTGTGAATACCTTAATAAAAAAAATAAGATAATGTATTTTCATTAATTTTGTAAAAATTAGAATTAATCAACTTAAAGAAATGAATGAAGTATAAGAGAATCTATAAGTCAAACTATTAAATTAAGTTTTAAAGATTATATTTAAAATTTCAAAATCGATATATTTTTTTACAATTTTGAGAATGAGGAACGTTTTGTTAATGGAACCAAACTAAATCCACTTTAAATATAAGAAATTAAACTTCACACTCGATATAACAGTAGAATACTTATCACTTGTAATTTTTCATCGTTTTGTTTTTAAAATTTTTATTATTTCTACATAGAATTTTTCAAGGAAGTATTTGTTATATTTATCTCTAAATAAATAGTCATAATGTTTAACATTAAAAACAGTATTTTCGGGGCTGTTGTTTGTCTTTTAGTCGTTTCATTTTTATCTTTTTGATAATGACGTTGTCCGCTTTTTATTTCTTTGACTAATGGTTTTTGGTTGTCCCTTTTGTATCTTTTCCCTTTTAAAAAGTAAAAGCCCGGTAAACGACCCATCACATTCGACATGTCACAATGTTTACGTAAGTATTGGAAGATTATTGATAGTAATAGTCCGTCCCACCTGTGTATGTACATCTAAGAAAGATAAATAAATTATCTTAATTGATCAGTTAATTTATCATACTTTCTGTGAATAAGCTTCAAAGCATTCCTTAACAGCTTAATTTGACCGATGTGTCGCATTTACAAGTTTAACAAACGATTCTATCTGATCAAATTGAATGTATTACATTTTTCCTGAGGGCATAGAAATGTTATTGATTCAAACTTAAGCAATAAAAAACAAACTTCAATTTTCCAAATGAAAGAAGAAGTCAGAATATCAAGCGAAAAACAAATTTTGTGCTACAGAAAAATGCAGGAGCATTGTTAACAAGTCGATGACAAAAATCGTAAACAAATTGAGCATGAAATGAAGATAATTTACGCTCGAAATTAATTTTCTTATTTAGTATAAAATATTAGGCTAGGGTATGATGCCAATGAGACAACTAGTCAGAAATAAAAATGACGTAGATGGCCATTCTAAACTTCAAAAAGAGCATTATGAAAAAAAAAAATGTAAATAAAAATCATTAAATGATATACTATGAAATTAAAAATAAACTGATGGATACAGAATATTTGGTTATATTATTGTTTTGAATGTTAATTTAAGCAATAATTTAAACCCTAAGTAGAGTATCAAAAATTTACATCATGCATTAACAAAGTTCATTTTAGCCAGTTGCTTCAACCAGTTTAGAAGATCAAATTTAAATTGTCTGTGTATGAGAATAGGAAACCTTTCTATAAAAATTCACTCCTTGAAATATTTAAATAAATTGAGATATGCTAAAAACTATTATATATATATATACTACACAGGAATATAACCTAAAAGGAAAAACTCCCACCTAACTCCCACCGTGTACTAAACAGGTTTCTCTATCACTTGGTAAGACTGTAGGTCAACTGAAATGTGATCTTTGTCAGATGACAACTTTTGATGTGTCCGATTATGTTTTTGTGTGTGACTTTTATCACCTTTGGCTAGTAGAAAACGATCATATCTCGTCAAATCTTATTACTGTATGTTATCTATTCTTATGTCCGGCTTGACCTGAACAATTAGTAGAAAGGAAAACGGCCAATAAATTTAGGACACAAAGTATCATATAAGCTTCTGTAACACATTAGATAAAGAAACAACAAGTATAACATCTAACTTGTTAATTTATAACAATTATTACTGAGAGCTATATCATGTTTTGCAAATCAAAAAGATGCTTTTGATAGCGCCAAACTAGTCTGTAAGGTTTTAATAATATCGCATAAATATTTGTTGTTTAAAGAAAGTGGGAAACACAAGAAAGAAAAAAACAAAAACAGCATAGCAATGCAGCCAGATACATGCAATCCAATAGTATTTTATTTCTGACATTTCAACATGGTTGTTTTCACAAAGTTTTTCCAAACGTTTTACTCAATCGCGACAGTTCAGTTTGATTCCAGCAATTGGAAACTTTTAAGCAAGAATAAACTGTCATTAGATGAACTAATTAACTTGAAAACTTATGACATGTAACTGGCATGTAACAAGATTGGTATCTGAAAATTATCATCAAGGGACAAATGAAATTTATATCGTTATGATAAGTGACGAACGATCCCGTCAAACATTTGATAGAAAGGTCAATAGTAGGTGTACTTAGTCAAAATCTCGGTAAATTATGTAGCGCCAACTTCTCTTCGCAATCAAAGACATCCAACTTGACAATTTTTCTTTTTCTTATACCCAATAGATGAATGCATTCAGCGTGCTTGGGAGAATATATTATGATACATCTTACCATTGAATTACAATATAATTGCAAGGTAATGGTAATACTAATATCTAGAAAACAAATCAAACGACAAGCAAGTTTTACTTGATGGAAAACAATCCAATTTATGTAATTAGGTACCGACTATATCTGCTTTCTTATTGAAAAAAGATAAAAATTATAGTTCTGTCAAGAACATTTAAGTGTAATTCTGTGTGACAAAAATAACTAAATTCAAACTGCCTACTGGTTTCTTTGTATAATGCTTCGTAGACTACTGCTTTTCCTTACTCCATGTCCTATGAGAAAATGAATAAAAAAAAAGGAAAAGAGGAAAAGAGAAAAATAGAAAGAAACAAGAATGTGTCCAAAGTACACGGATGCCCCACTCGCACTATCATTTTCCTGTTCAATGGACCGTAAAATTGGGTAAAAAATCTAATTTGGCATTAAATTAGAAAGATCATATCATAAGGAACATGTGTACTAAGTTTTAAGTTCAATGGACTTCAGCTTCATCAAAAACTACCTTGACCAAAAACTTCAACCTGAAGCGGGACGAACGTACGATCGGACGAACGGACGCACAGACGAACGAACGAACAGACGAACAGAGGGACGGACAGACGCAGTGACGCACACACCAAAAAACATAATGCCCCTCTACTATCGTAGGTTGGGCATAAAAATAGAAACACATACACAATTTCTTTTAAACTGCTATAAACTCGTAATAGTTAGAAAAAATTACTGAAATGTACTTGATGTACTTATGCAACCATTTTTTGTTGTTCTTTTTAAAGAAAAGTTGTTGCGCACTACTTTGATGCATGTTTTGTAGACTGCTATTTCTCTCTTCTTTCGGTCGTTTCCTTTATAATTTTTACTATATTTCAAAAGTTTTGTTTAGCTAAAATGTTTGTGCAATGTCTTGTTTTAAAGTTAAAGCAGGAGGTATTTTGATATGTTAACTTCCTTAAAAAAAACACAAGTCAATTCCTTTTCCAACTTTAAAATTGATATATAGCTGTTGAAATCTAATTTGCTGAGCCGCAACTTCTACCTGCTTCTACAGAAACAATATATATAACTAAACAAAATAAAGACTTCAAACATTTGTGACTTTCCGTCAGGTTCAAGATTTGACGTCTTAACCTAGGTGATAAATGAGTGTGAATTACATCACAAATAGGCATTTAGTCGTGTCAAACACACTACTAATGACCATATCTCTCATCAGCCTAATGACCACGATGACCACATAACTTGACCACAAATTAAGCTGTCTATTATTTCAAGGCCTACTGAGAGAAGGTTAATATATTTGCTAATGAGCATGAACCATAGGATATTTATGCAACTAATGGCTCTTTGTTGGTTATTTACGAGACGCAAGTGGTGATTTTTCAAAATGAATAACTTACTCATTGTTTTAACGACATTACCACTCGCATAATTATAAAGCGGTAAAGTAAAACAATATTATCTTCATCAAAAGACGAACGAGCCCGTTGCGACCTAGACAAAAGTGCAGTATAAAATAATGAAAATTTTTTTTATTAACTAAAATTTCAAATGCAGTGTAAAATTAATTTTTTATTTAGCATTATAGCCCTCTTCGAGACCACATCTTCAATTTCATGTTTTATTATTAAAAAAATAAGTATTTCTATAATATTTCTAATAATTTTTTTGTAAAAAACACATTCTCTTTCTAGTAATATCTTTGGCGAGGATGATGAAAATCTAAAATTAATATGTACATGTATTCCCATATTTCTAAAATTGGAAATCCTCATAAAATTCATTTGTGATAAGATATCAGTAATAGTTCTATACATGTCTTCTCCCCTTTTCCTTTTTGATGTTTTCTATTGTATTTATAAACATGAATTTTAGAAATCATAAGATCAGGAAAAATTTGAGAATATGAATAAAATCAGGGACATTTTTATAACCCTACCCCGGCCTAGGAAATATCTTAACACCATTCCGTAATGCACAATCGTCATCCAATAGTTCACTCCTCCCTAGAATTGTGTTCTGATATTAAAATTCGCATACAGAAAATCATGAGATCTACAACTGGAATGAAAGAAATCTTCCAAACCGTATGCATTTATCTTTTTCCTATTCCTTTGTCTAGTTTTGACCGAAGAAACATGACGAACTAATTGTTTTAAATTGATGACATACTAACAAGAGAAATGAAAGGAAATGAATATCTTGTTCAGAAACTGACAAGGTTGATTACTGCAAGAAACATTTATCATAATTTCGCAGACAGAATGCATTTTGACGACTGAGGGCGTGCTGGGCAACAAGCACTCCTATTTCAAGCACAGATTTTACTATGATTTTTTATAATCCATTTTCAAGAAAGCATTTAAAAGCAAACCTCGCTAGGAATCATGTAAATTTATAACCAGAAAGAAGGAAGAAAAGTAATTTAGTAACATTTTCGTGACATCTACTAAATTAAACTATGGTTTTATTGTTCCTTTTCATCAACTGGCAAGTTTTCTATAAGTTTTTTGTAATGTGCCGAAATGTATAGAATCTATTCTCGTTTTTATATAGTATATGATGTGCACCTGAATTATGAGTACGCATTTTTATATACCGTATTTTATATGCGATTTGTCAATTAAGATATTTGATTTGATATTTTTCAATTGATGTACTTGTTTTATACTAGTATATTGATTAAATTCGTGCATGCTTATGCATAAGGCTTTTTATTTTTATTATTCCCATTACGTGCCATTTTGCTGTTTTATTTGGCATCAATATACAATCTTTTAGAGGACAAAACCCAAAATCAATATAAACTGAGAAAATAAGTGGCGTTGTATTCATTTTGGACAGACACTTTCAACCGTGATTGCATGGGTTTTTGACTTGATACCCCCTCACCTCCTCCCTCTTTTTTAAACTCAATCAGTGGATGTCCAAAAGGTACCTTATAGAACATACATTAAAATGAATCATCGCAAACTTAAATTACTAGATCTGCTGGTATTGAGGTCTGATATTCAAGTATACTCTTAATACAGTGGCATCATGCACAGTGTACCAAAGCTCGATCTTGTGCATTAAATGTCGTTAGATTTTATGTAGTTAATTTCAATACAGGAAAGAAAAAGAAAATGAAAGAAAGAAGTTAATGGCCGTATTTTAAATCTTTATTTAGCCGAACAAAGTTTTAAAAAATTAGATTATTTTCACATCTGTTTGCTTTAATATAATAAATATACCAAAACGAAAATGAATGTGAAATACAACTTTTTATTACAAAATTGTGCAGTGAAACTACAAAAGTCCCAAACTATTTTTGAAAATATTTAACAAAAATTCTGTTCAAAACTTGACCGAAATTTAATAAATAAATATTTCTTTCATGCATAGACCAGTCATCATTTTGTTTTGTTCCCGTCTGTAGAAGATAAATTGTTGGTTGCTTAATATCTAGCGGCAAATATTTCATGCATTTTTAGGACGATAGTTGTAGAAATAGATAGGTTTATTCAGAACAATCTCTTATAACGTTTCATTTAAGACTTAAGTGAGAACTTATACGTCACGGAATCATCGCATCAACACTGAATGTTGATTGGAAAAGATGGAAGGCGTCTATGTATATTTTTTTGGTATGCGACGAGTTCCTTTTCGGACGTGACTATCTGTCTTCGGTGAAAGCTCATTACACAATGCAGTGGTGAAAATATGCCATGGCGTAACACTCTTCATACAATCGAACATTGAAAAGTTAACCCTAATAAATACTAATATATTTATAATAATGAAAGGTTGCATAGCATTTATGCTTTTAAACGATCGTATGTCGGTTTCAGGGGGTTAATTACGTTCAGAAAATGAAAAAGAAACAGCCTAACAACAAAATAAGTATCAACTTCAAAGAAACAGTGGGATGTAATTTTCCGCAGTTTCGATGATGACTTTTACATTCGCTTAAACGCGTTCAGATTTGCGCCTTTTTGTATGCACTCCACGAGACTCGTTCCTGCCTGGGTGATCAAAACTAGTAAGAGAGTAAATTATGAAGTGATATAATTCCCAATGGACACCAATCATCGAAAAAAGATGAAAAATATTTCCATTATATGTCGATAAATTTCAAAACGTCAGATGTGCTGTATGATGTTTAAGCTATTTGATGGAATCTTTAGCAGTAATGTGTACAAAAGTACAACATCAAACATCAAAAGAACTATCAAGAAAATGCAAAAAAAAAAAAGAAAGAAAGTTGAATCAAGCCGAAGAGCGTTTAAAAACAGAACAAGCGAAATACTATGTTTACACAGCAGACGACAGAGAGCCACAAGTCATCATGGTTTTCTTAGGTTCTGTTGTTTCGCACGTTTTTATCTAAAATTGCATTTTAATTCGAAAGATAAATGATATTTTGAAATGAAAAAAAAATGTTGGATACAATTTCAGACGAGAGTATAGATATAACGGTATATTCAGTGTGAAAGTCACTCTCTCTGCAGTAGTTTACGCATTTTATTGTTTAATCTACACTTATAAACAAGTTAATGATACATTTTAGTTATCACAGACAACACGGATCATAAATTAAAGAGCTTTACTATATCGCTTTGAAAAAAGAAAGATTTCAATGCTTAGACGATAGCATATTGTTTTCGAGACGAATAAAGACGCTATAAAATAACAACAGATTTCTATCACCTCAAAAATGACATTAATAGCAAACACAAATATAAGTTCTAGAGACCAAATTGTTATTTAACAATCTTTTAAATGTCTTATGGTTTGAAATAAAATTCTTAAAGCGATGTTTGAAACAAAAGCAGTCAAGCAGACATTTCGGCGTGATAAAAGTGTAAGTTTTATGTTTCAAACAAAAAGTAGCCAAAAGTTTGAAGTTTGATTTTTACGAAATATATGTAATTTTATCAAAAGATAAAAATTATGTGAAAGAGATAATTCAGTTGGTACCAATTTTTTTTTAAATGTTCACATCACGAACAATTATATGAATTTTATATTTTCTTACTTTAAATATATCTTGAAGTTCGTCCCATGCTGTTTTCCCACAAATGTATCATAATATTATGATGAACGAACTGACTAACATATAGATTTATATTAACTGTATGGAGTCACACGTCCAAACTTTAGAAACTTACATCTATTTATTAGAGTTAAAATTGAAGCAGATTAGGAAAAATAAAAACATGCAGTCTATCCGAGGGAAAATTGAAACTCAGGAACATTCAAAAGCATAAATTAGAGTACAGTGATAGATATGCCGATACAACAAACTTTTCAAAACGCTTCTTATGTCTGTTACAAATAAGTTATGGTAATATCTTGCAGTGTTCTTCCCAATATCTAAACAACTGTATCTAAATTGGTATATCATCAAATGCTAGAATGAAAATTCTTTGATCAAACATCGCATATTCTTTTAAAAATCTACCAATATAAATAAAACTAAGAAAAGTCAAATAAAGTATATAGATTACCATCCACGTGAAAATTTTATACTATATATCATGCATTTATTAATTACATTAACCGTTCCAATTCTATAAAACTTAATATTACAAAGTATAGATCTACTGCAAAAATCACTTCAAGTAAAATATGTATTCAAAACTATGACAATTGAACGAATGAGGGGCATACCGGTAAGGACATTTTTTTAAATTGAAATGCATATCCACGGCATTTTGCAGAACGAACCCATTTATGGAGGTCACCTTGTTGTGCTTTAATTGATTTCAACATAAGTTCTCCTAACAATGTGCACTTTTATGACAATGTGGACAACCTATTGTATTATTGGAAAACAACCGTGCACAAAACATAAATCAAGTACCGTTTGCATTAGGTTGTTGGAACTGAAAAGATATGGGAAACTACTACAGTTTATCTAATCTGCTTCAAATGAAGCGTGGTTTGTGCGATAATATGTTAGCTGAAGAAATATACATCATAATATTCCACGCTCGTTACCAGAAAGATACGTTGACTGACACCTTTGATTTTACCGTTTGTGTTGAAAAGATATTTGTATCTTGCGTGGAACGTTTTGAGTTAGACGTGTAATATGTTTTCCAAATTTCATGTCTTTCTAACGAGGTAGGATTTGTAACTGCGCATAATCAATCTTACAAAAAAGACTTTTATTTCATAACAAAATGAGTTTACAGTCTCTTATAACTATTATAGTCATAATCATATTAATGATAAACTGCACCAAAGAATATAAAATATGAGTACTTTTTTGCAAAGGCATTCCTTTGCGCATTTGCTAATATGAAAGTTCCGTGTGTGATATTCATAAATCTATATACAAATACCAAAGCCATAACTTCAGAGGAAAACTGAAAAGTCCGTACTAACAACTAATGCCTTGCTTGCGGGGAATTTGATTTGATAACTCCCTGACATTACAAGTGATAGGTTTAGCTAGCTAAATAAGAAAAAACAAGTTTAACCACACCATATGCTTCGAAAACATGTGGCCTGTACCAAGTCAGTGAGACTATGGTTGTTTTCCATTCGTGACGTTTGTTGTTAAAGTCTCACGTTTGATTCCGTCAGTTTTAATGGAATCCCCCTTTTCAATTCATCTGGGAGTTCAGTATTTTATTTTACTTTTCAAGTAATATAAATGTATATCAAAATAGCTTAAACTTGACAACTGGACTAATTTTCTCACTTATTGACCGGAAAGGAGTGAACGATGAAACGGGATCATGGGCAATATAACTCCGAGCAAGAAACTAACAAAATAAAAAAATACGTAAGTCTAAAAGAATCTAACATTTATACAAGTTTTCTCAAAGATATTTTGATTTTTTTTATACAAAATAGGCCATTGAGAAAATCCCAAACAACATGCACAAGTCGTCTTCAATATTAAACTAAATAGAGAATGGAAACATGTCAACTTCCATGAAAATCTATTTAAGTATGTAGCAGGCTCTTTGAACATTGTCACTCAGTCTTATTTTAAATGATGACTGTGTTGTAGGTTCAAAGGGCATGACCACATGCACATATTGCTATATGATCTGACAGCGTTTAATTGTAAATTCTGCAAAGCATGTTGCAATTACAGACATGATTCGTATTATTCATGATCATTTTTTTTCAAAATAGAAAAGGGGCATAACTTGAACACCCATCTGTTTGTCAGTTAACGGTTTCACAAAAACATCACCAAACAATGCACGATTTAAAATTATGCCAATGTGTAACTATATATTTATACAGATAAATGTTGTTAGGCTTGTTTTGTGTGCTATTGTTTCGGACATTCTGACATATTCCTCAAATATAATCTCTGCAACACTCGTATGCCAGGCTTGCTTTGTGTGCCATTGTTTCGGACATTCTGGCATATTCCTATATAATCTCTTCAACACTCGTATGCCAAAACATAAAACCCATGAATACCCCTCCCTCCACTAAAAATTGTATTTTTTTTTCATTGCCAAACTGAATTAATCATGTATATCAGATATTTTTTTATCAGTCAAAGGGTACATGTAATGTTCAATTATAATTATACCTATAGTTTAAAACTAAATGAGGACTTGAAATTTATTAAAATATAAAGCTTTAATTTAAAAGTTTCATTTCTTCAAGTTCATATTGGCATTTACAATTAAAATATGTCCGCATGTTTGGGGTAAATTGCTGTTGATATATACTGTAACAGCATATCTATAGGAGCAGGAAACTTGTTTTTCGAAAAGACATACAATTAAAAAAAGTGTCTGTATTGTATTTCCAATTTTTTCCAAAGAACATATAAAATATAAATATGAGGTTAGAATAACCAGCTGAACTAAGGAATTTTATAAGTTACTGTTATAATTATATTCTAGTTCCAAAATCAATAAGTTGCCTCTTAAAAAGTGGCATTATTCTTATTAGAAGACAATTTCTTGGTAAAATTTGTGTGCAGTTACATTTCAACCATTTCCTAATTCAATCAGAACAATTGGTCATTTATATTATTTTCAAATCAAATGATAAGTGACAAAACAAGTCTGTAATTTCTGCTTTAAATATCCACACAAGCCTATTTCTATAATAAGTCAAGTTATACGCTAACAGAATACGGATTGATCAACTGAATTAATGTTGCTATTTAAAAGCCAAAAAACAAGAAATTGTTGAAAAGGGGATGAATGAATATGGAAAATGATATTATATACAGAAAATCTATAAGAAAAGAGACGCCGCTCCTCATTCAACCATGCACTTAAATTGGCATATCGCGATGTCTTGGGAATGCTTCAGCCGATACCGTTCGCAAAGATGATGATACTTATAACAAAAACAAAAAAGAGACGATACGATTTAATTATAATTACCGAATACAAAGTATATAGTAATAGACCATCTTGGAACTACGTAAAAAGGTTGGTGATGAAAACTGAGGGATGGTTTAGAAATAAGACATGAATGAATTTTCCCTGGTTAATTAACTCGCTTAGATCAGACAAAGCTCTATTGCAACACGTAAAGCAGGTATATTTTACTGCGTATAAGAGTGAGAGAAAAAGATACAGAAAAGAAAGATGCCATGCAAATTTTTCATATGATTAAAAGTTAGTAATCGAGAAAGTAGCCACAATGACACAAAATTCACAAAACACTTACAAGTATATATATAGAAGACAACGTGCAGGCTGACAATAAGACATTACGTATATAGCGCGTTTCCAAAAATTCGAGTTCTTAATCGATGTATGACTTAATTTAACATAAAGTATCAAAAATATGTCATCAACACCATTCTTTTTACGTAAAGGAAGAAAGGACCAGTTAAAGACAAACACTGACGAAGTTCATGGCATGGAAAAGACGCATTAACATTTGACAGAGTTAACCCTTTCCCCTTTAAACCTCGATTAGTGGAATTACACACAGAAAACTGTACAATAAAAATCACTTAACTCTATAAAAAATTCTCGAAATTACTGAAGACAAGCTTAAAGTAATTAACCAACTGATATATACTTTTCCATTTGAATATTTGTGCATGGCTATGCGTAGGTATAGAGTTTCGTAAAAAGCAACGTCATGCACAGTTAAGGATGACCTGACCTAGCGCAATGACTAATATAGATTTTTACAGAATTTCAATAAAAAAAAAAGAATGAAAGATACATCTGTGTCATTCATTATATTAAAATAAACAAAGACAAAAAGGACGATGCAGAAGCTTTTGATATACTTTTTATTATAAAGATCAAAACGTCTCTGGACCTTTGCAAATGACGGAGGTTTGGTATGTCTTTTTTAAGTAATAAGAATATGTTTTCTAAAGAAAAAAAAGAAAAATGCATGAGAATTTAAAATGGACTTCAAAACAATATATGCAAAACAAAATATTAAAGTAGAATAGATAATTGTCGTAAATGGGTTTTATCCAATTTTAAATTGCGTATGTGTCAATCAAATTGTTGCATAAAACCCTTAAAAACTAATTTGTAACATTTAAATAATTTAACAAGAGACTGATTTTATTTTTAATCTGCATGTGGCAATGCATAAACCTGTTTAATTTGTTGTCTTTAGATACAAGAAGGCCTCTCAATATGTGACCTGTTGCAAAATTTATTTCTAGATATAACAAAATACAATATCGATAATACAAAATTTCAGAATTTTCGACCCTTTCTCTTTCTGTATATTGTCTCTTTCTTGTAAAATAACATTTGTCGTAAAACTGTCACATGCTGTCTTTGAGATTGTAATTCTTAATGAAATTTGACTATATATACTTATATGTTCGAGTTGTGCTTCGAGTTGTTAAGTGCAGCAAGTACTTAAATGCACAATTGTTCTTTTATGTTATAAATTAACATTCAATAATTATTACCTAAATGGTAAATTTTTACCAATAATGCAACGTTAATGGGCATTTTTGAAGGGATATTTTTGACACTGTCACGTCGTTTGAGCACTGACATATAGGTATGCCTGCATCTGCATCTTCAGTTATTACATAAATAAAAGCAATTTATTCTACTGTTGAAATTTTCAAGATTTATTTGGAAATAATAAACGGGACAGGTGTACATAATGGATTTAAGAAACAAAATTGGAGAAAACGTAAAGGCATGAAACAATGTGAGTAGTAGTCATTCAATTTTATACGCCATATTTTCAAAAGAAAATAAAAATATTACATTTTTTACATGTTTTGGACTCAAAATACACTCGTAATGGAAAGTAATGCTATGTAATTTATTAGGCTATAATTGGACATTGTAACCCGCAAATGTAATTTATTGTAGTTATTACATATTCATACGGTTTGTACCGGCTAAACTGAATTTTATTAAAATATACAGGCATTTAATATAATTCATAATTCAAAGCATAAATTTGATAAATTATCATAATCACAATTCGTTTATCTAAAGTACAAAATACTGTACAAAATTCCAAAACATGTGGTTGACCTCAAAAGAGAAATGTTTGAATAGCAAAGCCATCTGTGTCCAGGTATTGTGGAGTTTGTATTTTCAAACAGATGCTTTCACTATTATTAAGGTTTTTTTTTCGTATATTTTTGATTTTTTTTTCATTTCAGTTTAATTTTGGAAAAAAAACCATTGAAACCAAATGATATAATTCTATTTTATTTCATTTCATATAAGAATTTAGTACCATTTCAAATATGCATGATATACATGCATTGTATAGAATGTTACGTAACATCTTTAAATATAAAATGGGAAAATATCAAAACATCCTCTTAAACGAGGTTTTCAAGAAGCTGCAATTATGGGCATCTTAATCAATTATCTTGTATAATTTTGAATGCATTGATTCGTTGATTACAAGCAGAGATCATATTTCAGTTCAATAATTATGAAACTGGTATGAGATATAGATTATACACAAACTCCATTTTATCTGTTAAAAACTTAACACTTTGAAAAAGGTTACGGTTTTGCTAATAAGATCCTTCTTTGCAGAAGGAGAATTTGAAATGGTACTAAATTGTCATATGGAGATGTTATGAGTAAGTAGAACATGGCCACAAGTATTTTAAAGGAATTTTCATGTGATTATATTTCCTTATTTCTAAACGATTCCTTTCTTAACTTTGCTTATTTGAATTTAAAAATGGTTCTTTATGATTCCTATCTACTCTTTGTCTAAAAAGAAAAATCTACAAAAATGGGACATCTCTATCTTAAAAGAAAAACAGATGCTTGTCCACGATAATTTGTTTACATTTGCCATAAAGAAGCTTTAAACTACAGTGACTTTTTCAAGTTTATTAAGAAGTTTACGACCATGTATTGTGTTGTCGCAATATTTGTATATAATATATAAATTTAGTGTTTGGTCATTAACAAGAGCCCTGTCATGAAACATTGATTGTTATCCAAGTTTCGTCTATACATTTCGAGGGAGCGTTGATCATGAATTAAAAAAGCAGACTTGGATTTCGGGAACGCAAATAATTCAGACCCTCCCCCATGATCGACTCTCTCACTCGCCGTATAATGTAGCCCATCCCTCTCCCCGGCCCGTCGGACAGCGAACTTCAAGTACCAGAACTGAGTTATCCTGGTTAGGAATTTTGTAAAATGTTCAGGGACATCAGGTGCAACTGTATCATATAGGATTGTTACAACACATTTTATCACGAGAAATACTTCAAATAAACTCGCTGATCTTCTGTGGTTACTTTAATGTGAACTATTCGTCATATCACCAAATCTAATACGCTAAGCTAGACTGAAGGAATTGTTTATGAAATAATAAAAATTATATTGTAAAATAATGAGGACAAACATTTAATTCTGATTTCGTCTTTAATGTTTTTTAAAGAGTTTATATTTTTAATAAAGAGCGAAATTTATGAAATTTATACAAATTATTATCCTATAAATACATACAGATATATGTTAAATAAGTATATATTATGTATTTAAATGCTCTTTTAGCGAGGTTTGTTGTTTTTCAGGATATACGACGTTCGACTTTGCCTTCATGATTGCTTCGAATTTGACTGCATTTATAAAGATATATCGAAAGTACAAAAAATAATAAATATAATAAAGTGGTTAACAATTTTTGACACAATTTTGGGAGATTATGATATATCATTTGATTGACTTTATATGACAAGAAACATTTTGTGATACATGGATATTTAATTAATCACTCTTCTAAATGATTTTGTGACGAATGAATTGCACAGAGTCATGAATGTGTTTTAAAACATTTATATTTCCTGACGTATTAATAAATTTCGACGAGAAAATACCACAGAAATACATTTATATGTACATAAATTTATGATAATTAATGTAAAAGTGAATGTTTACATTTTCTACCAAACTGAAGGATTTTTTACAGAAAATTTCGGAATGGACGATGATGTAAAATTGATACAAAACAGATGTAAATCATTACAAAGGTTTCAATAAAATATGCATATTTGAATACAAACCAAAATGTGCGAATGTATATGTGTATAAATTTATAGATCGCCCACGACTACTAAAAATTTCATAATTATTATCCGTGGAACATATATCATATTTAATATGTGATGGCGTTTTTAAAATTAAATGAAAGCGATCTTAATCAGGACCTAACCTGTCGTAAAAAAAATCTTTTATAAGTAGGAGAAATGATATGACAACTTAAAATATCAAAATTAAACAGAAAAACACCTCGTAAATAATAACAAATAATGTGAATTTTAATGCAATAAATTTTTACATACTTTATTTTAATGTTATTTGGCACAAAGTTGAACCATTTTGAAACTTTGACAATAATGCTATTGAACCAAAGAGACTTCACTAAATGTTTTTGGTCAATCCAGGACCAACATAATGTTTATATCCTCTTATTCCCAATCAAATTTGAAAACTTTTATTCATATATTATTTTAAAATATATCAGAATTTCAATTTTGCTCTTTTTTGAATTTTGAAATATTTTACTGTAGGTCAATAACAATTTTTAGATAAATTTGAAAATGATTAAACAAATAAAAAGATTACAGTTTGGGTCCTACTTTGCTTACGATGGGACATGTGATAAAAGTCAGGGTAAAATTACATTTCCTATTTTCAGCATAAATATTATTTACATGTTAAAATTAATTAAAAGAAATTGTACTAAGTACAAATGTAACTACACATGTAAGTAGAAATGTGTGTATCTATTGCACTCGTACTGAGGGACATATCAAAAGTGAAAAATGTATCGATATCTTAAATTACAGTTTGGCAGTGATTATCTGTCAAAATCATTACCTTCCAATGGTCATTTTCACATGTTACTAAGACAAAAGTTGGAACAAACATTATTTAGATATCATTATGTTCTTTCACACCTACTTAGTATACGAATTTGTCATGATTTAGTGATGGGCTAGAAGCTACACGAAAGTTAATGACCATGAAATATACAACTGACCAGCAGGCACATGTGGTCGGCCTCTGATCATCGTTTACTAAGCATACACGGTAGTACAAAAATCTACATCTTCAAAATATGTTCCCCTCTTCTATCAATTAATCATTTAAGTAATTGCTTCATGGAATAAAGATGTTAAAAGAACTTTCTATTATGGTCAAGCGGGTAATAATTGACTGTTGTATGACCACTGGCTGTTTTTATGTGTTATCTTGACCATTATTGTCTCATCTTTATTTAATGGACTGACAAATTTCACTTTTATTTAGTTCATATCAAAAGGACCGCTTGTTGTAAATCAACAAAATTACACCAATTGTTACAAATAAATAATGTAACAATATTGGAAGGTGTTTTATCTTTAAAATCTAACTATATAACACAAATTTCTGAAACTTTCGAACATTAATTATTTTTCTTTGGTAGTTTTGCCGCAAAAATATCAATACAGATAAAATGTATTCTGTTTAAGCAAATTTATGCATCCAATATGGTTTTGTAACATAACATTTATTCATATTGTAATATATTTATGAAATATTTTTCAATACAAAAAATATCTCCCGTCATAAAATACAGAGTTAATAGTCAGTGTCACTTGCAAATAGCGAATTTATTAATTTCGCACATTATTTATTTACGGAAATTATAATAAATGATTTTTTGGCATATATAACTCGTTGAAAATAATTTTCAAATGTTGAATAAAATATTAAAAAATAAAAAATGCGTTCAAAACAAAAATATAGAACTAAATATATATTAAAAGAGTTTTCAATAAAAACACAAAATAGCTAAAATTTAAAAAAAATAACGAGTTGCTATTATTTTCTTGGAATGACTTCAAAAAGAGGGGCGAAAGATACCAGAGGGACATCCAAACTCACAGATCGAACCAGAGAATAGTATATGATTTTGTAAATAAAACAAAAAATATGTACTTATATATATACCTGCAGATTCCGCTGTTTCTAAGCCTTCAAATGTTTTGTTTGCCATTTCCATTAGTGCATCTAAAGGAGACACTTTATTCGATTTATTAATCTGGTGGACAGGTTCGTCATCATCAACATTTATTTCTTCATCTTCAGCATCCGATGAAAGTTCACTATCTCTTCCAGAACTTGAACGAATGTCCCAAGGGCGCACAATTCTTGAATTTGCACAATTATTAAAATGAAAGTTTCTTTGATGATGAGACACATTGTTTGATGAAAGTATATCCTTTATACAAAATGATGTAAATGGTTTGTTTGGATTTCTCGGAGGATGAATTTGGACCATTGCTAATTTCCTTATTGGTTCATATTGGTCTCTGCAACTGTCTTCAGAATCACTTACTCCACTCGAAGTAGACATTATTTTCATTTGGACACTTTGAATATTTTGTGAATAATAACGACCTCTCCGTTATAATTTTAATTTTCTTCTCTTATGACTTAACGACATGAAGAAAAAACCATAAATTTGCAATAAACATCAAAAAAGAACTATACAACTTTTCAGTACATAAACAAAACTTCAAGTCGAGGCCGATTTCCAAGTGATTGACTGACGGGGGACTTTAACTGATAAATGTGTCGTCTGCGCATTACCTAAACACCCTCTGGGTAAAGAACCACCATCAGGCGTGAAACGTTTTGTCTATCATGTAACTTACGCTGACGATCATAGAAAACTAATTGCCGGAGGTAAATTCGATGATGATGATTATAGTTAACGAAATATTAATTCAAACTTATTATTAATGATAACGGAATGCAACTTCGAAAAATGCTGCAAGTGGATGTTCTGGTAACCTGTGGTCAACGATGATTATTTCAGTATCCATATTCAAATTTCGGACACATGTTCAAGTAAAAATTCCATTATTTAATAAGTGGACTCTACAAAAGATTTCAAGTATAATGGGATTACACGGCTACTTCAGAAAATTTTTATTACTAAAGAGGAGGAGAAAACAACTCGATCTAACCAATGTGTTGTTACCGCCTTCCCATGGTGCAATTCACTTTGTAATCAAGACTGCTGTTTGTTGACATGCATCTGAAGATGATATTAAATTAGCAAAGTTTGTTGTTAGTGTAGGCTTAACAATTGCTAGTGTTTAAGATTATAGAATTAATTACTGGCCAATTGTGTAGTATTATTGGAACCCTTATTTCTCACAAATGACAGTCATGAAATTTCAAATGGTGATTAAATGCTAATAACAAACCTTTGAAAGTCTGCATCGCTCTCTTATGATTTGCCTCTTTTTATGATGTTTCTGGTCAATTTACAGATATATTGCCATATAATATCAACGTCTTTTATTGTGAAAATAATTAGAAAATATATAAAAAATATATTGATATTTAATTGATATTATCGCATGACAGATTGTTTGTTTACGCAAAATTGTTTCTTGCCAGCCGCTGCGCTTTTGATTTTTATTTCATATACATTTATATTTTTACATTATTATTTCAGATTCAGATTCAATAGTTTATTACTAAATGATGTATATTAAACAAGTTCTTACATAAATTTGATATTAATTTATAACATTTTTTGTAATACGTGTAAGTACATTAATTATATATGCTTATTTCTAACAACTAAATTGTTAACATAGATGAATAAATGAAATATTAGCTCGTGCAAAAAACAGCAATATGATTAATAGAAAGCAACAAACTTTTTAAAAATATTTTTTACTTTTTCATTTTTAGAAATGTGTCCCTTAATAAGCATTTTGCAAATAATATATTTAAGTACGTAAAAAAGTGAAAAAAATGAAAGTAAAATAAACCCAATAAATTTTCCATAATTTGACATTGACTTCAAATTATGATAGTTTATCTTACATATAAGCTTTTAAGGACAATTTTCACTTTTCATAATTAGTAGGTATTGAGTTAAAATTGTATGATAAAGGTGGCCACTAAAATATTAGGATTTCAGCAGTCAAGATGAACCCAAATAAATCCTTTTCATTTTCTTGTGTTGTATTATTTAGTAGCTATCATTGATAGTAAAAATAAACTATTAACCAATAAAATACTCAACGATAATATTATTAACAATGAAAATAAGAAAATATTTAAATACTTCAAAGAAACTAAACTATAATTTATTTGAGAATCTACAAATTTTCTTTGACCGTAAATATTACTTCTTGTTACTAATAAACTGGCCAGACTTGTAATTTTCTGATTGTTATCAAACATTGAAAAATCTTCAAATACTTACAGGTTATTTATTGCTTTAATCTTCATCACAAAATTATACACAAAATGATGAAGAGAAATGATGAAAAAAATAAACCAAACTTAAAATTATGAATAACTATGAAGAAAACGCTTTGAAACAATAAACAGACTCATTGAAAATAGTTTTCACTTTTTTTCTTACATTTTAAACAAGTACAAACAACATTTATTCATGTTTAATAGGAATTTCAAATAAAATAAAGTAAAGTTATTATATAAATAAACACGGTTTGTACCGCAATATGCATATTTTATACAAAGAAATATTTACCACATGCATCCGGAAAGTGCTCACGACAATATTTAGATGCAAAGATGAATATGAAACATAGATTGTTCTTGTTCCTGTAAAAAAAGGTAAATTGCAGGAATTATATTTCTAGTTCAGTAGTCCCAAATTACATAAATTGTCACAATTGCAATGCAACTCATGCAATTAATCTATGCATACAATATTCAACACACACACATACACACACACACACACGTGATATAAGATTATTTTAAAATGAACATTCATCTAAAGGAACAAACCACACCAAACAATTACATTTAGAAGATGATGAAAATTACATTTTTCGTATTCTTTTGTCTCTTGAACGCCATTTTTGTCAACATGTGGTAATACAAAACGACGCCATAATTGGACCGGAAGTTACGGAAGGTAGGAATCAAAATATTTTCTGAGATTTTTGAATTTGAATTAAATGTTCTGGGCACAGGGTTCTGATAATTCTGAAGTTTACTTACAGCTCATTGAAACCTTTTTTCATAAGCGACAAATTTAACAAGGTCAATGTTATATTTTCTGAACAAGGATTCGTTCCAGGGTTCAGAATCGTTTGCGTTTGTAAAAAACGAACTGACATAGGCTCCACAGTTTTGTACATAAATCAGACTTTTAGTTTTCTCGACAATGCAATATGGGTTTTGCTCACTGTTGAAGACCATTCGATGACCTATAGTTGTTAATTGATATGTCATTTAGTCTCTGGTAGAGAATTGTCTCATTGGCAATCATGCCACATCTTCTAGTATATATTCATGTCTTGCTTTCTATCGAATATCCGATTTAGAATAGATCGCTAGATCTTACTAAAAAAAATCAGCAATGTTATTTTACTATTTGTTCTAATTTAAAGAATTTCTAACATTGATTTAAAACAAATTGATATAAGTATCCAAATAAATACAATTGTCAATTACTATACATATTTGATCACTTACAATGCACATGGCAGAAGTTTTTTAATTTCTTTAAATAATGGAATTTATCAGTCATTTATGAGGGAGGTTGAAAAACAGGAAAAATAATTATTCATTATTTGTAGATGTGAACACTCCCATTTTTCCTCACGTTTATTTTATTTTTTTTTATTTTTCGTTCTTTAAGTTTTGAATAGCTATAGTTCAATAGAAACCAATAGTGTAACAGATAATAAAAATATCCAAGTATTTCACGCCCTTTTCCTCAAGAATTCGGACTATTTCTTTTCAACTTGCACCTATTTTTCATTTTTTTCCTTTTAGATAAGTTTCGGATTTTCAAGTAGATGACAATTTTTCTCAAATTAAAAAAACAAAACACGAAAAGACTCGGAAGTTTATAACACGCACATTCATACGTATTACTGCTTAATTATACAATCTGAATCAAAGTGGTGAGTTTTCTAGAATATTTTTTTTAAATATTTTTAGTTACAACCTCACTCAGGTTCTATCTTCATTGGCGCCATTCAAAATAGGACTGAATTTTACAAATTAATTTTAATTACTACCTCGAACATGAAAGATAGCATACAAGGACCACTGGTTATGTGCTGCCCAACCAGGTTGATTCGTAACTTGACAAAAGGCTGTTTTGTTTCTACATATTACAAGCTTGATTCGTTATGATATGTTGTTTTATTCTACAATATAACAAGCATGAAGTTTATTTTCCAAATGAGGACTAATTTGTCTTTTTACCATGTCCTTTTTTGACGGGGCCCGATTTCGTGGTGTCACATCTTACAAGGTCTACCCGACCCATTTTGCAAAGAATTCCGATCAACCAGTGCTATAGGGGCTATCTTAAACTCTTAAACTTACAGATAAGGGACTTTTTTGTTTCGTGTTGAAGGCCTCATTGTGTGTCTTTGAGATGAAGAACAGATGGCTATACATCCTTTGTCTTTTTAGTACATGAAATATGGGGGGTGGATGGGGAGGAGGGGTGTATCCAATCTGCCGTTAATGATAAAAACTACGAAACATTTCTTTTCCAGCTGGTAAAGCTGGTAATACCATTAGCCGCTCTATACCTCATCTTTGTGGATGTTTTAGGATTTTAAATACAATGCATCTTACGGTTTTTTTTTCTAATTAAGGTAGATGGGGTGTCTAAATTATAATCCATAGAATTTTTTAATAATTTGCCAAAATTTAGCTTATATCCTGCTTGTTTAAAAACATTAATAAAAAGAATGGGTCACAGGACTTATTTTTACACTACAGGTTGTGCAAAATTGTCAGATTTTGTATAAATTATGCTTGGAAAACCTAATTTTCCACCATAAAACGAAAACTACACCATAGAATTTTGAGATAAAATTTGAGTAGATAGCTCCAATATTATGTTTTTAGATAAGAAAAAGAAAAAAGGGGGTCACCGGACTCGTTTTCTTGCTACATAATAAAATTGGTAAATTCCTAACACATTCTATTGTAAAAGTAACACTATCTGAATTATCTGCCCTTGCATTTGAGTTGCCTCCCCTTATTTGGCAAAGTGGGAAAAATTTGAATCAAACACAAGTATTCGTTTTTTTTTGAACACATAACCAGAGATATGATAAAACATGGCATTTTATATATTATAATGAAAATTTTCACACATGAACTACCTACCAATTCTAAAAATTTGCACATTTCATCAAAGATTTAGACCTTGTTTTCTGGTATTTCAAAATCCAAGATGGCGGAAGACAAGATTTAGCTAAAATCACTTTAAACTTTTACGGTCACTTCTGGACAGACAAAATATGCCGTGGAGGCGAAAACAATAAAACCACCTTCATACTTCAGAACTGTATAAGGACAAGGACAATATTCATATACACATAGCTTATGCTGCTACATGTACATGAGAATTAGAAGTTTACAATAAGAGTACAGATACCATTACATTTGTCGTCGATTCTAAAATGTTTCAAATAAGAATAAGATGCCTCCTTTTTTTTTTAAAGTTCTTTATTAAAAAAAAAGAAATGTTATACGATTATGAGACAACTATCCACCAAAGTTCAAATGAAGTGGATGTAAGCAATTATTGGCAGTCGTATAGCCTTCAACAATGAGAAAAATCCATACCATGTGGTCGGTTACAAAAAAAAACAACATGAAAAACACGAACAATTCAATTGAGAAAACTAGTACAAATTGCGTTGTAAATGAGTTATATGAATCGAAATAAGACTTTTTAGTGAATACGAATACCGTCATTGTATTTTTATTTACGTATGAAGTTACATTATTCAGCTAATTCTTTGTTTTTTTTTTATTACCCACAAATGATACTGGCTTCATAATGAACCTCTCAAGTGTCCAGTCCGGATTCGTGAAGCGTTTTGATCAAGGTCAAAACAAAATGACGAAATCTATTTACTACAAGTCGCAACCGAGCTGACTGCTCTTTTCAATACGATTATTTTTAATTGTTTACTTTACTTCATTAGGTTACTTCAAACGGTGTTCGTCTTATTGCAGGTCTTGCTTATTTAAAACTGAAAAAAGGCAAAATATTTTTTTAAATTCTACTAGAATAGAGGCGAAAAATACCAAAGGAAATTCAAACTCATAAATAAAAATAAGTTACAAATTTAAAGACAAACAACTGTACACAAAACACAACATAGAAAACAAACTCAAAACCGGGGGTGATCTGAGGTGCTCCGAAATGGTAAGCAGATCTAGCTCCACGTGTGGCACCCATAGTGTTACTGATGTAAGTACAAACCCAGTGATAAATCAAATTCGGTAGGTCAAATTCGTGAAAAGGGTAGACAGGATTGTCATGGTAACGGCAATTGGAACATGTATTCTTCATCATCTGTGAAACTCATATAGCGGTTAACAAACTTTTGGTGGCTTGGCGTCCTTAAATTAACGAAGAGATGATTTCAACTTTACCACTTGGAACTCTTGGTTAAATAGCTTCCTTGTGCGCAGTAACTAACGTCAACTTGGGTGAAATAGAGGGAGGTGAAGTTTTCGGTGTTGTTGTTGCGCTTATTCGCCAAATGAATTATTCAAATATCGAATATCCGTAGAACATTACAATTGCAAGTAACACGTACTTCACAAAGATATCCCAACCATATTTTTTTTATAAATATTGTATATTTATTAACATAAGGGAATTTTCAATTTCATCATTGTCCATTGTCGGGTAAACATTATTATTTTGTTTTCTGTTATAGTCCATTATTTTCGCGTTTCTGTTTACTATGAACATACGTATCTATAATATAAATATTAAAGTGTATTTAATTTTCTATTAACTATTAATTCTAAGTTTCTTCTCCATGGCGATCACTGCTATATCATTATATATAGACAGTCTCTATATATTATAGTAGTATATTAATCATAGTATACATGCAGATAAACGCGAAAAATAATTGTCTTGTCCCCGATCAAGTTTAAACCGAGGTATAATAGTAGGGGTTCTTACGACCTAAAAACCACGATATGGACAACACCCTTATTTATTTTTCATTTTTGTTATCTATCATACGATTGGTTCTCAATGTTAAAACCGGAAGTCATATTTGGCTTAAAAGTCGGTTTGAATACGGAATCAATATCCGGACGCCTTTATTTTCGTTTTTCTCCCAAAATAAGTCAAACTGAATAGTCATAAGAATGGATGACAAATACGACTATGCACGATACCTATAGGACACAGAGGCATGATGATTAATTTCTTGCGGAAGGAAGAGAAGCGCCACACAAATGAGGTCTTCTCGTTTAATAGTACAGATACATATCAAATGTATATTTATTGTCTCATTTCGAAATATATCATCATTCTTTATATGATTTCTGGTTCTTAGTGTTGTGATGGTGGTATAAGTTTATTATCCCCGAGTACAACCACAGACTAATGACCAGTCTTGAAGCGAAACATCTTTTTTATACGATATTTTCTTTTTACTATTCATCAATATACTTGAAAGCCTATTTGAAGGCTTCATTCATAATCATAACATTTAAAAGAGAAGCAAAAAATACCAAAGGAACATTCAAACCTGTTATCAAGATGCACACAGTGATAATGCTATGGTATTTTTTTTTAATAAAAACGACCAAAAGAAAAACAACAGTATAAAAAACAAATTACCATGATGTATCACCATTGGTCCATTCTTGAGCCACATGACTCTTGATATACACTCAACAAAATATCATCTATATTATTTTCTCTACTTGTATTGCAAGAATGTAGGACAGGAAGTCACAGGACAAAAAGTCACAGACAAAAAGTCACGGACAAAAAGTCACAATTTAGTTTTTAGAATATTTTTCTTTAAACAAGAAAAAATAATTTAAAAAGTAAAAGTTTTGTTTTTTTCTTGAAGTGTTTAACTTAAAGCAACTTTGTAATTAAAAATTATTCAATAAATATCAATAATGATCAAATAATTGTTATGAAAATAAGATGTCAACATGACATGGTACTTAAATGGCTTCACGGTGCCAAGAAATATCATCTTTGAATGATTAAAATTTAATATTTTTTCATTTAACAAAGCTTATGAACAATGTCCTACACTTAAAAATGAATAGATGTAATAAAAAGATAATATTTCAATATCTTTCTTTTATATATTCAAACAATTGTCAAAAAATTAATTGCGACTTTTTGTCCTGTGACTTTTTGTCCTATCAAATTTGTGACTTTATGTCCTGTGACTTTTTGTCCTGTGACTTTCTGTCCGTTTACCTATTGCAATTACTATTAAAAATATAATTTTGGTAGTTTGACTTTTTTATGTCATTTTCGCAATAATATTCATGCTTCGATGAAATTCATTTTGAGCGGAAAACAGGTATTTTGCGAATAAATAATCTGTATGAAACCTTATTTTTGTATTAGAAGTATCTATGTTTCTATAATATTTGCAGTTTTCAACTTTTGTTGGGTTGCTGTTTCATTTGTGTGTACCCACGTATCTTTTAGATTATTTGCATTCGAAACACAGAATATAAAAAAGAAACGGAAATACCAATGTTCTTGCTAACTGATGATTTACCATTCTCGAAATTAATTTCGAAATGTTGAATCAATAAGATAGTTTAAAGTTTTATGTATGTAATTTAAATTTCTTGTCTAATTATACAACACAAAGATAAATAGGGTGCTACGACTGTCATCGCCTGTTGTTCGAGTTGTTCTACAGTAAAATCAAAAACCTTTATCGAGGTGTTGTCATGATAGACATTACACTGTAATAAACACATCTCTTAATTGAATCAACTAGCTATTTTACTAAAATTACTAGATCAAAACTGCATTACCATAGTTTAAGATTCAGACAAACAATAATTCCAAGAGCTTCATTTCCTAGAAGACATTAATTATCCCAATACATCATTCTATAATGGACCCATGGGATATCCAACAAAACGCCAAGTAATCTAAAATTTTCACACTGCTAGACTTGTGCTTCGGTTTCACATATAATTTTCTCGGACAATCAATCAGTAAGAGAACGAAGACTATTTACACCTCGCCAACGTCTTGCTATTATTGGGAAATCATATACTCGACTAAATAGAGTGGATGAACTGTTGTGTTCTCAGATGATTTTGTTAATTTCTGTCTATTAAATTTGGTCGTGATATTGTCAGTGTAATAGAGATGAATTGTATGTTCTGAATTGTACAAGGGTCTTTGTAATTTAATATTTAAAATAATAGCTGCCAATCATCTCCGGGCGAGTGTGATATTTCAGACAATTTTCCATAAATCTTCAATACGAACTAGATAGTAATTTTCAAATTATTGGCCAAAATAATAAAAGATTTTGATTGTCATGGAAGAAAAATGTATTAACAGTAATGATATCTGCAATGCATTCTAGTAAAATAAAAGAGTACATTTATCATAGAATAAATCAGACAAATTGATATATTACACCACTATGGTCAGGTAACAGCACAGTCTCTACAGTTTGTACAATTGTGACAAAAAATTAAACTCCGTAAATCTTCAATACGAACTAGATAATACTTTAAAAATTATTAGCCAAAATAATAAAAGACTTTATTGTCATGAAAGAAAAGTTATTATTTATCATAGAACAAATCAGACTAATTGATATATTACTCCTCAATATGCTCATGTAACAGAACAGTCTGTACAGTTTGTACAATTGTGACAATAAGACAATTATAAAAAATATTTCAACGAATTCATTCAAAAAGGGGTAAATGTATACAGTGTAGCCTAACTTTTGTAACTAACCACTTGTTATTTCATTTTCTTTAATACATTAAAGCAATTACAAAAAAATATTAGACAGTAAATAAGACCACACCAACCAACATCATCCAATTTTTCAGAGAATCAAAGACAAACAACACCGTCCAACCCATGGTGTTGATAGCCTCAGGCTGACTTAATTCGTACAGGCACTACAGTGTGGTGGGGTAAAACAATTTTTGCATGTTTTAGGTCTATTGTTTGAGGATCAAGGCAATAAGGGTCTCTCCTTCACAAAACAGTTTATAAAAAAAACGTTGTTCTGCTTTGTCTTGTATGATAGGACAAATTTTGTGAATAAATTAACTTGTAGAATTTTTTTTATGTTAATCAAAAATTGAATGCTTCTTTCTGAAATGTATTTGTATACCTATAATACTTGAAAATAAGCAATTTTAAAATTCTTATAGATACATTTTAACGATCAACAAGAAAATTACAAGTAAAAACAAGCCTTTCGTTTGTTTTGTTTTAATATTCCTCTGCATCGTTGGTACATTGTAAAAGTGACCAATCGAAGTTACGCATGTTTAGTTTTATCGAGACATAAAACATCACTCCAAAACACCATGTGATTGTTTTGGGCCAATCAAATGTTGGAATCCTTATGAACATCTATGACATGTGAGTAAAAAATATGTGGGCCAGGTATATTGATGAGCTCACTTTTGGTCAGATCAAAAATAAGAACTCTACGACACTGGTCCATACCAAATTACACTCTTTGTAATAAGCATTATACTTGTTTTTATCCGAATCGGGAGATGATAGAAAAAAGTAGAAGATAAGTGTTTCTTTCAAGAAGTATTTTAAACAGTCATTTGTATTTATTGGATTCAGTTCATAACTCCTTGTTGAAGCCGCTGAATTTCGATGCCTCATTTTTTGAGGAATCTCAGGAAACAAATAAAAATAATTACAAAAACGTCCACGCATAAGATTCAATGCTTATCATATTACGTTTGTCTTATTTACCCATATCTTAATTTTCAGTATTTTGCAAAACCAAAACAGTAAAACATATATTTTGTGTTTCCATTACTTGATAAACTATTTTTTTTTTCATACAATTTTCGCTAAATGATTTATTAAATCTTTGACCAAAGTTTGCAGACAAGGTTGAATTTAGTACTCACATAGAAACGCTTATAAAAGAAATATGACCGTGCACACCATTTACTAGTATTATATTGTGCTCATAATTCAAAAGTTGTCCTTATTTTATGGACTAAGTATAAGAAATGTATCATGACGGCTCACATTTAAGTATTTTGTTCTCCTTAATTTCTAACAAACAATACAATTGTTCTTTCTACTCTAAATTTTGTTTAAGGAGTATCTGTTTTATTTGCATATTTGTCCATTAATCTGAACAACGACCATTAAGGAAATCTGGTAATTTCACTTTTTTCTTTTCTACTCAACCAAAAGTTGGAGCATATTGTTGGCATGTTTAGACATCAATGTAAAATAAATAGCACCAATTCAAAATCTTCAAATACAAAAAAAAATCATTTTATAGACCTTATTATTAATATTAAGAACCCATATCTGTATATGAAATATAATCTTTTAACATGACAATTGTTGTACTTCACGTATGCACCCATGCAAAGACATAAGCTTGAATATAAATAAGGACAATTAAGTATTTAGTATATAAGTTTAATTTAAAGCGACAGATGTCTCGGTTTATTCTTTGATATCGTTGACACTGACGATCTAAATGTCATCAACGTCATTTTTCTTCTATAACAATTGTGAATTTTTACGCCCTAATTCAAAAATGCTAAAACTATATGCCAACATTTGAATTCACATCGTCATATTTAATGCAGTAATTATTTGCTTTTTAAATTATTTAATCTTTATTGTCAATTTGACATGCATTGGGAAATAATTATCAAAATACTCATCATATGGCGGACAATCATACAAAAACCACAGTCTACCATAAATAAATAATCATTGTAGATTACATATTTACAGAGACGCGTGAAACATTTAAAATACAGCAAATCAAGACTCAAGGCAAAAAAATGCGCCTGCAGAATCTTTATTGTTTGCCCTCTTAAGGACCAAACATATGAGTTTCTTCTTTACCCACAAAGTACAAAAAGTAGGAATGGGCAAATAAACTTTTGGTTGGGTTCGTGGTTCTAAACAATACGTTTTCGTATAGTGCTTTGAAGACTGTTGTTACTTTTTTCGTCGTTTTCTTTTGCTCATGTTGTTGACCATTTTTCGTTGATCCAATAAATGGTAGTAATAGCATATGATAATATATGTTTTTTTTTAAATAGAAATAAGTAGTGATCAGTAGTGGTGTCATAGGACAATAAAACCATTTTCGGGCTAATTAATTCTTATTTCAAACCATACAAAAATGCATTAAATGATCCAATGTTTGACAGGTTTAAGATTATAAGTTAGTGTTTTGTAACTGTTGCATACTTCCCCTTATTTTGTCCCTTCTTTAAAACAATAGATCAATGATCGTTCAATGGTAAAAGTATCCTCAAATAGAGGAATAATATGAATTGCTATTTTTCTTACTGTGGTGAGTCGATGATGGAAGTTTTGGGGGACAATACATTGTTCTAAGATTTACAATTTAGTTGACTAAATGAGACTATCATAAATATAGTACAGTTTCCATTCGATTTAATTGCAGTTTCGTTAACACATCCTGGAACTTGCTATTATATTCCCTTTTTAGGCGAAATTTACTTCCAAGATTTTCGATTGCTTAAGAGAAATCTTGTTTATATTTTTATAAGGTTTGCATTGTTTGCGCCAGTCCAGATGAATCTAATTAGAATTAATAATTTACAAATCTTATTCATGTTTTAAGAATTACTGAATACACTTGTGTGTTTTAAAAGCATTCCTCAGTTTTATTTTTATTTGACTTTAAGTATTCGCTCACAAATACCATTTCCTCCAAAGAAAAATGCAGTTTCGTGCTTTAAATTGACCATGCGCATCACTGGATATCTAGAAATGCAGCTGATGCATAAGAACACAAAATATAATTTAACAAAGAAATATAATTCTATTTTATTGCCTTTTTTTTTGTTCATTTTAATACTCTATTGAAATCCTCTGTTCAGCAATTTTATTATCAATTACAACTCACATTCCTTAATATAAAGGTTTATTTTTAGTAGAAGTTTGAAAAACCATAGTAAACAAATAACTATCTTATGGTTATAAGTGTCATTTGAATTATTTCTTTACGAACGTCTCCTTTATTATTTGAAAAGACTCTATTGGCTCATATATTGAAAGTTGCTAAGAATAGTATCTTTAAAAAAATGCATTCTTGTGAAGTAAATAACAGAAACAAAAGATAAACGTTCATCTTATATAGTGTATGAAAAACTATCATGGAGTATTTCACTCTACTGAGGCCCCTATGATCTAGTTTGTCATTGTGTTTTTCAGATTTATAGTAATTTCAGCTTGTTTTTAGGTAGATAGTGTTTGTAAACTTGCGTTTCTCCGAATGCACAGCATTGCAATGTTGATAATCAAAATGTCTACCAAACAAAATAAAAGGAAAATATATGATCATAGCTTTGTAAATTTTACATAATGCAGAATACATCAGAGTAAAATCAAAGAAAGAACTGAAATGTAGTCCTTAAAATTTATCAAAAACACACAACATTAGGGAAATCTTATGAAAGAATTGAAGGCAAACGGTTAGATAGATAAAACCTTTAATCCATTCAAGAACAACATACACAAAAAGCAAATCAATTATAAGGCATTGAGGTAAACTTAATACAACAAAGTCAACCAATGAACTTTGAGTTCTGGTTTCGAAGGAAATACAAGTATATATAAACGTGCAATACATTTCAAAAAGGTTATTCTAATAAACACCAGTGGTGTGCACTGAAATCGTTTTAATATTTTAAGTCAGTATATGGTGTGAAAATGTCCTTAATATTTAACCGAAAGCATAAGCTTTCTTTGACAATAATGTAATATAATTTAATGTGTAAGTTAGTTTCAAAATACCCAAATACAATGAGGAGACCTTGGCTCTCGTTACAAAATATTTGCAACAGATTCGTTTTGTTGAATAAAAAACATCAGGAGAAAAACTGAACCATGAATTCAGATAAAGTCAGCACCATAAACAGACAAGTAACAATCAAAAGATATATAAAACTAGAATTGCCATTGCAAGCAATAGCGAATGTCACCCCTCCCCTATTGCCACTAAGCGGCAGCCATTTCAAAACAACTTAACAGTGAATGCAGATCTATGAATTGCGATATATCTTTCTGTAAATTTTCAGTACAATTAGAGCATTGTCAAAAGTTTCATATTTTTGTATATATGACTCTCAAGTAATATGCAATGCATGTTGTCCATTTGCTCAATATTTGAACCTGGTGTTGAGTTCAAACAAAATGAGGATTTTCACATTTATACGACATCTTAATCAACTAAGCCAGGCGAAACCAGGTATTCATGTTTACTTCTTTTAATTGATAGTTTTCCATCTGAAATATATTTGTTTAATGGTTAGTATTTCAGATTCCTATATGGTTTTGATTGTCCTATTTGAAATCTTTTTATTTTTTAAATTGCTTGCATAAACATTTAGTGGTAATAGTTAGAATTGAAATTGACCATTTCCTCCAAAGAAAAATGCAGTCTCATGCTTTAATTTGACCATGCGCATCAATGATGATCTACAAATTTAACTGACCACAAAATATTAATGATCAAAGGAATAATATTCTATGATATTGCTAGTTTTGTGTGTTCATTTTAATACTCTATTGTAATCCTATGTTTAGCAATTTTATTAGCTATTACAGTAAAGTTCAAATTCCTTATAGTTTTATTTTTAGTAGATTTTATAGTAACCATAGCAGACAAATAGCTGTCTTATGGTTATAATTATAATTTGAATACACCTTATCGCTAATCCCGGCTGACCCGGCCGCTTGAACTTTTGACGCAAACAACAATGACTTTTCCATTGTGGCGTCAGATATTTTGTTTTATGACGTCAAAATTTTACGGGAACCTGTGTGATATCGAGCAATGGCGGACAAATAGCGATAAGGTGTATTCTGTCGTTACCAATCATCTCGTTTTATTCTAAAATAAAGTCTCTTATTAGTTCATATGTTATGAGTTATACCTCACTTTCTTATTATAGTGATTTCTTGTGAGGAAAGAATAAATAAAAAAGGCAAAGCGTTCAACTTTTTAGTGTATGAAACTCTAAAAACTATCATCTGTTTTAAGTAAAAGAGTAAGAACTCGATGAGTATTTATCCACCCCGAGGGCCTGATATCTTTTGTATGTTATTGCGCTTTTCTGATAACTGTACTTGCTATTGTAAGTTCAGTTTCATTTTAGGTATTTATTGTTTGTTAACTTATGTTTCATCGAATGCAAAGCATTAGAATTCTAATATGCAAATGTCTACCATTTAAAAAATTGAAAATATGATCGGTTTGTAGATTCAACATTCCCCAAATACATGTAAAATAAAACCAAATAAAGAGCTGAAATATGGTCTTTACAATTATCAAAAACTCACAAGATTAGGGGAAATCTTATGAAAAATCAAGTGCAAAGGGTTAGATAGATAAGACCTTTAATTCATTCAAGAACAACATACAAAAATTCAATTATAAAGCAAACTAAACATAACAGAGTCAACCATTGCTGGTTTAGAATGAAATTGGACGTCTAATACATTTCAAAAGGTCATTCTAATAAAAACGAGCCGTGTGCACTGAACTCGTTTTGATATGTTTAAGTCAATATATTGTGTGCAAATGTCCTTTAACTGAAATAGTGTGCTGTCTTCGACAATAATGTTATATAGTTTATTGGAAGGGAAAATCGAATGAGTATGTAAGTTCATTTCATAATATCCAAATAAAATAAGGATACATTGGTGCTCGTTACAAAGTATTTGCCACCGATTCGTTTTGTTGGATAAACATCAGAAAAAAACGAACAATGAATTCAAAAAAGCTAGGAACACAAAAAAAAAAAAACAAACATGTAACAATCAAAAGATATATATATGACTCTCAGAGAATATACGATGTATGTTACCATTAACGCAATCTTTTGATCTGTTGTTGAATTCAAACAAACTAAGGATTATCACATACTTTTTTAATTGTGCATTGTTTTTTTTTTATTCTTCAAAATGTTTTTATAAAGACGAGGGTGCTAACAACTATAGGTCACCCAACAACCGTGCACATTGAAAGCAACCCAAATCCGTCAAGTCAACAAAAGAAGGCATAGGCTAGACAAAACTTGAAATAAAATCAAAAGAAAAAACAACACAGCCTGATTTATCTTTATGCTAAAAACCTGTAAACCGATATTGAAGACTATCTCTGTGTTACCAGTTTACCACTGACATATAAGATATAAAGGCAAAAGAGCAAAATTGAAATGTATTTTTTACCCGAATGTAAAAACATGAGATTTTATAAAATGGTTGTTTTATATGGTGAAATTGTTAATGTAAAACTTAAATGATATTTTGCAGGCCATGTGTTCATTATTCAATTCTAACTATCCACATACATATATATTAGAACGGGTTTGAATAAAAAGAAAAGAAGAACACAATTGAATAATTTTTTTCTGATAAGTGTATATAATGCATTAAAGATTGATGCATTTTTAATATCCTTATATCTTATTTTGAGGTTATTTTGAAGCTTTAGACACTGGGCACAGGAACGCCCTGATTAAGAAATCACTCAAGAAATAGTTTTTTCCTCTTTAACAAAAATTTAGAACATTTAGACATACTAAACTCTCTATGTATCTTGACAACTTTGTTACAATGATACTTAACAGAACGAGGGCCTGGTGCGAGATCCCACAGAAAACTTGAAATACAAACCATTATTGATATGTTTCATATGAACATCAAAATCTCAGTTATTTTCAATCAATCATTTACTGATTAGCGTAAAAAGCATATGGACATCAAAAACAGCGATCTATGTCTTGATATATTGTTCTAGAATAGTGTCTAGTTAGACATACTACAATTTGTACTACTGCATTGTTAATGTTTCAGACAAAAATGTTGATATCTTGGGAAACCGCAATAAAAATATATAGTAATCGACGTTAATTAGGACTTGGAATTCTGAATGTAGGAAAGTAAAAATTGCACATGAAGAATGGGTTTTGTCAGTTAATAATACATACATTCAGTACAAATGTGTTATGGAAAGTTAAAAAAAAAAAGCAAACAAAGTTTGTATTGTTGCAAACAAACAATTTGAAATAATCTAATAAAAACTTATTGCTTTGTTTTTAATGTATTTTTCCAGCAATTTAATTTGTAAATTTATAAATTATTCTCAAATATTCTATACACATCATATGGACTCCAACGACAGTTTTGTTCTCTACAAACTTATAAAATTATTTTTGAAAGGTAGCGAGATGCATTTTATCTGTACTTGTATCAGTACATATGCTAATATCCTAAAAGCAATTTTCTCGAAGCAATGATTTCCTCTCTTCCAACAAAATGACTTCACCATCTTTTGTTTTTTTTTTGTATTCCGATATTCTTTCCATGGAACAATTATTTTCTCGCTTTTATCAAAACGATTTCGCTATCTTTTATTTTTTTATTTGCATTTTGAAACCCTTTTCCTGAAAAAAAAGAAGAACAAATGTATAATAAATATAACTGTGTGTCCCGTTTTTAATACCATTGTTTCACTCACAATTATTTAATACAACAAAACCACTTGTATTGCAACAATATGACCCAAATAGTCGTTAATGATATGCAAGATTGTTTGGGAGATGGATTTTTTTCATATGCAAATCACCAACAAAACAGTATTCAAGATCTATGAACCTTATCGTAGAACTTGTCAGTTTGGTTTTGATTGTTAACATTTTGTCTAGATAACAATGTATAGAGAAAATAAACTGATACAAATCATCTTCACATCTGACCCCTACGCAACAATTATGACGGGATTTTGTTTGGCGTGTTACAGTTAAATGGAGACACATATGACGTCTCATTTACATTCGTACGTTTTGCTTAATCTTTAGTTTTCTCTTTGGTGTATTGCGGCCTGGTGTTTTTTTTACATCGCTTTTATGTTGGCCATGGTGTAGTTTGTTTTTAATCGGCTTATGTTGTTCTTTCTTGTTTTGATTTGTTTTTCTTTCTTATTTTACTCATGTGAATTAGATCGGTATCTATTTTTTCATTGGTTTCATGTCATTTTGTTTTACCAAATTTGATCAAATTAAACGGACATAAATAGTAGCCAACTTTTATTTGGTGAATTTATATAAGGGAATATTGTTCATGAATGATTTGAAACGGATTTTGGACCGTTATGAATTTATTTCAAAGATTTTATAAAAGTGTTCGGTACTAACATGATTTATAACCTAATTTTCTAAAAAGTAAAATCACAAAAATACTGAACTCCGAGGAAAATTCAAAACGGAAAGTCCCCAATTAAATGGCGAAATCAAATAACAAAACACATCAAACGAATGGACAAGAACAGTCATATTCCTGACAATGTTTGACAATGTACAGGCATTTTAAAATGTAGAAAATAGTGGATTGAACCTGGTTTTATAGCGCTAAACCTCTCACTTGTACGACAGTCGCATCAATTCCATTATATGAACAATGATGCGTGAACAAAATGTCACAAATAGGGGTACAAGAACAACATGAACCCCATTAAAAACTGGCTGTGATTTCAGGTGCTCCGGAAGGGTGAGCAGATACTGCTTCACATGTAGCACCTGTCGTGTTGCTCATGTTATTACAAAGTCAGTAAATAGTATAATTCGGTAGGTCACATTCGTGAAAAGGGAATGGGATTGTAGCTACGATAAAGAGAACATATCCGATACTATGTATAAGGGATATTCCATAACGGTCAACCAACTCGTAATGGCGAAGGATTGATTTTAGCTTCAGCATTTGGAACTCTTGGTTTCAAAATGAAAAGATCACAATTGGGAAGCTGAAATCATCTTTTAAGTCGTAAAGTTTTGTTTTCAACCGACTCTCATAGTCAATTTCAAGATATCAGTCCTAATCAAGTGGCAAAATCAAAAGCTAAAACACATCAAACGAATGGATAACAACTGTCATATTCCTGACTTGGTGCAGGCATTTTCATATGTAGGGAATGGTGAATTGAACCTTGTTTTATAGCGCCAAACGTCTCACTTGTATGACAGTCGCATCAAATTTCATTATATTTACAACAGTTTCCCGTTGTTCATCAGTGAAATATTAAGAACTAAGGCCCCAACTGAATCCCTCAGGCAAAGTACACCATAGACGAATTTGGTTTCTATTTTTTATTGTTCATTTTGGTCATAAAGCTAATAACATTTCTATGTATTCATACATCCATGTTTTTAAAATAAGCTTTCCTGGTGAAGGTGCCTCCATACCAGCCAATCGGACGCAAGCATTTACAGTTTTATATTTGTCAGAGTTTTATTGTGACATCCTAGCTCGTTGCAGCCATTTATTATAAATCGGCATACTCTCCAAATTACCAACAGGGTTAACATCAGACTTTTAGGGTGTAGGAATGTTTATGCTTATTGTTTAACTTATATTTGTAAGCTTCACCTGTAAGATGGGTTAAATGGTTTACTGGGAATCACTTAAAGTATTCCTTGTCTACATTTTAAAATGTGTTTATCTAAATTATGTGGCGTGTCTCCTTTAGAGAAGATTTTTAATGTTTTATGGAAATTTGGATGGTTTTGTTGACTGTGTTTTTATGTTTTACCCTTCCGGATCATATGAGATCACCCCCAGTTTTTGATTGGGTTCGTGTTGCTTAGTCTTTAGTTTTCTATGTTGTGTCTTGTGTACTTTTATTTATCTGTTTGTCTAGTTCTTTTTAACCAAGGCGTTGTCGGTTTATTTTCGATCCATGAATTGTAATGTCGTTCCGGTAACTTTCGCTCCTCTTTTTTAAAAAAAAATGTACCATGAAATTGGAAACATCATCGTGATTTGAACAAAAAATACGTTGTACTGTAAAAATGACTTTAATTTATTCTATTTCAAACAAATGTTAAGATCCATTCATTATTCCTGTTCGTGTCATCAAATTGCTATTTCAAACAGATTGTTTCTGTTTGTTTACTTTTATAAACATTTTGTTTTCTTTGCCTCATTTTAAACATATGTTTTATATGAAGGGATCTGTGGTTGAAATGAATCTGTTTACAAGAAAGAAATTACAGTATACAATTAACCAACATCAAATTAAAATCATGTACAATTAGTACAATGAATAATTAGTTTGCACTCTGACATATAATAATGCGTTGATTTAAGACTTGTATACGAGTGTAAAGCATTTAAGGAATCAAGCTGCCGCATATATCATTACAAAGTTACAAAAGAAACCTTGTTATGGCATATTAGATTGCAGCGATAGAAGGCCTTCGTTGCACTGTGGATTAAAATCAATAAAATGTCTTTGTCCTTCATATTGATTACGACAAAAAATGCAAACAAGTTGGCCTTTTTCGTGAGGGTAGGCTCGTTAATATGTAAATTTATCTGCATATCTTTGCAGATTTGTTAAATATCGTTTGAAAAAAACTATTGTATACCTGACAAAACCAGAGTCTAATTAGCACAGTCAACACCTGTATAGAAAAACGAACAAATCTACATGTATTTTAGTTTTATAAAATCGTACCTTTTAGTTTTAGTTTTAACATTTCTTTGGTTTATATATACCGAACACGTTGTACAAAGAACTTTTGTTTATTTTTAAACGTACTTGATAAAAGTTTTGAAAGCAAAAGTAACATTACAACACGGAATTACATTGAATACCAAAAACTCCAATCTCCTTCAAACATGCTTATAGGTGAGATACAAATAGTAGCAGCATATACACCAATATTGGTTAAAATGAACAACTAAACATCCTCTAAGGTCACTTTTTACTTATGTTTGAAGGACAAACCGATGCACATGTAGATTATAAAATATTTTTTGACAAATTCAGAAAAACAGCATACTGTTTTTGAAACAGTTAAGAGAATTTTTTTAAATCCCAAACAATACCATGTAAAAAAACTATAAAACTAACCATCTCATTCGGTGGTAAAACATTTGAAATATTATTACATAAAATCATATTACGAAGAAGGTCCACATCCCTGTCAACAACAGGACAGAACTGTATCCAAACACTGGTTTCAAATGTCACAATTCTTTATAAGAGAAAAATATTTAACCAATATTCTCTTATTTAAAAATCAATTGATTAAGGTGGTACCTAACACTACAGGGAGATAACTCTGTAAAATCAGCAGAACGTTTTAATGACGTTGTGTTCTTAAGGTAATATTAAGCTTCTCAATGATCAAAATGAGTGTTTGTCAAACTGCTATATAACCAGTGTAATTTTTCTGATTAAACGGTTGGTTCATTTTTTTTTGGGTTTTTTTTTTATATTTTTGTCAAAGGGTCAAAGTAAATATTTTGTCAAATTTTTAAGAAAATTGAACGAGCCAAATTAATTTTAGTTCAGGTGTTAGGTACCACCTTAAACCATAAGTAAGGAAATTTTTCGCTTAACTCAGATAAAACATTCCACCACTCTTTTAGAACTCCTTATCAGCACCCGAGAGCATCCCCAATTTTTATTGGGGTTCATGTTGCTCCGTCTTTAGTTTTCTGTATTGTGTTTTGTATTATACTGTTGTTAGTTATTTTATTTTTTTGTCATGGCGTTGTCCCTTTGTTATAGTTCGCCTCTCATTTACCAGGAAAGCCGGTATTGGATGAAACTAGTAGCATGTCGAATGGTTTACCAGGAAAGCCGGTATTGGATGAAACGAGTAGCAAGTCGAATGGTTTACCAGGAAAGCCGGTATTGGATGAAACGAGTAGCAAGTCGAATGGTTTACCAGGAAAGCCGGTATTGGATGAAACGAGTAGCAAGTCGAATGGTTTACCAGGAAAGCCGGTATTGGATGAAACGAGTAGCAAGTCGAATGGTTTACCAGGAAAGCCGGTATTGGATGAAACTAGTAGCAAGTCGAATGGTTTACCAGGAAAGCCGGTATTGGATGAAACGAGTAGCAAGTCGAATGGTTTACCAGGAAAGCCGGTATTGGATGAAACGAGTAGCAAGTCGAATGGTTTACCAGGAAAGCCGGTATTGGATGAAACGAGTAGCAAGTCGAATGGTTTACCAGGAAAGCCGGTATTGGATGAAACGAGTAGCAAGTCGAATGGTTTACCAGGAAAGCCGGTATTGGATGAAACGAGTAGCAAGTCGAATGGTTTACCAGGAAAGCCGGTATTGGATGAAACGAGTAGCAAGTCGAATGGTTTACCAGGAAAGCCGGTATTGGATGAAACTAGTAGCAAGTCGAATGGTTTACCAGGAAAGCCGGTATTGGATGAAACTAGTAGCAAGTCGAATGGTTTACCAGGAAAGCCGGTATTGAATGAAATGAGTAGCAAGTCGAATGGTTTACCATTATTAGTACATGTATATATTGTTTTCTTTTCAAAGTCATTTTAAAGATTCATGAATGAAGTAAAACATCTTTAGACAATATTAAATTTGGTACATTGCATTTCAGCCAGATAGCTGTTATGAAACTTGCAGTCTGATTTATTTAACAACCGTATATATAACAATATATCAAAATGCTTCCATAATGTATCCTTATTAAAAAGTAAAATCACAAAAATACAGTTCGGGGGAAAATTCAAAACGGAAAGTCCCAAATCAAATGGCAAAATCAAATGATAAAATACATCAAACGAAGGGACAACAACTGTCATATTCCCGACTTGGTATACCAGGCATTTTCAAATGTAGAAAATGGTGGATTGAACCTGGTTTTAATTTACTTGCTCAACTCTATTCATTATGTCTTGTATAAATCATATAAACTCGGTCAGAACGGTTCAAGTTATATTTTTAAATTGATCAGTTCACGTAATTAAAAATTTAAATAATTTTTTCACTATTCTTACTTTTTTTTGTCAACCAGCAATTGATGTTGCATCTTTAGTATTATAATTTGACATTGTTTTTATACATTTTGAAATAGTATCTTATTTGAATTCTACATTGAAATTCTTCATTTATTATTACTATTATTATTATTATTATTATTATTATTATTATTATTATTATTATTATTATTATGAAATAAAAATCAAAGTGGTCTTATTTTAACTAATTTTAAATTCAATTCCGTTTCTGTGCATATCTGATTCCAGAATACTTCCATGTTTTGCAGTCTTGCGTATAAGTAGTCAAAGTAAGTATTACACCTATGATACAATAGGAAAAAAAAACTTTAATATAATGGATCAGAGATTATAGACAAAATTAAAAAGATAACTCAACTGCGATTCAATTTATATTCATTAATTGACAGAATATTTGTTACAAATTCCAGACAAAGGTATAACCCCAAAATAGTTTTTTATTTAAATATTTGATATTTGATATTCAAATGAAATATAGAAGGATAAATACATAAAAATAATTAGACCGACCTTATCAACGGCTTAATTCGGTTAACAATTGGAAAACATTGAACTAATGCAAAACCAGGATATTTGATAAGAACTAAATGTATTAAATATTATCACATCTATGTACAAGACTCGACGCTTACGTCGTGTCGATTCATTGAAAGTTAAATGATATGTAGTTTTATATATTAAGACAATAAAAAGCCAACAACATGTTGTTTTTTTATTTATCTGAGTGTCGTAGTAAACATTCAAAAGAAAAACCCAGTAGCATTTGTTATTAATATATATATATATAAAGCTAAGCTGCTTACTGTCAGTGTAATTACTGTCCGTTCTAGTAAAACATTCAGAAGAATGTAAATTAACTAAAAACTAATAAACAAATGTGCTAGTTAGAACTTCGCTGTCATTATAGATAAGTACAGTAATTAAGTCAATTAAGACTAGTTATTTTTCCAGTGTATATCGTGTTAGCAAGTTGATGCACCCTGAACATTTCGTGGATACGATCTCCCAAGAAGTCAATTCTGTGGTAATATTTTCTAAACCTAAGGTTATACACTTTTCAACAAGTTTTTAAGGACCATGTAGGTTTTGATTCTTTGGAAGTATTGGCCTTTTCACACTTTCACGTTCCTGCTGAATTTTGTTCCACGATTGTTGCGCGCGGATTTCTGCATCTTACGTTAATTTGATTGTACAGGTATAAACCCATCAGTTCATTACAATACAAATACGGTGTGTTTGGATAAATATTACAAACTTTTATAATTAACTGCATCTTATGGAAGATTCCTTAACGACAGAGTTGACCAACGTTGAACAACTTGGAAATCTGAGGAGGAAATGACATCGTTTACAACTGAACAGCAATACAGTCGGGATAACTGAAACCAAACCGAAATAAACGGATACGGAATTTTACTTCTACGTCCACATAAGGATCTATTTTTTTAAATCTGGATCTTGTATATTTAATAATTGAATAATGAAGATTAATTTTAGGAAAATTATATATAAACAAATTTTGAGGTACACCAAACAACGTTTGTCATATGAAAGAAAATGTTCTTATGAGAAGTATGTAGAGATAATTTGAGAACTAAAATCGAATAATTTAAAAGAACATACAATGGACTGTGTATGCCCGTAATTTGTTCAAGTAAGAGTTCAGAATTATTTTTTTAGAAATTATTAAATGATTTGGAATAATCATAAAATTATTCGCAAGATGCGTTCTACAAAAATCACAGATGATTTGAGTCTATTGTCGTATTAATATAGATTCTGAAAAAGAAAGCATAAAACATGATTTACATTGAAGTCAATTTCAATGTTTTATCTGTGGTACAGCTCCTTTCCAGTGTATCAGAATATCACAACTGTAAAGATATCCAGCCAAATTATTTTCTTAAGAAAATACTTAAAACACATACAATATTTTATCTCTGTGGTAATTTGGATAGTCTTGGTGTTTGCATTTCTCGGTTTTCTGTGTCTTGGTTCCTTTTTCGTTTCTTTAAAAATCATAGAACCATTTTGTGAAACTCTTTCTTAAATGTTTTATATACCTTTTTAACTAACAAGCCAAAGAAAGTGTAAGCTAAAAGATATGTGAGGTAAGATAAATTGTAAATTACTGAAAGCAGAAATGAACAACTTGCATGCAGGTTGCACTGTATTATTTATTGTCATATTAGTTTATTCTGTTTTTTCTTATTATCTTTATTTTATACAGCGTATGGATTAAATTATCATTCACAACTGAAACAGTGCTGCGACAATTTAGAGAATGTTAAATCAGAGACAAAAGATACCTAGATATATTCAAACTCATAAGTCGAATATAGCTGATAACGGCGCCATGGCAAAATGAAATATACCTTAGGAAAAATTAGAGTATACCGGGTGAAAACACAACATAAAAAAAACTAAAGACTGAGCTACATAAATTTAGAGAGCAATATTTAGAGGAAGAATACAAAGGAATCGTTGTGAAAATAGATAAGATTCCAGAAGAAAACCAAATACACATTTCATTATCAGATGTGAACAAGTTTTTTATTATTCAATATTTTTCTATTCTGTATGTTTGTAAATTAAAAAGACAATGCTGTAATACGAAAAGGTTGATCGCAGATAGAAGAATTTTTTTCCGACATAAACTTTAACATTTTAAGTAAGGTTCATTTGAGGTGTACAATGCAAAATCATCTGCTCCATGAACAATTAAATTTCAATTACCATTCTTTAGTTAAAGTAGATAATGATATATTATTAAAATGATAATGAATTACAACAATATAATATATAGGATGGCTTTAATTGATGGGAAATCCAAAGAGGTGTTGTTTGCTTTTGTAATATATATCATATCATTAACGCAAATAGTCCCTTTGTATTTTGGTGCATTTCCGCTGCAGTGAAATTCTCAAATTTGCCTAATTGACCCTAAAACATATTCCATCATTCAGCATCTTAAACCTGTTATTTTTTCTTTAAACCTCTCCAATTACACAAGAAGATAGTATTTATTGGGTAATTTCGGAGCTAAATATTGAAATTACGTCTGCTTTAGCTCCAATAATGACAGAGTCGAGATCATCTATATTACGCTAGAAGAACAGTTCGCTGCTTCGTTAAGTTTTTAATGAAATATACACATTGCAGCTCAAAGTGTTCATTTAGTATTTTTGCTACAGTGGCGTCTTTCAATTACTATCTTGTTTGGACCGCCTATCTGCATCAAAAGACTTATGTCTGATAAAAAGCATAGTATTTCAAAAACACAACAACCAATCTATCAAGCTGTGTAATATTCTGTCATTCAAAGGTCTGGAAATGTGATCAGTATTCAAGAATCTGAGAACGAAGCACAAATCATAAGAGGCTAATTTAACTTGAAGCATTATATTATAAAGATGTTTGCAATAACATTTTCAAAGCAATTAGTTAAAACGTTATAGAATCTATTTTGTCTTTTGTAATTTGTGAAAATTAATAAGTTAAAACGTTAATTTATTATATTTTGTAAATAGTTGTTTCATTTATAATATATTTTTGTTACTTTTGGAATTTGCATCGATAAAGTCCAAGGATTTATTTGACCATGGAAGTATCATATTGACAGGCCTGTCAATATAATACTTTCATGATTTGACCAATTGTCTAAAGCCAGATAATTTAACGATTTTTTTAAAACCCACATGTATGGGGAGCAGTTTTACGGTATATGTTTTTCAATCTTGCAATAATAATTTAAAAGATGTTTTTAAACAAATCGTGTTTACTATGCCTACCACAGAAGAAAGCATTTCGGATAAACAATTACTTCACTGATTACATGCGCATATTTTAGAAGAAATGTCGGACTTTGAATTTGCGACTAAAATTGCCCTCCATTTAATTAAATAAATGGAGGAGTAGCTACGTGTTGGTAATAACGAATATATAAATATACTAGAATCAAGATTATTCTGCGTTTCTATTTATTTGAATGGGTAATTAGTTACCCGCGAAGCGTACAAAAACAGTTAAGATAAAATGTATTTGCATGTACTTTGTATGCAATAGTTCCTTCAAAAAATTAATTAATTTAATAAAATAATACAGAGGTACTTGTAACTTTAATGAGTAATCAAAAATCTATTTTACATTTATTACGAAAAAATGCGATACATGAATTGCTTTGACAAATGAGTTTGGAAAAAATAATTTTTAAGATGTTATTTATTTCTATGCCATTCTTAAGTAGAATGTAAAACTGATTTTTGTTGAAAAATGTAAGGAAAATCAGTTAATTGACCGACAGTGTAAAAGACTCGATAACTAGATAAGGATTTGAACATCTAAATTTGGATCACAATAATATTCTGTTTTATATGAATAAACTCATCATAGATACCTGTATTGAAATTTTATATTTACGCCAGACCAAAAGTTCCTAAAAGTTTTGCAAAATACAGCTAAGGTAATCTATTCCTAAGGTAGAAAAACCCTTAGAATTTTAAAAATTCAAAGTTTTGTTAACAGTTAATTTATTATTATGAACATATCAATGATAACTCAAGTCAACACAGGACTGGTGATACCCTCGGGGAAATAAATCTCCACCAGCAGTGGCATCGACCAAGTGGTGTACCAACACATAATTATGGAACAGGCTCAACAAAACAGGAACGGTTCAATTCTAGGTAGATCAAAATCTGATAGATCAGTTTTCAGTAAATTTAGCGCCAGTGTCCACATTCCCTCGTAATTGAAAGGGGCGGTATTCTAATACTAACAAAAAACAGCGCACTTGCCTGTCTTGCAACAGAGGAAAAATTGAGAACGAAACCCAGTTCTTCTAAGTATTTATATACCAAAAATTAACCTTTATATCAATTTTATTAACATTAACTTTAAGTAACATATTTGAGGCATATATCCATACAAATGAGTAGCAGTTCGACAGTGTTTTTTTTCTCCTCTTCATAATATCGACCAAACCCTTCATATGAAATACGATATTTCTCTTAAAATCATATGAAGACCACTGTCATTCCCAAATAATTATATGATTATCAGTTTTATTATTAGTGTCTCATGTAATAACCATTAACTGTTAATGTGTTTGCACAAATAAATAGTGTCTATTTATGGTAAGCACTCTTTCCAATTGAATTATACATTCCAATTATAGAATTGTCTATATTGATTTTGAAATTTTTTTTTTTTAATTTCTAGATCAAGCCTAAACAAGTAAAACACGGTATGATGATACAAAAGGGCCATGTAATCAAAATCTGAAGTCGAACGGAATGACAGGAAACAAGGCAGCCCAATCGAAAAACATTGGAAAGACATACAGTTCACAAAACACGAAAGATTTAGCAACCGACGAAGTCAAGAAAAACACGGGTTTCCAGTTTATAACTATGTTCTCGATTGTCATACAAGTGAGAGGTTTAGCTAGCTATAAAACCAGGTTCAATCCACAATTTTCTACTAAAGAAAATGTCTGTACCAAGTCAGGAATATGACAGTTGTTATCCATTCGTTTAATGTGTTTGAGCTTTTGATTTTGCCATTTGATTAGGGACTTCTTTTATGAATTTCCCTCGGAGTTTAGTATTTTTAGTATTTTACTTTTTATATCAACTCACTGCTGTTCTATCAACAAGAGCTCACGATAGTTGTCTATTTTAGTCATATTTCAATGTTGTTGCTATGCTTACATATATACATGTTTGAAGAATGAAATGAAGGATATCACAGTGATCACCAGCTTGTTCACTGGAAATGGATAACAGCCATTGTGAGCAATATTAGAATATACCGTCTATATTTCAGTGTTGAGTATAATTGGCCGTGTATATGTCATGAAAATAGAGCTGATATTTTAGAATATGCATTTAACGCTATATAATTTAGATGAATAAATTTGCTGAGTCTGAATGATTAATTAATTTGGTTGATGGCTAAAAATTGACGTGTAAGCGATCACCGGAAAATTCAAATTCAAGAATTGAAATTTCAACTGTCAAAACAAAAAAACTAAAGGCATTTTTGTGTTGATGCCATTTAACATGTATGCTTGAATGTTTAAAAAGGTTATTAACTGGCACTTTGACACGAAACATATATGGAAGAAAATACCCTTTTAAATTATATATCATACTTACTTAAACTAGCACTATACTACTTATATTTTGGTGTTATATGTATCATATATATTTAAAATACTTTTTTAAAGTATTTTATATTTTTTTTGGCTTTTATGTAGTATGTTTTATACGTAAACATTAACTTTAAGAAATTAACATATGAATTCTGTTATCATTTTATAATTTCAAAATTTCCTGTCATCATCATAACCAAAACTTATTCAATATAACAGGCAATAAATGCCTCGATGTGACATATTTATAGTAAATACTTTGATAATTATTTCATATCTTTTACAAAATAAATGATAAAACTTTCGGAAGGTATGTAAGATGATGAAGGTTGTTAAGGCCATTGCAGTATGTGAAAGAAAAGCTATTATTTCATCCACTTCATTTTGATATTATGGCACTTTATTGTTGAAACAGTTATTAAATGTATATTCTGCTTGTAATTTATGTTTATTAATATGAATATAAATAATACTTATATCGCAAACACATGTGCAGTCATCAACTTAAAAATTACATCTTTTAGTTCAATCAGTGCTTCCCGTTTTTCATATGAGCTTTATATTAGCTCTTGAGAAAACAAGATTAACTTGATAGAGTGTTACAACACGTTATGGCTTTAAAACTAAAATACCTATTTGAAAAATCCTTTACTGCTATCATTTCATCCAATCAGAATTCCTTCATGGCTCTTAACACTTATACCGACGTATGTTTTATTACTACAAAATATGATATATAGTTTATCTTTTTCTCACCAAAGCTGTTCTCGACGTGGTATCGTTATTCAGTCTTTGATATATGATAGCCGTGAATAAATACAAAATGGTAATTTTTTAATCTATAAAATGATTTATTTACAGCACACAAAACATAATCACAGAAACGTCAACAACTTGGAAAAGAATAAAATTTTGTTTAACTCTGCAGTAGGCCGCCTGTTGACTCTTATCTGAAAAGCATGCGCCCTACAATGCGTAGATGGCCTCTGTGGTATTAAACTCTCTGCTCAGTTATGCACAGAATTACAAAGTAAACAATTTATAACTCATTTCATTCATTGAAAAACATCGCCATCTTTAAAACAGATTTTATAGTGTTAATTTGTGTATTGATTGATGAGATGAATAAGGTATTCTTGATACCAGAGATACCATATGATTAAACACCACAAAAGTTATAACTGACATTCATTCAAAATTTAACGAAAATCGATGTCCTTTGGGAACAAAGAATTCAGTCCTCAAATGTTTTTGTTTTATCTTACAAGCCCGAACAGAAATTTTATAGACGTTTTTTTTTTTGCCATGACAATGTTATTTTGTTTTCGATTTATCAGCTTGAATGTCCCTTCGGTATCTTTAGCCTATCCTTGATAGTATGTTTATACATTTACATTGAAATGAGGGGGTATACGTTTAAAGGACAGTAGTTCGACAACACAGACTAATATCAAAGGTCTTTGCCGTCTATATCATATGTTAACAAGTTGCATACCGTCTGAAACTTTTTGGAAGCATTTCACTTAATTCCTTAAACAAAATCTTTCGGACAAAGAGAGTATTTCTGAAAGTGATATATATGCCTTTCTGTTATGTTGCCGTACCGTCAACCTGTGCTCCCTTTTCTTTTTACACTTTAATAATTGAATATCCTAAGTGATGTTAGGGCTGATATTGATTTAAGCAATGTTCTGTGGCACCTGTTTTAGTAGAATATTGTTGCTTTTCATCTGAAGTTTTTGACAACTTGTTGATTTTCACTTGACACTTGTTTAACCAACGGTTTATATTTACTGTGGCTATCGATATTTTATCATAAGTACAGATGATACAACAATGTAAATGGGTAGTAAATATATTACACCAAAGTGATTGGTGTCCTACAAAAAAAAATACTCACCAGATTGTCCCCTTGTTACTGATTTGCTTTGTTTTGAATTATAATATATATAAAAAGAAGAGTTGATATGATTGCCAATGAGACAAATCCTCAAAAGAGACCAAATGACATAGAAATTAGCAACTACCAGTATAATTATGTAACCGTTCAGCATTTAACAACGAACATACCCATAGTCAGCTTAAAGTCTACTATGAAAAGAAGTTATAATAGCAATATCATGAGCCTTGCATATTCAACAATGAGCAAGGACATACCGCATAGTCAACTATAAAAGGTTCCAAAATGACAAAAAAAGCTTAACTCATCATCAACACACACAAAAACGAACTATAACATAACAATGGCCATTTTCCTGACATTTTAAGAAAAAAAATGGTGGGTTGAACATAGTTTTGTTGCTAGCCAAACCTCTCGCTTTCATGGCAATGTTAAATATAATACTAAAATGATAACATTACATTACAGGACTACAATATTAAAACAGAAACACCAAAAGAGGGACGAAAGATACCAGACGGACAGTCAAACTCATAAATCGAAAATAAACTGACAACGCCATGGCTAAAAAAGAAAAGGACAAACAGACAAACAGTAGTACACATGACACGACATAAAAAACTAAAGAATAAGCAACACGAATCCCACCAAAAACTAGGGGTGATCTCAGGTGCTCTGGAAGGGTAAGCAGAACCTGCTCCACATGTGGCACCCGTCGTGTTGCTAATGTTATATCAAATCCCCGTAAATAGTCTAATTCGGTAGGTCACATTCATGAAAATGAAGGGGATTGCAGTTACGACATAAGGAACATATTCGATATCATTTGTGAAACGGTTATTCCATAACGGTCAACCAACTCGTGATGGCGTCCGTAAAATTTACGAAGGGATGATTTCAACTTCACCATTTGGAACTCTTGGTTTAATAGCTTCCTTGTGAGCAGCAACCCTCCATCAAGGAAAATCATGATAGGAAATGCAGGCACATATCGTAACAATTGGGAGATATATACCCCGTATGCAGGTGCTGCTGCAATGTTGCTTCTTAGAAATGGAAAGTTCACAATTGGAGGCTGAAATCATCTCTGTTGTCGTAAAGTTTTGTTTTCAACCGATCCTCATTGTCAATTTCTAGATGTAAGTCAAAATATGAGGCCGACTTATCTGTATCTATTTTATCCTGTATCTATAGTTCGATTGGCTAGATGCGTTCAACATTGTCAACAAATGTTGAATTATTTAGTGAAAGAACATCATCTATATAGCGGAAAGTAGAGTTAAAGGATATTGCTAACTTCTTATCTTTCTTCCTAAAAAGTTCTTGTATGACGTCAGTCTCATAATAATAAACAAATAGGTCGGCAAGAAGAGGGAATACCGATAGTCTGTTGAATAACACGTCCTCCGAACATAACAAATATGTTGTCAGTCGATAAATCAAGCATCTTGATAATGTCAGTTTCAGAGAATTTTTTGTTTGAATAAGAGTGACCCTTTACAAAGTAGGATTTATCCCTACTAAGACAAGATACTTGTATCTACGTTGGCCATGCATTTTAATGAAACAAAGCAATACCAACTCTTTCGATTTGTCTTTTAGTTTGGAATGTTGAATACTTGTGTAAAGTGTAGAAAAATCAAATGTTTTAATACTATTGCAAGATGAAAGAGAATTAGATTGTATGTACTCTAAAAGATCTTTTTAGTATCCACATCTGAGTCACGCCACCTGTAGAATAGGCAGTTTCACAATAACTTTGAAGCCCGGCTTTGATTGCTGATAAAATAGATGCTAATAATTTAGAATAATTAGAAAGACGTTTTGTGGAGCACTTGGAAGACCCAACAATATACCGTTGTTTGTAAGGACAATTATGTAGTTTAGGTATCCAGTACAGTGATGGAAGATCCAGTTCTTCAACTTTGGTTGAAATTCCAAAGAAACATGGAACAGACCTATGATTATTCAGGATTTCCTCTTTGGTTAGTGTCGTGAGGGTATATGTTGAGTTTCCAAGTAAATTGTCAATACCTAATTCGTTTATCAAGCAGTTAATCTAATGAGTTTACACACAACAAACGATGTTGTTTGGGGCTTTATCTGCGGGGACAATAACATATTTGTCATGGAGTTAAGATAAAGTGCACCAAAATAAAATGACAATGCAACACACTCAGAGAATCGAGTTATAAGATAACAATTGCCCTTTTCCTGACTTTGTACAGGACATTTTAAGGTGGGTTGAACCTGGTTTTGTTGCTAGCAAAACCTCCCTCATTTATGGCAAGAATATATCTATAATACTAAAATGACGAGGTCCAATTTGTCAGCCGTCACGCATCACGTAAAAACGATGAATCAAAGAACTCAACTTTATATATAACTAATATAGTACAATACTGTTGATTAAAAATTATACCACTCCAGACCCTTTAGTTTTCCACATAATTAATATTGCCAATAATTAAGAAGTTCCGGTTCGAATCCGATATCGATACCAATAGTATATTCACCTGTTACCTATTACCTGATCTGTACGTTCCGCATCTGACAGGCGCACCACCAAACGCTGTTTTTAGGATTTTGCTATATACACGGGTCGTAATCACAGGGTTGACTCTACTAAATTCAATCATTGTCACATTGTTCCCGATTGTAGTATTTTAATCAGTATGACTTTCTAAGATGACAATACGAATAATACAAATCTGGACTTAAAATAAGGCGTATAGGTACAGCATGTACAGTTTTCAATTTGTTAGCCGGAAGGACGTAAAACAGCGAATCAAAAAATTCAACTTTATGCTGTTGATTAAAAAATACTCCTTTCCAGGCCCTTTTGTTTTCCAAATAAATAATAATACCAATAATTGATAAGTTCCAGGTCGACGGGTTCAAACAGAAAGATGTTGAAAGCAGAGAAAACTGTGCATCTTATAATCGGCATGACTTTATCAGATGACAATACCAATACTAAAATAAGGCTTACGCATAATTATATTCTTTAATTTAGACACAGACCCGCGATATCACGGGTGTGTTCTAGTATAACATTAAAATGACAACATTACATGACAGGACTCCAATACAAATAAGTGGGAAAACATATAGGACAGAGAAACACACGAATAATAGCTATTAAAAAATACCAAGTTTATAATTTAATACGCCAGACGCGCGTTTTGTCTACACAAGACTAATCAGTGACGCTCAGATAAAAAAGGTTCGAAAGCCAAAACAAGCACAAAGTCGAAGAGCATTGAGGACCAAAATAAACTATATCACTTAAAATCAGAGTATGAATTCAGGTAACCATGATTGATAACCATATTTTGTCCAATGTCGTACTGTTCATAATATGTAAAGATTCATCGATGAAGCAAACATACCTTAGAATGACTACAACATGTTTATATCCATCACAGTCCTTAAAACATGATCTTTAGGAAGTACAAAAAAGTTCGTCAAACCAGATCAGTTATTTGATTATTTCCAATGCAAGCCTAAAACATACATCTGTAAATGGTAAATGCCGTTGGTTTATCGTAACTTGCTGTGGTTCAATCGAACTATACACTCAAAGTTTATATATGTTCAATCCTATGTCTGTTTTCCTACAATTTTTCATTCTTTCATTTTATTATTCTTATTTGTTTGTCAGATTTCACTTTAGGGTTTAAATAAGCATTTAGAAAGGTTCTGATGAGTATAATAGATTTAAAAAAAAACAAGAAGACATTAGATATAAAAAAGAAAATGATGTGGTATGATTGCCAAAAAGACAACTCCCCACAAAGAGACCAAACGACACAGAAATTACCTATAGGTACGGCTTTTAACAATAAGCAATCGCAAATTCCACTGAGAAATGAAGTTATAATAGCAATAGCATGAAACAATGGTAAACATTGTACAGGGAATTTTACACACGATTTTAAATAAACTAAGCAAATAGCTTTATTTTGTCAGATGTTCATAGTAAGATTCTTATCATTGCATGTTTGCTGTTGTAATACTCTTGCTAGTATAGAGCTTAACATTTTGCACAGCATCATTGCTTTTGTTAATACCCTTGTTTTGACCTTATAATGCCTGTTGTTGTTTTTTCCATAGTTTATGGATTGTTGAATTATTGGCGCCAATCGTCTCCTTTTATTCACATAGTTTACTACTAAAACGTACATTTTATAGAATTTACTCTTTGGTATCTTCAAGTATAACTATTATTTTACCTTAAAGTCTTTATCTCGTGTATTGCAGCTGAATTCAAAAGGCCATATTAAGATGTTTTTGTTCCGTTATATAATTGTCATGTGCACTTTCATAAAATACTATTAGTTTTAATAGAAGAGACGAGTTCTTACGAAATTCAGGAAAAAATTATTTATAATTAAAAATTAGTAAAAGTATCTGGTACTTTATATTTACGGAATTTTCATATCGCAGTGACAATGTACAAATCCAAAATGCTTTTTTTATTCTTTATATATAAAAAAAAGATGTGGTATAATTGCTACATAGCCTGGGACGGTGGTGTAGCAGTGCAACTAGCTATAGGAAACCTTAAGTTTGATTAAGGCATTGGAAATCGAGAGAAACTTCGGACTAATTAGAATTATTGTTTGTCTTGCAACAGGCCAGCTTATAAACCAATAGACAGTTGTAACAGAGGTTCTATAACGTACACAGAGTGTATTATTCACCACTCATAGGGCCACCGTTCCGACCTAAGGGAGCTACCATTTGATTTTTATGGGGGGCTAGGATGAAAAATTTTGTCCTGCATTTTTTTTTAGCTGTAATCTCTGTCCTGCCTTTGTATTTTTCACTCTGTCCGGTCCTGCCTTTTTTTTTTAGTTTATCCTGACTTTTTTTTACCTAAATTGTCGTCCTGACTTTTTTTTTTGCAAGTGTCTCATCCTGCCTTTTTTTTTTACTCAAAACTCCTGTCCTGCCTATTTTTTTCAAATTTCATCCTAGCCCCCCCCCCCCCTAAAAATCAAATGGTAGCTCCCTAATGTGGCTGTGTATTTATGAATCCTCCACAGCCAAGCGACACCCGAGCTTTGCATGCGATTATCGGTCGGTTGGAAGAAGTCCAGGAAAGCTTATTGCTTTACTCTAGGATTATTTGCGAGAAAAGGAAAGCACGATTCGTATGAATCTGCAATGCACATACATGATAAGTATTTGGACTTTTTCCTTACAGTTTTCATTTTGCATACATATAATCTTCTTGCTGTACGTGCAGGATTTATGTTCGTAGCTGTATTTTTTCTAATCCTTCAGGTACTACTTGTTATCTATTATCATTATGTATAAATAAGTTTTAGCGTATACTATAAAACTTTTTAATTCACTTTTTTGCTATTATGCATTTGTAGAAGAGGAGCAATAACGATATGAATTATTTTCCCAGAAGAACCTAAAACGTCAACAGAAGTACATAGGTAATAAACAAACATTAATTTATGAGTTTTGGTGCTTAAAGTCAAGTTTTCTTTGTCTGTTTTCTCAATGATGAGAAGTCATGATGTCTAAATTACAAAAGATCAAAGTAAATAAAAATACGGAATGATTCTTCAAAACGAATAAAAGAAAGAATAATTATGTAATATGTATTATACTCTTGGAAAGAGTGTCGTTGATCACAAATACAACATAATAAAATTTAATGCGAACCATCATTTTATATTAAACAAGCAATGGTTATTGTGTATAAATGAGATATAGTTAAGTCGAACATCTTTTTTTTTCATGATGCTTCACTTTTGTAATGATAGGCGACAAAAGTGTTGTAGCATTAATATAAACCTGTGCATCATTAAAGAAAACGACAAGTGCTTAGCCATCCAAATGTCTTCTATATCATGTAGTTGATGGGGAAAATAATTATCAACTTACCATCCAAGACAGTTCGGGAGCGAAAATGCAATCGAGTCACTTACGTTTTGAGTGGTAATTTTGTTCTAACAATATATAATTTTATTTATAAGTTGGTAAATATTCATTTGTGCTAATGAGAAGAGATATTTGTTTTCCATTTTTTTTACAATGCATATAATAATAACAGATAAAGATATCTTTTATGCGAATTCGACTTATAACATACCGGTATTACTTTAATACTCGTAATAAAAGAGGGGCGAAATATACCAGCTAAAACAGAAAAGGACAAACAGACAAACAATAGTACTCAAGACACAACATAGAAAACTAAAGACTAAAAAACACGAACCCCACCAAAAACTTGGGGGTAATCTCAGGTGCATAGGAAAGGTAAGCAGATCATGTCCCACATGTGACACCCGTCGTGTTGCTCATGTTATTACAAACCCGGTAAATAGTCGTATTCGGTCGGTCACATTTGTGAAAAGGAAAGGGGATTGTAGTTACGACATAAGGAACATATCCGATATCATCTGTGAAACGGATATTCCAAAGCAATCAACCAACTCGTGATGGCGTCCGTTAAATTTACGAAGGGATGATTTCAACTTCACAATTTGGAACTCTTGGTTGAATAGCTTCCTTGTGAGCATCAACCCTCTATCGTAATAATGTTACAGTATTTTCAAAGAAAGTGCCCAGTTGAAAACAAAACAGAGATACCGAGAGGCTATAACATTCAACTTTTATTTATTATAATGATTAGTATGTACGTTTTTGCTAAACAATGCTGAGTCTGCATACAATAATAAAATTAACGGTACCAGTTTTCTTGCACCAGATGCGCATTTCGACAATACATGTCTCTTCAGTGATGCTCGTGGCCAAAATATTTGAAATCCAAAGCTTATATAAAAGATGAAGAGCTATAATCCAAAAGGTCCAGAAAGTAAAGCCAAATCCGTGAAAGGAATCAGAGCTTTGCATGAGGGAGATACATTCCTTAATTTATAATAATTTCTATCATTTTGTAACAGCAAATTTTAATAACAAAAAATCCGTATTTTCATGCCAGTACCGAAGTACTGGCTACTGGGCTGGTGATACCCTCGGGGACTAATAGTCCACCAGCAGAGTTTCTTGCACCAGATGCGCATTTCGACAATACATGTCTCTTCAGTGACGCAATAAAATAGATGAAGAAAGCTTTAGAAAGGGCAAAACACAGAATAGAAAACACAATTCTACATGAGCAGCCCGAAACCCTACGAAACTGTGGGTTGATTTCAGGTGATCCGGAATGGTAAGTGGATCATGATATAGCATCTATCGTATTGCTCATGTAAGACCAAACCCAATTATGTGTATAATTCGGTATGTCACATTCGAGAAAAAGACAATGGAATGGAGTTACGACAATTTGGATACATCTGTCGTCATCTGTGAAATACATAATCCATAACGGTCAACAAACTCATGATAGGGTCCATAAAATTTTCGAAACACCATCTAGAACACTTGTTTTAGAAACTTCCTTGTAAATTGCAACCATGGGACAAAGAAATCATTCACAACAAACGATTTCATTTGAATTTCTTTGTGTTAACTTTCCGTGTCTGTGCAGCAACATCATATCAGTGATTGTATAGAGATCAAAGAATAAATATATAAATAATGGCTGCAATCCTGTACTATCTTTTTCGATTGTGACATCGCCAAAAAAGTATTGTATGATCCTTTTGCATGCCATGAGATGCCACTAGTGAAGTAAGAACTGTTTTTTTTTCTGCTTGAGAATATGCTTTCACACAGGGTTTTGAACGGTTTCAAGTGACCTGATCTTCAGTTTTATGTGTTGTGTTTTATTAATTGTATTTATGTTGCGTTGTGTTTCTTTCATCATTGCATGTGTTGTCTATTTTTCTTCGATTTATAGTTTATGTATCTTCAAATATTTGAATGTATGAAAGAATTAAGTAAATGTTATAAGTAATTTGGGGTATAAACGAAATCTCTGACTTAATCATTTACCAATGATGCATAAATTTTGTTCATTGAAATATCTAAATCAAGGAAAGGACAGTTTATGCTGTTATTCACTCTTGGTATTTTCTGTGTACTGCGTAATTTTGAGCTTTATAGAATTTTGCAATCATTAATCCGCCTTTCTTGGAAATAATGTTTTTTTTTTATTTCCTCTTTGTGATCCGTCTATCAGCAAATGTGTGTTTGTAGTTATCAGTTTGATGCTGTTTCTTTTTTCTTGTATAGTGTCAGTAGACGACAGATTTTTAGGCACATAATACCACGAAATCCATAAAATTATTATATATTGATAATATTAGGCAGTCTTGCAAACTTCAAAACTTTCACTCATTATGAAGGAAATTTATCGGCTTAGACATCAAGTGCATACATATATGAAATTTTCAAAACGTGCTCTGCAATCTTGTATTATCACTTGGAATAGCATGTAGGTAAACAGCTATTACTTTTATTGAAATTTTATGCTGTATTTTATTACACATTTTCAAAGCAATCTTATTCAAGTTTCTATTTTTGATTTTATATCTTTTGAATTATAGGTTTGTGTTGTTTTTACTTTTTCCATGCTACAATATAGCTGTTATATTCATTTGTGATCGCTTTTGTTTTGTATCTTAATATTTTGCATCTCTCCATCCATTTGAGGAGTCATAAACTTTGACCAAGTTTAAAAGAAACGATTATATATCTTTCTACCACACAGCCAAACTAATCAACAAAATCACAAACACAAAGAATCCCAAATGTATAATATGACTTCATATTGGTGAAAATGGTTTTAGAAAGATTCAATCTAAATTAAACCTCAGAAGAACAGACTACCAACCAACCACGAAAACCAATGTTATTGAAAATGAAAACTTGAAGCTGGTGGCTCTGACTTTGTAATGTTTATACCGCCAAATGGAAACTAAATAAGGTATGTATTCTCACTTCCAACGATATATACTTGTCCGCATAAGTAAATATTAACAAAAGCAAACAAACAAACAAAAAGAAAAAAATATGCATAAGAAACCATGCCCTCTCGCACTATAACATTCCAATGTTTCAACAGTGAAAACTTGATTAATAAAAATATAATGTGGCATGCATAGAAAAATGGTCCACGTCACAATGAACTCAAGTACTGAGTTTCCAAGTTTATGTGACTGCAACTTCATGGTAAACCGTAAAACTTAAACCTAACTTATTTAACTTATTTTAAGTATATATATTTTACAGAGTTTTTATCAGAGTTTTCATCAGAATGGTGTAAGTATTTTTCTAAGTCAAAGTAAAGAAAAATCTTCCACATGTTTAAGTGTCCTGATAGTATTTTTACTATGATCAATTTAATGCACATGTATAATTCTACGTAAGACAGTAAAATAAATATAAAAACTCTGCCAAATGTGAATGTGTCCTGGCAGTGTTGTTACTTTAATCAAATTTTAAGTATTTCTCTATGTCAAACAGCATAGAATTATAAGGGTCTATGTGTCTGTTCAATGCTAACCAAGGTCTTTTCATGTTTTGTCTGTTGGGAATTTACCTATATGATATATTTGTTCTAAAACTGTTTCAGGCTCGAGCCTATTTGGGGCTGGTCATACGGTGCAATTAAACTCATCATAGATACCAGGATTAAATTTTGTATTTACGCCAGACGCACGTTTCCTCTACATAAGACTCATCAGTGAGGCTTGAATCAAAAAAAGTTACAAAGGCCAAATAAAGTACGAAGTTGAAGAGCATTGAGGACCAAAATTCCTAAAAGTTTTGCCATATACAGCTTATATCTATTCCTGAAGTAGAAAAGACGTATAGTATTTCAAAAATTCAAAAGTTTTGTAAACAACTGTTCGTAGAAGAAGACACATGTGTTGCCGATTCTATATTATCATAGAAAAGACTCTTACGAGTAGTCGATTTTCTGTTTACACGCGTAGTAGTAGTATAAGTACATTGTACACTGCATATGCGGTAATTCTCATTGAAAAAATACAATTATGGTATTGCCCTACAATGATTGATACCAGAGAATACAAATTGGAGGTTAAAACTATATCATTATGTGTACAATTTAAATCGTAATAATCCATCACTTTTCAAGTAATGAGGCAATTCAAAGAAAGGGAATATTTTGAGAGAGAGAAATAGCACGTGGTGAACAATTAAAAGAACTGATTGATCTTAATTTCAAACAACACTAAATTGTAAAATATAAATCTGGATATACTTTGGCTTGTCAAAAATGAGTAAATAATTTCTTGCATTAAGGGTATTGTGTTAAAGTCTGCACTTGAGGCATGAATTCAAATCTAAGATATATCATGCTTTCAAAAATAGGTAATATAATTAAGCGAGGTCGCCTTTAAAATAATTTATCATAATAGGAGACAAAAGTACTATATATACGCACGATGTCAACTATTTTCCTTTAGTGACTTTCATTTAAGTCTGCAACCATGGGTGCAAACTCGTGTTAAAACCTGACAGTTACAATAATTAAGTATGATCGATTATATAATGATCTAATCGAACAAGAAACTGATAAATTGTTCACATTTGCTCTTTTTATTGAAATGATTGATATTATAATTCTCTGTAAAATTATTTGAGTCATTAATGATATTAACTTTATAGATCTGTTCAAAGTCCCAAAGAATATAGTCTTGCTAAAATCACTAAACCGATGTATTGCGTCAACAAGAAATGGTACAAACATAAGTGTTGCGGTTATGTTTGTAGAAAAGTATGCACATATGGTATTATTGCCCGAAACATTATTTAGAAAAGAACGAAAAACGAAGATGTTGATAACTACATGTATATAGGTTAACGTAAGAATTTCAGCAACGAACAAAATCCGGACCGCTAGGAAAGCTACAAAAATCATTTGAATATTGCATTCAACATAGTGAATAGATGGGAAATCATTATGTTTGATAATTTCAGATTTAAACCTTACTGTTATTATAGTTCATGGTAGTCCACCAGTACCAAGAAACAGATCTATAGAGGCGTATCTGCTTTCCATTGCAGTACATTTAATTTCAACATAAGAATAAAAAGATGAGACAATTAAACACTAGAGACCAAGCTAGTCACGTGGATTTAAGAAACTATAAAACACCGTACGACCTTCACCAATGAGTAAAACCAATATCGTATAGTCAAATATAGATGGCCCTGACATACACAACGTGAATACACACATTTTGGTTATGGTTTGATGTATAATTATGAACAAGCCGATAAAAAGAATATTCAAAAGATCGATTTATAATTTATAACCTTTTAGAATAAATCCAAATAACATACTAAGTTTGTGCGAACGAATTGCTTTTCTGGATTCCCCTGATAAAACATTAAGAATAGATTTATTGAAAGGATAGATAAGTTCACAAGGCTCGTATCAAATTAATGGGCTTTGAAACAACATCGCCGGATATAAGGATGGTATAAAATTTTGTCTATCCCGTTTATAATTCGTGTCATATATACATCTGGTAAATTTGAAGAATTCAAATTGCCTTGTTTCTTCCCATTTAGTCATTTTGATGGTTTTATATATATATATATATATATATTCTGTTCCATATCTAACATTAAACTTTTAGTTGTGCTTACATTGACGAATTGTGCATACTTTTGATATTTACAAGTTCAGTTAGGTAAGAATGTTTTCAGGTGCAGACTTCATCATAAAATATGAATAACGAGCAGCAGCATAGTCATGTCCATATTTTAAAACAGGCTTCTGTTTGCTGTTCAGACAAGCAATGAATTATAGCTACCCTACGTTAATATTGTTTTATCAAATAGGTAGAATATTTTATTTTAAATCAAAGAACAGTTGTCTCCATTTTCCATGTTTTGTGTATTGATCAAACTGTCAATATTTGTATTTCAAACTAAAACTTCCTACAAGTAATTTATTTTATTTCAAAACGAGCATAAAATGTTTGAAAAATTTCCTTTTTTATTTCTTTTAGTCAGTCAACGTATAATTCATCAGTAGGATAATTGATAAAATTATATTAGAATCAATGATATTATTTACAGTGTAATAAGTACTATATGGCTTGAAAAGAAATAATATCCAAATGAGTCTTTTTAATTCGTCATAAAATCTTGATGTTCTATTGATAAACGTTAATACATTATCAAAATGCTTTATTGATGGTTAAAAGAAAATTTCACCGCCTTCTTAACCATTCTTTTTAAAGGCTGTTTGTTACTGTGTCAGCGACCATTTATGACAATTTTATTATTTTGTCTGACTATAACACATCCTTTATTTCACAATAACAACTCTTAAAATGGAATTCGCGTAAAAAATAGTTGTTTGGCTCATTATATTGCTAAAGAGAGACCATAACAAAATAATTTTCGTGTAAATTTCAGTCTTTTATTGCAAATTAAAAGTAAAAATTGTAATAATTTAGATGCGACAATCGTAAAGCAATTTTGATTTTAATATCGTTAAGTGATCCTTATCTAGAATTTTGAGTAGTCTCTTGTTCCGAAGTTTGGACAATTATTTACAACGAACGGTTATAACTGCACAGAGAGGTCGTGAAATGCCATCGTAAAACTAACCTGATCAAAGACCTTTGCGATGAAAATGCAAGAGTAACTTAGTAATGAATATAAATTGTAAACAGTTTAGAAACGATAACAATATATAGAGCATTTAACTGTCAATAACCGCGTAGGCAAAGCCTCGTTTTAACGTCTCGGGTATCCGTGCTCTGTAATCTATAACTAATAAATTCCTCGTTTAATTCTTTACTAACTGGTGTATATTTTCACTTGGAAATACGAACGCATGATAAAAAAAATCATGATGACATTAATGACCGGTGTTATTATGTACCTGGTATACCGGGCTTGCAACTGTAGCATACGGTGCAGTATAGGGCTCTTTAAGTTTACGGTCGTCTGGTCAGTTTACATCACAATAAATATTCATATAATACCCCATTGTGCATACTTGACATGCAATTATTTTGCTCTTTGTTGCGACCGTTAATGGAGATAAACAGTTAGGCTTGGCCATCTGACGCACGTTTTATGCAAACTTTTGTAACACCTTTTGATGTCCATTTTGATGAATGCACTTGGGAGGAGTTGACCAATGCTAATTTTATCACTAGAAATCCATTACCACTTTTTTTTCAATTATGTTACCATTGGTCAATGTAATAGAAAAAGATTTTAATATGAAATTATACAGATAAGGCTATTAAGTAATGTTTGCTCGGGTGTCGTATGTCCAAAATTTCTATACATACTATGTTATAATATGAAATGTTGCAGATAAAGTCTGTTACTTTTTAAGGACACGTGGCTAATGTAGATGTCTTTCTATTGCTATTTTAACTTTTAAAAATAGATAGGTACAGGTGGTCAGCCATAGACACAAGCTGTAAATGCAAAGGACACATGTTATGAGAAACTGATATTAAACGAAAGCTCATTTTATTAACCGAGATATATCAAATAATTCATTTAGTCATTACAAAACACATCAGTTATGATTCAACGTTTTCGAGGTTTTGATGTTTGGTGAGGTCAATCCTTCGTCCAATTTTGTTGAAGATCTGAGAAGAAATATAGTTGCTATCTAAGCGACAAGAATTAATTTTTTTAAACGGACTTTTTGACGAAAAGTTAGTTACGATTTTCGGAAGTTTCTAATTTATAGTTTTGATGAGTAAAAACTTTAATTTATAATTGAAGAGGATCTGACAAAAGATGAAGGTGCTTGGCGCATGCCATGATGGCGTCGAGTATAATAACGGTAACTCCATTTTACACCCAGATCTTGTAAGAACGTATTTGAAAGTATGTAGTACTAGGTCAACACCTATCTGAAATCCCCTTTTATTTTATATTAAAAAAAAATTGTCATCAAGTAACTTCGGTCCGATTTTGATGAAAGTCATAAAGGTGTACAGTTTTTTTTCAGACTTTTTATGGCATGTAGTTAATATGAATTCATAATTGTATGAAAATATTGAAATTAAGTAAGATATTTTCGTTTTATATTTGTCTTTAAACAGGGATTTTCCTAGAAATGTCAATTATACATATATTTCAAAATTATTGCTAGAAACTGGAGACATTTATGTATGTAAAGTGGTACCCAACACTTTCACTAAAATTAACTTGGCTCGTTTAATTTTCATAAAATTTTGTCAAAGTATTAACATCGACACTTTAACAAAAATATAAAAATTAATTTTTTTTTGAACCAACCGTTTTGTCAGAAAAATTACACTGGTTATATAGCAATTTGACAAACACCAATTTTGATCATTGAGAAGCTTAATATTCCTTTTACAACACAACGTAATTAAAACGTTAAGAAGACTTTACAGAGTTATCTCCCTGTAGTGTTAGGTACCACCTTAACTAAAAAAAAAAAAAGAGAACAAGAAAAATCTTCAGTAGAATTTTATGAAATATGTTTATAAATGAAATAATAAGGGAATTTTCGACTGGTAAAGAATCACTTTGAACCTTAAATTGGTTTATAATAATTTGTTTGTTATCATCCCCCTTTTTGGAATTGTCCACATTTTGCTTTTTCCCTGGTATTGATCGTCAGGTATATTGTCTTCCACCAATATTTTCTGTATCCAGTTTTTTTTTAGATGTTACAATAGTTCATTACTTTTGAAATTGTGTATTTGTATATTATTAGTCAGGTTGTGTGTAGTAAAGTGATTTGTTTGTGTCGAGAGGGCTGGAAAAAAACTATGTCTCGGGTATCTTTTATTTTGTTATGGTTTTCATTTTGCTTCTGAGCTTAACGGGAATTTCTCGTTGCATTGAAGACCTGTTAGTGACCTTCTGCTGTTGTCGGATCTATGGTAGGGTTGTTGTCACTTTGGCACATTCCCCATTTCAATTCTCAATTGTATTCTATTTAAATATTAATATTGACTTTTTCAATTCCCAAATAAAAATAACGGGAATGACGCACTTGCGTCAGTTATGTTACAGACTGAGATAACAGAAATTCAATAGAAATGGCTAAGCTGGTGAAAGAACAGGAAAACTCCGCAAACCAAATTCTTGGTTGACAATGAATTGTTCTGGGTTAACACAATTCCCGATCTACAATTCTCAATGAAAATTTTATACATATTTTCTTTGGAAAATATCAAGACTGTGTCTTCCTGAAGTGTTCATGAATTTTCTGCTTTACATAAACATGCTATTAAAAGGCTTGGTTAGGAATTGATAATGTATCAGCAGTTTATGCTTTTTGGACTTGCTTTCAATGACTGTTTATATTATGTGTTACGGTATTATTTAGTATTATTTTACATGTATCTGTTTGTCCATAATACTAGTATCAAAGAATAAAGCATATATTTCTGAAGTGATTGTTATATTACGGAGCAACCTTTCATTGATTTAGAACATTTGATATTGATGGCGTTGGTAATCTTTGATAAACACATTTACTTACTCGAACGTTCAGTGGCAAATATTTGATGTATTTCAGGACAAGTGTACATATACGATGGGAAAATCTTAGAACAGATATAATTACCATATACATTCTATAAAAGTGTGTGTTTTCATGTTTTATAAGTAATTTTCTAATTGTAGTTTTCTTACCATCTAGTAGAAAATAAGTCACATACATTTAAGTAAGACAAAAATGACACTTTTGTCAAATGTTTAGGTTTATTAGAAATTCAAAGATAAATCTAGATCAATTTTAATTTTTATTAAGTTTTTTGTAGATATATGAGAGCAACACAGCATCTTTTTAATACTAAAATAGAAAAATGAAACCTTAATTTTGTAATTGACTTGAGATGAAGATTGTCAGCATATTTAACTATTCATTGGTTATGTATATCATCATTAAAAACTTACTTAATTGATTTTAAAATACTTCTTGTCACTTCAACGGGTTATTCAAATATTAATTATCTTTTTAGGACGAAAAGACATCACTTAAATTTTCACAACTCATCGTTCTTAATATTAAATTACCGGTAATAATATAATTTTTAAATAATTATTAGGTAATAAATGTTGCACCAAATCGTAAACATTTTAAAATTTGACATAGAGATAACCCTGTCACTTATAAAAACGAAACAAGAGAATACATACAAGTAAATAACCATAACTGCTACAAAATTATGACATCATAAGAAACCATCTTTGTGGAGTTTATTAATAATTTGTTCTGTTTATTATTGGCATAGTAAATAACAGGTGATACATTAATTGATTTCAGGCATTCTTTAAAATTAATGGCCCCTCATAAACAGACTACTTCACTCTTATCTAATGAAATTTTCTATGACGAAAGGCATGAAAAATACAGTGGAATTAAAATCCAGGGAGAACCTTTTGTTTATTTAACGTCCGAAAGGTCACAGTTGAACGGGTGAGCGATTAAAGTTAAGAGATTTTAACTCGGATACATAGGCTTCCATTTTTGATTCCAATAAAATACGAGGCAATAAACAACAGAGTGTTTTATCGAACCCACCCGGGTGGACTATCAGCAATAAATTTCAAATATTTTGCAAGTGGGTATAATGTTAGGCATATTAGAGCCGTAAATTTATGTCGATATATCTAAATACAATAGAATATTGTTAGGCATAAAAATTAATTTACCCGCCACCAACATAGATGATACTAGTCATAAAATTTCGCTACTGAAAATATCTAGATGATGTATGTTTCTATACCTGATGACATTGGCCAATTATGTTTTTAAAAATATGACAGCTTCAAAGTAGATATGGAGAGAATATTAATGGATTCTATCAGATGACTTCAGGGTCTTCCCTTGTAACGAGTGTTACATATTAGTGTACTATATGGTCATAAATATATCCAAAATCTATTAATGCAATCTACAAAAAGGACCACACAATTTGTTAAAAAAATATTTTTTAAGAGATTTTTTTTTTAAATAGCTGTAGCATGTTGCTATTGATTAAGAATGTCATAATAACGTAAACAGCAATGTCGTTGGAAATGTCTTTCTTGAAATCATTGAATTTGATAGATACCTTTTGTGTTTTTTTGTTAAATAATTGTTTGTTTTGAGATTGTGACTCAGTGATGACTGCTGTACCAATATTTTGACTATTTTATATATTATGTCTGTTTTGTTCACACATCGTTGTAAATATACTGGAATTTGATGCGACTGTCATACAAGTGAGAGGTTTAGGGCTCTTAAACCAGGTTCAATCCACCATTTTCTACATTTGAAAATGCCTGTACTAAGTCAAGAATATGACAGTTGTTGTCCATTCGTTTGATGTGTTTTATCATTTGATTTTGCCATTTGATTAGGGACAATCCGTTTTGAATTTTTCTTGGAGTTCAGTATTTTTGTGATTTTACTTTTAAATAAAAGCAAGCTCTCTTCATTCGTATATATGTATATGCATGCATTGGTTTTATGTTCTTATGTATGACCAAAATTGGGCAACCGGTGGTTTCGTTTGTAAAAGTTTAATCATATTTGTCAATTCAAGGATTTGGTGTTGATATCAATTAAAATGAGAAAACAAACGAGCCTGATTTATTTAAAAAAAAAACATCAATAAACGAAAACAGACATGATATACAGCAGCAAACTACAATCACTGAATTGCAGGTTCCTGACTTGGGACATGCATTTATAGTATGTGGCGGTGTTGAACATATTTGTTGACGCCAAACCCTCACCTTTACTTGGGACAGTGATGTAAGATAACAACACGAGAACAAACTATACAAATCAGCTGAAGAGGACTTAAAACACATCAGATCGATACAAAGCACATGAAAACCATAACAAAAACACAAAAAACCCAAATTACAGATCTCAAAGTCTTACAGTTACTAGACGCAAGTTTAAAGCCAATAAAAACAACTAAATGATAAAAGAATAATGTTTTTTAGATGAACATATTAACCAGTACACATCCAAAATCTAATGGATTTAGTAAAAAGACATAATTTACAGTCAGTGAAAAACATCACTTTGTGCAGTACCAAACCATATAGTTATCGACAGTTTGCGGAACAGTGAATATATTTGTATGAAAATAATATAAAGTTTGGTTTTAAGGTTACTAATAACAAAAACAATATTCATACTGATAAAACAAAAACCGACAACCAACAACCAATGATATAATTACAGTGTTGAACTGGTAGCTTTTAGAATAAGTTAATTAAAAGATTCGATAGTTTACCAGGAACATATCTAAATTTGTGGGTTTGTTAAACTACATCACCGTAAAAAGTAGGATGTGAATAATGTTTGTAATAAGTATTTTAAAAGGTCAACTAAACTTCAAACCCAAATATTTGAATCTGTTTGGATTCTATGCATATAAACACTGAATTCATATTTTACTAGTATCCTTTGCCATACATCATCTCCCCAACCATATATCAAATGCTATTTTTTTTAAATCGATAAACGCAAAAAGAACTAGCAATAACGGATGACACCCTCGTCCTACAATTGCTAGGCGAAAGGCAGCAATTTAGAAAATATCGAAGTCCAAATAATAACGAATTTAGTTGCCAAAAGTTATAGCAAAAAGAAGTAATTTACTCATTATTAGATATATCATCACCACAAGCTTCATTATATTTCATCTTTTTTGTAATTGAATAGTATGGTATCAAAGATTGCCTGTAGTTACTGAAAACAATCACAAATAACTTAAGCATATGTTAAACTACATCCCCGAAAAAATAGGATGTGTAATCATGTTTGAAATAAGCATTTTTAAAGTACAACTTAACATCAAAACCAATTCATTTGTATCTGTTTTGACTCAATACATATAAACACTTAGATCATATCTTGTTAGCATCCTATGCCATACAGCATATTTCCTGACCGTATATCATATTCCTTTTTTAAAAATCGATAAAAGCAAATTGTAATAGATTTGTAATTGATAGCAATACCGGATGGTACCCTCGTCCCCTAATTGCCATACCCCGGCGGCAGCAATTTGGAAAATATCAAAGTCCAAATAATAACGAATTTAGTTGCCAAAAGTTGTAACAAAAAGTAGTAATAAACTCATTAATAAATATATCATCATCACAAGCTTTATTATGTTTCATCTTTTTGTGATTGAATAGTATGGTATATATAAAGGCAACAGTAGTATACCGCTGTTCAAAACTCATAAATCCATGGACAAAAAACAAAATCGGGGTAACAAACCAAAACCGAGCGAAACGCATTAAATATAAGAGGAGAACAACGACACAACACCGAAACGCAACACACACAGAAACAGACCAATCATCAGACAAAACACCACGAGAATAACAAATGTAACATGAAAACCAAATACATGAATTTGGGATAGACAAGTACCGTGCCACGTTGTATCAGAGATTGCCTGTAGTTACTGAAAACTATCACAAATAACTTAAGTTGCAGATATTGATACCATGTCTGATTATTATATCGGCAGTTCTAATTAGTGGAAGACATGATCTTGTGCAATGCTATAAATAAATCATTTAGGCGGGTTTCAAACTGTAAATTAGCGAATCGTCATTAATCCCAAAATACCCTGATTGTCTACATCAGTATAATATAGCCTTTATCAATAAGTATATTAAGCCAAAAGAAAATTTGCAAGAAAACCATGTTAAATAAATTAGGAATAGTTTCCCTTTTTTTCTTTCTTAATAAGCAGATCTTTCAATATTTTCTAGTATCTATTGTTCAAAATGGGGTATATTTTTTGTCTTGCTTATTATGATATGACTCAATTTAAAAAATGCCAACAAAGTAGCTAGCATTTTATCAAATACAAATGCGACCTCCATTTTAACAAAATACAAAATTGACAGTTCAGCCCTCGTTAACGAAATCTACAAATTAGGGAGGGGGAAAGCAAGGGACAATCAAAAATCAAATGTCAAAGAATAAATAAAAAACATCATGGCCAAAACAAGAAAAGACGAATCTAATACCGTGTTCACACTATGAAATCTATACCGGGTCGAACCCGGTTTAAAAATGCATAGTGTGAACGGGGTATTAGACTAAACTATCTGATTGGTCTCATGATTAAAAACATTGGAATTTTCTACGTTTCTAATGGGTTCGTGTTGCTCAGACTCGAATTGTTTATTTTACGTTTTGAGTATTGTTGTTCGTCTTTTCATCGTATTCCGATTTTTGGGGTTTTTTTTGTCATGTTTTTGTCAGTGTGTTGCGACTTATAAATGAGTTTATGACTATTGAACAGCGATATGATACCTGCTTTTATTGAATATTCCTTGAGTATCTCTCGTCTCTCTTTTATATGATATTCCTCATTCTGTTTAAGAGAGATTGAAAGAAAAAGTCAAATTTTACTTCATAAAAATAATGGCAATATCAACTACAAATATATTAACCGGAGATATAACGGATAAAAGGACATAAAAACATTGAAAAATTAAAGTTCACAAGGTCAGGTAAGAGCTATTGGACCGGTAGCATAGCTATAAAAATTATTGATAAATTCTGTTTTAAATTCAAAACAACTTCATTGATGGGCCTCTGTTATTCTGACATAAGAGAAGTAACTCCAAGATACAACGATGGAGAAAATAACGGGAAATAGTTTGCCATCGTTTTATATAAGTTGCCAGGTTTATATAGCGTACAATATACCATCAATTGAAAAATCGCATGTAGCCTTAATATATAGCAAGTATAAAAGAAGTTCGCAGTACACTTTAACTTTACTTTCTGCTATATAGATGATGTTATCTCACCAAATAATTCAAAATATGGTGACTATGTTAAATACATCTATCCCATCAAACTTCAGAAATAGGATACAACAGATACAGTTAAGTCGGCCTAATATCTTGACTTACATCTAGACATTGGCATCGAGGGTTGGTGGGAAACTAAACTTTACGACAAAAGAAATGATTTCAGCATCCCAATTAAGAATTTTGAATTTCCATGTAGCATATTTCCAGCAGCGCCTGCATACGGAGTATATATCTCCCAGTTGAAACGATATTTCAGGGCTTCTATTTCCTATCATGATTTCCTTGGTAAAGAGTTGCTGCTAACAAAGAAGTTATCAAACCATGAGTTCCAAGTGGTGAATTCGAAATCATCCTTTTTTTCGGACGCCCTCACGAGTTGTTTAGCCGTTATGGAATATCCGTTTCAAAGATAATAACGATATGTTCTGAATGTCGTAGCTACATTTCCGTCCCTTTCTCCCGAAAGTGTTAGCCTACCGACATGAGCAACACGACGGGTGCCACATGTGGAGTAGGATCTGTTTTGTGTACAATTGTTTATCTGTTTATCTGTTGTTCTTTTCTTTTTAACATTGTAAGTTTTTTTTTTCTACATATACGTTTTAATGATACTCTGGTATCTTCCGCCTCTCATATATGTTTTTTTTTAGAAATGTAAGTCATATCAACCCGAGACAATATTATAATTCAAAGAGCTCTGCTAATGGTGTCCCAAGTTGATACTTTTGTGATATTGAACAAATCTGTCACTAATATAGGGGTGTATCACAACATTGACTACCGATGCACAATGTCGGTCCTGGATTACGCATATTCGGACAATTAAATAATTTTTATTTTTACATAATGTGATTCTATTGTTATTTAAGACAAATGTATTACATTAACATTCAATGAATAAGGATAAAATAAGATTTTTTTTTCATAGATATTAAAGATATACCACAAATAACAGGAACAGACAGGGCTAATGAGGACAAAAAGGGGCCTGTACGTTGTTAAGATACATCAACAGTCTAGAATAGAGTGAAGAGATTCGACGGTGCGAAAGCTAATAACGAATGTACTTTTTTGGAATTTTGGGTTCTCAATGTTCTTCAACTTTGTACTTGTTTGGCTTTATAACTATTTTGATCTGAGCGTCACTGATGAGTCTTATGAATACGAAACGCTCGTCTGGTGTATTAAATTATAATCCTGGTACTTTTGATAACTAGTAGTTGCCAAAACATGTAGCGAAAAAATGTTATATACATGTCATCATGCACAGTGAACTTTATGATATTTCATTTTTTTAATTGAATACTATGAAAGCAGAGCTTGCATATAATTACTGAAAACAATCACAAAGGTAGATATTGAAACCATGTCTGATTATAATATCGGCAGTTGCAATTAGTGAAAAACGATCTTGTGCAATGTAATAAATAAATCATTAAGGTGGGTTTCAAATTGTAAATTAGCGAATCGACATTAATCTAAAAAAATACCCCAATATGCTACAACGTTATAAGTATAGCCTTTATATTAAGCCAAAAAGTTTGCAAGATAAGCCTTAGTATAGATTATGGGTATTGACGTTGTTTATCATCTTAATATCGTGTTATAATATTCTTTTATTTGTCTTTATAGATAATACTTTTACGTTTAGTCTGTTGTTGGTGATATCCATTTGGTTTCTTTAACTTTGTATTTTATTTGGCCTTTTTAACATTTTTTGATTCGAGCGTCACTTGTTAAATTGTCATATAAGTGAGAGGCTTAGCTAGCTATAAAACCAGCTTTAACCCACCATTTACCACATAAAAAAATGCCTGTACCAAGTCAGGAATATGACAGTTGTTATCCATTTGTTTGATGCGTTTGAGCTTTTGACTTTGCCATTTGACTACGGACTAATAAGTTGGTAGGTACGTTTTACCAGTAAAAAGAAACTAGCCGTGAACTAAAAATAACAAAAAGTCTAATGATAAAATAAAAACACGTAAAGTTTAGTTATTTTTTATATCCTTTTTTTAAGACTTATCTTTTGACATTTATTATAACGTATTGTTCAAAAACGGGTACTATTTCATTGTGTTTTCAAATACAAGTAAGACTTGATTCAAAGATTGTTTCACAAAACCAACAAAGAAGCTTGCCATTTATCAAATCTAAATGCAATCTACGTTTGTGGAAATAACAAAATTAACATGTTAAGTCCTTAGAAAAAATCTAAGATATTAAGGTATAACATAGCAAGGGACAATAATAAACACAAATGTTGAAGAAAACAAACAACACCTAAGTAAAATAAAAAGGCCGAACAGACACAAAACAATCTGCAAAGAGCCATGAAACGCCACCTAACAATGGAGATCTTCTCTGAGATTTGTTTCCCCTTAATTTTGTTTGTTTGTTTTTTATTCAAGAAAGTAGTAAGCATGATCAAAGGACATGCCCCAATAAACAAAGTAGTTAACCTTTACGTTTATGATATGTATCATCATAGAACGAAAAGCAATCAAGACTAAGGTTTATGGGGATTTCAATAATTTAAACGATTTAAAAATAACTTTTTGTAGACAATGAACCTTACGATTTTTAACTCTCCCAGACACAGTTGATCGTAGATGAATTTGGCTATTTGTTATGTCTTTTTTGAACATGTAGTTCTTCAATTGTTTCTTTTTTATACATCATTGGCTTTCAAATATTCGGCTTTGAGTATTTCTGATGAAGGTAAATCCAGAAAAGTACATGACATTTACATAGTGTTGCTTTTATTTTTTTACCTTCAAGTTAGAGATATCGATTCAAGTCTAATATGCATGTCCATCTTCTAGTTGGTGATGCTATCATCTTGAAGTCTACGTGGTTAATTAATTTAGGACAGCAAGTATTTTAAAATACAAACTATGCGTTCTACAAAACTAATCACGTTTACAATTTTGACCTTCAAATTAAAATTCCCGAACTAGTCCAATTCACACTTTCAGTTGGTTCGCATGATGATTAACACATTACACATTTGCATTAGTGAGTACTAAGCTGCATGGTTTGACCAAGATATAAGTTTTGAAAGGGAAAAAAATCTACTGTCACATTTGGTTCTTCACCTGAAAATTGACGATTGTTAAAGGAGATTTTAATAAATAGTTCAGCGTTTAAAGTTGAATATTGTCAGTATAAAAGATATATGTGAGTAGCGCTGCTTCCTTGAACTATTAGATATATAACCGCCTAGAGAAGCTGCACTAAAATAGTAGCCTTGTGACAGTGCTTTGGTTCAGTTGGTGGACCGAAAGCTTACTGTGGTCCCAGGTTCGAATAACCGCTGATATAGTGCTGATTTGGAAGCAAAATCATTCACATTAAAAAAAATATATATATATTTTACTGGCTCACAGTCAATATTTAACGAAAAATTGGGTTACAAATTGAAAGAAACTAAATTTTAAAATTGACATAAGCAAGTCAATCATTAACCAATACAAATGTGGCCAAATGCAATGACCAATGATGTCAATGTTTGCTTCCGTTTACACGGTTTTCCTACTTTATCCCGTGTTTTTTACGCCAAATTTAAATAGATATTGAGAACTTGATCGTATACCAATATATACCAATATAAAAAATAAAATGTTTTTTTTTAATAAACTTCTCGCCAATGTAAACAAACTAATCGGTATCATGTATCAAATAATGTTCAAAGATTATTATACGTTTAAGTGGATTACAAGTAACCATTTTAAATCGATTTTAGACCATTCTTGAATTAGCCATGTTTGAATGTTAATCATTTGAAGAATGTTCTTAAACAAAATATAAAAATAAATTCATTCAAAAATAATTTAATTTTGGATGTAACGCATGTTCTGATTGGCTGACGTTATTTTGTAAACAGTCCATAGACATAATTTAGTCATGTGACTGTGACGTCATCTACGTTTTTTCATGGTTTTCTACGGTTTGAAATAGAATTTAGAATTTATAAGAAATGACTGTAATATTATTTCTGTCTATTCGAAATAACATAAGAAATGTGGTGCACACTGTTGATTAACCCGCTACGCGCGTTATTCAGTGAGCACCAAAATTTGTATGTTATTTCTTCATAGACAGAAAAAATATTACAGTCATTCCTTAAATGAAATAATTATATTACCGACCGTGCAAAACCTTCATGGGAAGTAAAGGTCGCTCAGTGGCGGATCCAGAAAGAAATTTGGGGAGTGGTCCCAAATGAATATTGAATGGTATAAAATAGGTTAAAAAATACCTTCAACATTATGGAAGATCGTGAATTTGGACAACACCATGCAATGCACATATTCCTAGGTAAATGAATTTAAAGACATGTAAAACTGATTTTTATCTAAGACTCTATACAATATCTTGCAATCTAAAATAGCACAACATACAACTGTCATCTGAATTAGGCAAGCTGAAATGTTCTGTTACGGCCCCCATACTTGGTAACTGGAAAAACAAATGTTTTATTCGGAATGAAATGATTCCGAAGAAGTTAATATTTCTGTTCATCACTGAGTTGCTGTTTATATGATAAGTTACCAACATCATTTTATTAGAAAACTGCAATGGCTGAGCGTGTGAACATGAAGGTTTAACAATTGTATCCAAAATTGACTCCTCAGATGAGCTCCCTCGACTATCACAAACTTCATCTAGATTTGAATTGTGACGTTTTCTAGGCTGAATATTGTCATCTTGCTCCAACTTGCGTTTGGAACTAGGGCAGCTTGACGACTTAAAATATATAGTAGGTCAGTCAGTCGTGCTTAAACATTTAAAGTTTTTAGGAAGGAAAAGGGAGGAGAAAAGGGGGAAGGGGAGGGGGGATCAAAGAGATAAATAAACAATTTTAATTTAATTCATTCATAATGATTGCTTTTTCAAATTGTACATACATGAAATTTACAACCGAGACTCCGTTAGTTGGACAATGCAATTATATATAGAAATTTCACTTAAAAATACAAAAATAATTTATATTTACCTTTCAAAATAAGAAGTCAACTTCTTCATATTGACGAGCTGTTTTGACAATTTAATTACATGTATACAGGTTTAGAACATACTCACCCCTTCTCGTCCAATGAAAAGTCAGTTTTTTGCCCTCTAATTTTCATAGTACATGGTTTTCCATGCACTATGAAATGCTATACATGAATGACTTTTCATTGTCAGTTAAATATGAAAGTGAACTCTTAATAGCTGCACTAACGAAGTGTACAATCCCCTAAGGCATTTTCCTTGGGAAAATAGCCTACTGATTAGAGACTAAAGAGCAAAGATTAAAATAAAAATATTTTGAATTTTGCAAAATTTCATGTTTTTTATTGGTACACATATATAGCATACACAAAAAAATGATAAGGATAAATAAAATTGAGGGAATTATTTTCTTTTTCTATCAAAAAACACAATGCCAGACTGCTGATATATAGCAAAGGATTGTTTTCGGAAAAACACAATACATTTAAATTTATCAATCAAAAGTAAGAATATAATGTTGAATGGTCTGAATTCAAATATTCATACAGAGAGTTTCATATTTATATAAAAAAATCAAATTTCAAAAAGGGGATTTATACAACATTGTGTTGCTTTTTAAAATAAAAAATATCTAAAGATATATAATGATATAAGTATTAAATTTTACCTGAAGCAGAAGAAAAACAATTTATCCTTCACAAACTATGTCAGTGCTATTTCATTTCATCCACTGAAATGATCATTACTTATGTGTTATATTTAGTTCATTATAAAAAGTGAACTCTTATTTAGGTTTCAATGTTCCAATGGGAAAGGATAGTTTTGTAAGGTCACTCGAAAGTGTGAATATGTTCTAAATTGGTCCGACAATACTTGGTCATGTTTTATGAAGATTTAAGCCCTCGGCTTCGCCTTGGGCTTAAATCTTCATAAAACATGACCAAGTATTGTCTAACTTAGGTATTGACAATTCACTTGGTAACTCAACATATACCCTCACGACACTTACCAAAGAGGAAATCCTGGATAATCATAGGTCTGTTCTATGTTCCTTTGGAATTTCAACCAAAGATGAAGAACTGGATCTTCCATCACTGTATTGGATACCTAAACTACATAAGTGTCCTTACAAACAACGGTATATTGCTGGGTCTTCCAAGTGCTCCACGAAACCTCTTTCTAAATTATTAACATCTCTATTTTATCAGCAATCAAAGACGGGCTTCAAAGTTATTGTGAAACTGCCTATTCTAGAGGTGGCGTGAATCAGATGTGGATACTTAAAAATTCAAAAGATCTTTTAGAGTACATACAATCTAACTCTCTTTCATCTTGTAACAGTATTAAAACATTTGACTTTTCTACCCTGTACACAAGTATTCCACATTCCAAACTAAAAGACAAATTGAAAGAGTTGATATTACTTTGCTTCATAAAAAAGAATGGCCAACGTAGATACAAGTATCTTGTCTTAGGGAGGGATAAATCCTACTTTGTAAAGAATCACTCTGATTCAAACAAAAAATTCTCTGAAACTGATATTATCAAGATGCTTGATTTCTTGATTGACAACATATTTGTTACGTTCGGAGGACGTGTTTTTCAACAGACTGTCGGCATTCCAATGGGAACAAACTGTGCCCCTCTACTCGCCGACTTGTTTCTTTATTATTATGAGGCTGACTTCATGCAGGAACTTCTTAGGAAGAAAGATAAGAAGTTAGCAATATCCTTTAACTCTACTTTCCGCTATATAGATGATGTTCTTTCACTAAACAATTCAAAATTTGGTGACTATGTGGAACGCATCTATCCAATCGAACTAGAGATAAAGGATACTACAGATACAGTTAAGTCGGCTTCATATCTTGACTTACATCTAGAAATTGACAATGAGGGTCGGTTGAAAACAAAACTTTACGACAAAAGAGATGATTTCAGCTTTCCAATTGTGAACTTTCCATTTCTAAGTAGCAACATTCCAGCAGCACCTGCATACGGGGTATATATCTCCCAATTGATACGATATTCCCGTGCTTGCATTTCCTATCATGATTTTCTTGATAGAGGTTTGCTGCTCACAAGGAAGCTATTAAACCAAGAGTTCCAAATGGTGAAGTTGAAATCATCCCTTCGTAAATTTTACGGACGCCATCACGAGTTGGTTGACCGTTATGGAATAACCGTTTCACAAATGATATCGGATATGTTCCTTACGTCGTAACTACAATCTCCTTCCCTTTCATGAATATGACCTACCGAATTAGACTATTTACCGGATTTGTAATCACTTAAGCAACACGACGGGTGCCACATGTGGAGCAGGATCTGCTTACCCTTCCGGAGCACCTGAGATCACCCCTAGTTTTTGGTGGGGTTCGTGTTGTTTATTCTTTAGTTTTCTATGTTGTGTGGTGTGTACTATTGTTTTTCTGTTTGTCTTTTTTATTTTTAGCCATGGCGTTGTCAGTTTGTTTTAGATTTATGAGTTTGACTGTCCCTTTGGTATCTTTCGTCCCTCTTCTATAAGAAACGCATTGATCCGTATTCTATCATTGTGACACCTCCAGGTATCCAGGTAATCCATAACCAATTAGTGCGATGAAAGGATTAATCTTAAGAGTTAATTTGTTAATTATCTAGTTATTGAAAAATTAGATACTTTAAAAAAAAATGAGGTTCGTCATGGGGGTGGTCCTGTGCGCCGTGGGACCACCCCCTGGACCCGCCACTGTGACGCTGAAAAAAAACTCGTCGTAAGCAAATTCTTCCAAAGTCTGTTTAAAACAATTTTGGTTTAGAGAGATATCTTGTACAATTATCACCAAACGTGAATATATTTCAAAATGGGGGCGAAAGATACGAGAGGGACAGTCAAACTCATAAATCGAAAATAACTGCCAATGCCATGGCTTAAAAAGAAAAGGACGAACAGACAAATAATATTACACAAGACAAATAATAGTACACAAGACAAAACATAGAAAACTAAAGACTAAGCAAAACGAACCAAACCAAAAACTGGGGGGATCTCAGGTGCTCCGGAAGGATAGGTAGATCCTACTCCACATGTGGCACCCGTCGTATTGCTCATGTTATTACAAAACCGATAAAAAGTGTAATTTTGTAGCTCACATTCGTGAACAGGAAACAGGATTGTAGTAACGACATAAGGAACATATCCGATATCATCTGTGAAACGGATATTCAATAACTGAATCAACTCGTGATGGTGTCAGTAAAGTTTACAAAAAATGGTTTCCACTTCATCATTTGGAGCTCTTGGTTAAATAGCTTCCTTGTGAGTAGCACCCTATATCCAGAAAATCATGATAAGAAATACAGGCCCGGAAATATCGTATCTATTGGGAGATATATACTCTGCTGTTGGTGGTTATATGTTGCTACATAGAAATGGAAAGTTCACAATTGGAAAGCTGAAATCATCTCTTTTGTCGTAAAGTTTTGTTTTCAACCGAATTATCCCATTGCAGCAAAAACAAATGATTACTATCATTTGGTAATATAAAGGTATTAAAAAATGTATCTCAATTCGTTTCAAAGTTGATTAAAGTATTATAAAAAATATAGTATTTTTTTTTATATTCCATCTAAAAGTTTATTATGTTATGTTGCATTTTGTATTTGATAACCTCTTATTTCACATGTAAATGCGACAGTTTTTTTTTTTAAAGAAAGCATGTTGTAGTGTATTGCATATTACTTGCTATTCCATCCGCCCGACATCACCATACTATAAGCCTGTTTTGGATTTCGTTTAGTCTGACCAAAAAAGATGACCATAGCAAATAAAATACAAATAACAACAAATATTGTAAGAAAGGAACAAATCATACTTTGTGCAAAAACCACTCTTGGTCAAAATCAGAAAGGGACTGTGTGTCTTTTTTGCAGAGGTGTTTATTATTGAAGACTGGAGCTCTGTAAGAAAAGTGAAAAGATGCCAACATTAACCTTTAAAGCCAGGTCCCCCTGTATAGATGATGTTCTTTTACTGAATATTTCAAAGTTTGGTGACTATGTTGAACTCATCAATCTGATTGGAACTAAAATAAAGGACACCACAGATACAGTAGAGACTGATCCATACCTTGACTTAAATATAGAAATGGAATGTGGTCGAATAACAACTAAACATGACTATGAAAGAGTTGGTTTATTTTTTCCAATTACAAATTTTTAAGTTTCTGTGTAGCATTATTCCAGTAGCATGTAAATATAGGGTATATTCCTCCGAGGCGCTACGATATGTCAGGGTCAGTGTTTCCTAATCACAATTTCTTTGAAAGGGTGCTGTTGACATCGAAGCTAAGGCTAAACGCACTCATTGAAAATATTCACGACCGCTGTCAATATTTTGATTCACTGTTATGGAATATCGGTATTATAGATGAACATGTATACTCATATGGTAGCCACAATCCCATTTTCTTTTATAACATTACTTATTGCGACTATTCAATGAATTTTTATTTAATGTAAGTAACACAAGGAGAGAACGATCAGCTGATCTCTCCGGAGCTTCTAAGTTCAACTCCGGTTTTTGTGTGTAGGTGTATTGCTCTGGGCCAGCTTAAGTTTCCGTATTGTTTTTTACTCTTTTTTCTCTCTTTCTTATAATTGTACGTGGTATCTATTTTTATTCGACATGGAGTTTTTTTACGTCGAGGGGACAAAAATAAAATAAAAACACCAGTCGAATAATAACAAGTCGGCTAATTCTTTTAATCAATTTTACCAATTTTATATAATTAGGAATTGCTAATTTTATTAACCAAAATATTTGAAATTATACATGTTATATAGTTCATACAATTTTGGTATTTTTTTTCAAAATTCTAATGGCCATTGTTATATTATAATTCGTTTCTCTGTGTGTTACATTTTAACGTTGTGTTTCCGTTATGTCGTTTGTTTTCTCTTATTTTTGAGTGTGAATTCACATTACTATAAGACGTGTCACGGTACTTATCTATCCCAAATTCATGTATTTGGTTTTGATGTTATATTTGTTATTTTCATAGGATTTTATCTAATGCTTAGTCCGTTTCTGTGTGTTTTACATTTTAATGTTGTGTCGTGGTTCTCCTCTTATATTTAATGCGTTTCCTCAGTTTTAGTTTGTTACACCGGTTTTGTTTTTTGTCCATGGATTTGTGAGTTTTGAACAGCGGTATACTACTGTTGCCTTTATCTAAACTAAAGTCAATACAAGAGACCATGATACTTTCTCACATCTTGCATAGCAACCGCAAATGACTAAGAGATGCAAGCCGACGTTGGGGGTGTGGGTGTGAGGAAAGACCACCTTTCAAGGAGAGATTTTAACAACAACCCTCCAACAAGACAGTGTGCTGTCGTTCAAAAACATCAGACATCTCATTCTTGTAGAGCTAATAGCCCATGAGAAAAAGCTTGCGAAGTACCAGGAATTGGTAACAGACATCAAAGAAAAGAATTTATGATATGGTCTTTTCCAGTGGAGGTAGGCTGTAGAGACTTTGTTTCTCAAACGTTTCAGAGAACCTTTGGATCTCTTGAACTTACTGGACCAGTAAGAAGAAGCTTGTTAGGAAATGTGTGGAAGACAGGCAGAGGAAGCTTCTGGTTGGGTATGGAGGAAGAGAGAAGAGCAGTGGAAGAGCTAGCTGGTTCATGGCTGAGCCTGATCAACTCAGTCGGTACACCCCCTGGAGATTGTCTTAGACAGCGCCGAAATAGTCGAGGAGAGTCTGATGATGGAATCATCTAACCTGTGGTAACACTGTATTTGAGGTATTCTTGAAATATAGATAACATTTATTATCGTCATCGATGGTAATGCAAAATGAAATTATTCTCCAAATGCACATACAACGTTAATATTTGAGAAAAAAAAGTTACGGATATAACGATAGAAATGTATGCAAAACACCATTGAAAAAGGAAAGTAGAATACAAGACTCACTATGCTTACTGACTGTAAATGTTACTTTTAAATATTTTACCAGGTTAGAAAAAAACATATTGGAAAAAGTGTACAAATCTATGAATTTGTCGATAGCGTTTCTATTTTATTTTCAACAAGTTAACTGTTAGTACAGCTCCCGTCAAGTAACTAGCTTCTATAATTCTGATCTAAGAGAAGTAACTCCAACAAATATTAAATAATAACACCTAATTATTTTCATATATGGCTTGCGATATCTATCGAGGACTTATATATCTTTGAGAAGGGAAATGGGAAACGTGTCAAAGAGACAACAACCCAACCAAAGAGCAGAAAACTGTCCAAGTAATATACTTTTGCTAATTGGTTTGACTCAGTATTTATACATCCCGACTTTTGGGTTATTATGCTACGGTAAATTTTGTATTCTCGCATACAATTCAATAGGATATTTTATATTTCCTCAAAAAACCAGAATCAATCTTGTTATCATTGACAGGCGTGTCTATCCTCTTTGTTGCTTGGTAAAGACTTGAGAATTGACATGTAACGATGGTTTATTAATTTGAATTTGTTTTTTTTTTATAGTCAGACCAGAGAAAGTGACCAGTCCGTTATCATGTTTAATTCATTAGCACAAAACATCTCGTTCTCTGTGCAGTGTTTTGCTATAAAACCAGGTTTCATCCACTATTTTTTAAATAAGAAATTGTCTGTACCAAGTCCGAAAAATGACAGTTGTTGTCAATTCGTTTGATGTGTTTGAGCTTTTGATTTTGCGATTTGATTAGGGACTTTCCGTTTTGAAATTTCCTCGGAGTTCAGTATTTTTGTGATTTTACTTTTTTGTAGACTTTGTCTTTTCTTCCATTTGTTTGTGAAGATCGTTCTCAGTACTTTTACTTAATGTTGTTCAACCAACCTTGGTATACATTTATACTTTTGTCTTTGAATATCTAATTTGACACACAATCTTATAACGAAATTAGTTTAAAACAATCATTTCTAGCTATAAAACTGGCTCGCTATAAAACTAGGTTCATTCCACCCTTTTCTATATACGGAAATGCATGTTCCAAGTCAGGAATATTACAGTTGTTATCCATTCGTTTGATGTGTTTAGGCTTTAAATTTTGCCATTGGTTAGCGACTTTCCGTTTTGAATTTTCCTCGGAGTTTAGTATTTTTGTGATTTCACTTTTTCCTCATATTTCAAACTACGACTTTTAGTAATACTTTTTTTTAAATAAATGTCAATGCCAATTTTCATACCAAATCAAATGCTCCTTTAAATGTAGAATTTATCATTATTCCCCGACTATTTTTTTTTAAATTTAGTACTACAAGTATAGTGTAACTGTGTAAATAAACTCATCTTAGGTACAAGGATTAAATTTTGTATTTACGCCAGACACACGTTTCGTCCACAATAGACTCATCAATGACGCTCGAATCCAAAAAATGTTAAAAAGGCCAAATATAATACGACGTTGAAGAGCATTTGGGACCAAAATTCCTAAAAGTTTTGCCAAATACAGCTAAGGTAATCTATTCCTGAGGTAGAAAAGCCTTAGTACTTCAAAAATTCAAAAGTTTTGTAAACAAATAATTTATAAATATGAACATATCAATGATAATTCATGTCAGCACAGAATTGATGACTACTGGGCTGGTGATACCCTCGGGGAATTAAAACTCCACCAGTAGTGGCATCGACCCAGTGGTTGTAAATAAACTCATCATAGATACCGGGATTAAGATTGAGTTCTGTGAATTTTGGACTAAACAATAGTACTGTGCTAATGAAAATGTTTGACAGACATTTTTCTGATGTGTCATGATCTATAGTAGTTATAGTTAATGGAAACTAAATGTAAATGAGGTTATGGTTTTAAGGATAGTAAAGAATAAGTTACAGAACTAAATGTATAAATCTTAAGTACATAAACTCATCATAGATACCAGGATTGAAATTTTGTATATTTTGGAAGCGATGCTCTTAGTCTATAATATATATTTGGCTTTAAGCATTCCGGAAGAGAGTAAATCATTTCTTAATCAAAATGTATTTCTTCTAAAATCCTGAGGAAAAAAGATTCAATAAAGTCCGTGAAAGGAATAGAAAGTCGACTGTCAACTTTTTTTCAAATGTTTGACGGCAAAAAGCAATTAACACTGATATCAGGATCAGAATATTTTACATTTTGTACGAATAGCTCATCAAAGGTACAAGGCTTATATTTTGGTACACCATACTCGAATTTCGTCAACATATGACTCATCATTGGCGCTCATATTAAAACAGTTAGAATGCCAAATCGAACACCAAGTTGAAGAAAATTCAAAACAGAAAATTCATAAAAGTTACAGAAAATGAACATGTCAATGTTAATTCAGGTCAATATAAAAGGGCTGAACTGACTACTGGGCTGGTTTGTACCCTCGAAACATTTGCCTTCAGAGACATCGCTGCAGTAGTTGTATAGCTCATCATAGATACGAAGCTTATAATTTGTGACACCAGAAGCGCGTTCATTCTACATAAGACTCATCGGTGTCAGTCGAATACGAAGTTGGAGTTAATTGAAAACCGAAAATTCCAAAACCTTATGCCAAAAACTTGTACGACAATCTTTGACTGGAGGTAGACAAACTTTAGAAATTCGAACAAGTCAACATGCATACACAATAAATTTACAAAAAAATATCAAATCAATGATTTTTAATTTTAACACAAAGGGTTTTGATTGCTCACGATGAGCCCGATATTGAATGTGCTACCTCACGAGATAACATTCACTGCAGTGAAGACATGTCAACCTAACCTGACACATCTTTCTGCTCTTACTCATGAGTCCCTCGTGCTTTGCAGAGAAGCAACAAATATCAGTTTTGAAGTCTTTCATCTTGCCCAGTGGTGTATCAAACCAACACATGTTTCCAAAGAAACTTGTAAATGTATTTGACACGCGATCATCACGGTAAAGAAAATACTAATGGCAAAATGAAATACTCAAAAAATGGAAAACAACTGTCATGTTCTTTACTTGATACATCATACAAGCATTTCTTATATGTCGTCTATCTGCTAGATACCGAACATGACATATTCCCGAATATGACTGTTATACCTAGTGCATTGCTATACGGTGTGTCTCGGTATTTTATATATCCAACATTCATGTATTTATTTTTTATGTTTCTTTTATGGTTTCGGGTAAATAATGTGTCATGTCTCATCGTTTGTAGTCTAAATAATTATAAAATAGCCTTTCAATACCATCATTGTCGTGAAAATGTTTTGGACTGGTGTTGTAATTATAACTGACTGAAGTTTGATATACATATTCGTTTGATATACATATTCGTTACACAAGTACGTCACTGTGTGTGGCGTCTGTTGTTGATAGAAGATATATGATTTTTGTTATGTGGTTTGCATGTTGTGTCGACTATTATATTATTTGTAAGTGCGTTTCTTTGTGATGAGTGTTCTTGTGTGTTTTTATGTTGTATTTCTGTCACAAAGTGTTGTCATTTTAGCGATTTGTTTTTATCATTGCCCTGGGAACAGTATACCTAACAGTATATGTTCCTGCATTGCCATAAAAACGTAAGTTTGGCTAGTAATAAAACCAGGTTCAAACCCAGCATTTTTTTCTGAAAATGTCCTGTACTAAGTCAGAAAAATGGCAGTTGTTAGTTTCTATGTATGTTTGTGTTTGTTTTTGTTGCATTTCAGCTTTCCTCTTGTAGTTGGTTTCCTGTCATTCGATTTATGACTTTTGAACACCGGTATACTCCTGTTGCTTTTATTTATGCAGCAAGTGGTAGATTACAGTCATTAAACCTCTTGTAGTGATGTATTTCCTTCGGGTTTTAAGTTTGTAATCTGGATTTGTTTTCTGTCAATAGATTTATGACTTTTGAACACCGGTATACTACTGTTGCCTTTATTTATGCAGCAAGTGGTACATTACATTCATTAAACCTGGTTTTCAGTCATTAAACCTATTTCTATAGCTAGATAAACCTCTCCCTTATATGACAGATGCATAAAAATTCAATAATGTGGATGGTTTTGAATTTGAAAATAATCAGGTAGATAAATATTTTTTTTTAAATTCTTAATAACATCTTAGAACCACATCTTAATATCTTCCTATTCTAGAGGTGACGTGAATGATCGATCAGATGTGAATACTAAATAAATCTAAAGATCTTTTACAGTTCATATACTCTAAGACTCTTTTATCTTGCATTAAAGTTAAACATTTGACTTTTCTAGACTTTAAACAAGTATTCCCAATTCCAAACTAAAAGAAAAATTAAAAGAGTTGGTCCTGCATTGTTCCAATTATCGAAACTACAATCCCATCCTATTTACCCTTAATTTGACCTACCAAATTAGAATTGTCACCTGGTTTGTACTCGCAACACGAAAGGTGCCATATTTGGAGCAGGATTTGCTTGTCCTTTTAGAGCACCTGAGATTACCCTTGGTTTTTCTTGGTGGAGTTTTTGTTGCTCAACTTTTCTATGTTGTGTTTTGTGTACTGATTGTCTGTGCGTTTGGGTCTTTTTCTTTTTTTGCCGTGGTGTTGTCAGTTTATTGTTGACTGGAGTTTGAATGTCCTTTTGATATCTTTCGGCCCTCTCTTACAATCTAAGTTTTAGGAATATTGAATAATAAAATACTGATGTTTGTTAAATCAATTTTTATTTCCATCTCAAGTTTTTCTTCAAACATTCCTAGCATTTTCATACTCAAAATTGTGTAACAAAAAACTACAATAACAACCATATTATTTATCCAGAGTAGAAATTCTAATCAAAATACAATGACGACTTTTAGGCATTTTAATTACTTTATGTGACAACTGTGTTCTTATTCTTATAGTTCAATATTACAACTGTTGATATACAAGTATGTTATAGATATAATGATAAATCTAAAGTGTTACGGTTCTTATGGCAAATTGAATATTGAAATTTGATTAAATGCACAAGTCTTTATTTGTTGGTTTTTTTTATTCTCTTGAAAACTATTGAAGGAAATGTTGCATTACTTGTTTTGTTAAATACATTTCTGGAAATGGTTTTTCAACACCCCTTTGCGTATAGAAAAGGGAATTATTCCAATAACCAATCAAAACATAGTTATTCACAGCTACACTTTATTGTTCATTCTACCAGGGACATATAAAAATACCAATTATGTGTCTGATTGAGGTAAAATAGGGTTCAAATTGTTGCAATTGTTTTTTTTTATCTTTTATATGATGATGGCAATAATATATTAAACAAATACTTTTTTTGTCATTTTTTTGCTGGAGGTAAGACACTGTCTCGAACTGAAAAAGAAATTGGGTTTTTGCGTGTATGCATTTGAACATGAGACATATTATTATACACTGTGTAGACATGGTGAAGATAAGGTAGGTGGTTTAGAATCCACAAATATTGTCTGTCTACTGACTTGATATGAAAGCACTTTAAAGATTTCTATTACCTAAGAAAAAAATAAATGATATTTTATATCTGAAAGCCTTTCAATCTGCAGCTTGGAAAAAGTTTCAAAAACCAGTAGATGTTTGTGCCAAAAAAAATGTTATTTTTTTCTTTTTGGTGTTTAAAAGTGTCATATTATACATATTATTATTTTTTTTGTATTACATACACATAACGTAATTGCACTGACATATAGATAAAAAAAACATATTGCCCTCTACTTGGATGAGCTAGTTATCTGCAAGTAACAGGTATATATATAAATGGTCAATCTCACTGAATTCTGTGATAGATTGCAATCCACTTAATTTTTAAGCATAAAGAACTGCAAATCAATTATCCAACAATTCTAAGATTTAACTTTTATGCAATATAAGAAAAATCAAATGAAATATCCTACAGATAGAAGTACAAATGTATAGTATGAATGTAAATGTCTCAAAAACATTGAATAACTTGACTTTGTATTTATCTGCCCTATAATTTTTTATTTCTAAATGGTACATTTTTGTATATTATTGCCATAAATTTTTTTTTTATATATATAATTTCATATAGGATCATCAAGTTTGTTTTTTGTTGTATAAATCATTCAAGTATGCATATATACCTAGAACCAATTAAAAAATCTTATTTCTGAGCATACAAATGTAGTTCAGTCACAACATATGTGAATTTTTTATTGTATTTTGACATTTACAGAAGATTCAACTATTATACTAAAAAAAATTATAATTCAATGACTTATTTCAAATGTTGCATCAATAATATAGAAATTTTCAGAACATAGGTCATGTACATTGTACATGTAATATATAAAACATAGAATGAAAGATGTGGCACTAACATCTGTTTTTTTATCAAATAAGTGTTATGTCAGCATCTGGATTTTTAAAAAGGCATATATGTGTCATTCATTTTGTCTATATACCAGATAAAATAAGCTGTTTTCATTATTTTAATTGTGAATTTCTGAATATTGTATGGTTTGGACACATTTATTTTTAAATTAATACTGTTTTGGATGCAAAAATATAGACATTTAGCAGTTCATACATTGTTGTGTACATACATGTATCATTGCATATGGGGATGTACAATGTATCATATTATAACATCTGTATTAAACATGTAATAAAACAAAAGTAATAACTCCAGATAACCCTGAAAAACATTGATATTTTGATTTTTAAACCTTCACCTTTTGAATCCCCAAGACATGATACATGTCTTATGCTGCATTATTTTCTATTGTTTGCAATGCAGCTCTTTCTGCCTCTACATTGTCAATAATCTGATCATTGTCCTCCTCAAGGATCTCGGTACTAGCATCAGATTCAGTCTCAGACTCACTCATATCACTTTCTTCCGATAATTCATCGTCTCTTTCCATTAAATTATGAACATAATTATTCTCTACAACGATGCCAGTCTGATTATCTTCATTTTTCTTCACTTCTATTTTCTTGTGGCACATTGGACAGGTGTCTTTAACATATAACCACTTACGAAGACATGTCGCATGAAAGAAATGATTACAAGAAGTTACTTTGGCTTGCGTCATGGTAGAAAAACAAATAGGGCATACATCACTTAATGAATTCAATTGTTCTTCCGTTGCCTGAGGTAATGATTCTACTCTAGATACTGCTTCTCTCCTTAACAAAAATGTCTTCCATCCAGTCTCTAATCTTTTATAAACATTAAAATAACAATGAACTATTAAAATTGCAGAATTAATCAAGCTCCAATGTCCAACTAAGGTTTCCTTCAGTCCAAAACATACAACAAAAAGCGCAACGAGAAATTCAAAGACACGAACAGTTGCGCGAGTGTAGTATATCACATCATCCAGTTTTTCCCAAGAGTTCTCTCTCAGAGAATCATATATAAATAAACTATACACAGTCAAGGAACCTAAGGCTTGGAAAGTTGTAAGGATTCCACTTGATATGATAACTAACAACCAAAAATCTAACGTGAAGTACTGACAGATACTGTACGTCATGTATAACGGAAACATCCATAGGAAAGTGAACAGTAACACAGCTCTGAAATGCTTGAAAATATTTCTGTTATGTGCTGCACTAAGTGACAACAATATTGGATCAGCAACTTCATACATTGATTCAATCAATGAAGAAACCACAATGAACAGTAGTATACTCATTAAGAATGTTCTCTGTATTGGCTTCAAGTCGGTCAAACCAGTCTGAAATGCAATCAGTAACATTGTACCGCCCTCTGTCCACCCACGAAAGGTATCGTTATCATTCATGTATCCTCTCCATCCTTGGAGAAATATTTTGGTGAAAGTTAATATGAAGTATGAAAAGTAGGATACAGTAACACTCAAAGCCAGGAGGCTGATGGGTGTGGCACAACATTCGCCAACCACTGCCAGAATTATCATACTAAATCCTTCTTGTATAATCACACTGTTTCCAACTTTAATGAAGACGTAAATATGTGAAATGAACATGTAAAGCCAAAATATCAAAAGTTGTATTCCAACATGAAGCGTGTTCCATGAAGCTAAGATCACTGGAATCCATCCAAACTCTGTCACTGCTTCGGACAACTTCCGTAACAGTACTCTCACTGTCTCAAATGTATAACTCAGGTTATTAAACACTGTAAATGCTACGAGTAAAATTGTGAAAATTGTTGAAAAGTTATGTACCCCTGAGATAACATCAGAAGGCATTCCCATGATTTTGGCTAATACTGGCAGTACAAAAGCAAGAAAAACAAACCTTGTCCAATTGGTAATTTCAAGTAGGTAACAAATAAAAGCTGCTGTTATACACTGTGTTAATAGGTGGAGAAGTACTCTCTGAGTTTCTGATGAATCTGTCAAGAATATTGAACTTTCACTTTCTTGAGATAACTCTGTATTCACGAACAGATGAGACATGTACCAATTAAAACAAACTAACCCTGCACTCAAAGTATAGATGTACAGGTAAACCAGATTCTTCAATGGTAGTGCAGCTAGCGCTAGTGCAAAAAATAAACCTGTAAAAAATAGGTAAACTATGTATAAATATTATATAAAATTCTTTAAAAATTCAATTTTCAAAAATTCTATTCTAAATGTAACAATGAAATTAATGGAGCATAATTAGTTATACATATGTGTTACTTGATGTCAAGCGGCAAACTATTTGTTAATTTGCAGATATGAGGATGATTCTTAAATAAGTTGAAAACATCTCAATGTTAATTTTACGGACGCCATCACAAGTTGGTTGACCGTTATGGAATATACCTTTCACAGATGATATCTGATATGTTCCTTATGTAGTAACTACAATCCTGTTCCCTTTTCACAAATGTGACCTACTGAATAAATCTATTTACCCGATTTGAAATAATTTGAGCAACACGACAGGTGCAACATGTGGAGCAGGATTGGCTTAATCCTTCTGGAGCACCTGAGATCACCCCCAGTTTTTAGTGGGGTTTGTGGAGTTAAGTCTTTAGTTTTCTATGATGTGTCTTGTGTACTATTTTGTTGCTGTTTGTCTTTTGTATTTTTAGCCATGCGTTGTCAGTTTATGTTTGATCTATGAGTGTGAATGTCCCACTGCTATCTTTTGCCCCTCTATTTAAAATGACATTAAAATAATATCTATAATAAAAAACAAACAATTGAAACTCCCCATATGGCCTTCAAAGTTAAGTGTGATTTTTCAACAGTACACAGTGTTAATGTGGAACTATTTTTTTTAGATTCTGCTGTTGACAGTTAGTTTCTCCACTGAAGATGATTCAATTTTAGAATTTAAAATGTTAAATCTAACTATTGAGAGTAATGAAAAAATGAACTTCCTTAGCAAAAATATTGTCATGTCATGACTAATGATAAACAAGGACTATGTTGCCAGCTAATTTACCAATTAACAACTTAAAAAAAAAACAACCAATAAAACAACTGGGGAAGAACAATATCATATGAAAGTAAATAAATGATATGCTTTCTAGCTTAAGGGTTGCTGCATCAAGCTGGTATTTTTAATACTTACTTAGATAATAAATAACTGTGATGATAAAAGTAACATCATCAGGTTGATTTGTCAAATTTTCTGGACTAGTTCTGAACCATAACTCTGCCAAAACCAATGATGGAATCCTCAGAATAACTCCAACTACAGCCTCAACTTGTTCTCTCTGAACCTTCACCTGCCACATCATCAAATCTAGAAATAAAATAACTGTAAGTTAAATAGTTACGTTTGTTACCTTATATCTTACTTATAAGCATGATAAGGTCTTATATTTATAAAATTATTTCAGTTATGTTATTTTTGTTAAACAGGCTTATCCTGTGATAAAATTTGAATAAGGACAATAAATTATTAATTACAAATGTCACTTATTCAAGTAGAGAATAAGAGGGACTGTATCAAGTTTTAACAAGTATGTAGCAAAATATTAATTTTTTTATTATCTGTAATACTGATATAAAAATAAAAGTCAACACTGCAGTCCTTAATATTTTTCAATATTATTAATTGGAGTGTTTCATTTTGATTTGTTGTTTTTTTGTGTCAATACTGATTAAGGACCCATTTTTTTTTTTAATCAACAGAGTGGATACATATTGTCATGCTTATAATATTTTCAATTCATTCTTTTAAGCTAGATCCTATAGTTTTTGAAACAAAAGTAAATGTAAAAAGTTTTAAAACTTTAAAAATTCAGGGGCAATAACTCCAAAATAGGTGTTAATATTTCAAAATTATTCATAATAGATTATAATATTAGAACTTGTGGTAATGTGCTTAACAGTACTATTTCTCGAATTGCTTAAATTTGTAAATATTAGCCTAGACTATTCTTTGGCCCTATATGACAGTCATCTGATGATGGTCTGACATGTTGGTTGATAAAAAATCACAAACTAAGAAGAAGCAGACAAACTCTGGTTTAAATCCATTGAAGTTTCAGAGAAGACTATTAAATAAAAGTTTATGTATGACAAAAGGATGCAAAGTAATGGCAACAGGTTAACATGCTCAAAAAAGATAACAGAAATATCAACCAAAATAATTTGACAAAACTAAGACCCCACCTGCTACCAGGAAAAATTTAAATAATAACAGTTGCAAAAATAGAATGGGTAGGTTCTGCAATGTATGTTAATAGGAATGAAGGATGGGAAATTTGAACTCTATATGGTACTGCAGTTTTCAAAAGTGGAAGCTAGGTCATATGAGAAACAAATTAACACAAGTTATAAATTCAAAATTGTACAAGAAAAAGATAATAACTTTCTTAACTTTTCAAAACCCAAAATTATCCTTAGCATTAGCTGTGTAACTGGATTTCTTTAGTCCTTATGATATTGATTTACTATCTGAGGAACATAGAGTAAAAACGTATCATAACGACCTATATATAACTTTGAGAGAACTTGCTGCCTTGCCCGTCAATGCGCTAAGTTTTCTTGGGACCATACACATTCAGTATAAATATGGTTCCTTACTTGGAAGAAGAAGAAGATAAGGAGCTATTAGGATCACAGCTACCCAAGCATAGAATTGTTTAGTCACAATAATTATGAAGGTGTCACAGACAAAAATTAAATAGCCTTTCAAAATTTAAAAATTATTTGGACTAAGAAAAGTTAAGAATAAATTGAACAGAGAAAGTTATTGTCTCTTCCAGGAATATAGGACTAAATCCATGGGGACAATGCCAGCTGTCAGTTAGTTTCAACATTTTACAAGCACTGTCGTTTAGGTATTTGATATGAAACAAAATCATATGATGTAATGTAGGAATTTTAAACTAGTTACTGTTGTTATATTATGGCCTAAGGATACTTTCAGGTGATTGAATTCTGCTGTCTGCTTTTGATCTATAATTTTCATTAATATACAAAACAAATGACGGAGGAGGACCTGTTTATCTTTTGTATTCATTTTTTATTCTAACCTCCGGCTCGATTTTGTAAAACAAACTAATCTTCTTTTAACAATTAACATTGATAAACAACTGTTTCATCTTAAAATAATAGTAAGTGATCTGATTTGATTACAAACAGCCTTGATTAATAAAAAGTGTTGTCTTGTAAGTGCTGCAAATCATCACTACAACGAGCAAGAAAACACCGGAAGTTAACATTTGACAGATCGATCATGTCGTATTTCGGAAAATTTAAACATTTTTCCAATGTTTTGATACGAATACCACCTCTATTTATTATTGATAGTTTGTTGAATGGTTCATTGTTGAAAGTTGTATACCAGAGTGTTCATCCAGAGTATAGTTTGTATCCAATAACCACATGGACACAGTTGTTTCAATGGCTAGCTACGTCTTTCACCAGTGCGTACAACTTTATACTGTTATACAAATTATTATGTTTATACAGTTGTAATACAATGTCAACTAGTTATCTATTGTTTATATATTTTTTTAAAAGATGTTTTCATATATCCCTTGTTTCTTTTGAAAATACTCTAAGGAAAAAATCTCTTTGGAGATAAGTAAACATCTTTTAAAAATATGTTCAAGTTTAAAAGCTTTCTTTCAAGGCAGTGTCTGTGGGTACGAATAGTCAAATTGCCATTCGTAGTCTATGCATACCCACATCCGGTGTTATAATAAAATGCCATTGGATTGGGAATGAAATGTGCACAATAATTTTCGATAATATGGGGATTTCATGTACAACGAGTGAAATGAATGAAAAATAATATTTTCAAATAATTATTAGATAATGATACACAATAAACATTGCAAATTAAATGTACACTGATGGAAAATGAAACTATACAGTCCATGTAAAAGAAAAACATGATAAAAATTAATACTATTATAAAATGTAGAACATTGCATATTTAAAGAATTAAATTTTACTGAATTTGAAAAATATCCATATGAGATTTAAAAATAATCTTTAAGTAAAAACAGAAACGGAAATTTAAAAACTACTTAAATTAAAGCTTGGATGTCTTTATAAAAATTAAAGAAGCAAGCAATAATACTTAATGACGTTAAATTAAACCAATTTTGTCCATCTTTAAATTAGTCACACCAAGTCTAAAGTAGTCCGTGCCTAATTTCAATATTTGTAGTTTGATATAAATAACAGAAAAACATAGCATCTATTGAGCAGTTATATCATCTTATTAAAAACATTTATCATTTATATGTTTTGTAGTTTAGTGTGATTTTCCATTTTCATTGAACTAGTACACATTTTGTCATGGGCCAGACAAAGCCTGCCTCTGTGTGTAGGATTTTCTTGCCGTGTTGAAGACCCATTGGTGGCCTTGGTTGTTTTCTGCTCTTTGGTTGAGTTGTTGTCTCTTTGACATATGCCCCATTTTTATTCTCAATTTTATTTAAAACAAAGAAATACATAATAAAAGCAAGTCGTTACATGAACATGATTAAATATAAGCATCCATGAAAGTATATACAATATAAATGACATTATAAAGTTCACTTTGTATTTCTATGCTCAAATATTAGATTAGAAAAGTAAGCAATCATAGGTTGTATATAAATTTCAGTTATTTATGTTGGACATCTTCTTGCCTTTTAATCCAATCAGGAATGGTATTTATTTAAGGTGGTTCATTGCATGGTTATATTATAGATTTCCTCGATAATAGTTCTTATTCTTCACCAGATTGTTTATTTTATGGCATTTCTATGCTTTTTTCAAAAATGTTATTAAAAGAATAGGTCATGTCTTGTTTTTCAAGCTACAAATCTTTTAAAGTTGCCCAAATTTGCAAAGATTGTTTATGACAAAACACTTGTTTTGTTAATTAAAAGAAAGTTGTGAGATAAAATTTTGGAAATAACTTATGATTTGATAGGTTTTAAAATATGCTTTAAGAAAAGAAAAAGAAAAAAATAGTGTCACCTTTTTTTTCTTGCTAAATGAAAAAAATGAAAATTTTTCCAACATTCACTGTCATTCCTTGATTAAAAAAATATTCAACATTTGAGTTATCTCCCCATAAAAGGCTAAGTTGACAATTTGTATAGAACAAACACAAACATTTGGTATTTGAGTAGATCAATCTATATACATGTACATGTAATGCAATAATTATAAATTACTTGTTTTTCTTTAATCAAAATATTAAAATGTTCTCTTTCTTAATTTTTTCTCCCTCAGCTGCTTAATCATGTTAATGGTGACCTCTATTTTTGTCACACTTGCAACACACAGAAAGTTGTCTAAGTAATTGTTATTCTGGATTGAAGTATAAAGCAATAAGGTGTGTACGGTTCCTGTCTCATTAATGTATAGGCCATGTCTTCTTTTATTCAGATTTACTAAAAACACCATCAACTCTGTCTTTGACAACTAATTTTGAAAAAGATATAAAGGAGTACTACGTGTACAATAATAGGACCAATATAGTTTTTGAACAGCTACATTTGTGCTTACATACATGTACCTGATAGGGTTCATCTGATCGTGACCTTATTTACAAACATCAATGATTTAGTATATACTAGAACACACCCGTGATATCGCAGGTCTGTGACTGATTTAAGTATATATCTATGCGTAAGCCTTATTTAAGTATTGGTATTGTCATCTGATGAAGTCATGCCGATAATAAGATACACAGTTTTCTCTGCTTTCAAAACTTTCTGTTTAAACCCGTCGACCTGGAACTTATCAATTATTGGTAATATTAATTATTTGGAAAACAAAAGGTCCTGGAATAGAGTATTTTTTAATCAACAGCATTGTCCTATATTAGTTATAAATAAAGTTGAGTTCTTTTATTCGCTGTTTTACGTCATGCCCGCTAAAAAATTGAAAACTGTACCTATACACATTATCTTAAGTCCAGATTTTTAGTATTCATATTGTTATCTAAGAAAGTCTTTCTGATTAAAATACTACAATAGGGAACAATTTGACAATGATTGAATTTAGGAGAGTCAACCCTGTGATTATGACCCGTGTATAAAGCAAATCCTAAATACACCGTTTGGTGGTGCACCTGTCCGATGCAGAACGTACAGATAATATAAGGTAATAGGTAACAGGTGAATATACTATTGGTATCTGTATCGAATTCGACCCAGAACTTGTTAATTATTGGCAATATTAATTATGTGGAAAACAAAGGGGTCTGGAAGGGTGTAATTTTGAATCTACACCATTGTCCTATATTAGCTGTATATAATGTTGAATTCTTAGATTTGTCGTTTTTACCCCATGACGGCTGACAAATTGGACCTCGTTATTTTAGTATTATAGATGTGTACCCTATATCAATCATGCTAAGTAGAAAAGGTCAGCAGACAATACAGTCATGCACTTTTGTTTAAAAAATTTAAATTACATTGGAAAAAATTGCATGTACATCATTGTTTCATTTAATTTACTTCTGATGTTAAGAAAATGAATTTGATTGAATGAGTAAACTTTAGAATGGAGGCATGTTTAGTTGATTGCATACTGATAGCATACATTTGTAGATGCATGTAATTGAATATGATTCAAAATGTTTGCAAGAATTTATATATTATGTATAAATATGAAATTTTAAGGCACTTATAAAACAACACAGACTGGATTGTATAAAACAAAGACCTACCATAAATACTAGTGTATCCTCACACAGTATATAGTAGAATAAACTTAGAATATTGGTACATTTTATCACATACATGTATTTTTATTATTGAATATACATACATTTGTACTGTGTAATGAGTGTAGAATTTAAAAGATCAGAACTTAGTAAACTAAACATCTTTTTACGGTTTCATAGTCGTATTGCATTTAGTTTTGAAAATCTCTCTTTATTTATCTTTGCAGTTTTAGTATTAGCAGTGATGTTGTTTGTCGCAGCCAGGAATCATTTGATAGAACTTTACAACTATGTATTGGTGGGTGTAATTCTGATGGTGTCGTATCACTGGAATCTAAACTTTGTCGTCACCATTTATAAAGCAGAAGTGGAACAAAATGAGCCATATCATAAAGATTTATATGATATATTACAGTCAGACTTCAATGGTATAATGAAAAATATCATTATTCAAATCTGTGTAGCTGTTGCATTTTTGACTGCTTGGGAGTTCCGTCAGACTAGTGTAAGAAGAAGCTATATAGAAGGTGACATCCTGAATACTTTACTGAAATCAGCTGTATCATTCTCAATGATATTTCCAATTATTGTGAGAGCTATTTATCAAGATTTTATTGTTCTTCTCTGGTCGCCAGTACTGTCAATGATTGTTCCATTGGCAATCTTAGTAAAGCACATTATGGATTCATTGTCAACACTACGTAGATTTACAACAAGAATTGTTCTCCTTACTAAAATAAGAATACATAATTTAGGGATACAAACATTTTTAGAAGAACAATGGATTCGTCTTCAAGTACCAAGAGTCCTTCGTATGTTTTGGATATTACGTCTCACAGTACAAATAAGCCTCCTGTACTCAAGAATATCTCGGGATGATTTTGATGAACTAGATCAGGAAAACTTAGGGAAATTCTTTTTGAAGAAGTTATTGGCAGATAGCTGTGACACATTTGTATCATTATTAGGCCTAACAAGTATTATCTCATATATTGCTCATTACATTGGTCTCTTTATGGCATTTTGTGTGGGATCAAATACAGAAGAGGATAGAAGCATGGGGACTGTGTCAGCCATTTTGTTTTTCATCCTAGCCTTACAAACAGGTCTCACAGGACTTGATCCTGACAGTCGCCTAATTCGATTGGCCAAAAATACTTGCCTACTATTTACAGCAATGGCACATTTTGTTCACAGTATGATTCATCCTGTTCTGATGTCTTTGAGTGCATCTAAGAATCAGAATGTTCTCAGTCATGTCAGGGTTCTGTCAATGTGCCTTTTTTTAATTGTTTTTCCAATAGTCTTACTTATATATCTTTGGAGCCATTACACTGCTAATACCTGGCTGCTAGCAGTTACTGCATTTAGTATTGAAGTTATGATGAAAGTGTTTTTCTCCTTATTGACTTACATCTTATTTATGGTTGATGCATACATGGATGTGTTTTGGGAGAAGTTGGATGACTATGTCTACTACATCAAAGCAACTGGAAATACAATGGAATTTATGTTCGGCATTTTTCTATTCTGTAATGGAGGTTGGATAATTATCTTTGAATCAGGTGGTATTGTTCGAGCTGTAATGATGTGCATACATGCTTACTTTAATATATGGTGCCAGGCCAAAGAGGGCTGGAAAGTGTTCATGAAGAGGAGAACTGCTGTTCATAAAATAAATTCACTTCCAGAAGCAACAGAAGAACAGTTGGAAGAATTAGACGATGTTTGTGCCATATGTTATCAAAGTTTAACAAGTGCAAGAATTACTCACTGCAAACACTACTTCCACAATGTTTGTCTGAGAAAGTGGCTTTATGTTCAGGACAATTGTCCACTCTGCCATAAACTGATTTATCAGCCAGAAGGTAGTTCTTTAGCCAAAACAGATTCTTCACAAAACATAGAACAACAGGTGCTGAATCCACAAATACAAGAACCTTTAAGACAAGAGTTAGAAGAACAGCAAGTTCCGAATCTGGATAGAGATGGTGCTGCAGAATAGTAGACTGATATGATATTTATATTACTATTCCATTTTCATAAAATTTTACAGTCAGTCTATAAAGAAAAAGCTGATTATTGTTTCAAATATGTCATGTATGTGTTGCTTGAGTTGAGTTAAAACATTCATGTATTGAATTATTAACTAATTTGTATTAAGATTATAAATAAGCTGTCTTATAAACAGGTTTTAGGTTGATTTACTCAGATTTTATTTCATTTTCTTCAAGATTATCAAGAATATTTTGTAGTTTCATATTTCATGGTGCACATACATTTTGTATGCCAGTTTTCATATACATGCATATGTTTTTCATTGATTTGTACAAAATGTTTTAATGATGCAAGATTGAATATTCAGCAAAATGAGTTTTGAGCTTTTCTTTTTTTAAATTAGAGTAATAAGTTTCAGTCACCATGGTCACAGTATCGTCAGATCATTTGGGTTTTTTTCTTCAAAACTTTAATAGGAATTAGAAATGAAATCAGTGATTCAAAAGTTAGTGATTGTAAGAGATTTATATAGGCATGTTTCTATGATAACATGATATGTCATAATATTGTTTATTTTTATCACAGGCTTTTTTTATACTTATGCTGTTGAATATGTTGAATTTTGTTTGTTGTAAATTAATTCATTATCACTATTTTTTTGTCATATTTGGTCATTAAGCAAATTTTTCAGTTGTATAGTGTGTGAAAATATTTTAATGGTTTGTCTGAATTGGACATGTAGGTACATAATATCTTATATTTATATCTAAACAATTTTTGCATGTCATAAAATTAGAAAATTTGAAAATATAAAAAAAAAATAATTATTACAATAATTAAGTCAGGTACAAATGATTGAAATCACATGGCAGATCATACTTGTTAAATATATTTTATAAATTCACCTTTAAACAAACAGTACTTTTTGAGTAATTTGAAATGTTATGTCTGCAGGGTTCATATATATTATCTTTTATCTTTTCATCCAAAGTACATTTGTATTTCACGACCTTGTTAAACATATAATTGCTGATTTTTTTGTCATACTTACATGTATAAGAAGTTGCATATAAAATTGTGCTAAATTTTAAAGGTATTCCAATGTTCGTTGTACTAAATGAGAAAACAAATGATAGATTCATATACACTGTATTTGTAAAGAAGTTTTGCTTTATTTTAGTGACTGTGTGAAACATAAATAAGTTTGTAAAAGTATTCTAAAAAGATGGTGTTAGAATTCAACAGAGGCTAATTTTTGCTGCTATATATTGGCCAATGGCAAAATTCTAGCTGGCTCTAAAGTTGGCTAAAAGTTTAAAAAACAGTCTCCAAAATATAGCAGCTGGTGATTTTTCTTGCTCCAACTTTTGAGAGTCAAATGTTACTGTCGTGGCATGTTATTTGTACTTGAAGTTTGATTTCAGGTAATGCAAGCATTCTTTGATAGCTTTGAATTAAATTTGTGCTTTTATTATCCATTATACATTTATATGCCTCTTCCAACCAAAAAGTGTATATCTTAATATTTTTCTTATTCTTAAAGAGACTTTTGTTATAATGGCAAATCTTTATATAGTTTATTTTAATGTATCCACAACTTTTCTAGTCTCTGGCCATGGCCAATTTAGAGTCTGATACAAAGATCATATTACAATTTTGTTTCCATTGACTTAATTTGACCTTAAATTATTTTCTTTTGTCACCATGCTTGAGGGCAACATGCAAAAATTATTTTACAAAATCAACCTCATTCAACCTTGTTCTACTGACTACTAGGCTAAAAAAAATGTTCTGGATAAAAACATTTGTTTAAGCCTTGTATAATTTATTGCTACATTCTATTAGGGATCTGTTATAGATTTGCTTCTACCAAATATTTAGACTTTGGTTAATCAACTAAAATCCAACAAGATTGACTTTCCAACATTTTGACAAAGGGAAATAACTCCGACTCAAATTACATCAATTGATAACTGTCTATCATTGAAGATTGTTTTATGTTGTCCTCTAGATGTCTTTTTGGCATTTCTTATGATTTTATTGCTATCTCTTTGATATTGACTGTATATAGCCTGTCATCTTTTTTCATTTCTTAAACAAAATGCATATGTTTATAATGATATTATACTTCATAATTTATATATGTTCAATATCTCTGATGTATGATTGACATACCTGCCAACTGTCAGTATTTGTGGGAGATTTCCCCCATGGAGCATCCCAAATAGAATCTTTGTCCACAATTTAAAACAAAACAATAAATTTTGCCATGGGTATAGGAATAAAAAGTATTAAGATGCAAATAAACGATATCAAAATAAATTTGAAGGCCCCTTTAAAGGTTTTGTAGGACTATGAGAGCTATCTTGCACAAAAAAACATAGGCATTTTGAAATGTTGTCAGGTATGTATGAACACATCTCATTGTTTTAAACTATTTGATTAATTGTTAAGTAATGACTCACAAATGGCGATTGAAATGAATTATTTTGATTCTGAGAACTTTGCAAGAACTAAAGCTTTTTATTTAAATATGCATGTGCCTTTAAATATATAAGTCCACGAAAAATATGTTGTATGCCCCATTACAATTATATAAACACTATGGGTCAGTCTGTAGGGTAGCGTTTCATTTCCCCCCCAACTTTTTCATTTATGAACATGAAGCATGGCAATTGTGAAAGTACTGATTAGATTAAATCTAAAATCGCTTTTTTATGAAGGTATTTCTCATGTTAACTACTAGCCTGTTACTTGTGAATGCCTGTAATACAGACAAGTTTACCTCTGTCTAGCAACTGGTTAGAAACTGTTTGTGCTTTTATCTATGATGGTCCTGATTAAAAAGACAGAGGATTATAACTATTTATTAACCATCACTTTCTGCAGAACATTTAGGAAGACTGTTGGACAATATTTTAGAATTACAAAAAAGCCTACCTCCCAGTGCAGGATTTTCTTGCTGTGTTGAAGACCCAATAGTGGCCTTTTGCTGTCTTCTGCTCTTTTGTCGGGTTTTTTTTCTCTTTGACACATTCTTCATTTCCATTTTCAATTTTATTATATATAAAATAGCCATGTTTGCCTAAATTTATTGCCATTATACATGCGGTTTACTCCTGGTTTGCCCACTTTTAATTCTACCAATTATCTATTAGTTAAGAAAACAAAAAAGACAAAAGGTTTAATAAGCATACAATTGTATAGTCTGTTCCAACTTAGGTATATAGTTTATAAGTGTTTTTCTAGATACAGGTTGTTTTTTTGTATAGAAAAATAATAAAAAAATCAAATATTTTTTCTCAGAAATTTAATATCAATTCAATCAATTAATTCAACATACATATACAGCAAATAACTAAAAAATGATATTCAGTTATAAAATTGTCTTTATGTTCATTAGTTTCTGAATGATTTTCATGATAGAAATATATTTATACACTGAGTTCTCTTTTATTGCAAACTTTATTTAATAAATTAATTAATTTTATAAATGCATTGCAAAAGGAAATAATTAAGCACAAAACAGTAATGAGGGCACTATATGTAAAATGATGAGAAATACAATCTTTTATATAAACATCAAAAGTAACAAAACATTTAATATATTTACAAAGTCACAATTAACAATAATTCACTTCATTGTTCAGTTCAAATGGAGAAGATGGGATGTTGCGTCAGAGTATTCTACCACGTTGATGGGTCCTTGTTGGTATCTGTATATGAGTCTGGTGTCTATTACTCTGTATGGTCGTCTTTAAGGTGGGCGGGTTCCTCCTGCTGCATACTGGATAATGTTGCATTATGTTAGTGCCTTTGTCTTCTTCAGTAGCTCAATGATCTCGTAGATGTTTGGGTGGGCGTGTTTGAGTCGCTTCTTATGTTTGTTGTGCCATCCTTCCAGGTGATTTGTGCATGGTGCAGGGTCCTTCTGTGTAATAGTGGTTCTATAGAAAGCGGTAGTTTTCAACCCAAAACCCTGTCACGTAATCTGTAAATCAAGTTGTAGCGGGTATGTTTTCAGTTTCTCCAATGTCTTCTAAAGTGTTTAGCTAAACATCGTCAACAAGGTGGGTGGAACAAGAGGTACCAGTAGTACTGCAGCTCGTCGTATCAGTTAAGTAATGTCTTCATTTTCTTTATAATAGGACTGTAGTCCATATTTCTGTGCCTTTCGCCATATACACTGGGTGAAGTGGAAGAAGCAGCCTTTCACGGTTACCCCTGGACATACTGTCTGTGTTGCGTTGTTGGTTGCTGTCTCGTAGTCAATAGATAGTGTTTCTGGTTGAAGTTGTAACTGGTGTTGTTGATCAATGGCTACTGAACAGTTGCATTTATATTCTAGTTGTTAAATTTAATTGGATAATTTTATATTTTACAAAATTTTGAAACAGCGTATTGCATTGAACATAAAAAAAATTCAGTTGAATAAATTAAAAGATATTCAAATGAGATTTATTCTATTAAATCTTTAGTTTCATTATTTTACTTTTCACCTTTTTTTCAGAATGTACCAATAATTAAAAATATTTGTTGATAAATTGAAATATTTATTCATTTAAGTACGTACACATTTTTTTTTTTTTTTAATAAAATACATTATCCTGCCAAATACATGTACATATAAAATATAGAAAATTTTTGCACATTTTCCTTGATTTAATAGCAGAATAAAATATTATTTTTTAATTTTACAGGTAAAATAAAAGGTAAAAAATATGACTATAATTCAGAAATAAACTATAATTGTTAAAACAACAATTCCCTCTATGTTTACATATACATGTAATTAAAAGTGGGCAAACCAGGATGACACCATACATGCTTGCCACTTGAGAAATAACTTGTCACCACTAGTCCTCTACTCCTTTCTCAAAAGTTGATTTTTGCCACCCTCAAATAAAGTCAGTGATATAAATTGTTTTTGTCCATCATTTTGATGATTTTTCTCTCAAAGACATGAAATTAGTAAGCCATTTTTTGGGAAGTATGAAAATTTACAAATATCCCATAGTATTCATGTTTTTTGAATTAAGCGTTATTGAAATTATAGATTAAAGTTTTTACAATTCCATTGTGTACCTGAAAATATGAATGGCCTTACAGGTATCACAATTACATTGTACATGTAATTGTGTCATATCTAGAGATGTGTTTATGGTGACAAACTGTATATGCAAATATGATTTGCACACATCATATATATCATGTATATCATGCAAATATGATTTGCACATCATATCTGCCTTTTAGTTTTTGAAAATAGGAAAAAATATATTTATATTATTAAATGATGCGAGAGTTATTGTAAATTGCAAAAAATAATATTATTGTTGAAATGAAAGTCTGGAGTAAAATGTCAACATTGCATTACTCTTGCGACAGTATTATTTAGTTTTTATAGCTGTTTTTCAGAATTATATTTCCAATATATTATTTGTTAAATGTCATGTCTATGGTGTATACAATAATAATACTATACATTATCTTCTGAAAATGCTATTTATGGTGCACATGTTCATGAAATATAACAGATATCAATTTTATTAATTTTTGTGTACTTTGTAAATTTTTTATTTTTGAAATAATTGATAGTTTTCATATGTATATAATTGTTTTTGTTCAAGTTTCAATTCACATAACATTTACATGTTAGACGCATCCAGCATAAACAGAGAGGACTAATTTTTAAACAACCGCTGAAATTTTTGCGGTCGTATATTGGTATCATGTCGTGGTCGTCAGCCTCGTCCAAAGACGGATGGTTTCTGGATAACTTTAGTATAAGTAAACAGAAATCAATAAAATTTTAACACAATGTTTATTACCACAAAAGGAAGCTTGGGATTGAATTTGGGGGTTATGGTCCCTAAGGTTTAGGAATTAAGGACCCAAAGGGTCCCAAAAAAAGCATTTATCTAGTGTCAGTACAAAAAGTTGTGTATAAGTATTTCAATTGTTCTGAAATTGTACCACAATGTTAAATACCATAAGTAGAAGATTGGGATATATATTTTGTGGGTTATGGGGCAAACAGTCTAGAAATAAAGGACCAAAAAGGGGTCAAAAACAAGCATTTTTTAGTTTCAAGACAATGAATTGGAGTTATCTTTCTTTGTCCAGTATAGTAGTTGAATCAACTTAAATCAATGCTGTATATGGCAGATTTTACAGTATTGTGTTCTGTCTCCTACTTTCATGTTGCTAACGTGACAGAGACAAAAATGAGTAACGTTAGCGACATTTGGACATGTCACATGAGCAACAACATCTTTAAAAGTTAAAATGTATGCACACAGTGATGTTTAATATATGCCTGGAGTAATAAAATTGTACAGTCTGGTTTAGAATTTCTAAATATACAGAATGTCATTTGCAGGTGTACTTTATATCAAATGAATACACAAGAAACCAAAAAATGAGTAACGTTAGCGACATTTGGACATGTCACATGAGCAACAACATCTTTAAAAGTTAAAATGTATGCACACAGTGATGTTTAATATACGCCTGGAGTAATAAAATTGTACAGTCTGGTTTAGAATTTCTAAATATACAGAATGTCATTTGCAGGTGTACTTTATATCAACTGAATACACAAGAAACCAATTCGTAATAGTAACATTAGCAACATCTACTATCATGACATTACGTTTTGTTGCGAACGTCTTTTTGGTGGACGGAATACATTTAAGGTCCTCTTGTAACGATATTACATACAACTTCCCATCTTTGCTTCCCCATCATGTGAAGGAACTGACTCCGAATCTATTTCTGCAAAGGGCGATATCGTAACTCCTATACAGGAGAGTTACAGATCTAAATATATGTTGCTCACGTGACACTGATTTGGACGGAAACGTCGAGAGTAACGTTCGCAAAAAATAAAACAGCCAATGATATTGATTCCTCAAGTCCTTTGAACCCCTTACGTCATCCAAATTTAATATGATTGCTATTTTCAATTATTTATAAAACCCGGGATAAAAATAACTACAATGGGCTGTCTGAGAACCATCAAGAAAATTGCGATCGTGACATACCACAATGGACGGAAAAGACGTGACGTTAGCAACAATATTATCAAATTACCTTTTTTAGCCTTTACCAATAAAAAAACTGCCTTAAAGTTATGATTAAAACACAAAAGAACACTTTTTATTAAAATATAAGTCCATGTTATTAGGCTCCACTTATAAATAATACTTCAAAATTCCACTCCAAATAAGCTGGATGTCAGTAAAGTAGGTCATGATGTCTATTCCATGTCCAATATTTTGAAATTGAAAACCCTCTAATTCTAACAAAAAACACAAACACAGAGTAATTTTTATATTTATTTACTCAGAAAGACACATTTTATTCAATAACATAATGCATTACTCCATTACACAGTCGGTTTCACAGTTTCAGCAATTGCTTTTTTGATGGATACAAAAAAACAATATTTCCTTCTTATTGTAAAATCTGCCATATACAATGTACAATGCAATATTCACTTTACTAACAACTGATAAATTAAAGCAGTCTTTACCATTCAGTAATTACAAACACTTTGATTACCATTCTAGGGTTATGTCCCTTTACAAATGGAAAAATTGAAGAATATTTTAGTTTCTGTCCTCAGCTTAAGTTTGTCTCAACTAAATTTAATGAAATGTGTATATAATGCTTATTACCTCTAAAATCAGTTAAAGTTCAATTTTTGGCAGCTTCACTTTTACAGTTCTTTAGTTATGTCCCTTTATATCGTTATACGCTAGTGGGGGCATCATCTGTGTCCCTTTTGACACATTCCCCATTTATTTTTTTAGAAGTTACTATTAATTAATATTAATTTGAACCATAAAATTGAGAATGGAAATGGGGAATGTGCCAAAGAGACAACAACCTGACCATAGACTGTATGACATTTTATATTTTAATATTTTTATGATGTATTTAAATGAGTAGTTATTGTTGCAAACTCCATTAGAATTTGAATTAAGAATATTTTTACGAATAAGGGAAAGGGGGAGGTGAGAAAAAAAAATTGGGGGGGGGGGGAGGGGGGAGGTCAATTTTTCTCATTTCAGATTTCAGAAATTAAAAAGAAAATTTCTTCAAATATTTTTTTTTTAGAGGATTAATATTCAACAGCATAGTGAATTGCTCAAAAGCAATAAAAAATTTAAGTTCATTAGACCACATTCATTCTGTGTCAGAAACCTATGATGTGTCAACTACTTAATCACAATCCAAATTTAGAGCTGAATCCAGCTTGAATGTTGTGTCCGTACTAGCCCCAACCGTTCAGGGTTCGACCTCTACGGTCGTATGAAGCTGTGCCCTGCGGAGCATCTGGTTATGAAGAGTTATGCTTCAATGACTTTGTCAATTCATCAAATGCCCATTATTCAGTTTTGTTTTATTTTCAACTTTCATTTGTTTTTTTCTGTATTTTTCAAAAATTATTAGAAAAAGCTGTTTTGAGATTTTCCTTGACAAGGAAGCTTTCTTAAAATAAATTAAAGCTGTGTTTTCAGAATCTTGTTTACTCTGATTGAAACAACTTTATTAGAAGTGTATACATGGACAGGTACTGTAAATCTTATTATTAAATGAACAATTGATTCGTTATCCATGGAATAGTTTGTTACTCATACATGTATAAACACATACCAAACCCTTACTTTGAGTTGGATAGACTGTACAGGGTATAAATGTTAACTGAAATTAGTATTGCAAATGCCTGATTTTTGAACAAATATTTTGATAACTATGAAAAAAATGTTTACGGTAATCAACTATTGTTATAAAGAAAAAAAAATAGAAAAAAAATTATTATTTTTTTAATTTTAAAAATGTTTATAGCTGCATGATGTTTTTTTTTGTTACATGATTTGTAAATGTCTATATTGTTATATATTGAGCTGTGATATTTATTGAATATGTGTACCTAGGAAAGAAATAAATTTGTTACATGTTAAATTGAAAATGCTTTAGTATTTATCAAAGATTTGTATTAAGTTTTCTTGCAATTCTATTTTATTTGCATGATCAGGGAAGTAAAATTAAATTACCATTAAGGTGGTACCCAACACTTTCACTAAAATTAATTTGGCTCGTTTAATTTTCATACAATTTTTACAAAGTATTTACTTTGACCCTTTAACAAAAATATAAAAAAATGAAAAAATTTGAATCAAGCGTTTTATCAGAAAAATTACACTGGTTATAAAGCAGTTTGACAAACACTAATTTTGATCATTGAGAAGCTTTATATTGCCTTCACAACGCAATGTAATTAAAACGTTTAGCTGATATTACAGAGTTATCTCCCTGTAGTGTTAGGTACCACCTTAAGAGAGGCTAAAGATTCCTAAAGAACATTCGAAATAATAAGTTGAAAATAAACTGACAATGGCATGGCAATGAAAGAGAGACTAAAGATGCTAAAGAACATTCGAACTAATAAGTTAAAAATAAACTGGCAATGGTATGGCAATAAAAGAGAGACTAAAGATGCCTAAAGAACATTCGAACTAATAAGTTAAAAATAAACTGACAATGGCATGGCAATAAAAGAGGGGCTAAAGATGCCTAAAGAACATTCGAACTAATAAGTTAAAAATAAACTGACAATGGCATGGCAATAAAAGAGGGGCTAAAGATGCCTAAAGAACATTCGAACTAATAAGTTGAAAATAAACTGACAATGGCATGGCAATAAAAGAGAGACTAAAGATGCTAAAGAACATTCAAACTAATAAGTTAAAAATAAACTGGCAATGGCATGGCAATAAAAGAGAGACTAAAGATGCTAAAGAACATTCGAACTAATGAGTTGAAAATAAACTGGCAATGGCATGGCAATAAAAGAGAGACTAAAGATGCCTAAAGAACATTCGAACTAATAAGTTAAAAATAAACTGACAATGGCATGGCAATAAAAGAGGGGCTAAAGATGCCTAAAGAACATTCGAACTAATAAGTTAAAAATAAACTGACAATGGCATGGCAATAAAAGAGAGACTAAAGATGCCTAAAGAACATTCGAACTAATAAGTTAAAAATAAACTGACAATGGCATGGCAATAAAAGAGGGGCTAAAGATGCCTAAAGAACATTCGAACTAATAAGTTAAAAATAAACTGACAATAGTATGGCAATAAAAGAGAGACTAAAGATGCTAAAGAACATTCAAACTAATAAGTTAAAAATAAACTGGCAATGGCATGGCAATAAAAGAGAGACTAAAGATGCTAAAGAACATTCGAACTAATAAGTTGAAAATAAACTGGCAATGGCATGGCAATAAAAGAGAGGCTAAAGATGCCTAAAGAACATTTGAACTAATAAGTTAAAAATAAACTGGCAATGGCATGGCAATAAAAGAGGGGCTAAAGATGCCTAAAGAACATCGAACTAATAAGTTAAAAATAAACTGGCAATGGCATGGCAATAAAAGAGGGGCTAAAGATGCCTAAAGAACATTCGAACTAATAAGTTAAAAATAAACTGGCAATGGCATGGCAATAAAAGAGGGGCTAAAGATGCCTAAAGAACATTCGAACTAATAAGTTAAAAATAAACTGACAATGGCATGGCAATAAAAGAGGGGCTAAAGATGCCTAAAGAACATTCGAACTAATAAGTTAAAAATAAACTGGCAATGGCATGGCAATAAAAGAGAGACTAAAGATGCTAAAGAACATTCGAACTAATAAGTTGAAAATAAACTGACAATGGCATGGCAATAAAAGAGGGGCTAAAGATGCCTAAAGAACATTCGAACTAATAAGTTAAAAATAAACTGGCAATGGCATGGCAATAAAAGAGAGACTAAAGATGCTAAAGAACATTCGAACTAATAAGTTAAAAATAAACTGACAATGGCATGGCAATAAGAGAGAGACTAAAGATGCCTAAAGAACATCGAACTAATAAGTTAAAAATAAACTGGCAATGGCATGGCAATAAAAGAGAGACTAAAGATGCTAAAGAACATTCGAACTAATAAGTTAAAAATAAACTGACAATGGCATGGCAATAAAAGAGAGACTAAAGATACCTAAAGAACATTCAAACTAATAAGTTGAAAATAAACTGACAATGGCATGGCAATAAAAGAGGGGCTAAAGATGCCTAAAGAACATTCGAACTAATAAGTTGAAAATAAACTGGCAATGGCATGGCAATAAAAGAGGGGCTAAAGATGCCTTAAGAACATTCGAACTAATAAGTTGAAAATAAACTGACAATGGCATGGCAATAAAAGAGGGGCTAAAGATGCTAAAGAATATTCGAAATAATAAGTTAAAAATAAACTGACAATGGCATGGCAATAAAAGAGGGGCTAAAGATGTCTAATGAACATTCGAACTAATAAGTTGAAAATAAACTGACAATGGCATGGCAATAAAAGAGGGGCTAAAGATGCTAAAGAATATTCGAAATAATAAGTTAAAAATAAACTGACAATGGCATGGCAATAAAAGAGGGGCTAAAGATGTCTAATGAACATTCGAACTAATAAGTTGAAAATAAACTGACAATGGCATGGCAATAAAAGAGGGGCTTAAGATGTCTAATGAACATTCGAACTAATAAGTTAAAAATAAACTGACAATGGCATGGCAATAAAAGAGAGACTAAAGATGCCTGAAGAACATTCAAACTAATAAGTTGAAAATAAACTGACAATGGCATGGCAATAAAAGAGAATCTAAAGATGCCTAAAGAACATTCGAACTAATAAGTTGAAAATAAACTGACAATGACATGGCAATTAAAGAGGGGCTAAAGATGCCTAAAGAACATTCGAACTAATAAGTTGAAAATAAACTGACAATGGCATGGCAATAAAAGAGAGGCTAAAGATGCCTAAAGAACATTCAAACTAGTAAGTTGAAAATAAACTGACAATGGCATGGCAATAAAAGAGGGGCTAAAGAACATTCAAATTAATAAGTTGAAAATAAACTGACAATGGCATGGCAATAAAAGAGAGACTAAAGATGCCTAAAGAACATTCGAACTAATAAGTTAAAAATAAACTGACAATGGCATGGCAATAAAAGAGAGACTAAAGATGCCTAAAGAACATTTGAACTAATAAGTTAAAAATAAACTGACAATGGCATGGCAATAAAAGAGAGGCTTAAGATGCCTAAAGAACATTCGAACTAATAAGTTGAAAATAAACTGACAATGGCATGGCAATAAAAGAGGGTCTGCACTAACAATCCCCAGTGATAAGTCTTATTTGGTAGGTCACATTCCGGGAAAGGAAGGGAAGGATAGTGTTTACGAGGATTGGAACACATCTGTTGTCATTTGTGAAACAGATATTCTGTTACAAACATCCAACTTGTGATAGGTCTGTAAAATTTTCTAGGAATTATTTAAACTTTACCATCTGTTACTATACAAAACTTGACCTTTTTGGTCCAAGTCTTGTACTGGCAGTTTTAAAAACATCTTGCAACCAGACCTATCAAGTCATTTTTGCACCCTAGTTGTCTAAATACAAAATATTAGACTGAATAGAAAATCAGTGAAATATTCAAATTGTAAGAAAAGAAATGTATGACACTGATTAGAAATTAACTTGACACCATTAAATACAGACGATTGCTAAAGCTTAAAAAAAAGAAAGTTTTATTATCAGCTTTTGTAAACCTTCTGAAACTATATATTAACATTTGTGAAAAACAAACAAAAAATAGCTACATGAAACTACAATTTACTTTGACACACCTTTCTTGTCATTTCTAGTTTTCAAACTACATAATGTATGTCCAATATTCCTGTCGATCTTACAACATGACAGCTGATACTTATAATATACTACAAAGAGAGGACTGAATGCTTATAAAAAAACAAGTCTGTTATACTTGTTAAGAGGGGAGAGAAGTTGATATTGTGGAAAAACAAGTCTTTTATACTTGTTAAGAGGGGAGAGAAGTTCATATTGTGGCAATGAAAACCGTTGGTAAAAACAATCAACACCATATCAAAAACATGAGTAAAAAGAGTTATAGTATAACTAATCGCCGTATTTGAATATCAAAAAATAAGACAACGCGTGACCGAACGACGCATGGATTAAACGAGTGCGCAGCACGAGTTTAATCCATAGCGGCGTTCGGTCACAAGTTGTCTTATTTTTGATATTCAAATACGGCGATTAGTTATACTTTTTATTACATTGTCAAATGGCTTTTTTTTATGAAATTAATGTAGAAAATGTAAGGGACTATATGTTTTTCCTACGCATTTACAATTTGTTTTGATCCGACGTTATCGACGTCTTGACAACGCCTATTGTTGTATGACGTCAGAGAGTGAAATAACCACGTTTATTTCACATGTGAAATTATCGGTTTTTATCTAACTGGGAAATCAATGTAATTTATTGCAACCAATGTAATAATTTCTAATAATTCTCTTACACTGTGGACAGAACTAATTGTCAATATAATGGACAATTCCTTCTTCGAACATACAGATGAGCTGAACATGTACCATTGTTTGAACGGATTTTGTGAAGCTTAGGTATCCAATACAAACCAGATAAGTTCTCCGATTTGCTATTATTTAAGATCATTAAAGCCATTAAAGACTAACGATTTGCCAAAATCTCATCCTTGTCATGATGGGGGTTTTACGTGCAAGATGGCTCTCGTAGTCCTTCAAAACCTTTAAAGCTGAGGGGCCTTCAAATTTATCTTAATTATCTTAATGTTTATCTTCTTCTTCATACTTTACAATCACATATCAATAGTAAAATTGATTGGTTTGATTTAAAATTGTGGACAATTACTCTTTCAAATTTTCAATTGGGGGGAGGGGATCCAAATAGTGACAGTTGACAGTTATGGGCTAATTGAGTGTTCATGTATTCCTTATCCTTTAACAAGACAATATTATTTAAAGCTTTCTCCACAGGAACAACAACATACTAATCGTGAAGAGATGATGAGACATTTCACAGCTTCTTTGTCTCTGAAAACGGACTTAGTTCGACTATTCACATTGACTCATTCTGCAAACTGTCCAGATCATCTTCTTCTCGTTTAGCCCATGCTCTGACGTAGTCTCCACTGGATTTTTTTTTTTTTTTTTTTTGGAATATGGTTCCAGTAGATGTATTGAGTTCACTAAACTTAGGACAATGAGATATCACCTTTCGGATATATGTTCATGTTGAATTATGTTTTATTCCCAAATAATTACATGGCCAGATGGACTGTAAATATAAGGCACGTGGGAACAGTGACATGTCAAAGTTTTTTTGTATTGTTCTTAATTCAGGTCATGCAATGCTTGCTTATAGTCAGATACCGGTACTCTCGGTGCAACAGTTTTGTTGTAACTATAAGCAGCGACCAAGCATTAAAAATGAGCGAGTGAGAGATTTAATTTTAATTAGATTGCAATAGCAACAGACTGATTTGAAAATAAAGTGGAATTTTTAATTTTACCTCCTTGTGATGTTTAACGTTGCTGATGTTGATTGCATCAATTTTTTTATGCGACTGTCATACAAGTGAGAGGTTCAGCTTGATATAAAACCAGGTTTAATCAATCATTTTCTACATAAGAAAATATCTGTACCAAGTCAGGAATAAGACAGTTGTTATCTAGTTGTTTGATGTGTTTGACCTTGTGATTTTGCCATTAGATAAGGGACTTTCCGTTTAGAATTTATAAACTTTAAATGTGAGTTGCTGTTCCATTGACGTTCATCTGACATCTTTTATGTACAACACGAAAAAAAGCCAAATTCCATAAAATACGCATTTGGCCACACACTTACCAACCCTTGTCTCGGTATGGCGAGGGGTAATATACTCTTCTTGAATGGATAGCTATTGATAGTACTACAACGGCATGGTAAATTATTTCTGTGGTAATTATTGTTAAAGGCCGAAATTTTCGTCCGTATCACGAAAAAAGCAAAATTCCATAAAATATGCATATCGACGACCCACTTTCCAACCCATTGTCTCGGTAGTTCTGTAAGCCTAGGGGTAATATACCCTGCTTGAATGGATAGCTTTTGGATAGTACTACATTGGAATTTTAAATATTTCTGGAGTATTATGGTTAAAGGCCGAAAATTTCGTCTGTAACACGGAAAACAAGCCAATCAGTTTAATTGAGGTCCGGAGATGGCATGTCAGTTAACTGCTAGTAGTCTGATGTTAGTTATGTATTATTGTCATTTTGTTTATTTTCTTTGGTTACATCTTCTGAAATCAGACTCGGACTTCTCTTGAACTGAATTTTAATGTGCGTATTGTTATGCGTTTACTTTTCTGCATTAGCTAGAGGTATAGGGGGAGGGTTGAGATCTCACAAACATGTTTAACCCCGCCGCATTTTTGCGCCTGTCCCAAGTCAGGAGCCTCTGACCTTTGTTAGTCTTGTATAATTTTAACTTTTAGTTTCTTGTGTACAATTTGGAGTTTAGTATGGTGTTCATTATCACTGAACCAGTATATATTTGTTTAGGGGCCAGCTGAAGGACGATTCCGGGTGCGAGAATTTCTCGTTGCATTGAAGACCTGTTGGTGACCTTCTGCTGTTGTCTGCTCTATGGTCGGGTTGTTGTCTCTTTGGCACATTCCCCATTTCCATTCTCAATTTTAAATTTCATAAAATACGCATTTGCAGTTGGGCCACACACACTTTCAAACCCATTGTCTCGGCATTTCTGAATGGCTATGGGTTATAGACTCTACTTAAATGGATAGATATTGAATAGAACTACAACGGGATGGTAAAATATATTGTTGGGTAATCATTGTTAATGGCCGAAAATTTCGTCTGTAACGTGAAAAAAAATCCTTAAAATACGCATTACGAGGACCCATTTTCCAACCCATTGTTTCGGCAGTTCTGTATGGCGTTGGGTTATATACTCTGCTTGAATGAATAGCCATTGGATAGTACTACATCGGAAGGGCAAAGAATTTTTGGGGTCAGCATTTTTAAATGCCGAAAAAGTTCGTCCGTAACACGAAAAATTAGCCAAATTCCATGAAATACGCATTAAGGTCACCCACTTTCCTACCTTCGTCTCGGCAGCTCTGTATGGCTATTGGTTATAGACTCTACTTTAATGGATAGATATTGACTAGAACTACAACGAGATGGTAAAATATTTCTGGGGTAATCATTGTTAAAGGCCGAACATTCGTCCGTAACATGGAAAAAAGCACAATTCCATAAAATACGCATTACGAGGACCCACTTTCCAACCCATTGTCTCTGCAGTTCTGTATGGCGTTGGGTTATATACTCTGCTTGAAAGGATAACCATTGTATAGTACTACAACGGGATGATAAAGAATTTCTGGGGTAAGCATTGTTAAATGCCGAAAATTTCGTCTGTAACACGAAAAAAAAATCCAAATTCCATAAAAATACGCATGGGATCACCCCCTTTCCAACTAATTGTCTCGGCAGTTCTGTAAGGCACGGGTTTATATACTCTGCTCTTATAAATAGCTATACATTTGAAAGTTCTACATCGGGATAATACGGAAGTTTTGAAGTAAGCATTCCAGAGGTACAAAAATTTCGGAAAAAGTCAAATTCCTTAAAAAAACGTATTGGGGTACTTCACTTTACAACCAATTGTCTCGGCAGTTCTTTATGACTAGATAATATAGTCTCTGCCCGAATGAACAGCTATTGAATAGTTCTATAAAGGGATGGTACGGAATTTTTGTAATAAGCATTCTTAAAGTAGAATGAGTTCGTTCGTAACACGGAAAAAGTCCAATTCCATATAATACGCATAAAGGTCAGCCACTTTCCAACCCATTGTCTTGGCAGCTCTGTATGGCTTATGGTTATAGACTCTACATTAATGGATAGAAATTAGATAGTAGTATAACGGGATAGTAAAATATTTCTGGGGTAATCATTGTTAAAGGCCGAAAATTTCGTCTGTAACCCGGAAAAAAGCAAAATTCCATAAAATACGCATTGGGGTCACCCCCTTTCCAACCCATTGTTTCGGCAGTTCTGTATAGCTATTTGTTATAGACTCTACTTTAATGGATAGATCTTGAATAGTACTACAACGTGACGGTAAAATATTTCTGGTGTAATTATTGTCAAAGGCCCAAAATGTCGTCCGTAACACGAAAAAAAAAGCCATATACCATGAATTACGCATTTGGGTCACACACTTTCCAACCCCCTGTCTCGTAAGTTCTTTATAGTAATTGGTTATAGACTCTACTTTAATGGATAGATATCAGATAGTACTACAACGGGATGGTAGAATATGTTTGGGGTAATTATTGTTAAAGGCCGAAAATTTCGTCCGTAACACGTAAAAAAATCAATATTCCATATAAAACGCATTACGAGGACCCACTTTCCAACGCATGGACTCGGCAGTTCTGTGTAGTTATGTGTTATAGACTCAACTTTGTTAGATAGCTATTTGATAGTACTACATCGGGATGGTAACATGGAAAAAAAGCAAAAGTTTCATGAAATACGCATTACGAGGACACACTTTCCAACCAATTGTATCGGCAGTTCTGTATGACGTTAGGTTATATACTCTACTTGAATTGATAGTACTTTAACGGGATGGTAAAGAATATCTGTGGTTAGCATTGTAAAATTCCGAAAATTTCGTCCGTAACACGAAAAAAAAAATCCATGAAATACGCATTGGGGCACACACTTTCCAAACCATTGTCTCAATAATTCTGTATAGCGAGGGGTTATATGATCTGCTTGAATGGATAGCTATTGGATAGAACTACAACGGTATGGTAAAGAATCTCTGGGGTAGGCATTTTTAAAGGCCGAAAATGTCGTTCGTAAAACGAAAATAAATAAATAAATAAATAATTGTCTCGTCAGTTCTGTTTGGCTATGGGGTTATATACTCTGCTCTTATGAATAGCCTTATATTGGATATATATATTTTATCATTTTCTGACTCATACAAAAACATCACCCCTCCACTTGAGGTTGAAAGGTTGCTCCATTAGGCAATAGTTCATATTAAAATTCAAAATGAAATTCTCACATACATATATTTTATCAAGGATTTTTATAGTAAACTATTAAAATCCTTGAGCATGACAACCGAAAATGATATTGTATGGCTTAATTTGGCCTCCATGTAAAAAAATCTTCGTTCATAATTATATCCAAAACGGAGATGTCGGACGATCTTCCGATTGTGAATTTGCAACAGAATTAATAGTCTGGGATGATAGCTCAATGATGAGCGAATGCCCATCAAGGTATACATGAAGCGAAAATTCTAGGCTAACTATGCACAAAATGTTTTTCAAAAGTTTCCAAATCTGAAAAAGATGAATTTAGAAAATCTCTTTATCTGGATAATGACAAATGAAGATTTACTTTTTAATACAGATTTTAGTCCATAAAAATTTCCAGATCAAGCAGGTAAAAAAAGACAAAAGTTAAGATAAATAAATATAGTTATTCCTCTTTGTATTGGCTCTCTCCTATCATGAACATTTTATTATTTTTTATCATGTTTCCATATACATATTTAATTAATAACAATCAGTATGTATGTTAGATTGCATGTGTTGTCTATGTGGATATTGTACGAACTTTGTATTTTTTGTTGATTTAGATGCCCTTGCCCTTCGATTAGGAGTAATGATATTTGATTTTTTTTTAACACAAAACCTTGAAAACGCAAGACAAAATCAGTGGTAAGTTAGAGTTATTTCCCTTAGAGCACCTGTTTTTGCATCTTTCAAATGCGCATGCGGGGATAAACAGAAGCCGAAAGGATACCTCAGCTGAATTCCACCCTGTCCCAGTGATTTTAACCTGATTACTTGCAATTTTAGCTAAGGTAGGCAAAGCATTTTTAACATTTAAAACATATAGAAGGTGACACTACACAAATCTTGCATAAATGTTGTTGAGGGAAAAACAGTTTATATGGGACCGGCCGGCCTCCATTCGGAACAAACGTAAGTTTCCGGTTTTGGGCATCTTGCAAGTTTCCACATTACTCATTTATGACATTTAATATATAATTTGAATAAACTTTTCGTTTAAATTAGGTGTTATATATGCAATTAAAATGTTAATACATGGTGCAATTGATGCAATCAGTGTTCGTTGGTTATAATTATTCAATATTGAAGAAAAGGGGGGTTTGTCTTCAGTCCTTACCCTAATGAAAAGATCTATACATAATACATTTGTAGATAAGCACAACATCTGCTGTTAGAGTTTGATAGATCCTTTATTGCAGAGAGGTGTCATAGCTTTCTGTAAAGTGCATGTATTACATTTTGTAGTTTATTAATGATCTGTCTAGTTTCCCTATGTACAAGTTTCATAATTATGTTTATAATCATTATGATACAAGTCCTTTGTAGATCAAAATGAAGAGAACTGTACCAGTTTTACATGGCATTTATCAATTATCAATTGTTCAATTGCATATAAATTTGGTAAAGTAATTGCTGAAACTTGATCTATAGACATTTATACTATACACTTGAGTTCATCTCCTCAGGGTTGTCTTGATCTTGCTTTATGATTTTTTTTTGTCAGTGTGAAACTTCATTCAATTAACTGTCAAGATGAGGAATAGCAATAAAAGCACTGATCTTTCAAAATGCTGCTGGTTACAATTTGAATTTATTATTAGTCCCATGCATTTGTAAATTTATGTATAATGCACAATCATTTACATATGCATGTACATGTTGAATCATTCATGATCAAATGCAACAAGTTTAAGGCATATGGTATATATACTGTTATTATCAATTACATTACCTATTATCATGGTGAAATGTTTAATATCAAGAGCTATAAGGGCCTTGATTAGAATAATAAACATGATAAATATTCTTGTTCCTATTACATGTATTTGTGAGCAGTTCTATTTCACAACAATCTATTCTATTAAGAAACATTCATTGATATCCAGTAGTAACTGTATCAGTGTTCCCAGATTTTCTCTGCTTTTAAATTTAGATATTGACTGAAGCATAGGTACATGTACATGTCATGTACTTTCCTGGGAAATTTGTATGATAAACCAAAATCAAATCAAACTAAACAGAATTGTCAGTAAATATCTGAGTACATGCATTATATGCTGCTGCATGTTACAGTAACAATTAAAATGCAAATATGCTAAAACAAGCCAATTGTAACACAGCCAGAAAATTGTAAATATTTAGATTTGAAAAGAGAGATGAATACATGTACATGTAGCTAAAGATAAAAAAAAGTGTGTTTTTGCATGACATTAATATCCAGAATTATTTATTACAAACCCTGGGTGAAAAAGAGCTTATACTTATTCACAAGCCTCTCCACTAACCTTTTCACTGGTCTTGTATCTAAATGTTATTTGTATTTCAAGTTTTTGATAATCTACAATTGATGACTTTTTCTCTATACTCTTGGCAGTGTAGAGCTTGTCATTTTGTCTCAAGAATTATGTTGATTTTTTGTGCCATTGACCATAGGTCGTTGTCTCATTGACAAATGTAACTTCAACCTCCTAGTATTTGCACATATATTTTAGTTTCAGTTTATCTTTGAATAAGCTATATTGTTAAGTATTAAATTATACCTAATTCTTGTCGACAAATTATTAAAAGCCCACTACATTTTGTACATCAGTTAAACCACCTTTAAAAGTCAATATTGCTTCAACCTTAATATAAATGTAGTCCGAGGAAATCCATTCTATTCAATCTGATCATAAGAATAAACACATGTATATTTGTAGCTACATGTAACTGCTTTTCCTTCCATGCATTTATATGTCATTGTGTGTACTCTTACATATTAATTGATTACATGTAGTTGGAAAGTTAGAAGTTTAAATTGTAATATCTTATTCTAGAAATGTAGTGTTGGTAGCATGGTGAAAATGAAGCCATTTACCTTTAAAGATACCTTTTATAAGCAAAAGTTGGTGTTGTATGCCAATTTATTTTCAACATGTACATTTAGTTTGCATCTATCAACTGAAGTTAAAATGTACAATTTAAATGTATTGAATCTGCAGGTACGTTTATAATAACAGGGAGGTGTAATGTTATACATCATCATGACATGCATAAATGTATTTATTAATTTTTAATGACTGAGAATGTGACATACCCGAGATCTCTTTACCTTCTGTTGTCACATTTTTTTTTCAATGTGGTAATGCAGATTTCCAAGAATTTAAAAAAAGACAGTACATCCACACTTTAGTATCTTAAATTGCATGACAATATCAACAAGAATGTATTAAAGTTCAGTAAGTTGTTAAAAATCATTATATGCACATGCATGTCATTTACTTGATTGAATGGTTTGTTTTACTACAAGTTCAAAACAGTACAACTAACATATTTCAATACCCAATCATACATGTATAATGTGAACTTTAAAAAAATATCTACATGTATACACCAGCTGATTTTGCAGATAACCTAGGTTTCTAGTTTTGTTGTGAATACACTTTGAAACTGTTATTATAATTACCTTGTCAAAAAGTAATCATAGTAATCATAATGTCTTACAAGAAATGTAATAAACAAATATTTTGCTATGTAAAATGGATTATAAATATATTTTTTTATTGATGAGCTTTTGAAGAAAGTCTTGTAAAAGAGACCAAATTATAAAGGTGTTTACTGTTACATTTCATACATTACAAGAATGCTACATGTTTTGTAATCAGGTGACATATTATGATAAACATTACACCAAGATTCTTTTGAAGGTGTGTCAAAATGTAATTGATGATATAGAAAACAAAATCAACAATAGGTAAAAATGCAGACAACACAATAATACTGTACATTGTTTTCCTTGTACCCAACCTTCACGTACACGTACACACCTCCTGCTAACCTCAAATAAACTTTGTGGTTGAGAGGCTTCCTCTGACATGATGAATAATATTGTAAATAGCAAGTAGGCAGTCTGGAATTCAGATAACATAGGTGAAAATTGTGTAGAAAATTCTGTCCTTGTTTTTTCAAATAAATTGTCGCATACTGTGTCAGTGAAAAAATTGTAAAAACAAGTGTCGCTTAACCATGCATTTCTAAGTTTTTTTTTTATTTTGATAAAGGATTTTATCAGATCGGTTAACATTTTAAAGGTGAGTCATACTCTTGATATTTATAATCTTACTTTGATTTTTGATTGTTATAAACATTTTCAGTAATAATTGAAAGGAAATTCATACTTAGTAAAAAGTGCTGATAATGTGAAAATCTCCACCCTTCAATTCATTACTTTTGACCTTCAACTTGAATTTTCAACTTTGAAGTTTTTTATGTGTGTAAGATTATAATATGATAACCTGTTTAAAATAAGATTTATGTGGGGGTGTTACAAGATTCTTACGACATTGATTTTACATTAAAATGAGAAAAGAAATGTAAAATGGAGGATTTAAAACTTTTATTACACATTTCTTTTAATGCATCAGTTTATCGTCACTTATAATTGAATCAATCTTTAATTGCAAATATTTAGTATTAGAAAAGTGTTTGATGTACAGTGCCACAATGATGGATTTGAAAGAAATTCACTAAACAGAATTGAATGTACAAATTAATGTATACGATATAACTTTCACACATTATCCCAGGTACATGTAAAAAATTTTAATTTTATCTTCATTATATGTTTATGTGTTAAGAATCAGAATGTATTGTTTATTGTTGTCATTATGTCCCGTCAGGGGCCCTTAATTGGAAATAAAGAACTTTGAACTTTGAACTTTGTACTTAATCTACTCTTCTACTGGAATAGGGTTTGCAAGAGGGTTTGAGGTCTCTGATAACATTGTTGCAGGATTCATCATTATCATGGTTTACACTATCCCTTTCCTTACCCTATGGCAAGAAGATGAACTGATCAAATATTAAAGCAGGTGTAAATCCAGATTTTTTTTTTAGGGGAGGATGAGAATGTCTTCAAAGGGTATCGACAATGTATTTAAGTCATATAAATAAAAAACAAAATGAAAGAAAGAATGTGTCCAATCAAAGGAAAACACTGGTATCTACATGTACATGTATGAGCCCAATGGGTACCCAGCTTTGACTGAAACTACTTGGTTATGCCCCCCCCCCCCCCAAAGTTAGTTGTATTGTCTATTTAATACAATTACTAACTTCTTATCCTATTTTGTTTCATGTTTTATGATATGTATGTGCATTTTCTGTTTTTGTGGGACTACATGTATATGAGGACAAGCAGATACTTTCTGATCATTATCATTTTCCATTAGTAAGAGTGATGCAGTTGTTATGTAATAAGTCTGGGTGTTATTGATTACTTTTGTAATATTTATCTGACACTAATATTAATCCCTCTATGGTCTGACCATCACAGCTAATTATAGTAAAACTTGGCAGGTTACAAAATATCCATTCATCAAAATGTGAAAGGTCTCAATTTCAAAGACAGAACTTGTGTGGATTGGGAATAGAATGGATTGGGGGACTTACAAAATCACCCCTTTTCTCTTCAGAGTCAGTCCATATATTTTCATTGTATTTAGATCTCTACCAGAAGCATCTTTACATGGAAACCATGTTAACCAGTGCAAATTACATACATAAGTACTTGTACATGCATCCATAAAACCAGATGAAATGTATATATTTATATATATGCTTGCATGTACTTTAAAAGTTATTGCTGCATCAGAGTTTATTTTTAGAACAGCTGTTGATTTTCTCGCTGTCAGCATTCTTATTGATTATAAATCCATATGTTGTGCATCATTGCAAATTTTAACTAGTGCATTTCAGATTGTAGTAGAATTTGAGCTTAGATTTTTATCCCCTGGCTACATATTAAAGTTGTTTACTGTGTTTTTACAGGATAAAGTATGTACATATATTCATCAGTAAAGTTATTCCTTGTTAAATACATTGAAAGCAGGGCAGATCTACGAATAATTACCAAAACAAAAAATTGATATTTTACTCTCAACAAGCATCGTTATCAAGATATACTAAAAAAAATTCCTAGAAATAATTAAAAACCAATTGTTCAGAGAACAATTGAAGGTCTTTCCACACAAAACAATGCATTTTCATATGAAAGTAGTAAAATTAAGTTTAAAATGTCATTTCAATTGTCGAATGATAGCTTATTGTAAGCTGATTCCAAAAATATATGGTTTCTATACAATATTGTTAAATATGGAGGATTATAATTTGTTACTTCCAGTTTGAAAAATGTTAACTCAGATTATTTACTTGACACTGATTCCAAAAATATCTTTTTTCTATATACTTTTATACTAATAAAGTACAAAAAAAAAGCTACTTCCGGTTTACACAAGTTCACTTCCGGTTATTTTTTCAAGGTTAAATGGTTTGATACCTATTGCCAAAAGTCTCATGTCTTTATCATGTATTCATATGAGGTAAAAGCAAAGGTCAAAATTTAGAACATCAAATTAAGCTATGACCTTGAGGTCAATTTGAAGGTCATAAACCAAGGATCTTAAATCAAAAGAACGTAGGTCTTAATTATATTTGGTTAATGAGTTATATCACCATACGTGTATCTTTAAATACAAGAAGGGAGAAAACTCCCTTTTATGTTCAGCGTACTCTTGCAATCAAAATTTACATGTTACGACATGTCATAACTAACAATTTAGTAAAAATAATTTGTTGATGTCATACGGTTTTTGGAAATAAGTGAAAATAAGCCAAATTCAAATTTGGAATATGACCTTGACCTTTGACCTTGCCCTATTTTTAATTTTTTTGTACCAAGGACCTCAAATCAAAAGATCCTAGGTCTGTATCACCTATGGTTTATAAGATAGAAATGCATGTCACTTATATTAAATGCATAAGGGGAAATAACTCTCATATGGAGCGTTCATATTGTTTCGGTCAAACTAGGACAAATCATGCGAAGGATATAACGAGCAATTTTATAAAATAAATTTGTCGCTTTCTTTTACGGTTACAGAGGAGATGTAGGCACAAGGAAAACAGTGTTCGGGGAGATAACTCTTACAGAGAAAATTGTTCGTCTTAGCAGGGTGAAATTTTAAAGCACATGAACTATACGATACCATATGAGAAATATCTAAGCGACATATTGAGAAACAAAAATTTCAGAATGTGACGAAAAAAAATAATAATAATCAGAAGAAATACAATAGGTCTTTCCACAGGAAAGTGGAAAGACCTAATTATGGACATGTATTAGTATTTTAATCCTTGATTTTTCACCTACTAGTATTTAAGGTCCTTGTACAATGTTATACATTATAAAATTATGTAAAAATATGCAAGTCACATGTGTGCAGCTAATTATATTCATTTATTCATCTTAAACAATATATCTTTCCTTTAAAAGTTTTCCCCTGCTATGTAAACTCACATAACAGATTATACTTTTTTGTATAAAGTTTTTTTTTTTAAATACATATATGGGATCCACCTCCAGATTTATGGGTTTAAAAGGAATGTTTTTAGCTGCCCACACCTCTTATCACTTTATAAATACTGAGACTGATATAAAAAATTGATTATTCATAATTCTTCTACAAATAAAGAATTTTATGGCAAGTCTAGCGGTGTAAAAATAGTCTTTGTCGATGTTGTAGATGATCAATAGACTACATGTATACATTTGAATTCTTTGGTGTATATAATAGTATAATGGTATAGGATAAAGAACTCAAATGTCATATCTGACAGTTTCCAAAAATATACATTATGGGAGATTAAGGATAAAGAAATGATATTGTCATATTTAATAATCATAATTATCATGAAAAGAGGATTATGTTTTAAAGTCCAAGTTGATAGACCAAGCTGAGATCAAGTGTTTGTGTCAAATCTATCATACAGACAAACCTCATCAAACTTGGTATCGGTACATTATTTGACGTATTGTGCATGTACAATATCCCTCTGACCATGAAGACCCTCTATCTATTTTATAGATCAGAATAAAAAGGGTCCAAGGGTCCAGGTCAAAATCTTGTTAAGACAAAACAGCCAGCATATTGGTCCATCTGCATCAAACTGATTATACAAGTACTTTGTTCAGATGATCACTATCATTGTCTATTGACTTTCAAGATGATAGTTAACCAGGGGTTAAGAAATCCACTAGCCCGACGCCCGGGGCTACAACATTTAGACCTCGGGCAACCAAAATTTGAAATCCAATATGCCCGACGGAACAGTAACAAAAAATTCTTGGCGTTTCCAAAATAGAAAGTGGAAAATCCCCTCATCACTTTTCTATCTTAGCCAATCAGATTCGACTACGTCATCTGTGATTCCTAGAATTTGTACTGATTTTGTACAAGTTTTAAAATAGAACAAATATTTTGGGTGGATCCCGTACTTTCAATATCGATGTGTCAGTACAGGGTGTGATATTGTACATTGCTTATGCAACCGGATTGTACCTTTTCTGATTAATTTATTGTAATACAAATGTGAATCCCTTTTGACAGCAGAAACCTGACTTTTGTCAGATATAAATTTGAAACGTGATTTCTGAGTTTATGAGTTTCAGTCCTTGCTTGGAAGTTGACTATGAAGAAGCCTCCAGAACCATGACCTAAACATAAACAGTCTTCAGAAAACTTTAACTTGATGCAATAATAGCAAGTCCGCATAAACGATCAGCGACGCAGAAAATACAAAATACCGGTGACGGCAAGGATTGATTGCCGAGTTTATGAGCTTCGGTCCTTGCTTGGACATTACAGAACTTCGTTTATAAAACAATTATAATCTTGATAATAAAAGACAAACTATGCCGTATGGGTGGTGATATTTATTCACATAAATATTTGAGGTCATTTAACATGTTTAATTTATTTTAATAAATAGAATTTTAAAACTGAAAACAAATATGAGCATTACATAATTAACCAGCTGATAATTCTTTTACACAAACGTGATGATGTACCTCCAATCCTTTTATATACCCATGTATAGCAGTGGTCAAGACTTATATCATGTCCGGATTTGGTCAATTCTTATATCAGAATATTCAGTGAATATTCCATTATCGATTAATTGAATATATCTGCTAATAAGTTTTGAGTATCCAATTTGCAAAAATCTTCTGTACAATGGATAAAAAATTGTTAAGTTTATAGAATTCATGGTTATTGCAGCAAACTCTGAATTTGTAAGGCATATTAGGGCTAGCATGTCAGTTTTGTTGGGCTAGTAGCTAGTTCTTCCGACAGGGCTAGTAAAATCCTGCTACCAATTAGCCTTGGGCTAGTGAGCTATTACAAAATTTCTTAACCCCTGAGTTAACAAAAAGACCAAACAAAAAGACCAAATATCTTACCAATCTTTGTATTCATATTAAAATCATACGATACTTGACTCTTGTGCTCTCTCTCCACCCTTATATCTGGAATAACCTTTTTCAGGTACAGGTATACCCAAGACCAAAATTTTTGAAAAACAAAATATAAAACCGTTGTAAACCGTTGAGGACATAATTTTAGAACCGAAAATATCTCCTAACAAAATGTAAGATGGAGAATCAGGTTGAGATTAGAGGTAGTCATTTTTTCGATATTTGCCTGTCAAATGTATGTGGGAGTGTGAAGGGCATTTTTAAACAACCTTTACACATTATTTCTGTGATGAATTAATTTTGTTTGATGTTTTTTTACTAGCTTAATAAGATTGTTTGTTTGATAAGGACTATTGCATTTGTTTAATTACAAAGATCAAAGCCTTATCATTTAACACACCCTTTTATTTTTGGATAAGCCACTATTTTAAGTGACCTTTCTCTAGAGTGTTCTATCCTGAACATGTTCAATACTACATCAGAAAGATAGTCAGTATCAAGGTTATACTTTCACATGATAGGATGGTAAATCAATCATTACTACATACTTAAGAATGTTATGAAAAACTAGCTTGTAATTTCACTGTCTGTAATGAGATTGGCTATTGTTAGACACTTCTCAGTATTTCCAATGCTACTCAAATGGCTAAGAAATTTGCATGGTTTGATGGAATTAATAGATCATTTTCACTTTTGTTTATGTGTTAGTAAGTTAGGCCAAGCAAAAAACAATGTACATTTTTGTAGTAGCAGGATATACATTATACACATGTACATAAATAAAAGAAGATGTGGTATGAGTGCCAATAAAACAACTGTCCAATCAAGTCACAATTTGTAAAAGTAAACCATTATAGGTCAAAGTACGGTCTTCAACACAGAGCTGTGGCTCTGCTTGGTTTTATTTATTGATATTTCCTTTATTATCCAAACATGTTTATCAAATTTTTAAAGCATTACATGTACAGACACCACCAGAAAAATGTTACACAGAAATGTTTTAAATTTTATCCTTTCAATGTGACAAATTCAGATTGTACATTTTCATGTAATATTTGTTATTACTTTGGGCTAAAAGTTACACAATGCTGCATTTTCATACTGAAATTTAATGTTTACTGATTGAATTATGCAAGTTTGTATAGCATTCAACAATGTCAGAGTTTACATTAGCATTTATAATGAACTTTACACGAAAAGGAAGTGATTTTTAAACTTATCAAGTACTTTATAATAGTACACAATCACTGAATTAAATCTAACCTTGTTTTCTAATTTGAAAAAGAATAAAGAAAGTGTGGGTACAGATACTTACATTTTTTTGCCAATACAATTTATAGCTTATTTGTCTTAGATTGCTGACTCGGTACATTGACATGTAGATTTCATTTTCTTAGATAAAAGAAGATGTGGTATGAGTGCCAATGAGACATATCTCCATCCATGACACATTTGTAAAAGTAAACCAATATATGTCAAAATAATGTACGGTCTTCAACACTGAGCCTTGGCTCATACCCAACAGCAAGCTATAAAGGGCTCAAAAAATGACTACTATAGTGTAAAACAATTCAAACAGAAAAACCAATTGTCTAATTTATATAAAAACCAAGAAACACTTATGAACCACATCGACAAATGACAACCAATGAACATCAGGTTTCTGGTTGTCTTTTTGTAGTCAGTAGTTGGAATTCAAATTGGCAGTTATATCACTTGATTCACATTTGCTTATTCTATCGTTATTTTTACACTGCATTTTGTACAATAACATTGAATTTGCTTTTATTTGTGTACTGTACTTTGGTACCACATAATTTGAATTTAAATGTTATGCAATGCACATTAAATTGGATGGTATACGTTGAAGATATGGTAACATTTCTTGCTTTTAAAGAAACCAGATCATGCAGATGAAGCAAGATTTCATTACCCTTCTTCACTGCAAGTTTCAGGTGATGACATTTTTCAGTACATTTGCACCAGCCCTAAAATATTACAGCCATGTTAATTTCTTGGACCATGAAAAAAATTGTATATCCTGGTTCCATCGTAACCATGGTCACCCCCAGCATTTCATGTTGTTTTTAAAAGGGTTTATATATATTCATACATGTGTTTTTCCTGAAAGTAATATTTACCCATAAGTCATAAACACTCTCCAATCATTCATCCAAGGGAATATATAACTGTATGTATCCAATATGAAGATTTATTTTAGATTATTTTATTTTTCAGTAATCTGAGTTATAAAGATGGCAGCCCCTAGAGATTTTAATCCTGTCAACATCTTACAACAAGGGAAACAACTCCCACCACCAATACGGTCCAGATACAGAAAGTTTGACATCTACAGAGATGTTAACCAGTTTCGTTTAATTGATGAACATGCAGTTCAGGTAAAAACTTGATTGAAAAAGATCAATATTCAGAAATTTTCAACAAACCTCTGGGGTATAATTGCAAAGATCATAAGGATAAAAGAGAGGCAAAAGATTAAAAAGTGGCAAGTCCAAAGTTAAGTGGCAGTGCTATGGATTTTTAAAATTAATAGAAAAAGACAAACAGTACACACGACATAGAAAACTAAAGATTGATCAACATTTTTCCAGGGCTTGCATGATTAACATGATTTTTTTCATTCACCTTAAAAAATAATCTCAACTCATCTTTGGACCTTAAAGATAACATAAAAGTTTTTAATTCAGTATAAAATTTTCCTTTTTTACCTTAAATCTGGGGAATTAGTGATCTTCTACATACAAAATTAAAGAAACCTTATATTTTCACTTGGTAAAATGACTTTTCTTATTCACAGGTAGCCCAGACAGAACACAAAACATTCCGAGATCTTATTTGGCACTTAATACACAGTCAAAGATTCCAGTCAGACTTAGAAAAAGCAAGGTAGGATCCTCATTGACTTGATTTGAATAGATACCTTTATTCAGTTTATTGCTCCTTAGTTATCTAACGTAACGGTACCCAAATTGCAACGAGTACCCAAATTGCACCTATTTAGCAAAAATAGCAGCGGAAATTTTACAAGATCTCCTAGAGACTAAACAATTTGTATTTTTATGATTTGATACTATGCATGTCTTTCTAAATAGATAAATATATTTAGATATGCACAAAACGTTCACAGTATTTATCAACAGATGAAGTGTTTACTGAAAAAGCAAAATGTACCGTAACGTCGCCATGCGACGTCATCAAAACGTCATGTTTTTAAAATTAGCAAATACAATATGTTTCAAGTATCCATTTCTTAAAAAAAAGAAGAGTAAGCATGGACAAATATCCAATTGTTCAAAATATTTGAAAAAAAATAAACAAAAGCTCTGTTATTCGACTTTTGACGATGCGAATTTAAACATGGATGCAATTTGGGTACTCCTCATTACAGAATCATTGATGGTTTGGAGGTTAGTTCAGACCAATTTTTCTATGATTCTATATGAATTGAAAATCAAATTGGTGTACTTATAAAATAAAGAAGGATACAGCTTCAAAATAAACACAAAATGGAAACTTTTGTCTCGATTATAAAAAAATGTAGTTGAGAAAACTGTCAAAATAGGTGCAATTTGGGTACCGTCACGTTAATCATTAGTGTACATTGCAAATGTGCAATAGAATCTGATCTACACAGTCAGGAATGAAGGTTATTTCAAAGTATGAGACTAAAATGCAGTATAAAATCTTATTTCTTGGGTGATGAACATTGGATTAGAATCTTGTTTATTCGAAATACTTTGTAGGTAAAATTAATTAGAAAACGAAGAAATGTATTTCTATGGCCTCATCAGTAGAATCAGATCCAAATTGTTATGATCAGCATCTTTTTATCTGATAACATGATAGAAACTTTCTCAATTTATAGTTGATTTATCAGAAAATTCTTTCTACACAATCAAGGCAGTACTTATTTGTACCTGAGGTCGTAAGGCTCTCAAATTTCAAACAATGTTTAAACAATTAATAGATTTTGGAATGTATTCAGTAACTTCTGTTTTCCCCTTGAACCTAGTTTAGGCTTAGTTCTGTTGTACATAAATTGTATATACAATGTAGATCTAAAACATAAGTTCTGATAGAATTTTAATGTTAGCTGACGAAATTGATTTGTAAGTCTTATTGATCAGTAATGAGGATATAAACATAATTGGTAGGAATTCGATTGATCTCATTTTATGTTGTTGTATTTCAAGTGAAATGTTGTTCAGTCTGTAAAAGAGTAAACCTAACTACATGTGTGGCAGCTTATACCAGAATATTCTGTCAATGTTCTGATTTAGGTGTATTTCTTGGTTATGAGATCAGTATAAGTACCTGTATTAGCTTTAGATAGAACTGGATCCTGCCTTTCTTGTGCTTTGTCCCAAAAAGGTCAACCCTCAGAAAGACTCCCCTTATCCCAATTATTGAAAAATTTAATTTTGGATTTATGATAATATCATGGTGTAAAATAGATATTGCCATCAGGCTAACACCCTTAGAGGCATATCTTATACTTGTATATCTTTAAATTACTTGAGTTAAAATTCATAGTAATATGTAACCCTATTTTAATTCTGATACATGTACCTTGAGTGTCACAATAGGGTCATAAGAACTGCTCATGCAGCTTTACATGTCATAAGTTTTTTTTTTTTTTTTAAAGTCACCTAGACTTTTACTATGGTTCTTCTGGTCATGAATGAAAGATTAGGCTTGAACCTTGTTTGCAGTCTTAACATAATAGAGAGGTGTAATTGCAGGTCCATCATTGGTATTATCAGTAAACAAAGCTTTATCTCCTAGATTTATATCAACTTATTATTGAAGAAAACAAACAAAAGAAATGAGAAACAGATTTGCTGTGAATCAGTTACTTTTCCTTCCCAGATTTTATTATTTTCTCTCAAGATACCTTATCAGAACATGTATAGTACTGCACAGTTTGATATACAAGATATATGTTATGGTCAGTAGCCTGATACACAGGTCTGTAGCCAGGATCTCTTTGAGGGGGGTTATTGGGGTCATAATGCTCTCTTTCATAGTCATACTGCAATCTTAATCTCAAATCAGTGTTTTTATGCCTCTGCTGTGGCAGAGATGGCATTGAGTTTTACCCTTGTCTGCCTGTATGTCTGTACATCCCAAAGTTGGGTTTAGTTATCTAACTTTAGTTTGCCTCAACCAAAAATTATACACAATGCTTATTACCACAAAACACAGTTTGAATTTTAGTGGGGTTACTTTAACCATTCCAGAGTTATGCCCCTTTACAAATGGAAAAAAATTGCTGAGTTTTTCGTTTCTGTTCTCTAACTTAAGTTTACCTCAACCAAATATTATGAAACTTATACACAATACTTTCTACCGCAAAACTCAGATCAAGTACATTTTTTGGTTGTGTCACTTTTATAGTTCTGTATTTATGTCCCTTTATATGATACACAAGTGGGGGCAGTTGTGTCCCATGGTCACATTCCCCATTTATTTTTCATGGGGGTAGTCTGAATCCTCCCCTTATGTTGAACTTGACTTTTGGATATGATACAGCTTTGAGTCTTTATTTGAGAATAAACTCTTTGTGCTTATTTATATATTACCCTTTTTTCAGTAATTTGATTTTAATATAAAAAAATTAACATTTACACTGTACCATTAATCAAAGCTGCAATAACATGTAACCAGTGCTGCACACAAATTTCAGAAATAAATTTCAGGCACTGTTAAATTCCTGCATTTTTTGGCATTAGATCTGTACTTTATATCTAAGAAAGTGAAGAGAGTACAAAAACAAGATTTCCAGTTAATTAGACAAAGTATTCATCAATGTACATGTATTACAGTGTTCTGTGATAGTGTGAATCACTTGTGTATAGGTCAGTGACTGTTTAGGTTCTGCCTTATTTTGATCTATGATCCAATTATCATACATCATTCTATGTTTACGTGTACAATGTAGCTGAAGAATTAGTTAACAGGAATTTTTTCATTATGTTCATTGCTTACATCGGTGATTTATAATGTCAATCAAGGTTTTTGGTTTGAACTCTTTCGTTGCTGTAAATATATACTGCTTTATAAAATAGTAAATGTATTTAAAAGTTCGCCAATCTAAACCATGTTTTATGACCCTCTTATATGGGCATTATGTTTTTTGGGGGGCAAATCTTTTGTAAAACAAACCCTATCAAAATGTTTAATTTAAACATTAACCGCAGGTACTATAGCACAAGGCAATCCCAACGTTCAGAGGGGAATATGAAGTTTTGTTGGACGTCATATGTGATAGTTTCAATCTAATTAAAAACCAATCTCTCATTGCTCCCATTTTCTGATATGTCGCGTGGAAGATCTAACGAAACTGCATGGCTTTGAGGTCACATGTGAGTGAACTGGAAGTTATGAATTTATAATGATATGCCAATGAGTTGACGATCTATTAATAAGCCAATCAAAAAAGTTTATGAATTATTTGAACTGACAATTTCTTCGTAAATAAAATGAGTTACATCCCTTTACCTTATGATAAACTTTCAAGATCGTGGAAGACTCATTTTCATTGGTTGAAAAAAGACACACCTACGAGGTCACTCACATGTGACCTCAAAGCGGTCAAAATATGGGTTTCATTAGATCTCCCACGCTACATATCAGAAAACGGGAGCAATGAGAGATCGGTTTTTAATTAGATTGCGATAGTTTCAACCAAACAACTGTTTTGCTATCAAAATCAACATGCAGTGGAATAATACATGTAGTTTTGGAAATTAAATTGGTTTCAACAAGTTTTTTGCATATACATTTGTGTAAGAAATATGTTTGAAAGTGTGTCTTAACTGCAAAAAAAATTAATTCTGGTAATAGTGTATATCATTTGAAATGTAGGGGATATAGCAAAACCATAAACAAATCTCCTCTATTTAGCCTAAAGCTGCTTTATGATAGATCCAGAGTCACACTTAACAGTTTAACTCTTGTATATTTAATTGCATTTCTATTGTATTAAGTGGCAGGGTACATTATTTTTACATTATATATAATTTATAATTAGCTGTCTGCATTTCTACAGTGTGGATGGTTCTCTGAGATTGACAGAAATAGAAAATTGGATTGAACCCAACACAAGATATGATAGAAATTTGTTTCTCTACTTGAAGAATTACTTCTTTCTTTTTTTACAGGGATGTGTCAAAAAATTCTTGAAATGTAATTAAATTCAGTTCTTGTACATTTCTCACAAATTATCTGTCTGACTAACATATACAAAGGTGTAGGTGTTAAGCAGTATTAGTCTAACATATCTTAAGATGTAATTCACAGATTTGAAGATAACAGAATATTTTGCATGTAGTAATGCTAGCTAATGGCTATGTTATTATATATAAAAAAGAAGATGTGGTATGATTGCCAATGAGACAACTCTACACGAGAGACTTAATGACACAGAAATTAACAACTAAGGTCACCATACAGACTTTAACTATAAGCAAAGCCCATACTGCATAGTCAGCTATAAAAGGCCCCAAAATGACAAATATAAAACAATTCAAACAAGAAAACTAACAGCCTATTTATGTACAAAAAAATGAACGGAAAACAAATATGTAACACATCAACAAACGACAACCACTGAATTACAGGCTCCTGACTTGGGACAGACACATACATACAGAATGTATCTGTACATGTTAATGGTTTTTTTCTGAAACGCATTATGTAATATCTATAGTAAGGCATTCTAAGTGACATCTTTTAAATATACTGAGCCAAAAAAGTTTAGCAACACTTTTTTTTAAAATTTGTTTTTTGTTCTTTCTGGGAAAAAAATATTTAAACATCATTGATATAATCCTTAGTTTTACCTGTAATTTAAAACAGTCCTACTTTTTTCCTGGTGATTGATTTCGCGTCATTTAAGCTTTACACGTGTAATTGATGTTTTACATTCTGTACCTGTACTTTTAAAACAATATTAAAAATTTCTTTTTCACTAACATTCAGAAACACATCATTGGTAAGAAAAATACATACACCTTTGAAAAAATTGCATGGGGCGTCAACCAGGCCTCCCCAAAAATGACTGTCAGAAAGCTCTTGAAATGGTTGATGCCGAAATGAGTGTTGCTGACATCATGGCTCGATTTAATGTGCATAAGGCAACAGTTTATAGACTAACAAACAGATATCGACAAATTGCAACTGCACAGGATAGGTCGATATCTCATAGACCAAAAAAACTATTGTCAAGGGAGGAGCTCTACCTTCGCTTTACGTCAACACGTGACCAGTTTTTTTCCGGCCACAAAAGTAGTGCATTGACTAAGGATAACTGCTGGTGTGCCTGCCAATCCTTCATTGGTACACTTAGGTATGGCTGAGAAATTGATTTTGAATAACACTATACTCATATCCGCATTTTGACTTTTTTGGCTCAGTATAATTCATTTATGTATTAGAAAGCAAGTCATTGTTTGTGAAATACAAGTCAATTTTTGATTAACTGTAGAATTTTAAGTTCAGACCGAGGCTGAAATTTGATCTGAACGCTCAGCTTGTCCTTAGGTCTTAATATGTTTTAAAAACCCATATATCATGTATATGTTATTTACCTAAATTTCATTTAAAAATGTCGCTATGACTACAAAAAAGGTATATAAAGGATTACTTAAATTATTGGAAAAATTTATATCACCATTTTTATGTGTTGCATAAATTGGTTAAATAAAAAGTTTATGAATGAATAATTCTATAATATATAGTTCACTTGTGATTCGGGAAATAAACTGATATTTTCATGCACAGGTAGTTTTGTACCTGTATGCAGCACCTTTTGCAGTTTTTATACAGGTGTATATGTTATAAACTTTAATGGGATTAGTTCTCCTCCATTGTACAACAATAAAATAGATACTGCTGTTACACATCAAGTAATCCCCTATTGTGAAATTGATTGCTATACAGCAGTTATAAAATATTTCAAGGTCATGGTAGACTTTCACTGTATATAGATTACTGAAGCAAGGGGAGCTTTAATGTTTTGTTTATGCAGTAAATTTTCAGTATGCATACATCTTGAAATTTAAAGAGATATATTGTTTTCATTAATTAAAGCAAACCTCATTAAAAGATATATTAAAGGGAAATTTTGTCATTTTCCTGTTATGCCCTGCCAACATTAGTTGTGGACATTGTGTATTCCAGAATGTGTGTGTCTGTCTGTGTGTTAGTCAGTACATTCTTCATCCTCCATTGGGTTAAATATGCAGTCATGTCACTTAACACTAGGATAATACTTACCCAGTAGTAGGGTAATAGCTAGAAATAAATCAGCCATTCTAAACTGCAATCACCTACATTTAAAATTTCTTAATTATTGGTCAAGTTCTAGTATATATGCAGCTTTGTATTTGAACACAGCACAACCAGTGCTTGTGAAACTTTTGAGGAGAAAATCATCTCATGAAATTATATCAAACTCCTCTTAATTTGCAGTGCACTAACTTTAATTGAGTGAATGCCCAATTTCTCAAATAAGTTGCAGGAACTTAGTGTGGTATTCAGGTTTTAAAAGTGATTGATGTTGGCATTTTTCCTTAGGCAACTTTCAAATATCTTGTGCCCATAAATAAAAACATTTAAACTTTCTGGATTTTAAAATAAACAAGGTCAATTCCGTTTATAGTAAAATGTAGATGAATGCATGTAGAACATTATGTATAATGTAAACTCTCTGTGAAAAGTATGTGAACAGTTCTCTACCATAACAGGGTTTCCTTACCTATATTTCTTATTTTCACAATAAAATGTTGAACATAATATTTTAACATAGGCAGTTTCAAATAATAGTTTACTATGCAATGCCCTGAAAGACCTGGACATGCACAAAGTAATTTCTTGTTTACATATAGATCGAATAGATTTACAAATGTTTGTTTTACTAAGTTGAAAAATATGTTCTGTTGTATAGAAGAGATCATTATGTACCCCTGTGTGTCCAACGTTAAAATATAAATTAGCTTCACTTTTATATAAAGTTATTTAAATAATCATCATTTTTCAGCTAAATGCCATAACAGATAACCTACATAGTAAATTGTATTTGTGCGCTTTTATCATTTAAATTCCTTTTATGATCTGATTTTAATTTGATATTTATTCTGTTTCAGAGCAATCTTCAGATGGATGACATCACGTAATATGTACACAATCAGTTTCCAGGATGTCCAAAAAGGTTCTCCTGAGGAGGTGTTGGTTTCGTTTAAAAACAAGAAGGGCACATATGCTAGAATCTTTGAAACATTCTGCGGGTAAATGTTATGAATAATAGTGTGAAGGAAAGCAAATATTTTAGTGACTGAATTTTGAGATTGATGGATAAATGTTGGTTTTGGAAGAATAAGACCATTTTAAGCCAATTCTACAAAATAATCTTAAACAAAACGCATCCAAACAAGTGCTTAAGTCTTTAAAAATCACAAATAAAATTTAATGTTTATATATGTCCTTGAAAGGGTGTGTACAACAAAGATACAAGTACAATCAAACTTGTAGTAGGGTTAAAACAGGATGTGCTTTATAATACATGGTAATAGCAACACTAGTTGTACAAATGTATTATTTTCCTGTCATATTTTACACATTTTAACATATGAATTATTGTGTGGTCTGTGAGTGTTAAGTTGTATAGGTGAAATACATGTATCAGTGGGTTGGGTAATTTACCATTAGGACATTACATTTGAAGTTATTAGTCAATAGTATGGATTTCTCTATCTAACTTTATCCATTATTTACAATTCGCCGTGCTTAGCAAATATAACCTGGTGATAATGGCTGATGTTTATTTGTAGTCGCTGTTAAAGTAGTCCAATTTTTTTTTTTTTTGAATTCGAAAAAGTGGAATCATTTTTTTTAAATTGACACATGTCTATTGTTGATTGATTGCTTCACGTCCAGTGGCAAATATTTCATGCATGTCCAGGATGATGTCTATTGTTGAAAATTGTTCATTGACCTCTATATATCTTTCTTTTCTTTTGTTGTTAGGTTGCTTTCTCATTGATATTGATTTTCCATGTGGACGTTCAATCAATTTGCTGTTTCTTAAATATTTGTTACAATTTTGATTTGTTAGATATCAGAAATATTTCAGTTGTTGCATATCATTGAAAGTGTAGGTGTAAATGGAAAACAGGTCTAGTTTGTCAATCATTATCATGATAATCTTATATAATAGAAGTAGATCACAGATTAGATTAAACATTTCTATGATTGTAAACTCAGAATGAACTTTATATGCTTAACATGATTTAATGGAGTAGAAATAAGTAAGATTTGACAAAGCCTCTCAAGCATTTTGTTGTTATTTAGGATAAACCAATATTATGGAACATCACATAGCAAATGAGGAAAAACAGCTTACAGTTTCCTACCAATACTTGCACTTTTATCATTTTTGTAGTCCTCTTATACACAACTGAATGTAATTGTTTTCATTTTAGACCCTTAATGTATGCAATAGAAAGAACAAAAAATAGCTCCACAAAAATTTGAAGAAAATCTATTCCTTCATCTAACATAAATAATCCTTTCTTTTCAACTCTACAGCTTTTCCCTGATTTTATTGTAAAGAGCTGGAAAAACAAGATTAAATAATGCCACTGATTATCTTAAAAGATGCATTTATTGATTTCATGCTAGTTACCTTACTACCTTACGGACTTAGTGGAAGTGCAATGTATACACCATAAAAAAGGATTTATCTGTACTGTTTCCTTGGAAACCCCTCTCAATAATCCTTGGTCCATTTTTGTAAAGTGGTTGCTTTATAGTTATTACTTTCATTTCCTGAACAGGGAATTGTAAATTGGAATTTTAATTATCTGTACTTTATTTTATAAATTTTACAAATTATCGTTTAAGTTTCTGGCCTTGCTAGTTGATTTGATTAAACAAACCTTGAGAAAGCCATTTAAAGAAATATCAACAAAAATATTTATTATAAAACCAAAGAAAGTGATCTGATATCGGAGATTAATGTGTGATATTTCACCCTGATATGTACAGATATCCATTTGTTTACGGTTACAATATTGATTATATATGATCTAGAAGTATAATTACTCTTCCCTTATACCCAAGGATGATTGAGGTGACATTCCATTCAGAAACAATAAATATATTTGTAGTTTTGTTTCTGACTGAACATTAGCTGATACTATCTAATATTAGATTATCAAATTAGATCTACCAATCTATTTATTTATCTGTCCATCAAACCCACAATTCAATAAGTAATAACACTGTACCTGTTAACTGCCTGAATTATTTCTTCTCACTGGTTAATTAATGGGGAGATGTTGATCGTAAACAGGCTCTAGGGATTACATACACCTTTAACTGACAATACTTTAACACTAACATATTTATTTTAAGCTCATTAGTAAAATTTTGCCTACAAGTCATATGGATGACTTTAATTTATTTGAATAATGCACTGTTGTAGAAAAGTACAAATTATAGATACAGACAAAGAAGAACAAACCAGAAGGGGAATACAAGATGTAAAAAATCAAGTTTCTAACTTTAGGCCAAAGAGGCACAAACACCTAAGTAATATGAGCCTTCACAAAATGTTCTCATTACAGCCTAGATATAGATAAAGAGTTAAATATAAAATAAGATGTGGTATGATTGCCAATGAGACAACTATCTACCCAAGTTTTTAAATGATGAAGATCAATAGGGTATTTATTTTAAAAAAAGAATAAGGGTTGCTTCATATTAGATAATGATGGCAAATGTCCTCTCTCTTCATGTTTTTGCATTATTTACCTTAACTTCTTAGTGGAAAACATGTATACATTTACTTGTTTTTGGGTTTAAAGCTGCTACAAGTATCAAAACAATAATATACTTTGAAGTTTTATATATAAAAATGTTTAATTGGTTAATGATTTATTCATAGGTATTCTGGTGTATACTGTGCTGTTCTGACAGGTTTTGCTAAAGGTCTTGACTATCGCCCAGGAGATAATTTCAAGGGAAGCGAGTACAATCACAGCTGGAATGCAGTCTACATTGATGACAATTGGTACCTGGTTGACTCTCACTGGGCTACCAGATATCTCATTTCAGAGAAAAATAACCCAGAAAATTTGGTTTGTATTTGTTGAGAATTTTTTGTCAAAGCTAGTAAATCATTTTCATTGTTTTGTTTGTTTGCCAGCATTGCTTAAGAATCATTTATCAAAGTTATTAAAACATCATAACAGAAATAGAAATGCCAAAGGGGTAAGGGAGATAATCCATGTAAAACTAAGTAAATTATATCCATAAATTATTTTTTATTTAATATTCTGTATTTCATTCAAATTCATTAATGCACAATGTATTTTCTCTAGCAAATTTACAGTTTGGTAATTTTAATTTAGTTTTTCGCTCAGAATCCCTTCAAAACTATCCATTATACAGATGCTTTCACAGTTCATTGCACTATTAATGGCAGAACACCATATACCTGACAGACACAGACATATATCTACAAATAATTTTATGATTTTTAAATCTTTATGTAATTAAGATTAAATAGCAAACTTTAAGAAATACAATCTCTTTTTGAAAATGTAATTATTTGGAAAAAGCTCCTTTACTTGGAACACCACACACTGTCAATACACTACCATCTCAAACATTTAGCACAGCTTATTATGTAGATTTTAGGTATGGCTTCTTTTTTAATTTTTAGGTCATTATTTTGATGTAACAAGTGTTGTATTATGATACTTTGAGAACAATAATTGTATATCATTGGGGGCGGGGTGTGATAAAGAATTTGTTAATTTGAAAATTTTAAAGAGGTAACTTTTTAATAGAGGATTTTTATAAATAGAAAAAATGAGGATCACTATAAATCCATTTTTTTTGATTTGAGCCATCACAAATTTAAGGTACCTGAAACACCTAAAGAAACATTTGTTTAATTGTTAAGAGTTGGAATATTGCTCTTGCTCTTGTGCTTTTCAACAATTTGTTTTTCAATGAAGAAACGAAAAAAAAAAACATTTCAAATATAATTTGTTTTTATACGACCGCAAATTTTGAAAAAATTTTCGTCGTATATTGCTATCACGTTGGCGTCGGCGTCGTCGTCGGCGTCGTCGTCGTCGTCGTCGTCGTCGTCCGTCGTCCGAATACTTTTAGTTTTCGCACTCTAACTTTAGTAAAAGTGAATAGAAATCTATGAAATTTTAACACAAGGTTTATGACCATAAAAGGAAGGTTGGTATTGATTTTGGGAGTTTTGGTCCCAACATTTTAGGAATAAGGGGCCAAAAAGGGCCCAAATAAGCATTTTCTTGGTTTTCGCACCATAACTTTAGTTTAAGTTAATAGAAATCTATGAAATTTTGACACAAGGTTTATGACCACAAAAGAAAGATTGGGATTGATTTTGGGAGTTTTGGTTTCAATAGTTTAGGAATAAGGGGCCAATAAAGGGCCCAAATAAGCATTTTTCTTGGTTTTTGCACAATAACCTTAGGTTAAGTAAATAGAAATCTATGAAATTTAAACACAATGTTTATGACCACAAAAGGAAGGTTGGTATTGATTTTGGGAGTTTAGGACCCAACAGTTTAGGAATTAGGGGCCAAAAAGGGACCCAAATAAGCATTTTTCTTGGTTTTCGCACTATAATGTTAGTATAAGTAAATAAAAATCTATGAAATTTAAACACAAGGCTTATGACCATAAAAGGAAGGTTGGTATTAATTTTGGGAGTTTTGGTCCCAACAATTTAGGAAAAAGGGGCCCAAAGGGTCCAAAATTAAACTTTGTTTGATTTCATCAAAATTGAATAATTGGGGTTCTTTGATATGCCGAATCTAACTGTATATGTAGATTCTCAACTTTTGGTCCCGTTTTCAAATTGGTCTACATTAAGGTCCAAAGGGTCCAAAATTAAACTTAGTTTGATTTTGACAAAAAATGAATCGGTTGGGTTCTTTGATATGTTGAATCTAAAAATGTACTTAGATTCTTGATTATTGAAGTTTTTTGGTCCAGTTTTCAAATTGGTCTACATTAAGGTCCAAAGGGTCCAAAATTAAACTTTGTTTGATTTCATCAAGAATTGAATCCTTGGGGTTCTTTGATATGCCAAATCTAACTGTGTATGTAGATTCTTCATTTTTGGTCCTGTTTTCAAATTTCAAATTCTACATTAAAGTCCAAAGGGTCCAAAATTAAACTAAGTTTGATTTTAACAAAAATTGAATTCTTGGGCCTCTTTGATATGCTGAATCTAAACATGTACTTAGATTTTTGATTATGGGCCCATTTTTCAAGTTGGTCCAAATCAGGATCTAAAATTATTATATTAAGTATTGTGCAATAGCAAGTCTTTTCAATTGCACAGTATTGTGCAATGGCAAGAAATATCTAATTGCACAATATTGTGAAATAGCTAATTTTTTTTTAATTAGAGTTATCTTTCTTTGTCCAGAATAGCAAGCAAGAAATATCCTATTGCACAATATTGTGCAATAGCAAGAATTTTTTTTAATTAGAGTTATCTTTCTTTGTCCAGAATCAACTTAAATCTTTGTTATATACAATATATAATGTATATACACTTTTTACTACCAACTGATAAATTAAAATAATCTTTACCATTCAGTGATAACAAGCAGTTTTTTTACATCTTAATATTTTATGATGTATTTAAATGAGTAGTTATTGTTGCAAACTCCATTAGAAATTTGAATTGATATCAGTTTTGAAAAAGGGAAACGGGGATGTGAAAAAAAAGGGGGGGGTTAAATTTTTCTCATTTCAGATTTCATAAATAAAAAGAAAATTTCTTCAAACATTTTTTTGAGAGGATTAATATTCAACAGCATAGTGATTTGCTCAAAGGCAAAAAAAACCTTTTAAGTTCATTAGACCACATTCATTCTGTGTCAGAAACCTATGCTGTGTCAACTATTTAATTTTAGATTTAAAAAGTTTGAAGAAGAAATCTTTAATTGATTTGTAAAATCTTGGCATTTGTTTTGTGTAAAAAAAACGCATGTAATGTCAAAAATTTGATCACAATCCAAATTCAGAGCTGTATCATGCTTGAATGTTTTGTCCATACTTGCCCCAACTGTTCAGGGTTCGACCTCTGCGGTCGTATAAAGCTGCGCCCTGCGGAGCACCTAGTTTAGTATTGTTTTTTTATCAACATCTTTCAGTGTGGTCGCAAAACGGTAAAAGTGTTTGAATACTTTTTTTTTTTTATTTTTAAAAACCAGTTATTTTTAATTTGCCTGTATTATTTTCTATTTTCTTCGATTGGTTCAAATGAATTGTTTGGTTTGAATTGCCCTTGTTTGATTTGTCCATTTCCATTATTTGATTTGCCCATGCTACTTTTAGGGCCGTCGAGTACAGGTAAGTTATCGCCTTGACAACTAGGTCACATTTTATACCTGAATGAATTCTTTTGGAAAATTTTTATTTTCCATGTTCCAAACAAATTATGTTTTGCATGCCTTGATTGCATCTCATTCATCATAATAAAATCCTGTTCAGAGTTTGTCATGAATAGCTCAGTAGTATATTAACTCTTTAACAAAGTAGGGGAAATAACTCTAAAACTTCAGACAAGTTGGAAAGTTCTGTTTTAGACATAGAAATACGGTTAGACATGGTCACTTCTATTTGATTGGATATATAATAACAACCTATTTCATTTCAAAATGTTTAAAATTGAGCGCCATTGATTCAACGACTATTATGAAAGTTTTAAGTGTAAAGATTAAGAGAGGGTGTGCAGACAAGGGACCTTAGGTCTACTGATAAAAGTTTCAGAGCCACTACATATGCTGGACATACAGATAGTGCATTTGTAATTGGCGATGGTACAGTTTAATTTGGATCTCTCTAAGGTGAAGCTTGTAATAAGGAAATATGTTGTACATGTACTAACTGTATTTCTTGTTCATTCAACTTCCAAACCTGAAAGTCTGGACCAAATACATTACAGCATGAGCACAGGGGTCTAATCAGTATATCAGCCCAATTCTTCTATGGAAGCCTGAATGAGCAAAATTATAAGCCTTTACTGAAGTTTGTCATGTATAATCATCTCAAAAACATTTTATGTACAGGAATGTCTACACAAGGTAAAAACTGAAAAAAAATAATATCTAATTTTATCACATTGTATCATTGGTCTCAATTTACTTTCTACTAATATATTCTTACTTCCCAAATTATGAATCTACATCAGAGTATTGTTGATAACTATACTGCAGCTTTTGCATGAGGAAAGTTCTTGTTTTCCAAACTTGGTGTTATTGAAGTTTCAACAGTAGTAAAAAAATGGAATTAGAATTATTTTGGCTGGTTCAGTAACTGACACAGCATGGTATTAACTGCTTACATGTTCATTTGTATATTTTTCTAACCAAATGTATGTCATATAAATGTCTATAAAGAAAATGTCATCCATAATTTCCAATGCTATTGATAAGATGAAGAACAATGTAAGTTTTTTTTTTCATCATCATATCAGCTAACCATAGGCTTCTTAAACCACTTTGTGAAGGATTCAACCATGACAAAAATGATTAGAAGAGAAATTCAAAAAAAAACTTTAAGTTATTCCCTAAATTGAGTTTGATTTTGTATAAAATCACCTTTACTATCAAAGAAAGATGCTTTTCTACCCCTTTTATACCTTAGGCAATGTAATAACTTAAGAGTTAAATGTTTTGACCTTTTGGTCAGTCAGATATTTGTTAGTGGTCATTTTGTTGTCACATTGATAGCACCTTCATTTTTGGTCATACCCTCTTCAAAGGACAAATATTTCCACTATCAAAACTGCAGATGGGGCACTATTTTTATGGGCTCTTTCCCTTCATGGGAAGGACATATAATCCCTGCTTTATCCAATACCAAATAACATTGTAAAATATGGATGACAATTCATTAAACAGTAAACGACAAAGAAATTGGTTGAATTGAAGTTTCAGTAAAAAAAAAAACTAGCTTGTCAGCAGTTAATCACATTCTTTTGTTAAAATGGTGAAAGCAACTAACTTGGATTGGAACTTTCACATTATTGAAATGGTTCATCATTTTATTCATTTTTATTTCATTATAATTCAAATGCCTTCTAGACTATGAGGTGCACAATGTATGCAGGGGTCCAGCTACGATGAAGAAACATGGGTTGAAATCATTAAATTGAACAACAGCCATAAATTTTTATCATATCCTTAAAACTAATGGTCAATATTTAACCTTTGCAAACAGAATTGAATGTTCCTGATTGAAATTTTTTGTCCAGTAACAAGCCTTATTCTTTCCAAAGCATAATATTACTAAAACTGTTAATTGTTTTTTGTTTACATCACTTTTTTAAAGTTGTAATACCTTAAATGATTGAAGAAAGAAAATATAATATTTATATAATTAGTATATAATTAATATAAATTTAAACCAATTAATACCACTGGGTTCTAGTATACATTTATACATTTGTACTTCTATTTCACAATTTTATTGATTTTATCTGTAATAGATGCAACATATTAATTCTTGATATATATAGGTTCAGTTCAAAATGCATGCAAAATTTCCCAAAAAATGTTTTAAAAAACCTCTTAATTATGTATAGCGTTTCTAAAAATAATGTAATAACCTTTAACAAAAAGAGAGATAGAACCATATGAATGTTGAAATTTAGTAACTTTATCCCCTGAAAATTCCCCCTTTTTTTCATAGTGTTGGCCCCCTGACTTAATAAACACTTTTGAAGTTTGTAAGCCATCTTCATGTAGAAAATAATTGAAGTTATAGAGAAAAGGTTATAGATTTTTTTTAATGCATCCAAAGAATTTTGAGGAACCCATGCTTCTGGATTATGACTTAATTATCTATTCTTTTTTTCAGGTATATGAATATGATGACTTTTACTTCATGACAGATCCAGAACAACTCATCTACAGTCATTGGGCCAAAAATGATAAGTGGCAACTTCTGACCAGACCTTTATCCTTGCCTGAATTTGAAGACTTGCCTCTCGTCAAATCTTACTTCTTTAAATGTGGAATGTACTTCATCTCCCACCAGAAAGGGGTTGTAGGCACAGAGAATGGTAGAATAGCACTAACAGTTGGCTTTGTAAAACCTACAAACTTCACCTACAAAATCACTGTCTGTGGATCCAATGAAGAAACTCACAAGGGACAGAAACTGAAGAGCTTTGCCATGCAAGAAACTTCGCACAACCAAGCCACATTTATCCTCAGAGCTCCAAAACCTGGTTCTTATTACTTTACTATTTTTGCCCAGCTCTTAACAGGAGATATTGGAATAAAGAATGTCTTCACAGCATCAGCAGAATATAAAGTCAATGCTGACAAGGCTTCTTCCGATGCTGTTCCCCTTCCTAACTGTTCAGATAGTAACTGGGGTCCAGGGATACCAGTAGACCAGATGGGACTGGAACCCAGTGTTAAAGATGCTGTCATACCAACAAGTGATGGAAAGGTCAGCTTGGAGTTCAAGAAAACAAGACCATCTTATATTCTCTGCAAACTACGAAAACCAGGTATGAAAGATGACGAATTGGAGAAATGTGTCAGTGAAACAGACCAAGGGGACAAGGTGCTTGTTACAGCTCAACTACCAGCCAAGGGTGAATACGGACTGGAAATCTACGGGAATGATCCAGCTAAAGATGGTGACACCTATACACATATCTGTCAATACTTTGTTCACTATGCTCCTCCTGATGAACAGAATAAGGCATTTTATCAAGAGGCACCACAGAGGCGTACTGTGGCACCAGCACAACAAGCTACTATTAGCCAGGTGGGATATCCTGGAGGCACTGCTGGGGTAAGTCATGTCATGCATTAGGTTGTTGTATTAAATACGGAGACACATTTCCTGAGGCTGATTCACAGAAAATCGGATTTACCATGTATGCTTCTGAAATTTATTCTCTCTGTTAGCCACCTAACATGGGATCTTTTTAAATGAGACAAACACATAATTCTTGAAGTAAATAAAGTATAGCATGGTATAAAACATTCTATATTCTCAAATGTGATATTTTCTTTAGGGGTAAACAAAAAATTGCTATCTTTTTGAGAGAAAAAAATGTATGATTTAAAAAAAAATATATAATTTATGAAAATTAATTTGTCTCGTTTAATTTTCATAAAATTTTGACAATAGTTGCTTTGACCCTTTGACAAAAATATAAAAAAAAATCAAGAAATTTGAACCACACACTTTATTGTAAAAAAAATCATTTGATATTTGGCAGTTAACAAAAAACAAATTTTGATCATTGAGAAGCTTTATATTTCCTTAACAATAGAATGTGATTAAAAGGTTCAGCTGATTTTTACAGAGTTAACTTCCTGTAGTGTTATGTATCACCTTAATTTTCAAATTTTCATTTTATTTGTTACAGGTAACACAAGGAATGAATAACATGAATGTTGGAGACCAAGATTTTGTTGATCTAGAAAACCTCCCACCACCTCCTCCAGAGATGCTTCAACAGCAGTATCTATATGGTACAGTACCTGATAGTAGACAGCAGGGTGTGTATGGAGGTCTGGGATCCCAGCAGGGACAGGGTACACCTGAATTTACCCCAGGGGCAGGTAATGTTATTGTTCCTCAACAACAGCAAGCTGGTGTCAGTAACATTCCTCCCAGCAGTAAACCAATCCAAGTTGAGAAGAGAGCTGTTGGTCAGGAGCCACCAGCACCACCTAGTGAGTTCAAGCTCCAACCAGTCACTGCAGAGAAAACTGCTGCTCCAGCTCCAGGTCCAGCCACTAAACAGAAACCAACATTAGATGCCATTGACAGAAATGTTCTACATACAGTTGATGACCATGCTATACAGGTATGATGTTAAATATTCTTATTTTCTTAAATTGGTAGAAATTTGATATTCTTTCATTGTGGGGGAACATTTCAAGTAATAAAATGAAATTGCATTCATTTTTTCAATTGGTAATACTAAGTACTTGAAAGGAGTAGATTATAGAGACCAATGGATTTTGACAAGACAAACTGAATCATATCTTAATAATTCATAACATTCTTGAGATTAATAGAAATGTATATTTAAATTAGGTTGGACTTCATTTTTGGTATACTTGGAAAAATTACACACCAATAGTTTTTGTTTTTCTATTACAGGTATCCAAGAGCGAACATTCAAGTTTCAGAGATTTGGTTTGGGATTTGATCTATTCAAAGAGTATCACAAATGAAATTGAAAAAGTCAGGTAATTCTTCCTTAAACTTTGCAGTTAAAATCTTAACATTTAAAAATAGGTGACTAAATGAAATTTGCCAAAGACATTTGCAACACATCTATTTAATAGAAATACAGATGATCATTTTTTTTTACAAGAAAAATTATTATGAACATTTTACAGTTATTCAGTTAATGTATCACCAAAAAAATAGTATAGATATGTATAATAAAAATTAAGTTAAACCCTATTTGATTATCAAATTGTAATGAGGGACAGGAAGTATAAGAAAGATGTCAATTAAAAATACACCAATAGGTGCTATGATTGTGTACTTGTTCAGTAAATTTTTGAAACAATGCCTTACATAAGTTTATTAGATATAAAGTGAAAACATAGGTTATATATATAAGAATTTGTTTGACTTTATACTTTTACAGAGTTATCTTTAGATGGTTAGCCACCAAGAATCTGAAAGAAATGCATTTTGACAATGTAGAAAAAGGCAGTCCAGAAGAAGTACTGTTGGGATTAAAGACTGGAAAGACAACATATGCTATGGTTTTTGACACTATGTGCAAGTATGTAGGAGTAAAGCAAAGCATTCAAATAAATATGAAAACATACCCGACAAAAAAACTTGATAAAAAGATCTCAAATTCAAAAACAGATAAAAACTTACAAAACTGTAAAACTGTAAAGGGAGATAATTAAAGGGAAATCAAGAAAAATGTTTTCCTTACAAAGGGAGATAAGTGAAGTTGAAACTTAGCATAAAATTTCTGCTGTTTAAAAAACCTTACAAAGGACTTGCAAATTTCAAACATTATACAGCTTTTAAAAATGACACAATTTTTTGCATCCTGTTCCAGAATTAAATGAAGTAAATTGAGAAAAAGAGCATAAAATTTATATATCTTAATATTGCAAACACATAAGTGGCATGTATACAACAAAAAATACACATACATTGTATATGTTGTTAATCATATTTGAAAAGAACGAATTTAAGACATTGATGAAATAAATAGATAAAGGGTGACAATTGTATTAGTCTTTTGCTTGCAGTTATTTCTAGTTACAAATTACATAAATGGCATTTTGTTTGTTGAGCTGGTAAACTTATTTGTAAGCAGCAAAATATAGTCAGATATGGGGGGAAAATACTTCTATTTTGAGACTTTTGTCAGAAAACTAATCAGATATGGGGGGAAAATACTTCCATTTTGAGACTTTTGTCAGAAAACTAATCAGATATGGGGGGAAAATTCTTCCATTTTGAGACTTTTGTCAGAAAACTAACATGATGCTAATTTGATATAATTTGTTATCTGAAAGCTGAAATGAAAATAAAAGCACAACATCCATAAAACATTCTATTTATATAAATCTATTCACCATTTAATCAGCATATTAAAATTATATTAAATTCATCTTCATTAGTGTAATTATTAAAAATATCATTTCATAATTTCAGTTATGCAGGTCTCCATTCCAAGATCATCAGTGGATATGCCAAAGGAGCAGATTACAAACCTGGTCAGAGTTTTACACCTGGAACCAATCAACATTCATGGAATGCTGTCTACATCTATGGTACATGGTGTCTGATCGATTGTCATTGGGCAGCCAGACGCATCATTGGAAAACAAACAACTCATGAAGAATTCCATTACCAACTTGATGAGTATTTCTTCCTGCCAGACCCTCATCAACTCATCTACACTCATTTCCCAGAAGACACAAAGTGGCAGTTATTAGAGAGGCAAGTTTCATTAGAGGAATTTGAAAGTATGCCTCATATGAAACCTCAGTTCTTCAAGTATGGTTTAGAATTTGTTAGCCATCGTACAGCAGTGATTTACGGAAGAGGAGAGTGTAATATCCGCTTGAGGTATCCAGCACACAGAATTGTAGTGGCATTTAATTTCACTATTCAATATGAAGATGGAAGAGAAGAATTTATGGGAACTAAATTAAATAAATACGGAATGCAAGAAAGTGTTGGTGGAATTGCCTCATTTAGGTTACGGCTACCTGAGAAAGGATCATACATAATATACATATATGCCAAAGAAGATACACAAGAAAACAAGGACAATGTTTATGCACAGGTGTGTGAATTTAAGATCGTTCAAGAGGAAGTGACATCACCACCTCCACAACCATTCCCACCATGTGCATATTTAAATTGGGGACCTGGCACTGCATTCTTCAAATATGGTCTTCAGACATACCAGACAACAGCTACAATCTTAACGAGAGAAGGCAAAGTAGAATTACAAATTAGGATACCTAAACAAATGCAATTTATGGCAAAATTAAAGCATAATGAAATGAGTGACTCTGAACTTGAAGGTTACATAATGAATCGTGTTGTAGGCAATACTGCATACTTCAATATCACGGCACCATGCAGAGGAGAATTTGGATTGGAAATCTACGCCAATGATCCTTCAATGGAAGGCCAAACCTTGTATCATGTAGCCCAATATATGATCGAATGTCACGAAGACGTGAAAACCGTGCCACTACCAAAATTGCCACATGGTTATCTAGGGCCACAACCAAAATTTAATGAATTCGGTTTGAACACTCTTAGTCATCATGATTCTGTCATTCATTTAGAAACAAATTCTGTAGAAATCCAATTTGCAACTGCTCAAGAAATGAGAGTGACTGCCAATTTAATTGGAGTCGAGGATGAGAAAGAACACCCAGATCTGGTCTTCACACAAACACAAGGATCTATTGTGAGTTTTGTTATCCACATGCCAGCAACAGGCTTCTACAAACTACAACTGTATGCCATACCAGCACGTGATCCCAGCCAACAGCTTCCAGGGGTATACAACTATTTGATCAACTGTCAGAAAGCCACTCGTCCAGCTGTACCTTTCCCCAAACAGTATGCCCAGTGGAAGGAAGGATGTTACATGTGGGAGCCTTTGACACTTCACAAAGATACCACTTCTGCAACTGTCAACTTCAGAATTGGAATACCAAAGGCAGAAGCCGTGGCTGTTGTAGCTGATAGTGACTGGAATCATCTACAGTCGTCAACACCGGGTGTCTGGGAAGGTAAAGTGCCACTGGATAAGCACTACGGTCGAGGAGTCAAGGTCACAGTTAACGCTAATTATGGTGGAGATAAAACAAATTATGCTACCTTGCTTGAATATAACATTTAACTTAACCAATTTGTGTATCATGCATTTCTAATTCTTTTAATTAGTGATATGTTCCAAAGTGACATGATATAAACATCAAACATTCAAGTGACTGTGAGTCAGTTGAAGTCAAATGGTAGTCTGTAAGATAAAGTTAGTTTTGGTTTGTTATTGAAAGCTAATCATTTTATTTATATTTGCATAGTTCAGTGTAACCAGCTCATGACATCATCTTATTGATAAAGAAACATTCAAATTTCATATCCCTTTGAAACTTATCACACATTATAAAGTAGCTGCAATTTTTATTTTATATGCAACATTTGCTTTTAGTTTTTCTGTGATAGGCATTAGGTTTATATATTATTGATACTGTAGAGCACATGATTTTTATTTGTTCTTTGTTGTGCCTTTGCCAGATATGTGTATTGTTACATGTGTAAGGTCTCATCTGCCTCTTCTGACCTCTTAGTATTTAAAGCAGAATCTCTGTTCCTAAATCATGACTGTTCTATAACCTTTTTTTTTTTTAAATTGAATAGTGTTTGTTTTCTTATTTTTAATTTAAGAGAAAGTGAAGAATTCAAGTTTGTATTCAGATTTTTTTCTAATTGCTGGTTAATTAGAAAGAAAATTATTAAATGAATTAAAATTGATTTCTGTCTAGACATAACGAAGATGTTTTGATTGGATTTTTCCTTTTAATAGTAGATTTTGAGTCCATCCTATAATGGTTTGTCATATTTCAAGTAAGATATAAATTGGGCATTAAATTCAATGAAATATTTTTAGTTCAAACTACTTTAATGAGAAAGTTTTCTTGTGATTTAAAAAACAAATAAGCTTATTCATTGAAAACAATGGCAATGCATTTTGTAGACTCATTTCATATTCCTGGTACTTGGCCTGAAATTCGATTTATTGAATCAAGACATGATAGTTCATTATGTTACTAAAATGTCTTAACAGTTCATGTTAAAGGCTTCATTTCAGATTTATATCTCATAACTAAAATTTTCATATTTTTTGGAATGAAGAGTGCAATAGACAAACAAATTAGTATTTAGTATTATTGTGGTTATTTCTATCTAAAAGATTTGAACCTATAAAAAGTTAACACATAATAAGTTTGAGGTGTATTGGAACAGTATTGATTTGTAAAGAAGTTGTGATGATAAATGGCTGTTATAAAGATGGTGCATACACATATTTTTGTTATTGAGGTTATTTTAGTGTTAATTAATTATGGGACAATATGCAATGACTAATTGTTAATGAGTTTGTGGGTATATTGGTTAGAACAAACATTTTAATTACCAGAGAACAAATTTTGTTTTCATTTGTACACAGAAGTTATGCAGGCTTAAAGCTCTGCATTTTTCTGTTGTACATGAATGAATTTTCTTTCAAAATATTTTGACATCAGTTTGAAATCATCTTGAAAAAAAAGCTTGAAGCCTTCATTTCTCATCCAAGAATTTAAATACTCAAAATGACTACCTGTACTGAAAATTTTCTACATTTTTTACCTTCAAAGTTTGTTACAAGTGAGAATTTATATTGTCCAAATTAAGTTCTTCCAATTTGCATGATGGTAGTCTACTTTAGAACTACTGAGGATATAGTTATATCTTGCTGGACATTTTCTTATCTTAAATTTATTGAAAATGCTTGTAAGCTTATAAAATTTATTGTTATTAGATATTAAATCAAGCAGTGCTTATACTTTTTGATTTCATTATTTCTCTACGAAATCCAATTGATACCCAATATAAAATCCTTCTGAATTGCAAGTCTTGTTTGACGTTACGAAAGACAACTCGATTTAATTAAATTTCAGAATCTCTGTTCCTAATTTATAACTGTTCTAGAAACTGGCTTTTGTCAGCTTTTTGTTGCCCAGTCTTTAGTTTTTTTGGTGATGTTTTGTATACTGTATACCAATTAATATGTTATGGTGACACAAACTATCCTGAGATCACAACTTTTTGGAATTTTTGGTCTTCAATGCTCTTCAACTTTATACTTGATTGGCTTTTTAATAATTTTGGTCTGAGTGTTACTGATGAGTCTTATGCAGATGAATCAAATTATAAGCCTGGTACTTTTGATAACTATTATTGCTTTTTCATTTCTGTAGTCTTCAAAAGTAGCTTCCTTAATGAAAAAGATATGGTGTGCTTTGTAAAATTTTCAATTCTTCACCTTAACATAAGGTTTAGGAAGTTTTCTTGGTGTGTTATAAAGGTCAAAAGAGTTGAAATAAAGAATTTTGTTTAGAGTTTGTGGAAGAGTGAATCTTTGATAGATAATCTAAATGGTTTAATAAATGCAACAGTAGTATACTGCAGCTGCTGTTCAAAGGTCATACATTGATTAAGAGAAAACAAATCCAAGTTACAAATTAAAAACAAGGGAAATACATCAACTATAAGCTCTTCAACTTCGTACTTTATTTGGCTTTTTGATCTAAACTTTTTTGGATTCGAGCGTCACTGATGAGTCTTTTGTAGACGAAATGCGCGTCTGGCGTATATATAAAATTTAGTCCTGGTATCTATGATGAGTTTATTTACGAAACAATTGAACAATAGAAACACCGAACTGCAACAATATAAAACACAACAACATGCACAGAAATTGACTCGGAAAACAACTGCAACTTTCATGACTTGGTACAGGACATTTTAAAATTTCAAGAAAAATCTATGAAAACTACTGATTTACTTTTAAGTTCAGTCTCGTCATGTTTTGTCTGGCAAATGTTGGAGAATGCAAGGTTCATAAGGCTAATAAGGTAGGAACAGAGTTAACTATTTGTGTTAAATGGAGGTGAAATATATCAGGGAAATTGAAAATAGCCTAACAAAATTGAAAAAAAAACCAAAGACAAACAACAACAGACCAAACGAAACATAGAAACACGAACCCCACCAAAAACCTGGGATGAGGTGGAAGGGTACGCAGATCCTGCTTCACACATGTTGCTTATGTAAGTACAAACTGCTTTTAGTCAGGTCTCTCAGTCTGTCACGAAATATAAGTTCCAAATTGAAATATTCCGTATTATTATTTCTAATGGAACAAGTATGCCGGTATTTATTCCTAACGGAATAAAGGTTATAGAATATGTGTTCACACAGGAACAGATAATATTGCATTGTTTATAAGGTTTCCAGAGAAAGAGAAAACGTTATATTTCTAAAGGAACAAAAGTTTGGTAATCCATATTTCATATTCAGATTACTTGCGAAGTTTCTTCTGTCATACATTTCTTTTTGGTATTAACATCAAAGAAAACGAAGAAAATTTACCATCATTATACTAGATACCAAAACTTCACAATACTCCATATTAAAAACGATACATAGCTGGGTCATCAAAATGTTCGACTAAACATCTTTCTAAAGTACTGACTACTATTCTTAAAGATGGGCTTCAAAAATATTGTAATGAGATGTATTCTACCAGTGGTGTTAACCAGATGTGGATTCTCAAAAATTCGAAAGATCCACTGCTTAATCTTTAATCACAATCTTTGCAATTTTGCAGCAACATAAAGACTTGATTTTTCTACGCTTTACACTACTATTCCCCATGCTCAGTTGAAAGATCGACTTCAACATGTCATTACACAGAGCTTTTCCATAAAAATTGGAATCGTAGATACAAATTTCTTGTTTTGGGTTACAATGATTCATATTTTGTGAAGAACCACACTGAATCTACCAGAAAATATACTGAAGATGATATCAAAATGCTGGACTTTTTAATCGACAATATATTTGTTGAGTTTGGAGGATTTATATTTCAACAGACAGTCGATATTCCAATGGGTACTAATTGTGCAGCTCTTCTGGCTGATTTGTTTTTGTATTCGTATGAACAATGATGAAGCAGAATTCATTCAGAACCTTCTAAAAAAGAAAAAGCATCTTGCGAAATTCTTTAATTTTTACTTTCCGATATAATGATGATGTCCTATCATTGAATAACCCTTATTTCAGCCAACACTTACATCTCATATATCCTAGTGAACTTGAAATTAAGGATACTACTGATACCAGAAGGACTGCTTCATACCTTGATCTTTTCCTCAATATTGACACAGATGGACGACTTCACACGAAAATCTATGGTAAACGAGACGATTTCAACTTCCCATGGCCAATTATCAATTTCTCATTTCTCAGCAGTAACATACCATCTGTCCCTTTGTATGGTGTCTACATATCTCAATTGATACGTTATGCTCGTGCATGTTCACACTATGCGGACTTCATATACAGGAGTGTGCTCCTAACGCAGAAACCGCTCCAATAAAGGTATGAGGAAGACAGATTAAAAATGACACTCCGTAAATTTTACGAGCACCATCACGAATTGGTTGATCCATACGATGTGTCTTTGTCCAAACTAACTAAGGACCTTTTTTTACAACGTGTTAGATAGTGATTTGTCATTACGTCGTCTGATCTTTTAATTACCAAACGTGACTTATTCCCGATTGTGACTGTTTTGCCGAGTGTGAATTCGAATTCATCATGGTACTTTTCTATCCGAAATTCATGTAAAAAAACTATTTAGTTTTGATGTAATGTTTGTTATTCTCATCGGATTTTGTCAAATGTCTTATCGTTTGTAGTTGATAAACTTAATTTTTACTGTTGTATTCGTGTGTTATGGTAAAGATAATTTATCATCCAGTTCATTTATTAGATTTTAGTTTCGTTCAGCTAAATTTATACGATATACTTGGTTTACAGTTTGATTTAGAAGAAATATCGGCATAGATAAATAATAAATTAATTATCTAATTACTACCACAATTTGATATTAATTAGTATTGTAATTTTCATTGTTATTAATAAATGTTATATCAACATTACAAACCTAATCTTGAAATCTATCCTATTTTTGGGAAATTTTTAGACATTCATATTTGACGTCACTTAAATTTGTGCGTTTATCGATTTGGCTAAGGCGGCTGTGAATTTTTATATGCTGGTTTAGGTTATTTATCTATCCGTTTTTATTTTGTAGTTAGTCGCCGGTTTTATCATTTATATCTATTATATAGTCATTTTATAAAAAAAAAATACTGTTTGCAAAAGTTTGAATTATTCTAAATAATAAGGATGTTATTATTCCAGGCAGAAAACCCTAGCCGTATTGGGCACAACGTTTTGGAACTTTTGGTCCTCAATGCTCTTCAACTTTGTAATTTTTTGTATATTTTTTTAATTTTTTGGCTTTCGAACTTTTTTCACCAGAGCGTCACAGGTTAGTCTTGTGTGGACGAAACGCGCGTCTGGTGTATACAATTTTAAACCTGGCACCTTTTGTTAGCCATTATTCGTGTGTTTCTCTGACCTAGATGTTCTCCCATTTATTTGTATTGTAGTCCTTTCATGTAATCTTGTCATTTTAATGTTATATTTAACATTGCCATAAAAGCGGGTGGTTTGGCATGCCACAAAACCAGGTTCAACCCACCATTTTTTTTGGTTAAAATGTCCTGTACCAAGTCAGGAAAATGGCCATTGTTATATATTAAAGTTCGTTTCTGTGTGTGTTACATTATAATGTTGTGTTTCTGTTGTGTCGTAGTTCTCTTATATTTGATGTGTTTCCCTCAGTTTTAGTTTGTAACCCGGATTTGTATTTTTCTCAATCGAACAGCGGTATACTACTGTTGCCTTTCAACGTCCTTGACTCGATTTGCATGGTTTAATGAATGCGTGAATAAGTTGTGAGCTTTGAAAATAACAAAACAAAACGAAAAGAAAACATTACGTGCATCTGAACCACTTTTCTAGATGACCTCCATCAGGAACCATCATAGCCGAAAATTTGAAAACCAAGGATGTGTTAGAACCAAAACAGTTGACGAAGTACCAGTATTCATCTTACTTTCTTATAATCAAGCGTTATTAACATGTTTATTTGCATCTTCTTGAATGGCGCACCATCTCTGACGATGAAAACATTCTCGATTAGTCATGTCAAACACAAATAAAAGTTATAATACTAAAGAACGATTAATCAATTCCACAACAAAGTCAAACAAGACATCCAAATCTAAGGGTTTTCTGATTCAATAATACCCAACAGAAATAATCTCATATTCAAAACCGTGTACTTCTTTCAATCGCTGCCTCATGTAGAGGAAAATTCCATTTTTCTTTCCTATATTCATTTCAAAATTCTTCTGCGTGCCGAAAACAAATGGTCACTTCATTTTAATCGTATACCTACCTATTCGTGATATTTCGAAGATATCTAAAGAGATAATTAGAGGTTAAATACTACATTTTGCTTTAGCAAATGTTATCCAAAGACATGCACGTACTCCATACGGTTGCTGTCTCTGAAGATGCTGAAATGAAACTACTTCAATAAGTCTCCATGTGAAAGAGATGCGATAGCTTAATGTTACCAGAGGGACTTTCAATCTTACAAGTCGAAAACAAACTGACAATGCCATGTCGATAACGAAAAGAAAAGCAACAGTGTACTAAACACAACAGAGAAATCAAAAGACTGAGCAACAAGAATTAAACCTAATCAAAAGCAAAAATGATCTCACGTGCTCCGGAAGGGTAGGAATATCCTGCTCTACTAGTTGCAGCTGCCGTGTCGCTCATGCAAGTAAGATTCGTTGTAGAAAATCAAACTGCATGTGAATAAACTCATCATAGATACCAGGATCAAAATTTTATATTCACGCCAGACGCGCGTTTCGTCTAAAATAGACTCATCAATGACACTCCAATCAAAATATGTTTAAAAGGCCAAATAGAGTACAACGTTGAAGAGCATTGAGGACCAACAATTCCTAAAAGTTTTGCCAAATACAGTTAAGGTAATCTATGCCTGAGGTAGAAAACCTTTAGTTTTTCAAAAATTCAAAGTTTTGTTAACAGTTAATTTATAATTATGAACATGAATGAACTTCTACTGGACACTCTATGTAACCATATGGAAACCGCTCTTTATCTTTGAGTTAAGATATACCGAAGCGCAAACAATCTTGTGTTTATGCATCATTAAATATTATGCGCTGGAATCGAAATCAATAATATTTTAATGAATCAAAATTCTTTCAACTCTAAATGATACATATGTGAGATGTATACGGTTATGGTTATTGAAAAAAAAGAGGGATGAAAGAGGGATGAAAGATACCAGAGAGACATTCAAACTCATAAATCGAAAATAAACTGACACCGCCATGGCTAAAAATGAAGAAAAAAAAACCAGACAAACAATAGTACACACGACACAACATAGAAAACTAAAGAATAAACAATAAGGTGCTCCCGAAGAGTAAGCAGATCCTGCTCCACATGTGGCATCCGTCGTGTTACCAAAGTGACATTCAAAGCTATAAGTCATACAACAAACTGACAATGATATAGCTAAAAAAAGAAAAACACCAACAGACAAAAAACAGTACACAAAACACAACATAGAACACGTAAGACTATGCAACACGAATCCCAACAAACAAAGGGGGTGATCTAAGGTGCTCCAGAAGGGTTAGCAGATCATGCTTCAAATGTGGCACCCGTCGTGTTGTTTAATTAGGTGAGAACAAACCCTATAATAAGTCTAATTCGGTAGGTCACATTCGACAAAAGGGGAAGGGATCGTAGTTGCGACATTTGGAACATTGAAGGCTTTTCTCCAAGTAATTTTTGGAATAAACAGCGCTAGGTAGAATTTATGAGATACTACTTCTGCCATCTTACCTTCCTGGCAACAGACAGTCGAGGTAAGAAAAGTCCGAAATCTCATAAAAAAACCTTTCAATTTTGATTATTTATTATTGTCAATAGCCGTATTAAATTCCTCTGGGTATTTACTGCTGCATGTATGTATGAGTAACAGTTACAATTATCCCAGTAAGTTGAGATTTCAACAGCTAGCCATTCGTATGTCCATCATCATTTTATAAACAAATCCTATTTCCTGACCGGTAACAATAGGCTAAATATATTCGTCAAGAATATCATTATCATGTACTATGACTAGCAACAAACTGTGCCATTAGTCTATCGGTCCAGGAATCACTTTCTTTTGCAACTCTGCGCTCTGATAATAGCATTCTGAACAAAAAGAAGAATAAAATGTATCTGTGCTATTTCATTTATAAGAAACGATAGACAAACTGTGAAAACAGCATTTTAGTTATAAAGAGTGAAATATGAATAGCGACATGTACAATAAATGTATTTAAAATATCAAACTCACCAACACGACGGATATTAATTTTGGAGCAGTATCTGTTTATTCTTCTAGAGCGAATGAAATCACCTGCAGGTTTTTGTTTGGGGTCATGTTAAACTGTCTGGGTTTAGTTTTCAGATGCGTATATTGAAGACTTTTTGGGTTTTTTTTCTGTATTTTAGTCTTTTTCGAGCGCCACGGATAAGTTTTATTTAGATAAAACGCGCGTCTGATGTACCAATTCATAAAAACGAGACAGACACGCTGATCCAGATTTTAAACTTCACACGGTAACAATCTGCACACATTATTGTGACATTGAGTCCAAGAGTCTCCGCTCTTCCTTCTTAAAACTTCAATGTTTTATGGAGATGCAGCTTATTTTTCAAGTCTTTTGTTTAATAAGACCGGGAATCAAAAACAAGATATCTTCATTCCAGGCGAACCTTCAACCGGCAATAACGAAACAACCGAAGTGGTCGCACTATTAAGATTTACATGTTTACAGTGACGTTGACATTACCTGCCTAATCTATTGTGTTCCTGTTTCGGAGACCTTAATGTGGAGTGGATCAATAATTGATAGAAAACATCTCTCTACAAAATAAATATCAGTGTTATTACAATCAGATTAATAGCTCAAATAAAGGTATAACAACAATACCTTCTGATTAGCAACGTTTTTTTAATACATGTATATAATTATGTGAAAAGGTTATTGTTGAATGGAAAAATATATCAAGTAAAAAGGTTTTTTTTCACTTTTGAAGATATGACAGTTCTTTATGACTGTCTGGTATCCTTTTCTGGTTTTAACACGAAACCTCATTGAAACGAAACAAAACCTCTAGTTTCTTTAGGGTCGATTTTTGACAAATCAATTCAATAAGCCCTGTTAATTATGTGATATTACCATAGACCATCATAGTTGTATTTTCTGTTTGTTTGTTTCTCATATTTAATTCACATTATGCAAATTTCTATGAGAATGTTGTATGCATCTTCTTTTGAATGGTTTTCATTTTTTATTTTTACATTTGTCAGAAGGATTATATGAAGACCTCAGCCCCTTTAAATTCTGTCAAAGTTATTGTTGGAAGAAGTCTGCCTGCAATTTACACCACATTCTCTTTCTGACCTTGTAAGGTAAATCAAGAGTCATATTTTGTATGTTTCGTTTGGATTTTATAAAGTATAGTAAATAACTGATAAATAAAAAGCCCTCTTTTTGATGATAACAGTACTCAAAAATATAATAACGATTTTTGTACATTATAGTCCAAACAATGTTTTATATCTATTATCATATAATAAATGTAATATCAACCTGTGCATCACTTCCGCCAATCTTTATTATTTCATATCGTATTGGGTATAGTAATTCAACAGCTTTACTATAATCCCCATCTTCATAGGCTACGATACCCTCACACAGAGGTATTCCTACTTCTGATACAATCATCTTACTGTCCCAGTCTTCTGGATCATTCCTGTATCATCAAAATCGTGGTAGTTTTACATATATTTCACATGCTTAACTTTGAGTAAACAACTTTTAAAAATATAGCAACTGTCATGCATTTGAACGGATAATCATTGCAACAATTCATGTTACTTTTAATTCAGTTAGATGCAGTGTAAAGACCTTGAGTGTGTCCTTGGAAATGATAAAAGTATTATAGTTACGTGTACTTTCTAATGATATCTAAGAATAACATTTTCTCATGAAACACTATTTGGATCATAATCACATAGCAATTGTCCTAATTCTTTTACCTTTTTTACCTCATTTGAATTTGTTGATAATGCTTACTTTCCGTACTGCTTCAAAGACTCAAGGAGTTTGTATCTTTTACTTTTATCCTGATTATGACAACATGAAAGAAGGAGGTTTGCCTCTGTGAACATTTGGCCATGTCCATACATATAAACATCACAAGTTTCGTCTAATACTGACCAACGGTTACCAACATCTACACCTACAAGTAGTTGAAAGAAGCTGTCAGGTTCGGTTTAGTTTTGATAATAATTTAAACTATTCATATCAAATTTGTTCCAATTGGAATGAAATTCCCGACAATTGATGTTTAACAAGGAACAATCTGTCAATCTAATAGTTATTAAAAGTCTAAATGAATACGAAATAATCTAACTTAAAAGATTGCATATTAAAAGGCTATTGTTTTATCAAAACCATTGCCGTATTTAAATTTCAGTTCACCAGCAAATGAAAGAAAATGTTAGAATATGTACATACCTTCCAGTTTCAATCTATATAGTAATCCAGTCGCATCAGTCAGGTTGAAATCGCTTTTGGAATTTTTTGTTCGTGGCCCAATCTAAATATTTGAAGAAAAAAAAAATTCATCAGTTATAATTACTTAGTTGCAAATTGGACTATATTAGAGTATTGATTGGTAAAAAAAAACTTCAAACAATCGGGCGTTTGAAGCGCTTTTCCTTTATTTATCTTCACCAGGAACAAACAGTTGAAAGCAAAAGGAGTATTAAGCGTAAGAAACTCAAGAGTACATGCTCTAAAAGTATGACATTGAAGCAAATAATAGTTATCAAAGGTACCAGGCTGTTGATTTGATACACCAGACGCGCGTTTCGTCTTCATAAGACTCACCAATGACGATCATATCAATACAGTTAGAAAGCCTAACAAGTATAAAGTTAAAGAGCAATTGAGGACCCCAAATTCCATAGAGTTGTGCCAAATACGGTTGAAGTTATCTATGCCTGGGATAAGAAAATCATTAGTATTCGAATAATTCATACTTTTGCAAACCGTAAATTTATAAAAATGATATTCATGTCATCACCGAAGTGCTGACTACTGGGCTGGTGATACCCTCGGAGACCAAAACGTCCACCAGCAGTGGTATCTACCATAGCTCGTTTTAGATACCAGGATTGAAATTTTGTATTTGCGCCAGACGCGCGTTTCCTCTACAAAATACTCATCAGAGACGCTCGAATAAAAAATTTAAAATGGTCTCAAATAAAGTACGAAGTTGAAGAGCATTGAGGACCAAAAATTCCTATAAATTTTGTCAAATACAGCTAAAGTAATCTATTCCGGAGGTAGACAAACCTGCATTTAAAAATTCAAAGTTTTGTAAACAGTTAATTTATAAATATGACATTATAGTAAATTGACGTATTGTTTAAACATTATACGTATGATTTCATTTCATAAATGAATAATGTAATATATTGACTTACCTGAGTATCAAATATCCCTAGAGCTTCAGTGAAATCACCCTAATTATAAAGAAATATAAGTAATAAATATAATGGTTGTGTTTTGTAAACAAATGCAGATTTCCATATAATAACGAAAATTACGTTAAAAACATTGAGGGTTTATTGTTTTCCCCTAGATCCTAAAAAAACATAAAAAGACATCGTAGCGTTCGATAATAGGCGTGGGATCATTACCTTGCCTCTGCTGCGCTTCCGAGCAGTGAGCAAGGACCCCAGGCTAGTTGACTACTTCTAGTTCATTAAAAAAACATCAAATATTTTATTGTTTTAATTGTGTACAAGACTATAGTGGAGTTCCAATCAAAATTGTTGGATGATAAAATCTATAATGATTTAAGACTGCAAAACAGATCGCTAGTATCACAGCATGTCGGTCAAATAATTTGTGATCATGACGTATAGATAACTTTTTTTGTAGTACTGATTTCGGTCGTTCGTCTTCATAACTAACAGGTTTAAGATGAAGGATCTAGATAAACGAAAATTCTACAACTGTTGATTATGGATAGCACCATTTCAAAAGTGATTAATTATGAATATAAACATTATGAACAATACAGAACAAACTTCTGACCAACAATATACTTATAATAATAATAAATATTTACCTTTTCTGCGTATGCTAAACTGAGATGCCAGTAGTTATGACATGCCATATAACATGCACGCTACAAATATACAAAAAAAAAATATTTGATGTTTTAAAGGACAAGGTTTAGTAAATATTTTCATTGATGGTTAAAAATATTGCTAGTATATATATTTTTCTAATCCTGCCCTTACCTCTGTCGAAAAAAAATCACACACTTTTTCGCACTTTAAAACCGTTATACCTTTATACATTTTGAAATAAACTCTACATTTAGAACTTTCCAAATTGTTGGGCAGCATTTATTTTACATACATATCATGATGGTAGTGTAAGCAATGAGAATTACACATCAATTACAACAGACTGTTCAAGAAGTCATATATTTCATTTTCAAATCTAAATCATATTAATTAATGTTGGTATTTGATAAAACATAATAAGCATAACAGTAATATTAGTCAGAAAAACATATAGGACCAACCAGCCATGTCCTATAAAACAAAGGTAAAATTCAACTAACAACAATTGTCTAGATAGCTGGACTTAAAACAGGCACAGACTTTTTTGGAGTTAAACTAGTTTTACGTGTATACAAAACTTCCCAATTAATTGTCGTAAAGTAAGGCCCACACAGATGAGTCTTATGTAGACGAAACGCGCGTCTGGCGTACTAAATTATAATCCTGGTACCTTTGATAACTAAAGATTGGTGATACCCTCAGGGATTATTAAACAGTCCAAAAGCAGAAATATCGACCCAGTGGCATTTATAACTTTAAATATGACTCGAACCATATATATTATATCTTTTTTTTTAATAATAGCTTACACTCCAATCATCTTCTGTTGACAGTATGAACTCTATACCTTTCTCGTGTTGACCTTGCATCAGATAGACATGTGACAGTGCATGCCTGGCGTAAGTTTCACGTCGTTCCATTTCTAGACACTAAAATATCCAATAAAATTTCGATTGGTGCATCAATTGTGTAATATAATTCAGTATGTTTATGTTTCCAACAAGGTAAGGTTTAATTTCATTATATCCTAATGTAACTTACATCGTATTCAATACCGGTGTATTCAATATACTTTAAGATGTATAATCTGGTTTTCAATCATATTCGATAAATGAAGAACCAAAACTGATTTATGTGTTTATCTTTATCAGACGACTTCAAAATGTTCATACCAACTCGTAAATAAAACAGTTGAAAAAAATAAAGCTGGACCCAAACAAAAGTATCTTTATATTTCAATATCTCTTTTGACTGAAAAGCGGAATATACAAGATTGTTTTACCTGCTTTGCTGTTTTCTCGGCAAGATCATAGAAGTTGTTTTCTTCCAAACAAAATGCCTGCCAGCTCAGAATTATGCTACAATACAAACACAAGGAAAATAAATGTAGAAAATGATTAGGCCATTTACTTACTTTCAACTGATTGAATGTACGCTTCAATGTGTATATTTTAAATAATTTAACTCTTTTTAGTATTCGCCTATATTTAGATTTTTTTGTTCAAACTTTTCGATGTGCTTGGTTACAACAATTAAGTTTATCATTTTACAGACGAATAAACGAAAGGAAAGACATAATGCCCTATACTGGTATTAATGTTATTCATTCTCCCTGTCCAATTTAGAATCTGTAATAATATTATATTAAAGTATTCTAAAAATATTATAAGTTTATTGTTGAAAACTGACCCCATTTATCCTTTACGGTTAAACTGTATATAATCCAGATATTGGTCAGTTAAAAATTTCACAATACTATCAACGTTTTAGTTCGATCAAGCGGTGTGTTCAACACGAGAAAATAAAGTAGATTCGAAGGACAGTGTAACATCGAATATGGTGACTTAAAATAAAACTGTTTTACCTATAACCAGGTGTGTCTTTTTTGTAACTTGGAAGTACTCTTGTAGTTATGTCCTTGTTTTCTTTAGGCATCCCTAGGTTAAGCAACGAAAGGAAAGCTTGTCTAGATGCCAGGAGATCCGTTGGATAGTCAACCAAAATATCCTCCCACAGTTTAACAGCAGCGTAACGTTTTCTTATGAACAAATATAAAACCGTGTTTAATAACATGCATCATTCAAAAGCGCCCGTGAAAAACTGTACCAATTTCAAATGATCATTTCAACAATAAATGTCTCTTCAATGATTCTGGAGTAAAACATAATTGAAAATCCAAAATTTAATACAAACATCAATGAACTGATAAAATCCCCCAAAAGGATCGAAGGTGTAAGGAATCAGAACTATATGTGAAGGAGATTCATTCCTTAATTTAAAATGATTTCCAAAATTTTATAAAGGCAAACAATCCGTTGTCCGTACTTTTAAACCAGAACCGAAGTATATGATACTGCTGAGTTGTCTGGTAATACCATCTTAGCTGATAGTCTAGCAGCAGAGGTAGCAACCAAGTGGTAGTAATAATGCTATAACGGTAATTATTTCGCTGCAACAGATTCGCATTTCAACAAAATCATTGTCTCTACATTAACTCGACGCCAAAATAATTGAAAATCCAAACCTAATATAAAAGGAAGAATATTACAGAAAACATAAATACATTTCAAATACTGGAAATATTCCTTGTTGGAAAATAAAACAGAAAGATCAAGAAAGAAACACTCGGAGCGTCAGCCACTGTTTTGATGGGGTTCGTGTTGCACAGTATTTAGTTTTCCATGTGAAGTGATGGAGATGTGTTTATCTTTTCGAAAGGGTTTCGTTTATGTCATAATTGTGAATAATTAAGTTATGAGGTCTCTTTTCTACTTATGCGCCACAGGCACTCGTCTCAGAAAAAACATTCTGAGACGAGTGCCTGTGTTATGCGCGTTGATGTCTTTTGCCTCTTTTTTTTCTTCGATTGTGCTAGGCAAAGTTTTTTTTCATTCAAAAAATGAAACAAGACAGTATTCAATGTACGAAAAACATGTGTGGATATCACAGAATTACAGATCAATTGACTAATAACACATCTATTTAGCCAGTACATAAAATACAAACGGATAGAGTCTACATCGACGAAATGAAAAGTTTTAATCGTGGGTTGATGGATGCTTAACTTCATGCGGCAACTAAATCGATGTGTATTTTGAACAAGAAAAATGAAACAATGTGATGATGCAGAATATTTAAAACTATGACAATCTTGACTTATACTGGGAAAAAAACTAAAGGTTTTAGATCTTTGTAAACGTTAACAAAGTATGAATACATGAGAGGAGTATTCACATACACACAAAATATGTATGCGCTGTATTACAATTTGAACACTGCTTTTCACAAGCTGGTCTATAGACAATGACTTCATGTTTGGGAATCACAACAGCAAAACCAATGAAATGCAACGGTTCATTAGTTTACAATATATAGAATATCCATTTTAAGTAATCTTGATGGTTACAGTATTGCTAAAATAAAAAGAAAAAGAATATGAAAAAAATGTACACCACAGGCTATTATTGAGAATCCCATCATAGTTTTCCACAGATTCACCTGCAAGTCACCTGTCCATTTAAACTTTTGTAAGTCCTATTGTCCCATCTAACAAATACAACAGCTATTGTTCTCTGTTTAGTTTATTCAATGGGACCTTTAAATTTCTTGCAAGAGAAATCTATCACTCACTGATTAATTTACCTGAACAAAAAATTGAACTGTCAATGATGGAAATACATGTACAAATAAGTAATTATGAAACTGCATGTGATGTTGTATTTATTCAATCAATAACACATTTTCAATTTGTTTGATATAAACACTGATTTAAAAATTAAAAGTTGATTTCTGATCAAATTTCAACATTTTACCTATTAAAATTTGCTTTTTTTTAGTCTGTTTATAAGTAAAAATTTGAAATGATAATGTTTAAATAAAGGTCTTCATAAATGTATTCTTTATAACTGAACAAACACAAAAAACATGCAAATTCTTTAAAACATAAATGCATGCAGTAGTTACAAAAAAATCTGAAATAAACTTTTTATAATTAAATCAGTGCTTATATTGAACAGATTGAAAATATATTATTGATATTGAATAAATACTGTATCACATGCAGTTTATGTGAGTTTATACATGTGTTTCATTGAACAAAGAAGATATTTTTTTGGTCAGGCAAATTAATCAATGAGTGATAGATTTCTCTTGGAAGAAATTTAAAGGTCCCATCAAATAAACTATACAGAGAACAATACCTGTTGTATTTGTTCAATGGGACAGTAGAACTTACAAAAGTTTAAATGGACAAGTAACTTGCAGGTGAATCTATGGAAAACTATGATAGGGTTCGCAATAATTGCATAGACCCGAAGCACTTTTCTAGACTTGCCTTCATCTGAAACGCACAAAGCTGAATATTTGAACCATGGGGGGGGGGGGGGGGGGGGGGGGGGGGGGGTAACTTCCTATTATTGGGTATACGGGGATGTGCCAAAAATATGGGTAATAATTTTGCGAGATTTTATATAAAAATGACCCTCCTTTTTAATGACATCCTATATTAAAATGCATTTTATTTGATAACTGTATATCGATTTGGGGTATGATCTACATATCATATATAAAATATGCTATTGAGAATGTCAATTCATATATAAAAACTTAAAGGGGTAGCTGGTATATTTATGAATTATGAGTGATGATGAGTTATTGTTTATGCATGGGTCATATTTTAAATATTGTATATAAGTATAGGTCGTTCTTTCTTAAATATTTATATAACTATAGGTACTGAATTTCAGTGAATGTTATATTAAAATGGGTACGTTTTTTGAGGCAAAAATGGCACACCCCTACCAAAAAAATATCGAAGTTACACCCCCCCTCGTGATTTGAACAACAAGGATGTATAAGAACCGAAACAGTTGAAGAACTATATGTTTAAAAAGGACCTTAAAAATAGCCAAATCCATTTAAGGTTAGCTTAAGTTTTAAAGTTTTAAGTTTCTTTATAAATTCAAAATAAACGGATAGTTTAAGAAAGGTAATCTAAAGATAGTACCAACTACTAAGCTGATGATATCCTCTGGGACTGATAGACCACATGTAGAGGGATCGACAAAGGGCTGTAAAAAAGGAAACTGACTTATTATTTTAACTTTTGTTTACTTACCCTTGAGCACACACATTTAAAGCATTAACGTGCTTTCTCTCTCTGTCTGTTATTTGTGATTCCTGTACTAATGCATTGAGTGCGTCCATTTTTGTTTTCAGGTCTGTATTCAAGTGTAAAGGTTTCTCTGGTCCTCCCAAACAAAGATTGTTTGCAAACACATGGCCCATTACTAATATCAAAAGTAATAAATGTACTATCTTTAACCAATTTAATTCTTATTCATAAGTTTATTATTATTATATTTTTTTGTGTGTTTTATTGTTTCTCTTCTTTAGTCATCAGAATCTGTTGCTATGCATGCGGACTTCAAAAGTGCATCATTTAACAATTGGACTTGAATCATATTTATCCCCTATCAGTGTCTTTCGAAATTTGAAAATATCCAATTTATGATTAATATAAATGATAAACCCTACGATATCAAGTCGCCGATTTGATACCATATCATGGTCTGCAACCTTTGCTTTTTTCCTCCTTTTTCCTCTCTGTGTTCTTCATTAACTTAAGAATTGAATGCTCCTTTTTGTAACTTCATTGGGGTGTAAAAGCGTTGACCGAAGTACATTTTGTATGAAGCGCAGAAAAACTTCTAAAAATGTGCGCACGGTCAACGCTTTTACAACCCTATGAAGTTACAAAAAGAAGCATTCAATAATTATAATTACATTTTTTAGCTAGGATCATGAAAACACGAATTTTATCATTTTTTTTTATTTAATTCACCTGTGCACTTTAATGTGGGACCTCGTGCTATCACGAATGATAAGTTTTATTGTATTGTGTAATGCAATTGCTTAAGGAATAACACGTGATGTGCAGTTAGTCAATCAGAATATCGTATTATAATGAAACAACGTCCCTACAACTAATGTAATTATTCTGCTATAATGACACAATATACGTATGATTAGCAAAAAACGTGAAGGCAGTATACTTGTCACTATACCATTCAGCTTACCAAATTTTGGATCTGCCCCTATCATTTTCTTCGTACACTCTTCTAGGCCTCCCACGGATGGTTCATCGTACATACCACTTGCCTGAGGATAATTTTAAACATTTTGACGATAACAAACGTTCTTCAAATAAAACAGGAACATAAATATTAATGTCGTTGATTATATACAAGATCATCAACTTGAGATGCAATCACGTTTTTGTATGCCCCTTTAAATATTTGTTAACAAACTGTTTGTTTGAAATATCACCAAAGAAACTACGTATTAAATTTAGAATGCCATTTCTAAACTGTAATACACACAAAAACGACCACGTTTTGATTCTTAATTTTGAGAGACTTAATTAAAAAAGAAACAATTATACGCAATGTTATCTTGTTATTTTTCAAATAAAGGAAAATTGGGAATGTGTCAAAGCGACACCAACCCGGCCATATAGCAGACAACAGCCGAAGGCCACCAAAGGGTCTTCAATGTAGCGAGAAACTCCCGCACCCGGATGCGTCCTTCAGCTGGTCACTTTAAAATATGTATACTAGTTCAGTGATAATGGACGTCATACTAAACTCCGAATTATACACAAGAAACTAAAAATAAAAATAATAGAAGACTAATAAAGGCCAGAGGCTCCTGACTTGGGACAGGCGCAAAATTGCGGCGGGGTTAACTGTGACATGTTTATGAGATCTAGTAGTATACCGCTGTTCGAAATTCATAAATCGATAGAGAAAAAAAACAAATCCGGGTTACAAACTAAAACAGAAGGAAACACATCAAATATAAGAGGAGAACAACGACACAACAGAAACACTAAAATGCAACACACACAGAAACGAACTATAAGATAACAACTGCCATTTTCCTGACTTGGTACGGGACATTTTAAGAAAAAGGTTGGGTTGAACCTGGTTTTTCGGCTAGCCAAACCTCGCGCTTTAATGGCAATGTTAACTATAACACTAAAATAACAATATAACATGACAGGACTACAGTACAAATAAATATATACAAGAACATTCAGCACAGAGAAATACACAAATAAACATTACAATAAGACATTTTGACATGCTAATCGTTATCAAAGGTACCAGGCTTATCATCTAATACACCATACGTGCGTTTAACCTACATAAGACTCATCAGTGACGCTCAGATCAAAATAGTAAAGAAAACCAAACAAGTATAAAGTAAACAACAATGGAAATAATGTATACTATTGTCGTCCATGTTCTTTATCATTGAACCGATGACAAACAAAAGTAAAATATAACAATAATAAACAGTATTATACCAAGTGTATAATGATTGTAGTTAAAAATTTGTAAGGGTTCCGTGGAACCCAGTGTCTCGCCTACTCTTTCTGTTCATCGCAAGCTCAACAAAAATGAGGAAACAAATCAATAAAATATTCCTGTTGATACTATCTTTTGATTGTAAGAAGCTTCTGTCCAAGTTTGGTAAAAATCCAGGATAGTTTATGTAATAAATGTTTAAAAAAAATAACTGCACACTGAATGTAATGTTAACTAGAAGAAAACAAAATTTCCTTCTAGATACTAGCTTTTGATCATAAACAAGCTTCTTTCCAAGTTTGGTACAAATCCAAAATAGTATAAGAAAGTTATGAAAATTTTAAAAAGTTAAACCACAGAGTGAATGTGTTGTTTCGCAGCAAATCTAAGTCACTTTAAAAGTAAAATACAAAAAAATAGATTTATTTTTTTACAAAATTTCCTTCTAGATACTAGCTTTTGATCATAAACAAGCTTCTGTCCAAGTTTGGTAGAAATCCAAAATAGTATAAGAAAGTTATTAAAATTTAAAAAGTTTAACCACAGAGTGAATGTATTGTTTCCTGGCAGAAAATCTAAGTTCATTTAAAAGTAAAATACAGAAAAATGGATTTTTTTTTTACAAAATTTACTTCTGGATACTATCTTATGATCATAAACAATCTTCTGTCCAAGTTTGGTATCAACCCAGGATAGTTTAAGAAAGTCATTAAAATTTTAAAAACTTTAACCACAGAGTGAATGTATTGTTTCCTGGCAGAAAATCTAAGTCCATTTAAAAGTAAAATACAGAAAAATGGATTTTTTTTTTACAAAATTTACTTCATGATACTATCTTTTGATCATAAACAAGCTTCTGTCCAAGTTTGGTAGAAATCCAGGATCGTTTGAGAAAGTTATTCAAATTTCAAAAACTTTAACCACAGAGTGAATATTTGTGGACGCCGCCGACGACGACGGAATGTAGGATCGCTTAGTCTCGCTTTTTCGACTAAAGTCGAAGGCTCGACAAAAATCAATTTTTACAGAGGATGACCTTGAGGTCACTCCGATGTATTGTTATCGCTTAAATTTCCGTCATTCATAAATTCTAGTCAAATTAGTTTTGGGTTTTCAACACCAGTGAAAAAAGTGCATTTTCATACCTGCGATTTCTGTTCTCCGGTTGTACGATGTTTCAACAAAATATGGAATCATTTCAGTTGTTGATTCAGTGGTGAAAATTTGACTGAATTATATCTTAATAAATACGATTTTATATGTTTAATTGGTGTTTCAGAAAGAGATCAGGTGCTCTTGTTCATTCATAAAATTATCGTTCATTCATAAATTTATCGTAAAATAAAAATCACTACACAGGTTATACGTGTATAGTGTGTGATAACATTGTGTGATGGAATTCGACGTTTGATGTACCACTGTTCACTCCAGTGCAATTTATGACAATACCACTGCATCAATCAGAATTATTTTTTTTGCAGTGTTTTAAGAAATGATTTTGCTTTGTTGTCGCGTATTATTTGTGAAACATTCAATGTTTTAAAAAGGCGAATTTTCTTTATAAAGTCAATGATTATGTTGACTTTTGAAGGCCAAACTTTCTACAGCCTTAAATACGCTAATGAAAGATCCAAAAACTATACCAATACATAACGACATGTTTATGAAATTATAACAAATCTATTAGTTAACAAATTTTTACTCGTTATTGCAAAATAATGAACTTAATATATCGGACATTTTCTCCCTACCCAGTTTACCCCTATACATTTTTATGATGTGGACTGGTCATTGTTGTTGAATCGTAGGCAATTTGATTGGATTAAGTTGTTATTAGTTTACCTTCAAACTTGTTTATGCTTTTCATACATGACTATTGATTAATTAGAACGTGCATGAATGTGTACGGTAACTAAAATGACCTTCAAACTGGACACTGGACGAGTCAATATTATGTTTTATCAATGAAAGTTAAGGTATGAAAGGTAAGAATTGCCACTTATTCGATTTTCACAAATTTTCGGAATATACAGTTGAAAGGTTATTTTTTAAAAGCCTAATGTGAAGAGTTAAGAGAAAGTTTACAAATAATACGTTTTGTTCCATTAAACAAGTCATTTTCGTAAGAGAAATACCGAAATATATTTTACGCACGACTACGGCAGGTAAAATTATTATTTATCATAATATAAAAACCATTTTTCAGTCTCATTGGAATATGTTGATTACAATTAATCCCAAACTTAAGAAGTAAGTAACTAAAGTCAAAATATGTCCGATCTGCCTATTTCTGCACATCAAAAGTCAATACGATCGTTTTAAAGTCAATTTCGTCTACCTCACAAAATCTTGTTAGGCACTATAGTGTAAATGACCACCTGTAATCTAAAAATAGCGGTCTCACTAATAACGACAAGAAGAACTTTTAGCGACAAGAAACGTCAAGAACGGACAAGAAAAATAAATTAAGCGACAAGAAGACTATTTAGCGACATGAAAACTTCTCGTACCGCATGAGGATGACACATATTAAATGAACAATTATGTGTGGGACTTAGTTTTAAGAAATGACGTCAAAGTAACACTGAAATATATATTTATTTTTTACATGTTTATGACTTGTAAGTTATTTTATTTCTGTCCCATTTTTCAACATTAGCGTCTCGAAAGGTGAAATGTTTTAACTGAATGGTTAATTTAAATTAATTATGAAAATTGTTAAAATTAAATAAATAAAAGTAATTATTGCCCAGTTACAAACACTACCAGGGGATAATCCATAATTACCCCCAACTTTAGCCTGGTAAACAATTTGTTGTCTCCTTGTGAAATATAAAACATATTAAAATGATTTCCTGCTTAAGTCTTTTATTGATATAAAGTCAAAACCTTCTTGCTTTTCACTAGACAACCATGTCCTGTCAGGTTTAATTCTTATATTTGTAGATGAAAAATAAAAGTGTCCCAAAACATTAACATGGCAGCAATTGCTTTTACAGCCTTTAAGGCTTTGATTTTTTTTACAGAAGAGTGTCCACCATGCACTTGCACTGCACTATAATAATAGTAGAATAGAATTATCATATATACAAATAGATGAAAATGATATTTATCGGTAGTCCAACTGTCTATATCAATCTGCTCAGCTCTTAATAAAACTCCATATCACGGCTTTGTGACGTCAAATACGTTGACCTGGCCTTAATAACTTTGACCCGGACATATCAGCGACGTCATAATGTTTGAACCGACGTTGATAAGTTTGACCCGAACTTATCAAGTCAACTTCCGGTTGCTGGTGAAACTAAGACAATACTTCCAAAAGACGCAAATGCAGCCCGATAAATCGATTATCAGGTTATCGGCATATTAATATTGTAAAATATCAGCTGCTCGACATAATATGAAGGCTTTTTGATCTCGTTCGCTGCGCTTACTCGACAAAAAGCTTAATATTATGTCTCGTAGCTGATATTTTACGATATCAACATGCAGACAACCTGATAATCGGTACATACATGCAATCGTAATATTAATAATATATATAACAACAAACCAGTGTATTCTCTACGACTATTATTATACAAGTATAATAGTCCAAGGTATATTCTTGCACTACAATATAATAGTTATTACGGTGAGGTTGATTTTCCTGTCATTTATTCATCATCCAAGCACGAACTTGTATCAGAAAAAAATATCTCTGTAAATTAACCCAAGTTTCAGGTATAGAGATGTGATCTGTTTCTGTGACATGTGCTTTTGACCATCCACAAGAACCTGCGGTCATCCGATGTTCAGTACTTCAGTACTTTGATTCTTATATGTTTTACATTCAAATTGTAGTTGTCAGAAATTGGATAATAACATTTATCTTATGCTATCTGTACAAAAAATAAAATAAATAAAAAAGAACAATGTTCTTTTTATGTCCTGAAGGAACTTCATACCTGGGTGACGGAGGCATCGTATAGTTTGCATGCTTCATTGCTGGTTGTCGACAAAGGAAGTCCAGCGTCAATCCAAGCCTATAAAATAATAATTTCTATTGAAACGTTCATTTTGATTGGTAAATGCTACAAATTTTAAGACATCTATTCAGCATTTGATGGTATGAAATTGTGCACACTTGCCAGTGTGTGATCTGGTATTTTTTCTTTCAACAGAGCTGCATAAGAATGGAGATAACAGTACATGTATATCATTATTGATTTGATACCAAAAACTGTGTATGTACCAAGTTCACTCAGTTTCAACTAATAAATCTCCAATTGAGTCCAGTAACTTATCGTATGCAAAACTATCCTATCTCCTTTTTGTATCCATCAAACAATACAACACATTTTGTATATAACGCAAAATAGTGCTTAATACAAAAGATGTGCGTACCATCAACGATTTTACAATCATATAAAATTACAAAAAGAAGCATTCAGTTCTAGAAATTCGATTTAAAGCTAAAACCGTGAAATTACAAGTGGAACTCCGTAAACATTGTCTTATCCTCTGATGATACTTGTTGATACTTTGACATTATATGATAATACCTTGCCATTATATGAATCGATGATACTTTGTCATTGTATGATGATACTTTGTCATTGTATGATGATACTTTGTCATTTTGTTGATACTTTGTCATTGTGTTTATATTTTGTCATTGTATGATGATACTTTTTCATTACATGATGATACTTTATATAGATTTAGGAAGATGTGGTGTGAGTGCCAAGGAGACAACTGTCCATCTAAGTCACAATTTATTAAAGTAAACTATTATAGGTCAAGTTATGGTCTTCAACACGGAGCCTTAGATCACATCGAACAGCAAGCTATAAAGGCCCCCCCCCCCCCAAATTACAAGTGTAAAACCATTAAAACGGGAAAACCAACGGTCTAATTTATATAAAAAAAAGAGAAACACTGAAGAACCACATAAACAAACGACAATTACTGAACATCAGATTCCTACTAAGTACAGGTTCAAGCAAATGCAGCGGGATTAAACGTTTTAATAGTACCAAACCTTCTCCCCTATCTGAAACAATAGTGTAACATCACAACATGGAAATACTGTCATCATATGATAATACTTTGTCATTACCCGGTATATGATGGTAATTTGTCATTGTATGATAATACTTTGTTATTGTGTTGATACTTTGTTATTGTGTTGATACTTTGTCATTGTATTGATACTTTGTCATTATATGATGATACTTTGTCATTATATGATGATACTTTGTCATTGTATTGATACTTTGTCATTGTATGATGATACTTTGTCATTACATGATGAATCTTTGTCATTGTGTTGTTACTTTGTCAATGTGATGATACTTTGTCATTACATGATGAATCTTTGTCATTGTGTTGATACGTTGTCATTATTGATCATGATGATGAAGCCTTGTCATTGTAAGCTGATAGTTAGTAATTATATACTGATAGCTAGTCATTATATGATAGTTCTTTATGTAATGGTAAATTTTATTTATATGATTAATTTTAAATATATAGTGGATTGGGAAACAAGTTATTACAACTTATATAAATCCCTTTCCACTTTGCAGGTGCGAGTGCTGCCTTGTAGCGGCATTAGCCTGCTCTTTTTCTAAATCTACAAGGGTGTCTTTCATGAGCAAGAGATATGGCTCTCTCTTAACATGGGTCAGCTTTTTATCGTCCCCTTCCGACGGACTATCATTGTTTCTCAAGGCCATACTCGCAAATGATGTCAAGGGCAATCCGAAAATTCAGTCTCTGAAATTTTCTCCCAATACGGAGATTGAAGCAGGAACCTTTATATGATTTATGACCTCCATTTAACAGCTAATGTCCGGAAAACAATGATGGCAGATATGACATGTGTTATAATGTGTTTATTCATGGAAATATGAATATGCAGAATGTATTACCGATACTCAATTTTCAGTATGCCTATAAACATTTTGAAAGGAAAAATTAATTTACGGCCGACATTTTCTGTATGTTGTCGACGTATGAACTTGAATACATCACCGCTATTCATTATGAAACTCAGAATCGAGTGCTTGAAGTATGGAACATCTAAACGAAACAGAATATAGGTTTACATGCAGTGATCACCCTTCTATGTCTCACATACCAAAAATCAATATTGGAGAACTTTAAAATTGAAAACGGGTTTAGACTTCGACATTAATTACAATAAAATTAAGAGGGGAAATGAGAAATGTTTCAAAGGGACAAGAACTCGACCAAGGGGCAGAAAACAGCCGAAGGCCACAATAGGTCTTCAACACAGAGAGAAACTCACGCACCCGGAGGTTCAAAACTGTTAAAGATATCGGACAGTATGGTCTATCTAAGAATGGCGCAGTTTGCATTGAGCAAACGAACTTTTTCACAAATAATCAGTGATTGATTCAAAAGTGTCTGTTTGGTTTGTTTTCCCAATTAGGGGTGATTTAGAGCTTGGCATATTGTAGTCATTGTATTATGTGTATGTGTTTTATATGTGTTGTTAGCATGATGACACATTGACGTTATAATTTAGTCCACATCAGTCTCTTGTTTAACAACATTGCGATCATGGGGTGATGTGGTATATGGTTGTCAAGCAGACAACTAATCACTAAAGATTAAAGGACAAGGGTTCAGCACTTTTCCTAAGTAATTATTTTCCCTGTGAATAAATTTATAAGGATATATGATATGTTGCCAATGTGGAAAATATCCAAAGACTTTCGGATATGTACTATTAATAAAGCAAATACTCTGAATACTTGTATCAAAAAGACACGTTACTAAAAATAAGTTCGAAGCCAAAACTTGCTATCTTCTGAAACTAAAGTATCATTCAGACCACCTATATAAACATGTTACAGCCGATTCCATTGAGTGTGTAGACAAACGTAATATCTTTGGTTAGCTTGCTTGCTAGCTGAACCGTGAAGTCATTGTTATGTTAGGTAAACTACCCTCCTTAAAGAGTAGACTAGTCCGACAGATAACCATTTTATCTGTCTGTAGGACTACACTAAGCAAGCTAACCAAAGATATTACCTTTACCTGCACACTCAACGGAATCGGCTGTAAACGGATTTAGTATTAGGAGTCAAAACGAAGCAGTTTGAGGAAAGCATGAACGTTGATTGCAAGTGCAATTTGAAAATATAAGTATTGCAAAATAAGACAATGAGATGAACAATCAGTCAATCAAAGAAAACTAAATGTTAGCTTAATAATTTGCCAAATGGTTTATGTTGATAACTATAGATAACAAGAATACATATACTTGTATATATACGTTTAACATATTTTAATATGTATCGATAAATAAAACCGATTTTTAAAGATACGGATATGAAAATGCTAATTATAACTCTTGAGTGTATTCAATAAATGAACAATACATGATACATAGATCTTATCTTGATCTTTAGTGTGTGTGTATGGCCGTATAGTGTGCACATTATCATGCATTTTACTTCCTGTTTATGACAGATGCTCGATGCATGGTGAACTTTGAGATGAGTGGAACGGTTTAAAAGAAGTGATTTTTAAGCATTACAATAAGGTTTTTTCAAAATAATAAGTATAAACAGCTTTACCTTGCAATCTCTCCAATTTGTTCTCATGTCGCTTTTATCTGTTTATGTAAACAAATCAAGCTTAAGTATGGTGGTCCGTAAGGTCTATATATTATAAACAATATTCATTTGCATAAGCACATCTAGGCATGATCAAATCATAGATGCATTTACATCAATGATCAAATACAAACAATGAAAAAGACATTTCGACAATAGGATTAATTTCTAGGCTTATATATATTTTTCTTATATATGTATTCTAATGTATATAAGAATTAAAAAAAAAATATATATGTCAATGACTACAACAAGTGTCAATATAATACTTCCATGTTACAACTAAGGAGATTATATGATCTCATATAACCTCCTTGCTACAACTAACAATTTATTTTTAAAGAAGCATTATCTGTCAATTAATGATCACCGATTTGACTCAAATTCTCGTATTTGATTTGTTATATACATACTAAAACATATTTCAAATTTACACAAAGCCTAAAATAACCAGTAAAAAATACATGTAGTCGATGATATTATGTATCATCATTTCGTGTGTAATTCAGTCTAGACGCCTTCTAATTAACCATCGGGATGACCTCCGAATAATGCCGACAGTCATTTTACCAGATATAAATATTAATATGAATATGAACAGATAGGGAGAATGTGCAATTTGATTTTTCTAGGTCTTGTTGATTCCAAATTATAGAGTAAAAGATATGTTTATCATCGTTTTTAGCTTCAACCCCGATAATTCCGTTACCATTCTACACTGTGTTAAAAGGGTGGTTTTATTATGAACCGAATTCCTCGACCAATTGGTTCTCTCATTTTCAATGGTGACATTGTTTCCCTGTTAATAGTTGTCTAGTGCATTCGTAGCCCATATCTAACTAAGTGATTAAATTGAAGGTAATTTGAATATGGATTCATCGTTGAAGAAAACGAATTATTGACTAGCAGGTCAATAATGTATCAGCGATGTTTTTGCGCTAATTTTGACAAATTTGACCCAAACTGACTGTATACAGCAAACCATTATTTTACTGAAAATTTCGCCGTTTTATTGATATTGAAACAAAAAGAATCGTGTTTTGAATTTTTGTCTAAATCGTAAATGGGTGATGTATATTTACAAAAAATGTACTTTAAAAACGTATCTACAAAAAAATGTACTTTAAAATGTTTAACAATTTTTCTTTGTGAGATAAAGTTGAGAATAGAAATGGGAAATATGTTAAAGAGACAACAACCCAACCTAAGAAAAGATAACAACCGAACTGAGGCCAACAATGGGTTTTCAAAGCAGCGAGGCCGAAATCCCACACCCGGAGGTGGGCCTCCGGCTCTTAAATAAAAAAGTGCACGTGTACTAGTTCAGTGAAAATGGGCGACATACTTAACTTCAAAACATATAATGTTCTAAAATAAAAAAAAAATAAAAACTTACAAGACTAACAAAGGCCAGATGCTCCTGACTTAGGACAAGCGCAAAATGCGGTGGGGTCAAACAGTTGGTTTTTTTTTTCGATTTCAACCCTCTCCCTATACCTCTAGCCAATATAGAATGAAGAAACATACAGAGGCTATTATCATTATTTTGAGGATATAAAGTAATCGCCAGCTATCATTTTATTTAATAAAGGAAGCGAACGTTGTAGGTTTAAACATATTTTGTTTTCAAAAGTAGCAAAAGGGATTGGACACAAGTTATAACAACATTAGAGACGTCCTCTCCTCTTAAGTCAAACATTTTTGCTTCGTTTGTAAACACTCCATGTTGTTTTATCCTATTTTAAGAAAGGGAAAATACCTGGAATTTCTATAAATTGAACGTGCATTGCTTTGAAAATTAACTTTTATATGTCATTTGAAACAACCCACGAGGGTAGCTTTAAAACCGTCTTGAATTTTGAAAGTATAATGAAGTGTGGGACATGTCTCCGTGGCTTTGTAGTGTCCGCTATTAAGCAAAACCGTTCCCGTTTTGAGACAAAGCTGTACTTAACTTGCAGTTTTAAAATATATCAAATTTCTTTCAAAAGATTTGTTTTTTTTTTACAAATTTCAAAATTCAAGACGGTTTTAAAGCTACCCTCTTGGGTTGTTTCAAATGACATATACAAATTAAGTTAATTTTCAAAGCAATAGTCAGAATGGCTAGTCGCTTGATTCAACTGACATTTGTTCTTCTCTTCTTGCGGCGACGTCCTGATTATTTATGTAAATATTACCTCCAAGTTCCTCTATCTTTCATAATAGTTTTAGAGTATTAGACAATAAACGGATTATACCAATTGCGTGTTTTCCTTTGTTGTCACGAACACCCGGCACCAACTCCCCAAGAAACCGTGACAAGAAAAGTGGACTGTCAGACACCGTGCAAAAAAAAAAAAGAAAATGCCACAGATTAACTGAATTAAGAGTTATCTGCTGAAATATCATTATTTGTCGATTTAGATTAATAATTACCAGTAAAATTATTTTCAGCCGCGAAAAAAAAAACAATATCGGGACCATATATATTCCATCTTATTTTAGACTACAAGGGACACAGTGAATTATTGGCTTTGTTAGATGGCATTTAATGTAACATTTTCATCATATTTGTCTTGTAGGCGTTTTAGTTCTGCTTGTATGTCATATGTGGGTCTCATTGGGGTCTAAGCGTGACGCGGGATTGCCGATATTTTGTAAGCGTGACACGTGAAAGTCAAATTATTGTGGCGTGAAAACGGGAAATGAGGTCTTGCGGGACCCGGGAAATGACAAAAAAATGAGAATTGCTTACGTACATAGTGTAAGCGGGATACGGGAAATCCGGGATCGGAACCCCCCAATGAGACCCCCTCATATCAACTGTTACTTAACGTCCAGTGGCAAGTATGTCATGCAGTCAGGTTCATATCAAAGGAAAAGGGATTTATAACTGATGATATGGGGGACGAAAGATAGAAAACATTGTTAAGTATTAATAATAAGGCATTCTCGCTATAAATCAAAACAGACTGAAAAGAAAAAGGAAATGTTTACCTTATGGTACCCCCTTTTGAATAACCGGAAGTTATTTTATCTGAGGCGTTCCGAACGGAATGTTTATTTTCGTTGCTGGTGGTTGTGAAATTTACCATTTTTTCTGACATTTAACTGACGAAATGTGACAGAAAGTTACAGACACATACAGAAAGAAGGCAAGATCTTTATTGCAAGTTGGTATTCTTTTTTTAATGCATATGTTTTGCATTTATTTTTAGATAAAATATGGGCGGTAGTGAAAACGAAAGTACATTTTTCTTTACATATAAATCATGTACAATAAATCTAATCGAAACTACTTTTTAACATTTGACCATGTTTGTTACTGTATATTAAGGTTCATGTGGATCCGTTGGCTAAAATGGCCTTTTTTTTCACCTCAAAATTTTCTCTGTGTACAGACAAATTTAACCTGCGCGTCTGTAAAAATTTTCAGGCATAGCATGCCCTAGATAAATAAATTTCAAATATGTTTTATGTTTTAGAAAAATAAAAACTTACCAGGATTTTGCCATGCATTTTTTTTCATTCCTCCAGAAGGTGCCAAAATAAACTAAGTTGGGAAACAGGTTTGAGAACTTCCCCACAGGTAATAATTGAAGTGAGGGTATTGATTGACATGGACATTAGATGGACAATAGATACCTGACAATAATTGGTTATTTAAACTGTGGACCATATCAAGGTAAACTCAACTGTTTGTTAATTTTATCATCTTCTGCAGAGACGAAAAAAAGTGTACGGCAAAATCCAGTTAAGTTATGAATTTTCTAAATCATACAATGCATTTGAATTCTATTTATCTAGGGCATGCTATGCCTTAAAACTTTTCCAGATGCACAGGTTTGTTGGTACTCAAGAGTAAATTTTGAGGTGAAAATACGGCCATTTTTAGCCATGGGGTCCACATGAACCTTAAAGAGTTTCTGGACCAGAAACTTCTAAAATACACTAAACAATAAGATTCCCAGATAAAAAAAAATTAAAAATTAAAATTAAGTCCATGTACAATGTATCAATGATACATGTAAGAAAAGGGGGGAGAGGGGGTTGAATTCCAAAATCTTGAGTTCATTTTTGCCTTCTCCCAGTTTTCCCAGGTCTTATTTTACAATATCCTGAAATCCCGATAAAATAACATATGCTTTTTGGGCAAAATACATTAATTAATGATTGTATACCATGTATACTGTTCAAAGCAATCGTTTAGTATATTGTAGATTCCCCCGTATTTTATAAATATAATCTAGTGAGCTTAGTTTAAATCAGATTATATATGCATTGTGACTGCAACATTCCAAAACTTAAAAGACACATAAAATAAGTAAACTTGTTTGAGATTAACAAAAGAAGGTACATACGCAAGACATTTTTATACAACCGCAAAAATATTGGTATCAAGTTGTTGTCGTTGTCGCTGTTGTCGTCAACTTCGTCCGAAGATAGATGGTTTCCTGATAATGACTTTAGTATAAGTAAATAGAAATCAGTAAACTTTTATAGGGGCCCAAAACATACATTTACAAATGTATCTAGTTTCAGGACAATGAATTGTGTATAAGTATTTCAATTACTCTGAAATTGTACCACAATGTTCATACCATTAATTAGAAGGTTGGTATTTATTTTAAGGGTTATGGGGCAAACAGTCTAGGAATAAGGGCCAAGAAGGGGCCAAAAACAAGCATTTTTGAAATTTAGGGACAATAACTTACATGTATGTTTAACTGTATGGATCTCTCTGTCATTGTACCACAAGGTTCCATGTAATGAAGGGAAGGCTTGGTGTCAGTTTAGGGTTAATATCCTTAAAAATTTAGGAATAAGGGGCAAAAAAAAGGGCCTAAAAGAAGCATTTTTCTTGTTTACAGACAATAACTTGTGTTTATGTGTATGGATCTCTCTGAAATTATACTACAAGGTTTCTTACTACAAAGGAAAAGCTGGAATTGAGTTTTGGGGTTCTTGCTCCAAGGGCATGAAGGGGGGTTTCTATAAGTCAGGGCCCAAATAAGGGTTCTTGTAGTTTTCAGTCAATAACTTGTGTTTAAGTGTATAAATCTCTCTGAAGTTATATATGGCAGTAAGGGGCAAAAAAGGGGGGAAAACAAGGGTTTTTCTGGTTAAAGGACAATTAAGAAAATTTAAAAGCAGTGTAAGGGAGGTAATCCAATTCCAATTAAAATTTAAAGAATACTGTTATATATAAGTATGTAAATGTACATGTATATGATAATACATCGTATAAGTTATCACTCTTCTTTACTCTGAAAATTGTTTTTGTGCTAGTCTTAAGCCAGGGTATAGTGTCAAGTAGTAGTGTGTATACAGTGAATTCAATGCTGTTTTTTCCCCCTGGTAATTCTTTATTTGTGTCATGCCTGTAATTTTGTCTGACATCTTTTTAAAATAAAATGCAATATCGACCCTATTTAGCTGTGGTATGGGTGACCATTTGCACTGCTGCAGTGACTGACATTACATGTATTCTGTAAATAACATTGTAGAGTGTTTGAAACTTAAGATTGTGTCACATGAAACTCAAACAGAACACTGAACACTATAATACATGCACGAACTCCTACAAAAACGAAAAGTAAACCCAGGTGCTCTGGCAGTGTAAGCTAATGCTGATTTTTTTTAAAACATGTGTCCCGATACATCAAAATCCTGAATTCCGGGACATAAAAACATGTAAATCCTGTGTCTCGATTCGACTAAATCCTGAAATCCCGATGATTATATAGCTTGTTCCCGAAATCCCTACTTTGGACAATCTTGGGAGTCCTGATAAAGGTCTGACCCTTCCCTCATGTACATGTAACTTGTCATATATATTCATAGTTTTATGTATTGAATTAGCAACATATGAGACTTAAGGATGGTCCTTACATTCTGCATTCTTAAAAACTTTTTTTTATGATTATTACCTACAAAAACAGATCAAGTTTGAATTTTTGTGGTGTCTGACACTCTTACTGTTCTAGAGTTATGCCCTTCACAAATGGAAAAAAATGACCTATAATGGTTTATTAATTATTTATTGTGACTTGGATGGAGAGTTGTCTCATTGGCACTCATACCACATCTACTTAAATCTATGTACATGATCTGTTTAAAAATACAATTATTAAAAAAGAAAAATTTTGAACATGCACAGATAAAAAAACAAATAATATCAAAGAAACTACTTATAAATATATGTATGTATCTGTACGACCTTTGTCATTTATTATCAGGAAAACCTCAACATACTTTTTGTCTTCCATCTAAGATACAATGCATAATTTTAATTTCTCTTTTTTCAGTTGTATATAATCATGGAAGAACCAGAGGCAATGGAAGTAGATGACAATACATTTAATGGTATACAGCATTCACAAAGTGCACCACAATTACAAAGAGTACTTTCAGAGGAAGAAAAACGGTGCTCTATATGTCTTGACGATTTTATAGACAAGAAAATATTAGATAAATGTACTCATCCTTTCTGTAAAGGATGTATAGAGTTACATTTCACATACAAACCAACTTGTCCTGTGTGTGGGACGGTATATGGGAAAGTTATTGGTACTCAGCCAGAAGGAACAATGACTATATCAAGTTCAAAAAGGCGATCCTTGCCTGGACATGAAGCACATGGATATATATCTGTGTCCTATGATTTTCCAGATGGCACCCAAACAGTAAGCTATCTCAGTTTAATCAATTGATAGATTATGGTATAAATGGTTGAAACATAAGATAAACATGATAAACACAAATGTGTTCAGTAAATTAAAACCATAGTACAGAGATTTTTTTCAGGGCACATTAAGTTTTTATTATGCCATTGTAAAAGTATAGACATTTACACATGTGAAATTGTATACAAAATTCTGAAACATACACTGGGCAATATCACATAAAATAAATGTAACACATGACACATGACAAAAGCTTAAGGTTATTTTGTAGAAAGAATATCTTGCATTGTAGAGCACAAAAGAAAACATCCATATACATTTGTACACTTATTTGTGTCTAAAGATACAATATTTATTTTATATATTTTAGGATGTACATCCAAAACCAGGAAAACCATATTACGGAACCAGTAGAACTGGATATCTGCCAGATTCTCCTAAAGGTAGAATAGTAACCAGGCTTTTGAAAGTTGCATATGATAGACGATTGGTCTTTACAGTTGGCAGGTCAAGAACTACTGGACAAGATGATTGTGTAACTTGGAATGATGTGCACCATAAGACTACGCTGTCAGGAGGTCCACAAAAGTAAGTTTAAATAATAAATATCATCTAGGTCAACAGTTGTTTGGAAGCATTTAGGGATTAAACATTAAATGCAATTCAAATTCTTATGTAGATATAAGAAGATGTGGTATGAGTGCAAATGAGACAACTCTCCATCCAAGTGACAATTTGTAAAAGTAAACCATAGTATGTCAAAGTACAGTCTTCAGCACAGAGCTTTGGCTCACACCAAACAGCATGCTATAAAGGGCCCCAAAAATGACAAGTATAAAAACAGGAAAACCAACAGTCTCATCAATATAATAAAATGAGAAATGAAACACTTATGAACCACATCAACAAACTATGTCACTGGTTCAATAGCTATATCTTCCAAGATTCATCTCTATGTTAGAGAGTAACAACATCCTGCAGTGTCAGAGCTGAAGAGTTTTAGATCAGATCCATGCCAATTAAATGCAATTGATTTAATTAGCGTCCGACACTTTTGAATATCAGGGTTATTATTTTCATGGTAAATTGTAAATAGAGTAATTGTCAGATCAAAACTTGAGGAGACATAATAAATTTTGCATTTTTCATTGCCATTGCATTCTTAAAGTAAAATCAATTGCTATTTACAAGATATCTTTTGATCTAGCATATTTAAATTATGACTTTTCAGATATAATTCATTTGATTAGAACAACATATTATCCTGAATATTCATGCCATACATTTGTACCTACTTTTAAAGAAATTAATAACATTGTGAAGGAAATAAAATTACCATGAGAAATTATTTATAATTTGCAATTCCTGTCCAAAATTTTTAAATAAAGCAGAGTTTGGGGGTACTGCTATTGTACAATATGTTTATTTTTAGTCCCCTATCGACGAAGTCGAAGAGGACTTTAGGTTTGCACTCTGTCCATCTGTCTGTCCGTCCATCTCATGATCTGTCAGTCCGTCAAAACAGGTTTTCAGATTTTTTTACTTCATGCATGAAGATATTGATTTGATATTTGGTGTACTGTTTTATCATGATAAGTTACAGGTAAAGTTTGATTTTCACAATTTTAGCTTTTCTCCTTGTTCAGTTAAAGCCCTTTCCCTAGAATTAAATATCTGATGAAATACTTATCAATTACAAGATTTCTGTTCAAAGGGAAATTACTCAAGACTGGATTTTTCTGACAAAAATATCGGTTATTGATTTGGGGATGTACGGCTGGCGGGTGGGCAGCAATCAAATGTTGTCCGTGCATTAACTCATGAACCTTTCAACCAAAGTTTTTAAAATTTTAATATGTTGTTACCGACAACTAAATGAAGGTCAAGTTCAATAATGGCGATTTTGACTTTTACCGTTCAGGAGTTATGGTTCTTGAAAGATTGAAAAATGGAGTTTCCAGTCGTGTCCGTGCATTTACGCATGAACTGTTTTACCTAAGCTTCCCAAATTTTAATATTTTGTTACTGATGACAAAATGGAGGTCAAGTTCAATAATGGCGATGTTGACTTTTACCGTTCAGGAGTTATGGTTCTTGAAAGATTGAAAAATGGAGTTTCTTGTCGTGTCCATGCATTTACGCATGAACTGTTCTACCCAAGCTTCCCAAATTTTAATATGTTGTTACTGATGACAAAATAGAGGTCAATTTCAATAATGACGATTTTGACTTTTACCATTCAGGAGTTATGGTTCTTGAAAGATTGAAAAATGGTGTTTCCAGTCGTGTCCGTGCATTTTCTCATGAACCATTCAACCAAAGCTTTTGAAATTTTTATATGTTGTTACTGATGGCAAATTAGAGGTCAAGTTCAATAATGTCGATTTTGACTTTTACCGTTCAGGAGTTATGTTTCTTGAAAGATTGTGAAATGGCGTTTCCATTCACGTTGTTGCATTTACTCATGAACCATTCAATCTAATATTATAAGCTTTTCAAATTTTAAGATGTTGATACTGATGACAAAATGGTTCTTGTGATATTGCCAGGACACAAATAAATATTAATAAATTCGGTTTGCTGTCGTTGTGACAGCCTCTTGTTTTTAACATGATATAGTATTAAGATAAATGACATTTTGGATTTTTTGCTTTTCTTTAGTAAATTGTTTGTAGTGGTAGGTTTGTTTTTTATTTTATGTAGTTTACACCATGACAAGTTATAGATCCATTACAATGATTTTTTAACCAGTGAGGGACTAATTGCCATGCAATTCTCACAGAATGCTTGTTATTTTCAGCTTTGGCTATCCAGACCCAACTTATTTAGATCGTGTACTGGAAGAATTGGCTGCAAAGGGTGTAACAGAGGCAGACTTACATGAGGCTCCAGAAAGTGTGATAAAATGAAGCTCTGTTTTCAGTCGTCAAATGAAAATTGTTTTAATGACCATGTCTCATGACTATATTTTTATAACAACTTGGAAAGAGAATTTTGATGCATGTGTTTGGATCATATTAAATTCAGAAGCCTCACCTCTTCCATTGAGAACCTGTTAAAATGAATGACAATGAATGCAGGAAGTTTATAGAATGTGATAAATACTGTTATTTTTGCATTGTGTTTAAAATTGTGATTGTTTCATTAATTTTTAAAAAGTTTAAAATATTATGAATTTTATTTACTGTATGACCATTTGTAAAATTAAAATTGTTTTAGCTATTTTATTACTAATGTCTTAAAGTATTTCCTTTGAATTCTGATGTTTATTATATGATGTTTATCTCCTGGCTGAAAACAATTATTTAAAGTTAAGGTCACTTCAGTTTTAAATTTGAAGTTCTTTGCATATTTTGAAAACTAGAATGCAAGTGTTTTGTATGTCTTCATAGACTAAATGAACCAATTTTAGACAGTTTAGGGTTTTTATGGTTAAAAGAATAGGACTAGGTTTTAAAAGGTTTAATAAAAAACCCAGAATTTCATGGCTCAGTTCGTATGATATTAATCAAATTTTGCCTTGTCTGCCACAATATGAAACTCAAAATCCAACCCATTAGGATTACATTGTTTCCCTGGCATGAAGCTTTATATTTCAGAGGAAAGAACACATTGCTTCATACTTTGTAAAAATATGCCTTATATAATGAAGTTACTGTCGTCATTTGTTTATTGGCATTTTACTCATTTTCTCACTTTCATGAGTAATATGAAAACTACACATGTATATTTATGGGTTCCTTTCAAGGCCTACATGTTTGTCAGACATGGTACAGCTGACATTGACTTCATTTCATGGATCGGTGATCAAAGATAAAGCTATGTGATTAGGTCCATTGATCAGATACTGTCAGCAGTAGGTCAACTATATTTGGTGAAGAAATGATTGTTAGGTGTACATATAAGTCCATCTGACCTTGACCTTATTTTAATGGTTCATTGGTCAATGTGAAGTTGTAAAAAATAGGTCCTCTAAGATACTGTAAGCAATAGGTCAACTTTTATTGGTGTATTGAAGGATTGCAAGGTTTACATAAAATTGGGAATGGAAATGGGGAATATGTCAGAGACAGCAACAACCCAACCAAAGAGCAGAAAACAGCCTAAAGTCAGTAATGGGTCTTCAAAACATTTTGAAAATCCTGAACCAGGAGATGGGTTTCAGCCGACCCTTAAACAAAAATGTGTATTAGGTCAGACAAAAGTGATTTCACACTCAATTCCAAAACACATGGATGAACCTTTTAAAAAGGCCTGAAATTGATAGAAGGATCTGCAGGTTTCAATATGAGCACGATATTAAGTAATCATCAATCAATTACTATCAATACAAATGTCTGTTGGGACGTTTCAGATGTCAATGAAGGTAAATTATTAAGTCAGGGATTTTTACAATAATTTTCCATAGATATAAAGATTTGGTTTAGGATTTGGTTGTACCTGTAGAAAACTTATTTCAAATGAGATAGCACATCCCCATTTATTCAGAGATGTTGTTGACCATGCCAAAAAATGTAAATCTATCAATCTTTTAAATAAACTTATTTTAACAGGTTACCAATTAAACACTGTAGTTAGATCTTTGAATATTGTTTTCATTGGTATCAATATTGATTTTGTAATCAGTAAATTAAACGCAAACTAAATATTATTGTTATAAACATATGCATAATCATAGCTCTAATATCTGTAGATACCTGTATCTTGGCATTGCAAAAGGTTATGTTTTTCTCTAACTGGTTATGACATCTTTACACCAAGTCCTTGAATGTTGGATGTGAACTGATTGATAATTTAGTTTTAGATGCATGATTTTTTTATTACTTGTTATTGGCTTTGAACTAGCTGTCAGTAACTGGGAGTACGCTCAGATCTGTACTTATTTGTTGTGTCTTTTCGTTGTTTGGATGTACAAGTACCCAGCCACATCCACTCTGTGTTTTTGCAAGATGTATTTCTATTTATATCTGATGAATTAAGCCTTTTTCTCCTAATTTATATAGTTTGTTCTTATGTTGTTCTGTTACCACTGTCCCTGCAGATTAGGGGAGGGTTGGGCACTTGCTACCATGTTTAACTCAGTCAAATCTTTATGTGCATGTTCCATGTCAGGAACATGTAATTGAGTTGTTGTCTGTTGGTGTTGATCATTTGGTGTTTATTTATTGTTTTGTATAGTTCTCGTATCCAGGAATAGGAGGAGGGTTTGGCACCCACTAAAGTGTTTAACCCGGCCACATTATGTATGTATGTGCCTGTCCCATGTCAGGAACATATAATTGAGTTGTTGTCTGTTGGTGTTGATCATTTGGTGTTTGTTAATTGTTTTGTATAGTTCTCGTATCCAGGAATAGGAGGAGGGTTTGGCAACCACTATTAAAAGTGTTGAACCCCTCAACATTATGTACGTATGTGCTTGTCCCATGTCAGGAGCCTGTAATTTAGTGGTTGTTATTTGTTGCTGTGTTATATATTTGTTGGTTCATTATTTTGTACATAAACAAGGCTGTGAGTTTTATCGTTTGAATTGTTTTACGTTTGTCATTTCGAGGCCTTTTATAGTTGACTATGCAGTATGACTTTGTTCATTGTTGAAGGCTGTACAGTGACCTACAGTTGTTAATTTCTGTGACATTTTGGTATCTTGTGAAAACTTGTCTCTTTGGCAATCATACCACATCCTCTTTTTGTCGAGCCTTCGACTTTAGTCGAAAAAGCGAGACTAAGCGATCCTACATTCCGTCGGCGTCGGCGTCGTCGTCGTCGGCGGCGTCCACAAATATTCACTCTGTGGTTAAAGTTTTTGAAATTTTAATAACTTTCTTAAACTATACTGAATTTCTACCAAACTTGGACAGAAGCTTGTTTATGATCATAAGAAAGTATCTAGAAGTAAATTTTGTAAAAATAAAATTCCATTTTTTCCGTATTTTACTTATAAATGGACTTTGTTTTTCTGCAAGGAAACATTACATTCACTCTGTGGTTCAAGTTTTTAAAATTTTAATAACTTTCATAAACTATCCTTGATTTGTACCAAACTTGGACAGAAGCTTGTTTATAATCATAAGATAGTATCAAGAAGAAAATTTTGTAAAAATAAATTTCCACTTTTCCGTATTTTACTTATAAATGGACTTAGTTTTTCTGCGAGGAAACATTACATTCACTCTGTGGTTAAAGTTTTTAAAATTTTAATAACTTTCATAAACTATCCTTGATTTGTACCAAACTTGGACAGAAGCTTGTTTATAATCATAAGATAGTATCAAGAAGAAAATTTTGTAAAAATAAATTTCCACTTTTCCGTATTTTACTTATAAATGGATTTAGTTTTTTTGCCAGAAACAAAACATTCACTCTGTGGTTTAAGTTTTTAAAATTTTTATAATGTTCTTAAACTATCCTGGATTTCTACCAAACTTAGACAGAAGCTTGTTTCTGATCATAAGATATTATTCAGAAGTAAATTTTGTAAAAAAAAAATTCACTTTTTCCGTATTTTACTTATCAATGGACTTAGTTTTTCTTCCAGTTAACATTACATACAGTCTGCAGTTAAAGTTTATACAACATTTATTAGATTCATAAACTATCCTGGATTTTTTACCAAACTTCTTTCAATCAAAAGACAGTATCGAGAGGGAAATTTTTATTGATGTTTTTCCTCATTTTTTGAGTCTGCGATTAACAGCAAAAGTAGGCGAGACACTGGGTTCCGCGGAACCCTTACAAATTTTTTTATATTATATTCCTTATTACACCTCTTTATTTTGTCTGATGCAATGTTGTAGCTTTGATCAATAACTACTCAGTCAACTTAATTAGGTCAACTCATTTATTGGTCACTCATTCTTCTTACAAAATAACTATGAATATCATAAATAAGATGTTAATGTCTATTTCATATCTTTGAATACAGGATCGTCTTTGTACATAGGATCTTTTGGTTTAACTCCTGCACCAACTGCAAGTTCAACCATGGCAGCTGAAAATAAAAAAAATAAAACTTAATCAGTTGCTATAGTCATTGGAAATAGAAAATTTTTGTTATGAAATATGTTGATTTTTTTTTCAACATGACATTTTATTGAAATTTTCTGTATTTTTTGTTGTAAATGGGTTCTAGCCAAATTTGTCTATCTTCATGCATAAAAATCATTTCGCTGACAAATGGGTTATGATGCACTGTGTAGTTTTCAAGGTGCAGTACCAGTTGAGGAAATATTTTACACCTGTAGCTGACCAATAACAACAATTGTGCTATCATATTGAAGTTTCATTGAAATTTCTTTATTTACAAATGGCAAGTATATACTTTCCAAATTTAATTGTAATGAAAGACTAATAGTACAATTTATGTTTAACTGATGAACTTATATGTTAAACAATATTTTAGCACCAAGATTGACACACACACAAAAAAAAATCCTGACTTGTTGCAAAAAAATGACATAAAGGGTAAACTTATAGCTGATGCATGAATTTATCACCCAAAAAATTTATGCATTAAAAATACCAAAAAAAAAAATTATTATTGAAATTCTATGAAAACTCATAAATGACCGATACAGCTTATGAAAATTATGCAAGGCCGGGGCCAGTACTTGTACTTGACTGATTAGTAAAATATGAGTCTTGACAATAAAAATCATTGTACAAAGGAAGTTAATAATAAAATATTTACTTCAGAATAGTTCCTGTAAGAATTCTAAAACATAGCGACCATTCAGTACTTCTTAAACTATATATATATACATTTGTACCTCTCCAGAGTAAAGAGCACACTGAAATTACAATACATACAGCAAAAGCAAAGAGTAGGAGTTATTTACTTTTATAACTAAAGACCTTCCTATACTATTTAAACGAAGAACAATAATAAAACATTATTTCCAGGTATTTCAAAGAGCTGTTCTAACATGTATATATCCTCCACACTTTCCTTCCTATTACACATGTATTCTTACCATAATCTGCTTGTTTCTTCAATTCTGCAGCTCTGATTGCTTTCTTTTCTCTAATTTTGTCTTCCCGTTCTAAAAGAATTGCTTCTTTTCGTTCTAATCTACCTAAAATGTAAATATGACAGTTTTTGGTAAAAAATTAGAAAGATAAATCATCAGTTGATGTGGTCCTATTTTCATTTACCAGTAATTATAAATACTATAAAATATATACTGTTTATTCAGAAATGTTTACATGTATGTATATTATTGTGATTGTTTAACAAGTGACATGCAACCTTGATTATTACAATTTCAGGAAATGCTGCACAGAAATAATGCCATTAATGTTCAAAAGTGGGTTTTTGTTGTGCTTTAAAAATAAATGTTAAAAGAATTAATTACTTTGTACTTGGCAAACTGTTACTTATAGAAAACCTGCATATTGATGAACCCTGTATGTTGACATCTCTTTATATTTATATTTATCTATTTATTTAAAAAAAAACAAACAATGAAAATACACTATTCAGACATATAAGATATAAACATTTGTACATTTGAAATTAATTAAGTTCACTATCTCTTTCAAGATAAAATCTGCAAAAACAGGATTCCAAAAGCACATTTTCAAGAAACCCTGCCATTCATGCTATATCTAGAGGAAACCACATATATAACTCTGTCAGACGAAACTTTATTTGCTTATACATGTACTTACCTAATCTCCAACCTCCATAAACAAATCCACTTATTACAGCTGTGTATCTGGCCAACTAAAAAAAAAAGACCATAGCACTGAAAATAGTCTGTCTACATTATACCCAATGACTAGATTTTGTACTATACTTGTCTCAAAGTAAGAAAAATATTTTAGAATCATGCTTTCAACAGACATTGTAAAAAATATCTACTTATGAACAAAATCCATGCATCAGTAACATGTAACAAAACACAAATTAAAGAAAGAACCATTCCTCATCTTTGGGTCACAGTAAAGTATAAAACATTTAACATACAAAATCATTTTTCTTAATAAATCTGTCAAACTAGAATATACTGATTCATGGGGTATATCTGAGCATTCCTGATATCTCTTTAAAGACATATAAATATGAATCAATGAAGCAAAAATTATATTGATTTTGATGATGATGATGATGATGATGAGTTTGACACTAAATGTTACCCAAAAATAGGAATCATTGTCAAAATGAAGTACAAATGTCTAAAGACAATTTTTTTTTTAAATGATCATATGAATTTATTATTTTAATAAACAGCAATTCATCTAAAAATGTTGAAATTCTTTGACTAGAAGTTTTTTTTGCAAAGTTTTGTAAATCAATAATGGCAATACTGGCATCTTTGAACTTGAAAAGTTTTCTGTATATTTAAATAAGTCATTCTGATTTCACTAGTCTCAAGTAAAGTTTTACCCAGAAATATTACAAATAGCTATAGCCTAGGAGTGAGATCACTAAGTTGGTTCTTTTTTGAAAGGGCACTAGCTACATTTTGTACAAGATATAGAAAAAATAAATTAATTTGTTATTGTTCAATTATTAATGAAAGTGAAATAAAAATTGTCTTTTAGCAGCAACTTTGGTCATAATGGTTCAGTTTTGTCAAGAACCAAGAAACATTGCTAATGAACTATTCACTTCCAAGCTTAAGTGAATAATTTGACTTCATTAAATCCATATTCATGTGAACTTCAATTGAGCCTCTTAGTTAGAGATGGTTTGTGCAGAAACTAGACATGGTCAGCTAGTTAAAGGAAAATGATGTCAACATTGAAAGTGAAATAGTGGTAAACCATTTGATTGACTGTTAGATCTACAAACACAAGTTCTTATTGCAACAGGTTATATAACCTAACTGTTATTTGGGGAAATATTTGATTTAATATTAATCGTTCACTGCAAGATTAATATTTCCAAAGGGCTGTGAGAAGAGGATATAATTATGGTTGACATACTCAGAAGTCTACTGCGAATGATCTGATAACAGAAATAGGTACAAATGTATGTTATAAACCATTTTGCAGATAATTCAACTGAGATTTACAGGATAACAAGTTTGAGGGGGCTTATAAATGGGTCATTTTTGTCCTTCGAGGTCGAGGAAATTTGCTCTCTGTGATTTGTTTTTTCATGGATTTATTGTGACTCTGTGACAAGTGCATTTTTTGAGATTCATTTTCAATTAAATTAGATAAAACGGTTTTCAGTAATGAAGGTGTTAAACTGTTTTTCATGAACAGTTTTGTTGTATTTCCTGTGTCACTGTGATCAGCTGGAGAGCCATGGTTAGTGCATTGAACTACTAACACAAAGGTTCCTGGTTCGATTCCCATTTCAGGATGAAAATTTCAGGGACTGAATCAATCGTACTAGTTCAAACTGATTTCTGCGTTCACATTTAAAGTAAGATCGATTTACTTTAGATCGATTCAAACTAAACTACCTCTTTTGGTGTTTCAGTTTAGACCGATTGAAGATCGATTCAAAGTGTTCACATTGGCCCTTAAATCAATCTAAAGTAAAGCGGTTTAGTTTAAATCGATAAAAATGTCCTAGTGTGAATGGGGTCTAAGATATCGTGAAAAAAATCTAACAAGTGTTATTTGTGATATGTCTAATATGTTACTTGTTTCCTTTTTTAGACACAAATTTTCCCATGACGTCAATGTCATTCAGACTCTCTCATGACTTTACGTATGAAATGCAACAAGATCAGATAACTCCGAGAATCATTAAGACTTTCCCATAAAATTGACCAATCAGAAACCGAGATATATTTAGAGATGTGACGCGTTTATTTCCAATCGATCGTCAGTATACAAAATAATTACGTTTGACATACTTGGGTAGGATTGCTACGGATGATTCTAACAACAAAACTAGGCGTGTTATACCCTATTTGTGAAGATAAATAATAAATGAATTTAGATGTATGACATAACAAGTTTTAGTGGGGTAGACAGCCGTGAAATCGGCATAAAATGGAAATTTTGCCACCGGCTGACATTTTTCTAAATCGCGAGTTAAGTAACCTTGTGTTATATAAAGGTATATAGGAAATTTATTTTCTGAGACGAGTGCCTGTGGTTGGGTACCTTGTCTTAAAGTAAATTTTATAAGGATTTTTTTTAGTTAGAAGTGCCTGACAATGACATGCCCTCAGAGGACATGCCTGTGTTATTTAGGAATTTATATGCCATGACAGTCAGTCACAAGAAAAATCAATTAAGTCCACTCATGTAGTTGGGTATTTATAATATTAATTATGCCATGACACTGACTGAGAGTCCCAAGAAAACTCCACAGAAACATGAATGACTTGGCCCTATTATTTATCATACTATCTTACATTATCTTAAGATTATAAATATAACTGCTTAAGTATTCAAAATTTACCCGTATCAAGGGAGATATATTTCTAGCTGCAACTGGTGTGGCCAACATCGTGAAACAGCAATGTAGTGCTTGTGTGTAGTGCAGGAGCCGGAGGTGACCTTCACTCTTTCTCAAAACGTTTGACCGTATCAGATGAATCAACGTCAGCGACAAGCTTGAAAAATGGAACAACTGCTGATAACAACGATCACTATTTTATTTTTCCCTGTTGCTTGTCTGTTATTATTGGTTGTTCTTTTAGCATCTATTGGAAAATCTCTAGGTTTAAGAAGACAATATGTGCAATTCTTATTGAAAGTGTTTGAGGTAAGGTTACACTGGAATTCTCAACAAGCAAACAGACAAATTATACTGCGTTTTACCTTTTCTTTACTACGGTCTTTTCACCACCGAACACCAACGAACATCCAAAAAGACCATTTAACCCTTAAGAAAAACAGTAATGTTACACATAAAAACAATGAAATCGATTAAATTAAGTAAAAATTCTGTTCTTTTTTGTTCTGTTGTTATCATTTCTTATTAATTTGTGTATGTATCCCTGTAATCTAATATGAGGGAATCCGGGTCTGTCCGCCCTGATTTCGGTTCGCCCTAGTTACTGTTCGCCCTAGTTCCGTTTCGCCCTGAGACTGTTCGCCCTGATACCTGTTCGCCCTGATTTTTATTTTTTATTGTTATAGTGTTGTGTTGTGTGTATTTAATTGAATATGTTGAAGTCAGTCTATAATTTCGCCGAATATTTACGATTTTTATTTTTTAGTATAGTGTTGTGTTGTGTGTATTTAATTAAATATGTTGAAGTCGGTCTACAATTTCGCAGAATATTTACGATGAAGCCTCAATGGACACAATTACGAACGATTTTTGAACTGTGATTAATATTTTTTTTATGTAGACTACTTTTCTTGAATTTTTTATACCATAGAATTTAAGATGTATGAAGGCTTTGCATTTTGCATCATATCCCACATAAATTTTTATGCACGTTGGGATACTTTAGTAAGACTTTCGTGACCTCGTTTTACGGGTCAAGAGAGCTACATATGGACGCAATTCCGAACAGCATTATATTGATATATCTTGCAGAAGAAATCAATGACAACAGTCTATATTGATAAAGCATACATTAATCTTTATCTCAAACACATTTTCATAGGAAAATAAAAAGCACAAGTTTGTTTTTTACTTCAATTACTTCAGCAGTGGTTGCAGACGAAATGTCGGTCATGTGTATTAAAGGAAAGATTTCTGATTTTTTTTGTTTTTGTGTAAGTTCCTCCTTTAAATGAGCACTAAATTCAAGTTTATCCATTTCGGTGGTGTACTTATCATTCATCTATGATTTTTTTTTTATATTGGTCAACATTTCTTTCGGAGTTCTCTGGACTTTTCAATAAAATTAACATATTTTCTTTTGGCCATAAATAGGTTCACAAGAGTCTAAAAAACATCAATTGAGGGGTTATTTGGGCATGATAAAAGGCATCACACATATGAACAGAATCAGGAGTGTTTTTCTTTCTATATATTAACAAAAGAAGGCAATATGCACTTACCTTTATGTATTTTTTTTATGTAACTTCCAGGTCAGATTGACGTTCTTATAATATTTTCAGAATGATTTTGTCATCGTCATCAACATTCACCAAGTGCACATAAATTGCATTATCATGAAAACAAGGGATTTTTTATAGGGTTTTTATTTATAAAAACATTTATTGATAAATATAAACAAATATGATCTCAGAGGGCAAACATTGGAAACCGTTCGTAATTGTGTCCAGTCGTAATTGCGTCCTGTGGGGCTATTATGTTGTCTACAGCTAGCTGCTACTAGGTTATAAGTTCATGCCTAACGATTTGTACATCAGTGCTTTTACCCATCCAAGCTGACTATTTTATTTGAGAAAAATGTTATTTTCATTATTAATCCATCAAAGGCAATTCATATACCAATCAGTGATATCAAAGATTTCAAATCATACCTAATCAGCAATAAAAATTCAATCAACAGTAATTAAAAGTAATTATAAAATAAAGTGTAACAATGCAGCCAAGAATTTTATTTAATTAATATTCTGTATTTAACTGTTAATAGATATACATAAATTTTAATATATATTTCTTTCATTAAAGGGAAACTTCGCAAAAAAATCAAAAATTGATATTATGTCCATTCTGTATAAAAATTCTCAAATTTATAGATATTAAAGTTTTATTCCGCTAGATAAGAGATCACCATCGATTTTAAATTTTGAGTATCAATTCTCTGCGTTCCGCCATCTTGTCATCTTCTACGATAAAAAATCACGATATGTCTATAAACCACAAAGGACCAAAACTACAGTAACCGATGTAGTCGTAATTGCGTGTCGATATCTTGTCAATCGTACGGTTGGTTTATCTGACTAACTAACTTGATACGGAAAATGTTCTTAATTTTTTTTTGAATAACCATAGTCTGTTATTTTTAAACTGTTAATATTGGAATTAATTAAAAAGTCAAATCATAAATAAGTGTTCCGTGAAAATTGTTTTCGAAAATGTAATTCGTTCATAATTCTTTAAAGTAATAAACTTTATTCAAATAAATTCGGATCTTCCCTCATCTGATCACCAGCATGGCTTTAGGTATTACTCCCAAAGGTATTGTGAGGGGTGTGAGGTGACACGTCCAGGTATTCAAGCGATTTCCTGTCGGGCTTGCAAGTTCATGCATCGTTTCACTTCTGTGGGTATTGATCGGTGTACACGGCCGATAACTTATAACTTTCCATTTTGAACTATCAGGTTTATAATATACATCTCTGTCTTGCGTGTCCGAAAGTGATATTATATACTAGTCATTACTTAACTCTTGTTTATAAATAACATTTCTGGTGTTAAGAATATTATTTATATAAATAATACAGAAAGATAATACAAAAAAAAAAAGATTTGAAGAAATAAAAATCTCTACATATTTTTTCCAAGGGTAAATTTAGGAAAATGTAATATAAACTCGTTGTCAATAGTAAAGGACAGATTGGAACATACCAGAAATATTGATTTTAAAAAATGTACCCATTTGCCGACGATTCGTTTATACGCCTGGATAGAAAGTTACGGAACTATAGCGCAATTTAAATTATATACATGTATGCATTGAACATAAGAAAGAAACATACATTTTGTGTAAATTGGGGTAAAAGTTTTGTAAATAGACTAGTCCACATATGCCAACAGTGTGTAATCAACTCGATAGACTATCAGGGCCGTAACTACCTATGAGGCAGGAGAGGCAACTGCCTCCCCTGAAATTTCTACACCATTTTTTTTTTGTAAGTAATAAAATGAAATATGTACAAGAATAACTTGAATTTATATTATAAACAACACAAGTTTAGTTTTAACAGTGTTATCATGATACGTGATATATCTGTCTGAATCATCTTCCGGATTTTTGATCGAAAGTTAACCGTGTCAGCAAGGATTTGTATAATACCAAGGATACAAATCCTTGGTTTCAGTATAGGTTTATTTATTTTTTCGTGTGGCCGTCTGTCTGTTATTCAGTATATATTCGCACGAGAACACATATATATGAAACTTTGCTTTCGACAATTTTGCATAAATTTTTTAACTATTCACATTCATTTAGGGGCTCAATTAAGCAGAGGAAGTTCCCTTCGTATTGTGAATCTTTTATGATATCGGAAATTCGTTATTGGCTGAATCAGCTGTTGGATCGTTTTTTTTAACGTCACCCGATCGTACGAGAACAATTTGGTCAATGCCTTAGTAGTTAAACACTCCCATTCTTTGTAGCAGGGACTTTCTATACTAAGTATATACTTAGAATAGAAAGTCCCTGGTTGTAGTTATATACATGTCTGTTCAGCTTACAACGATATTGAAATTCAAGGTCCTCGATAAAAAAAAAATCTTGCGTTCTATATGATCTTGATTTATATGTTTTTTAAAACTTGCCAGTTTGATTTCTAACAAAATTATCTTTAAATACAGATAATAATTGTTTTCATAAAAATTGCTTCCATGATCCAGCAAAACTGATGTGTTTCTTAAAGTAAGGAAATCGAAGTCATTTCACTGAGAGAGAAAAATCGGCGGTCACAATGTATTTAATGTTAATAATTATAGGTCATCAAGACGAGGCCTTGGTTTACCCCGAACAGCAATCTCAGGCTCAGACAGCTTGTTTTTGCATAAAAATTGCTTTCAGGTTCAAGCAATACTGATGTTACTAAAAGTAAGGAAATCGAAGGAATACGGGTTATTTTTAGCCATTTTACCGAGAAGAAATAATCGGCCGGGAGGGGGGGCTGTGCCCCAAACCCCCTTCCTCAATCGGCGGCCCCCAAACCCCTGCCTCCCCTGAATTCGAACCGTAGTTACGGCCCTGACTATTGTATACCAAAAGAAGAAGAAGAAGAACGAACTATACAAATCAGTTGAAAAAGGCTTTAGTTAAATCATCAGATGGATAAAAATACAAATACTATAAATACAATTGGAAGTTTTCGTTTTTGCAATTTGAGAGTAAATGATGTATCAAACGTTCAAGAATACGCATGTAATATGTGTCACTGGATAAAAAAAAATCATCCTCAACACCTATTTCCGTATGGGACTTCCCCTTTCAGTGACCTGCAAATTTAACAGATGATACACTTTCTAAGATTTATATGTCCAACAACGACCCACTGCTCTACATGTGTTACTAACAGCCTAAGATAGCAATTCTTTTGTTAGGTCAATTCTCTTTCGTACAATACCAGAAAACATGGAAAATAAGTTCTTTAAATTTTGACTCTGGAATTAATACCATTTTTTCGTGCGACAAACTTTATTTCTGGCGATGAGCAGACATGGGCGGAAAACAATAAAAAGATAGGTTTAATATTTGTTCATTCATTTAACATGTATAATATGAATATCATTTAGTACACTTCGGTCTATACAAATGCAGAATATACCATGATGGTTTGATTTCGTCAAAAGATATAAGAGATCTGACAAATATATTATCACTTCGATATTGCAAGACACCCATTTATAACTTTGCACTTTTGCATACCAATCTTTCGCAAAAAGATAAGTCATTTGATTAAATAAGAAGTTGTGGTTTGTTTACTTGGGAGACACTTACCCAAATGAAGTGGACTTAAGCAGCTATATAAGTCACGGTATTGCCTTCAACAGTGAACAAAATTAAAAGTATATTGTATAATTCAACTAAATGTGAACATGGCTGTGAGTTGGAGCTCTCCCTCTATGGCGCTTGTACCTCGGAAAACTTATACAGCTAGTTTCAAGAACAACCGGGTTCAGACAAACTGTTCTGAAATCGATATTGTCACTAATGCATTCACCCAATTCAATATTACCATCAAAGAGAGTAAATTCGGGGCAACAAAGACATTCCGTCAATAACGGCATAACTATGCATTTAGTACACGAACACCAATCCGGCTGTGTTAAACTGGGGAGGGTTGCTAAGGATATCTTGATTTCGGGAACTTTCTGCAGCTTCCATTTTATGGAGCTCTTCTTCGGTATACTCTGACTCTAGTGCGTACCCAAATTGACCATACTCGTCAAAATCTGCCTCTCTTGACCGGACTGGAACCATTGTTAGTACTATCAACCTCTTTTTTTTTTTACTATCAACCTCCGATCAAGACATTTTTAGTTACGATTTTAGGATTAATTTTGGGACAATATATACACTGTCCTATAGAAACAAGCACACACAAATCATGAGAGAAATATATGTGAGTAAAAGTTAATTGAATTAGCAAAGTTAATATCCTTTGGTCTCGAATGTATGTTAACTAATTAATGTGTTTTTATAGGTTAGCTCAAATCCTCTTCCAAATAATATAATCTATATGTAATAATCCCTTCCTACCACACCAATATTTAATGCCGAGCGGTAGACATATTTAAGGTACTAATTAAGTATAATTAAATGAACAATCGATAACAATAATTAATCATAAATGTGAAAAGATTTAAAAACATTTTTTTTCTATATTCGTACAATTATATTCCGCTTCGGTAGAGTTATCTTCAGATAGTTTCAGATATTAATTAATACATGGGTTTCAAAAGTCTAAATGTAAGTGTTCTCGTACATTTTTTTGCCTAATAAAGACAATCAAAATGATTTGGTGAAGCTATTTCTAATTTCTAAGTTCCCCTTTTTATGAGACTTAAATCAAGGACAAGAGGTGTATATCATTTTATTCTGACACATGAATTAAGTTTCCCGTCTTTAACCGAAAACTGTTTATTTCTTAGTAAATTATTTTTTTTGAATTCAAATAAATAATAGCACCAAATATAATTAAATAATTCCACGGCGATCTATTTTTATTTGTCACCTGTATTTTTAATGTGTGTATTAAATGCTCCCTTGTTTTATAATCCACTGATCCGAATAGACAGTCACACCTGGCAAGGTGTGCCCTAGAGGCGTGGTTAAATACCAAAGTGCAAATAACAATTTACCTTTAAACAAGCCACCTACGAGTATTGCCACAGAACCGTGAATACACACATCGTATAAACCTAGTCATAGCAGAGATAGTAAAAGGTCAATAAGAGTACACCAACATATTGTCTTTACAGATTATTGTACTTTAATTTGTTCACCTTATCAGTCCGAAAATGCATTCATTAAAAATAATTTTATAACTTTTTGTGTTGTCTAAAAAAATAATTCGAATATATACGTTTAACATAGAAAATTTATCTCATGAATGTGTACAATTGCACGTCTGTGCGTTTTATCTTCTTATTATCGACTGGTTATTAGATAAAGCATAAGTCATCGGCGCGCTTATATAATTACGATTACGTTAAAATATGATTAAAAACCAAGACTTTTAATGATTGTATTTTAAATCCCGGCATGCAAAAACCAGGAGAAAACGTCACGACCTACAGGAAGTAGTTAATATTTTTTTTATTAATTATTGAATTTCTCCTTTATTACTGCACATTTAGCGATAAAACTTTGTGAATATATATATATTATGTCATTATGAACATATTTAAACCATAAGAAAAAAATCGCGAATTTTCCCTTTAATGTAACATATACATATAATAAATGAAAATATGGCAAACGAACCAATGCAGGGCGAACGGATTACCAGGGCGAACAAACTCAGTGCGAACGAACCTAGGGCGAACATGTAATCAGGGCGAACGATCCCGATACCAATATGAGGCAGGCATTACCTGTAAATGGGGACGAAGTCTGTATTAATTATTTTTAGTAACTTAAATATTTGTTTAAAAAAAAAGAAACGGAAATACCGTAACGTTTCCGATTTTGGTTCTGTTGTTAGGGATTTAGTTGTGACGTTATTTAAATTATGACGTCATATGCAATGTAAACAAAGAAACGCTATCATCAGGTAACGTTTTTTCATATCAAGGAATTATTAAAAATGAAATTGGTATTGCGCGTTCCTTCCTATTTTATACTAGACTGATAAATATATATTTTACTCAAAGTTTCATACAAACGAGACCGGAAAAAGGAAGTACATTGTACATTTCTGCGCAGGTCCGGGATTTCAAAACACGACAAAAAAATTGAAAGATTTTGAGTTCATTAGTACAATGAAAAATTCGGGAAATTTTTCCGAATTTTTTTTTTTTTTGAATTTTCTACTGTTATTGGGGAGGGCGTCCCCATATAATCGGTCATCATGTCGAACTTTGTTATTGTAATTATCACACGGGAAACCTCCACATTTACGTCACTGCGCTTATACCAGCGTACAAAATTAGTGCAGGGGTCAAAATAAACTTATGTGATACATATCCATCTGTACATGTAGGTTATATTCTTGTTATACATTGTAGTTTGGACGACATAAAATAGAGAAAGCTCAACAGAAACAAGAAAATCCTGATGATGAGACGGAAGAAGAAGTAGATAGTGATGATGAAGGTAAAAATTTAGTTTTGGGAAAATATCAATTGTTAAAATAAGACCTTGAAATTAATTGGTAGATTTTCATCCCTGTCCGGCCTGATTTTTTTTATTTTAACAAATTTACGATTTCCGGATTTCGTTCATTTCTGTTACTGGTAACTGTCTTTAATTTCATTTTATTTAAAACTTCCTGTTTCAAATTTGGTTTTCTTTTTTGTTCGAGTAATCTAATTAAAATGCATGTCAACATATTCTGCTGCTCTATGATGACAACATCATCTACCGTGAATAGAGATTGATTACGAGAATGGCAAGAAATGTTCAGAAATAAGTAATATGCTGCGTCCAAGGAATTTTTTGTATTTTTTGCAATGATTTTGTGTCAGGAAATTTGGTCTGTGAATGATATCTGGATTCCAAAGCGCAAGAATCGAGGAACACTTTGGAACAAGAATGGATTTAAGATATTGACACAAGCACAAAGTTGATTTATGACTGTATATTGCTTTCAAAAAGTTGACAAACATACAAATTTTATTATGGCAAGCCCTTAGTTTTAGCCATGACTAGTTTTTTTGTTGACAAACATTAAACACCCTCTGTCCCAATACCCTCGATAGTCATTAAACAACTTCTTTTTTGTTATTAAGTATATTTTACATTGTAATTATAAAAGTAAAGTATTTGTGTTTTGAAATAATATTACAATAGCCGATATATTCGTTTAGGTGGAGTCTACTGTATTATTAATTGTCAATAAATATTAACAAAACTATGTTTTAATTTTAACTAAACATAAGGCAGACATGATGACACCGGTACCTCAAATGACCGAATAACACTGTTAATATCCGAATAACACTGAATGATTTACAGAAAGCAGATAAGTTCATAAAAAACTTTTAAAATTTAGTGTGTACATCGAATATGGCGACCACAGAAATCACAATGGCCGCCATGTTCGATGTACACACTAAATTCAAAATTATCTTTATGAACTTATCTGCTTTTTGTAAATCATTTTTAAGTTATAAAATACATCGATAATACATTATTATTTAATAATCAATGTTCAAAAGTCACCAATATGTGATAATATTAAAATTTCAAGTGTTATTCGGTCATTCGTGTTACCCTGATGACACAGTTGAAAATGCATCAACGGTTTTATTTAAGGTGGTACCTAACACTATAGGGAGATAACTCTGTAAAATTAGCTAATCTTTTTAATTACATTGTGTTGTTGAGGGAATATTAAGCTTCTCAATGATCAAAATTAGTGTTTGTCAAACTGCTATATAACCAGTGTAATTTTTCTGATAAATTGGTTGGTTCAATTTTTTTGAAATTTTTATATTTTTGTCAAAAGGTCAAAGTTAATATTTTGTCAAAATTTTATGAAAATTAAACTAGCCAAATAAATTTTAGTCAAGGTGTTGAATACCACCTTAAAGAAGGCTGGAGATCAAAATGCCATGTAACTTGTTATTAAATTCAATAAAATCTTTAGAAAACTTAGTCTGTATGAATTTGTATACTGAAAATTGATGAACAGTTGTTTTTCTGTGTCTTTAGATGATAAAATTGTGATTATATTTTTCTGTAGGGAAGAGAGTCATTAGACGAGATATATCTGTGTCTTTGGATGGTTTGAAATTTCATTCTGCAAGACAAGATTTAGTCTTAGAAGATAAAAAAGATTTTCATATTTCTGATGCGATGTATTTTGCAAAGTGTGGTATGGAGGTAAGAAATACTTATACAATATGCATATCATTGTTTAAATTAACACATTTTTATACACCCACCACAGTGGATGGGGCATTAAGTGTTACCCTTGAAATTAGTTTCCATTCTGAAAAGAGGGAGGAAAGATACCAGAGGGACAGTCAAACTCATAAAATGGAAAATGGAAAATAAACTGTCAAAACCATGGCCAAAAATGAAAAGACAAACAGAAAAACAATAGTACACATGACACAACATAGAAAACTAAAGAATAAGCAACACGATTTGATTTGATATTTAGTGAATTGTTTCATCATGACAAGTTCAAGTTCAATTTTCACGATTTTAACTTTTCTCCTTGTTCAATTAAAGCCCTTTCCCTAGAATGAATTTTTGACAAAATACTTATTGATTAGTGGTAGGTTTGTTTGTTATTGATTCTGTGTAAACTAATTATCTGAATGCTGTACATGTATATTAATTTTTTGGGGGGATTTAGTGAACTCGTTTATTTTAATAATCTATTTTTGAAAAAGGATATATTTCATTTAAGAATTTATTCATGGAAGCCCTAGATTTGTTGGAAATTTACACATGGCCAAATTCATCCTCAGTTTTATAGAGAGATAAGATTAAAGAAAATCATTGCCAAGGCATGTGTAAACGAATGTAGGACAGAAAGTCACAGGACAAAAAGTCACAGACAAAAAGTCACAGGACAAAAAGTCACAATTCAGTTTTTAGAATATTTTTCTTTAAACAAGAAAAAAATAATTTAAAAAATATTTTTTTTGATTTTTCTTGAACTGTTATATATAAAGCAACTTTGTAATTAAAATTTATTCAATAAATATCAATAATGATCAAATAATTGTTATGAAAACAAAATGTCAAAGTCACTTGGTACTTATATGGCTTCATGGTGCCAAGAAATATCTCCTTTGCATGATTAAAATCTAATAAATTTTCAGTTAACAAAGCTTGTGAGCAATGTCCTATATTTTAAAAATGAATAGATGTAATTAAAAGAATTTTTTTCAAGATCTTTCTCTTATATATTCAAACAATAGTAAAAAAATAATTGTGACTTTTTGTCCTGTGACTTTTTGTCCTATCAAATTTGTGACTTTATGTCCTGTGACTTTTTGTCCTGTGACTTTCTGTCTGTTTACCGTGTAAACTCACTATATTGACTATAATAATCAGTTTTCCACACTTTTTTTGTCATTCTGAAAGATATTGATTTGATAATTACTATATAGTTTTACAATGACAAGTTAAAGATCAAGTTGGAATTTTGTTCCAGTCTGATGTTTTTGTACAGAGTTATGGTCTTTGGACATCACTGAAATAATCAGTTTTCAACAGTTTCTTTCGTCATGATTGAAGATATTGACTTGATATTTTTATGTAGTTAAATACATCATGACAAGTTATAGATCAAGTTTGAATTTCGTTCAATTACAATGATTTTTCACCAGTAGGTGACTATGTATTGCCTTGCAATACTCTCAGAATGCTAGTTTTATTATGAAATGGGAAAACATATTTTTTCATTTATTTTTAACAGAACATGCAGAGTATGTTGCCTTGTTAGACAAAAAATATAAGATAGATTTCAGAATCAGACAGGGATAAAGAAATCAATTATCATTACTTTAGAACAAACATTTATGGAAAATAACAAAAAGCTATTGATAATCTTAGAACTTACATGTTGATCATCGATCACATTGTCCATGCTTTACACTTGATCTTTTCTCTATTTGTAGGCTGTTATTGAAGATGATGTTACCAAGTGTTTTACAGCTGAAGGTATGATAAACACTAAGACTAATGAAGATCATGTGATCATGATGATAGAATACTCAGATGTCAAGCTTTTTCTCTAGGAATTCAGGATTAGATTTTTAAGCAGGCTTTCAAAAATGAGATTTCTTCTAAAAATCATTGAAATATACTGTCATGACTGTTAAGTTATGAAAAATTGTATTTTTATAGTATACTTGTTAAGTATTAAATGATAGGGTATAATTATTAGGGTTAGACAAATTACATTGTACTATGTTACATGTTGAGTTGTAGAGTGATTTGATAATGTGTTTTAAAAATGGATGGAAGAAAAGTTTATTGATTCAAAATTTTTTATTGGTTTTGCTATTTGTTACAATCAGAGCTAAAAAAAAATCAAAATTCATGAAAAATGTACAAAATTGTCTTGCTTCAATGAAGTTGGAAAATCTATACTTTGTCCTCATCTTGCAGGAGACGACGGCATCAACATCAATAAGATATTAGTTATGTGATTAGGTCAGGTTTTAAGAAAGCACTAGACTAACTAACTTTAAGAGGTATTGCTTTTAAAATGCAATTACAAAACTTTATCTTCTGACTATTTATATATGAAAATAAAAAGATATTGTATGATTTCCAATGAAACAACAATTCATTAGAGACCTCATGATGATGATCTGAAAAACAATAGGGCATTGTACATGCCTTCTAAAATGAGCAAACCATACTAGTGAATAATGATATATAGATCATTGATATTTTATATGCAGTTGTATTAATTTAGCATTTGCTCATAACATTTCCAGGCAGATTCTTTGACCCCATGTCCTCAGTCATAGTCTATCTTCTTTAAAACCTTGGCTTAGTTAACATGTATTTGTTTGTGGTTTAGGTCAGTTTAAAGGTAACCATTAGTACACATGGTTGTCTGGTTGGTCAATAATATTTGGTATGCATATGTATTAGCATTGACACATCTCATGAATATGGAGATTATTTGGCTCTGCCCCCTCATTCATGGTCGATTTGCATAATTTGCATGTTACGGTTCGTAATTAGATCAGTTTAAGATGAGACACTAATGTTAGGTTGATGATAGATGTATGCAGTTTTATCACCATTTGCAATTGATAATTTCTATCCATGGCTGAAATGAAAAAGGCTTAAATTGTTGTTTGCTAATTCTCTTTGAAACATGTGGCATTAAGTATTAAGATAATGATAAGTAAGATCAGAGTCATTAATAATTTAAGTTGATAAAAATATATTTCTACTGCAGAGTTGAAGTCATGGAATTTTTTAACGAGAACTACACAAGGTCACCAGTTTATAAGGTTTGTATAATAAAATTATACTACGTCAAAAAGGCAAAGTTGGTGTTCTCATACCTACACATTCCACATGCATAAAACCATTGTTAAATACTAAAGATGAGGACAGTGAATATATTCAAAAAAGTTGTACACCTGTTATTAGGAAATTATTTGTTGAATTTAATTCCTTTTTCCAGGCATGGGAACTAATTAGTCATATTTCAGTAAAATTTACAAAGGTGGTGCAGTTTTAAAAATATATCATTGAAACCTTACACAGATTTTGAAGTTCTGCACCTCACATTACCAGTAATGCTTTTCTTTTAAGTAATTTTCCATTTCCATACATATGTATTTAACTGTTCATTATATTTAACCTACAAATATTATTATTGATTGTTAAATGGACATTCTGTCATTAAAAACCTGACATTTACAATAATTTCAAGTTTTCATTCTTTTAAAATAAAATTCTAAAAAAAAAAAAAATTGAACATTTTCAAATACAATTATATTTTTTCCATTTTAAAATTGGCAAAATTAATTCTAATAGGAAAAGGAAAAGTTAAATATCTTTTAAAAGCTTCTTGTATTTCAGTTGAACAAAAACAATAATGTATTATGTATAGAATGAATATCTATTTTTATCTTTAAACCAAAGGGATTTAAGGTAATTGTTTTTTGTTGTATCAATAAGTTTGTTTTTTTTGAAGTTTTTATTTGGTATGAAGTTCTTGTAGTATATTTTTTCCAAAAATATTACAGAAAAATTGTTGCCAAATTTTACCTTAAATCATGATCAAGCATACCACAAAACTTATCACTATGATAAAGAAATAAGTGGGAGTAATATATTTGTTGCATGCCATTTGGTTTAATTAAAAAATCTTTGTTATGTTCCCAAATTTTTCCCCTCTGTACTGTTGTCACTTTGTCTGTTTCTCTATTTTTATGCTCACTGAACACATTTCTGGACTATGCATATAGTTGTCACTTTGAAAGCCTGTTCTGAATACTAACAGGTTTCTGTATTATAAGTTCAGTATCTGTTTGATCGAATGTAATGAAATCTATGTAGACAAATTAAACGGGAAGAATCATTTTAATTTTGGGATCATTGAGGTCAAAGGTCAGTTTCCTGTCCCGAAAATATGAAAATATTATGGGGGTATATAGTTTTCTTTGTAAGATTAAGTATTAAACTTATGCATAGGGAAGAGAGTCAGACCCATTTGTTGTCAGGTCAATATGTCAACGGTCAAGGTTTCTGATGTTTTAAGTCTGAAAATATTGAATTATGAGGTGCAATTTGTTCTTTGTGGGTGAGATATGTTTGTTGTAATTTAAAATAAAACTTATACAATTCATATTTGAAAAGGGACATATGAATTGTGTGAAAGAGGTTGTGCTTAGTGTTTGATGCATGAATTTAATTTTTAAGTGAAAAGCTTATGCACGCATTGATATCAGAAAATATCCAGTATATGCTGACTCTCAAGTAAGCAGTATTGAAATATCCTCCCTCCAAAAAAAAGTACCCCATGAACCCACAGTAACTTTGATGCTATTGGGTATGTCTTAGGACCATCCAGCAATGTTTAGTTGAGAAGCAAAGCCTTTCATTGCAAATTTTCTGTTGGTTTGATAAAATCCAAAGAGCATTATCTGTATGTGAAGTTACCTTCATCCTTTTCAAAAATTAAGCTATCAATTTTTTCCTTTTCTTTTATGCATCAAGTTTTTTTTCTCAATTTCCCCAAAATTTAATGAAATTTAAACACAAGGTTTATGAACATAAAAGGAAGGTTGGGATTGATTTTGGGAGTTGAGGTCCCATCAGTTTAGGAATTAGGGGCCTAAAAGGGGCCCAAATAAGCATTTATCTTAATTTTCGCACCATAACTTAAGTATAAGTAAATAGAAATTAATGAAATATAAACACAAGGTTTATGATCATAAAAGCTAGGTTTGGATTGATTTTGGTGGGAGTTTTGGTCCCAACAGTTTAGGAATAAGGGGCCCAAAGGGTCCAAAATTAAACTTTGTTTGAATTCATCAAAAATTGAATAATTGGGGTTCTTTCACTTTTTTGATACGCCAAATCTAACTGTGTATGTAGATTCTTAATTTTTGGTCCCATTTTCAAATTGGTCTACATTATGGTCCAAAGGGTCCAAAATTAAACTAAGTTTGATTTTAACAAAAATTGAATTCTTGGGGTTCTTTGATATGCTGAATCTAAACATGTACTTAGATTTTTGATTATTGGCCCAGTTTTCAAGTTGGTCCAAAATTAATTTTTTTTTTATTTCAACAAAAATTGAATTCTTGTGGTTTTTTGATATTCTGAATCTAAACATGTACTTAGATTTTTTATGATGGGCCCAGTTTTCAAGTCGGTCCAAATCTTGGTCCAAAATTAAACTTTGTTTGATTTCAACAAAAATTAAATCCTTGGGGTTCTTTGATATGCTGAATCTAAAAATGTTCATATAATTTTTATTATGGGCCCAGACTTCAAGTTGGTCCAAATCGTGGTCCAAAATTAACTTTGTTTGATATTAACAAAAATTTTATTCTTGCTGTTCTTTGATATGCTGAATCTAAACCTGTATATTTTTTATTAGAGGCCCAGTTTTCAAGTTGGTCCAAATTGCGGTCCAAAATTAAACTTTGTTTGATTTCAACACAAATTGTATATGTGGGGTTCTTTGATATATGCTTAATCCAACCATGTATTAAGATTTTGATGTTTGGGCCCGGTTATCAGATTGGTCCACATTGAGGTCTAAAGGGTCCAAAATTGAACTTTATTTGATTTTATCAAAAATTGAATTCTTGAGGTTCTTTGATATGCTGAATCTAACCATGTATTTAGATTTTGGATATTGGACCATAATAGGTAATGTCCAATTTAAAATTTTAAGTTTTTAAGTTTAAGTTCTTAGACCATATTCATTATGTGTGACTGTCCGAAACCTGTGTTGTGTCAACTATTAATCACAATCCAAATTCAGAGCTGTATCAAGCTTGAATGTTGGTGTCCATACTTGCCCCAATGTTCAGGGTTCAAACTCTGCAGTTGTATAAAGCTGCGCCCTGCGGAGCATCTGGTTAAATCATTGCTTGGCACAGTAAAGCTTTAAATGCAGCATGTTTTGAAAGGTATCCTGCTTCATTCTGTTTCTATGATATGGTCTACTTCAGTCGATTCAATTAGTTTGTGTGAAATATTTGAACTGATTTAGTCATTTCAGACGCTCATATTCAAGCTTAAATATGAAAAATCTATCAATTATGCCATAATATGTCACTTTTCAGATAGTTTTTGTCAAAAATGAAAGTTGCCACATTCGTGTTCACCCTCAAACTTTATATATGTTATGTATTATCACCAAATACAACTAACATTTAAAACACAAATGCGGCCACTTCCATTTAAGATGAAAACCGTCTAAAATTTAACTCAAATGCTAAAATTGTGAAGATTTCAATATTCAGTATGACTTAATCATGCTAGTTCCCCGATATATGCGCATTATATTGTCAAAAGCAGCCCATATTTATGTAGCAGAAGTATTCTACTTTCCAATAAATAGCTAAAAGTTTACATTATAACTATTTTGTAAAACTGATATATTTTGGGGCCAATAAGGAGTCTTACTGAACCTACTCCTTTCAAGTATTAGTCATAAAAAGAAACACCAATTTATATCTGTTGTAATCTGTTCCCTTATGGAATTGATATTGAAATGATATTCTACTTTTCTTTTTTTGTATTGAAGGGTTTGAAATGTTGCATGGTTCCTATATTAAAAACCTAACATAAACTGGTATATTTATTTCATATTAGTAGTAGCATCTACTTTTTAGGGTGTTGAAATAAAAAGTAGAAATTACTCAATTTTTTATGTGCATGATTTTGTTCCAAATTTTCTTCCTAAAAATATTTATCCTATAGGATATATGTTGTAAATTAATATTTGACTGTAAATCTATTACACAGTTTAATTATCTGAGGTTTTGTGAACGTAAAATAACTAACAAAGGAGTAGGTCTGGTAAGTGCCAATTTTGGCCTAAAATTTCAAGTACATCTGGTCATCTGAGGAAAGATTTAGGACACTTTTTTCTCATAAAAAAAAAATAGATTGATAAGTCAGACTTTTTTGCCAACAAATATACTAGATCAAACAAAGCTTCCGGATGCACCAGTTGCAATTAATTCTTACGTTAGAAAAATGAAAAAAAACCACATCCAGTAAATCTGCAATTCTTGCAATTAGAATAAGATACATGTGATTTGCATAACTTATAATCAAAAATATATAATCAATAAAATATTCTTGTAGTTTCATTAGAATAGGGATTTAAACATTATCATTAATATCATAGATCATGACATAAAGATTTTATGGTTGTGAAATTATAAAGTTTACTATCTTCATTTGATTGATGCTTGCAAAATGCAAATGCAATATATATGTATTGTTTAGCCAAATAATTACAAATAATTACATGTATGAGCTAGGTTATACATGTATATATATGGATAAAATGTTTGTGAATACAATTTTGTTTTAATTTCAGTGTTCGATTAACTATCTTGTGGTGCTTAGGATTTTTATTTAGATATTGCTTCCTTGTGCCAATGAGGTAAGTTGAAAAACTATGAATGTTTTTTTTCACATTTTTTTTTTATTAGATCTATACACAAATTTGATGTTATTTCCATTATTAAAACTTTTGAGCAAATACGTGTCTTATTAGAGTTTTATTTTTATTTACTAACGGAGGCCTCTGTGGCCATGTGGTCTAAGTAGTTGAACTACTGTATCACTAGCCTGTCAACAGTGAGATTGTGAGTTGTGATTTCCTACACAAGAAGCAGGTGCTTTTGTCTTCCATCTTAATTTATTTGGATGTTAGTTTTCACAAGGTTAACTTGTTCTCTACACACATTATGGCTTCCTCTTTCCAAAATAATAACTGTAATGAAATAAGGTCAAAGACCAAAGATCAGAATTGACACACACTTCACCAAATATATAAAAACAAATTATAAATTTGATAAGCAGATATGCAAAAGGAGTATTTTAAGAACAATATTTAAAAAAGAAACAAAGAGATTTGATTTTCTATGAAATTAAACTATTTAAGTAACTTCATATGTTATTTTCATGTTATTTATAGATTGGTTGTGTCAAATACAATGTCTTAATTTATAGAGTGGTTGTCCTGTCTATTGGTCTCTTGTGGTTAATTGTATCAACAGCATTTATAGGATACTTACCAAGAAACAAGTAAGTAAGATTAGATATAAGACACTATTGTGTTTTTGTACCACATTTATTTTTGGTGAAAGAAGACTTCAAGTCTTCTGAAGGCCTATGATGCCAGCTGTAAAATCATTGAACCGTTACCACATCCGTATGCCGCATCTGTTTCTGTGTATTACAATTTCATAACAACTTCCGTTTCTTGACACCGATTTTTACACATGATTAAGCATCTGAATCATTTTATTTGTAAATTAGGATTGAAAAACAATCACTATCATAAATATATACCCTTTTATTTATGTAAATTATTAGATTTCATCTCATCTACATGAACGTTATTTGTTGACTTGTAACCGGATGTTTTTAATGTAGATATTTTTAGTACGCATGCATGAATTTGGTATCGGGTGGACTCGCCCTGTTTAAATGTTCGCCCTTGGTCTGTTTGTCCTGAGTTCTTTTGCCCACGTAGTACGTTCGCCCTGTGTTCATTCTCTTTACTCTTATCCAGGACGTTTTATATATAATACGTCCTTGCATTTTTTTTTTAAATATTAATATTAAAGAAAGATATCATTAAAAAAAACTCTAAATCACGAATTTGTGAAAATCATCACAAAAATATGATTGTTCCTTATTTTGTTCCCAAGGGAAGACAATCGTGTTCAGCCAATCAAATTCAAGGTTTCTCATGATCAAATTAATAAGCCAATCAAAAACGTTTTCTCTGAAGATTATTCTAACATGCTAGATTTTGAACTTGTGTTGTTTTGATCTAGTTGTAAAATCTTGAACATGGCAGGTGAATTTTCATCTGCAAGGAGGTTCTTACACAGCTTTAAGATAAAAGCATGGCTAATTGACAAAATTCAAGGATGCAGTACTACCATAAAGATAATAAATAGTAGTTTTTTCACTAATTTATTGACATAATACTTGTTGTAACAAGTTACATAAGTTATTTTTGTATTCAATTAAATCATTGAAAGCCCAATGTACTATTCTTTTTTCACAAAGACCAACAAACAGGTTGCCCCCCCCCCCCCCCCCCCATTATGAGGGACTGTCCTAAAACAAGGGGTCATTTAACTGTTGAAAAAAAAGAAAGATTTTTTTTAAAGATTTTTAACTCAAAAGTGGGAAAATTCATTATATAAATTCTTTTGACATGTTTTGACCATTTAATACTTGATAGATGCATAGTTCTTTTCGAAAAGTTTCATCAAATAATATGAATATGAAGGTGCTCATTTCTACAGTGGGTTGTAATGTTCTTCCAATGAGGGTTTCCCCTAATTTGGAGTGTTGTTCCCAACCTGTTAAAGGTCCATCTTTGTGAATAATTCAAAATTGGAAATTTCAACAAGCATTTAATATCCTTACACAAGAAAATAAATCCTGGTCTGCTAGCTACATGTTCATCTTTTCTACTGATTTAATAACTAGAATCATGCAAACAGACTTAAGAAAAAGGCATGTAAGCACATCATACAAATATGACACTTTTTCTAGACAATCCAGATCGTGCAAAATACTTCGCTAAAAATTGTTACCTTTAAAATTGTTGTTGCGCACTAAAAACCCCCATGGGAACTTTCAAAAATTGGCAGGTATGTAACAAGTCTTACTATTTTTATGCCCCATTTATGGGCATTATGTTTTCTGGTCTGTCCGTCCGTCCTGCTTCAGGTTAAAGTTTATGGTTGAGGTAGTTTTTGATGAAGTTCAATCAACTTGTAACTTAGTACACATGTGTTCCTTATGATATGATCTTTCTAATTTTACTGCCAAATTAATGATTTTATCTAATTTTCACGGTCCACTGAATATAGAAAATGATTGTACGGATGGGAAATCCATGTACTTATGACACATTCTTGTTTGAAGAAAAAAAATATGTCATAATGATAATGGAACAAAGCAGGCTGGGTTAGTGGGGCTGCTTTTATGGTAATTCAAGTTACCTTTTATTCACCTTCTTCCACCTCAGAGCAATCAGCTCTTTGATTAAGTTATGTGAACAAGTTGTGGCTATAATCAAAAATAGGTGACTTGTATATCATTCTCAAGGGTATCTAAGGTTTTCATATCAACAATAAATGAGGTCAAGTTTTAACTCTTTCTTTTAACAAGAATTTGAAAAGATCAACTTCTTCCTGTTGACCCATACTCTGAATTTTTTTTTAGAATGGCAGGGAAAAGGCTGACTTGGACATTCAGCTTATATTTGCATTTTGTAATTTTTGGGTCTTAAATTATAAGAAAAAAAATCTAGAAGCTGCTGAAATTTTGGTAAATGACCTTTTATAAGCTATTGAAGTCTAATATTCAACGAAAAATAGGTGTTATGAGGCAAAATATTTATCCCTGTATCATAGGAAAGAAACAGTCCAAACACGGGACATCTTTAATTTATTTACATTAAATGTTTACATTAAATGTTTTGCAGACCTTGCTGTAAACACTTTGAGTGTTTGTAGGCCATTAAACTATGAATCTAATTAATTATTGTGTTTTACAGATTCAAAGGTAGATTAAATGAATATGTTAGTCTGATGTCACATAGAATTCTTGCAAGAGGATGTTCTGCTTATGTAGTTTATCATAACAAGTAAGTCTAAATAGATAATGTAAACCAACTTATTTTCCCAGATATTTTATTTCGCATTTAGCCTTTAATAGCGCATTTCACAGCAATTTAATTCAGGGGTTAAGAAATCCACTTGCCCGACGCCCAGGACTACAACATTTAGACCTCGGGCAACCAAAACTTGTAACCCAATATGCCCGACGGACTAGTAACAAAAAATTCTTGGCGTTTCTAAAATAGAAAGTGGAAAATCCCCTCATCACTTTTCTATCTTAGCCAATCAGATTCGACTACATCATCCGGGATTCCCAGAATTTGATTTAAAATAGAACAAATAACTTTGGGTTAATTCCATACTTTCAATATCGATGTGTCCGTACAGGAAGTGGTATTGTACATTGCTTATGCAACCTGATTGTACCTCCTTCTGATTAATTTATTGTAATATAAATGTGAATCCCTTTTGACAGCAGAAACCTGACTTTTGTCAGATATAAATTTAAAACATGTGCACATGTTATGGACGCCATTTTGTTTTTGTTTTAATACATACTGTAAAGAAGCCTCCAGAACCATGGACATTAAAGTACTTCGCTTATAAAACAATTATAAAAGACCCTTACTATGGATGGTGATATTTATTCACATAAATATTTGAGGTCATTTAATTTATTTTAATAAATAGAATTTTAAAACTGAAAACAAATATGAGCATTACATAATTAACCAGCTGATGGTTCTTTTACTCAAACGTGATGATGTACCTCCAATCCTTTTATATACCCATGTATAGCAGTGGTCAAGACTTGTATCATCTCAGGATTTGTTCAACTCTTATATCAGAATATTCAGTGAATATTCAATTGTCGATTAATTGAATATCTCTGCTAATGGAATATTTTTTGCTGACATAATTTTGGGGTATCCAATTTGCAAAAATCTACTGTACAATTGATAAAAATTGTTAAGTTTATAGAATTCATGGTTATTGCAGCAAACTCTGAATTTGTAAGGCATATTAGGGCTAGCAGGTCAGTTTTATTGTGCTAGTAGGTCTTCCAACAGGGCTAGTAAAATCCTGCTACCTATTAGCCCTGGGCTAGTGAGCTATAACAAAATTTCTTAACCCCTGTAATTTCATGATTTTCATATTTGTTTGCTGTAGTTTTTTTTAATAAAAAATATCTCAGTTTTACATATTCGTGACAATTTATATTTGCCTTATTTTTCTTCTTTGAAAATCATGAAAATAAATCGCTCACGAAAATTAATTGGTTTACAGTATGTGGTTTCCAATATTGACATTTTTATAGGGATATTTTAATTATTGAAGACATTTTGTAAAATGTTAAATTATCCATAATGTTCTACAACAAAATGGCTGCTGTTATTATTGTATTTTTTCTGTGGTGTCCAACTTGAAGGAAACAGGTTATCAATGAGTTTTGAGATTACAGTCAATCTTGATTTTGTGGGGCCTGCAACTTTTGTCGCAGGAAGCTCGACACACGGATAGTGATCTGGCAGCTGCTACGGGGGCGGAGTTAGCTTACTTTTTAAAAAATTTATATTTTAGAAGGTGGAAGACCTGGATGATTCATACTTTGTATATGGATGCCTCATGTTACGAAGTTTCCGTCAGTCACATGTCCTTGACCTCATTTTTATGGTTCAGTGACTACATGAAAATAAAGTTAAGATTTTTTGTAATGTAAATGTTAAATTCTCTCTAATTATAAGTAATAGGATAACTATATTTGGTATGTGCGTACCTTGCAAGGTTCTCATGCCCGTCAGACAATTTTCACTTGACCTTGACCTCATTTTCATGCTTCAGTGGTTTTAGTTAAGTTTTTGTGTTTTGGTCTGTTTTTCTTATACTGTATGCAATAGGTCTACTATATTTGGTGTATGGAATGATTGTAAGGTGTACATGTCTAGCTGACAGGTGTCATCTGACCTTGACCTCATTTTCATGGTTCAGTGGTCAAAGTTAAGTTTTTGAGTTTTGGCCTTTTTCCTAATACTATATGCAATAGGTCAACTATATTTGGTGTATTGAAATATTTTATGATCTATGTGTCAGTGGTGCAGGTTTTATTTGACCTTGACCTCATTTTCACGGTTCATTGCTCGGTGTTAAGTTTTTGTGTTTTGGCCTCTTTTCCTTAAACTATAAGCAATAGGTCAACTTTATTTGTTGTATGCAAGAATTGATAGCCTAACATGTCTGCCTGGCATGGTTCATCTGACCTTGACCTCATTTTCATGGTTCATTGGTCAATATTTAGTTTTCTTGGTTAATGTTAAGTTTATCTGACAGTTGTAATAAAGCTTTATATTTAGGACTATCAACATAATATCAATGATTAGTAAAGAAGGCGAGTCATTTCAGAGTGTGCACTCTTGTCATATTCAGTATAGAAAAAATTATAGTTGGTAACTTTATGATTTCAATGCTTTGTTCATTTAAATTCTCCTCTCTGTCCCAAATTCACACAATTATCGAAACTTTACACCATTTCCATGCCATGCAACTGTTTATTGAAATTCAAATAATTGTTGTTTTTTTACAGAGAAAACAAAGCTTCAAGTGGAATAGTTGTAGCAAACCATACTTCTCCGATAGATGTCATTATTATGTCATGTGACAATTGTTATGCTATGGTAAGTACATGTAATACTATTAGATCTCAATATAGGTTTGAAAAAAATGAGATATAGATTACAATGAAACCTGTTTTAAGAGACCACTCAGGGAGAGCAAAAAAGTGGTCTCATATAAGACTTTAAATGCAGGTTTAATCTATATGAAATGCACCACAGAGGGCCTTTACTTACCTGTTTGTGGTCTTATAACACAGTTTCTGCTTAAAACAAGTGGTCTCTCAAGCAGGCTTGACTATATATGTCAATGAAAAAGTGGTTTTAAATATCAAAAATCAATCAATCAATCATATGTCAGGCCAAAAATAAAATATTGTTTGTTTCCCCTCCCCAACCGACCCGGTAAAATAACCACGACTCGAAAAATTTTATTGGACATTCTTGTCCAAAATTTTTTTTTTGCTATGTTGGTATTTGGTGATATCTTTCCAGTGCTGCAGTCAACTAGCGTTGGTTTTTTGTGATACCTTTCCAATGCTGTAGTCAACAAGCGTTTTATATCAAAGCATTTTTGCATGGAAGTGTCTATATGATTCGGAATCAAGGAAAACAAACATAATGCCTTGCCACACGATTTGTGTTGTGTGCAAGGGTGATCTTTGAAAATAAAAAATCTGAAGCATCTTTCAACCCACTGAGTGCACCTTGATTGACTTTGTCTTTAACCTCTGTTCCTGTTTAAAGGATACAATCTTTGAGTAAAAATTGTCTGAATGGTGCTTTGAAATCAATCTACTTTGTCTTCGAACAGGTTGGGCACAAGTCAGGAAATGTGGGATACGTGTATTCCCTGATATCTGGTGTAAAAAAAACCAGTTTAAATGTGTTTTAAATTTTTCAATTTATGGCAGGAAATTTACGAAAGGGCACGTTTTAATGTTATAACTGCATCAGTTGAATTTGTAAATACTTAAAAGTATTCTAGGAACAACAAAACATGAATAAGTGAAGCCTTGTTTTTTCTAGAACTCGAAAAAAAACATACAAATCTTTTGTTTAGGAATCAAATTCAATTGACCAAGTTGCATGATACAAGTGTAACTGAACATAACTGAATTATGTTCACTTCTATTGAAAATTTTTATTCATTGAATTTTAATTCCCAAGTGATTAACATATCTTTTTGTCATCTCATAATTGATGATCAAGGTATGAATTGGTGAACAAAGGCATTGTTTTGTTGTGAGTTATGCATCAAATTAGACTTGAGATAAGCTTGATTTTTAACTAATAAAACAGTTCCTATCTTTAAACATTGTTATCACATGTAGAATGTGCGCTTTTGTAGATTTCATACCATAAAATGAATAGGAAAAAAGGAGGTCTCTGTATACTGTTTTTAACACCAGAAAACTGGGGTGTACACTGAATACAGGGAATACCACACTTTTCTTGACTTGAGCCTTACCTGTTGAATTTTGTACAAATTCAATATAGAAAAATTATATCAAGAAATAAAATAAAATAATTTGCCTACCTACCTACCTGATCCTGACAACCTCAGTCGGGGGAGGGGAAACAAAGATATTTTTAATGTTGGCCTCAATGATACAGTAAGTTGCTGCACAGTCTTTACTTTGAACCAACACTAAATGCATAGGTCTTTTAAAATAATTTGTATTTAACATTTCTTTTATCAACAGTACATGTTTGTGATTTTCAGTTGGTCATTGGTTAAAAGTCATTTATGAAATAGAGTTTCCCTGCTGTTCTTTGATCTTCATGATCTTGCTGTTGTAACAAGATGAATAATGGCCATGCTTTTTTCTGATCCTGATAGATTGATTAATGTTGATTTTTTCTGAAAAGACTTCTATATTTGACCAAATATCTAAGTGTATTAGAGAAATAAATTCCACCCCTTTATCACATGGAACTTAGCATTTCTTTACTATTCATTAAAAACAAATTAAAAAAATAAAGTACAAACATCACATTGAAAAAAACTGTCTGATCCCTCTACATGCAATTATAGAATCTATATTTATGATAATTCAAGTTTTTATCCAGTTTTCCCTGATATTATGAATCAATAAATAAAAGGAATAACACATATTGAGAAGAGCGACTCTTCACAAAAAAAATCTTAAGAGTAAAAATACTTGCAAGTCCTACTTTTTTCAGTATAACTTGAAATCAATTTTAATCTTTTGCATTTGCATCTTGATTAACTAGCTGTATTTCTACCTAGATTTTTTAAAAGAATGAAAAAGCTAATTATGAATGAAATACTTTTTGCAGGTTGGACAAGCTCAAGGTGGATTTTTAGGTGTGATACAGAGAGCTTTGTCTAGAGCTACATCACATATTTGGTTTGAAAGGTCAGAAGTTAAAGACAGACATATTGTTGCAAAAAGGTATTGATAATTGATTTATATTAAAGGTTTAAGCTGTTATTATTTATACAAAGTTTACAGAGACATTGCTTGTTGAAATGTGCAGCTGGTGCAGAAAAATTGGTACTGTTTAAGTTATTAAAAGAGTTTCTTTTACCTCAACCACTCATAATATAAGTCTTGCAAAACTATAAATTAAAGAAAAGGTAATCACACACAATGTATTAGTATAAGTCCTCCCAATATTGAGTATTGCTATGATAAAAGGATGAGTGAATAATTATCAATTCTCTTCACAGATCTTACATCTAAAGAAATAAATGATAATTTTAGGGAAAAGTTTTAAATGATTTTGATATAGTGTAAAGAAATAAAACATAAAGTATTAGCAGCATAGCCACAAGTTACAACAAAAAAAAGTCTTTGTTTTCCTTGCTTTTAATCCCTTGTGAAACCTCTTAACAAAACTATTTTATACTATTTTGTAGATTAAGGGACCATGTAGCAGATAAAAGCAAATTACCAATATTGATTTTTCCAGAAGGTAAATACAAAGCTTGGTTTGTATATATGTATGTATATCATTAACTGAATTAAATAAAGTTTTCAGAAAAAAATACCAATTGAGTCACCAAAACTAAACACACACATTTAAAAAGTTGTCAGTAATGGCATTTTATGAATAGACAGAGTTTTAATTGTTTGTTTATTATTTCAGGTACCTGTATAAATAATACATCAGTTATGATGTTTAAAAAAGGTAGTTTTGAAAACAGCGATAGAATCCATCCAGTAGCTATTAAAGTAAGTAGTTATCTGCCCTTAGCTGTGAAGCCTATTAAAGCTCTGTATTCAAGTTTTGTAAGGGTTGTTCCGTTTATTTTTCTATATTTCCTAGGGAATCTCTCTTAGATATTATACAAAGGAGCAAGTTTATTAATTACAAATATTGGTCATAAAATTATATGAAATTTAAGGTCAGCAACTACAGTAAACAATCGATTAAAAAATATTTATTACAGCAACATTATCTAACAAATACAAATTTTTAAAAAACCTCTGAGGTACCACAACATTAATAATGTCATAATTTTTACAATGAGAATAATGATTCATATAAAAAGAAGATGTGGTATGATTGCCAATGAGACAACTCTCCACAAGAGTCCAAAAATACACAGAAATTAACAACTATAGGTAACCATACGGTCTTCAACAATGAGCAAAGCCCATACCGCATAGTCAGCTATAAAAGGCCCTGAAATGACAATGTAAAACAATTCAAACGAGAAAACTAACGGCCTCATTTATATAAAAAATGAAAGAAAAACAAATATGTAAAACATAAACAAATGACAACCACTGAATTACAGGTGTCTATATATATAACACATCAATAATGTTCATAAAAGTAATTCTTGGATAAATTTTAAGAGTTTTTACTTAGGAAACTTTTATCTATTTTCTGTACAATGTTGTACATTTAAAAAAAATCTCTTCAATCCTAGATACTTAAAATTTTCAGTGTAGTCATTGATTAATTTAGGGTGCATTTCTCTACATTTCTCAGTCCTTTACAAAATAATGTAGATATAAGATAAAAGATGAATATTAACAAATATTATAATTAAAGTCATTGTGTTTTAATTGTACATTGTACAATGTATGATAATTCCAAGAATATTTTCTATAATTGTGTCGTCTGCTGAATTTGTGTTCTTTATTACTTCAGTATGATTTACGGTTTGGTGATGCCTTTTGGAACAGCAGTAAGATGGGTATGTTGGGACATCTTTGGGAACTTTTAACAAGTTGGGCATTAGTAGCTGATGTATGGTATTTACCACCTATGGATAAACAGGTAAGAAATGTAGATTGCAAATTATCCTTTATTGATACCCTTTTTGCTATTTTCATGCCCCATTTATGGGCATTATGTTTTTTGGTCTGTGTGTCTGTTCATTCGTCTGTCCGTCTGTCTGTCTGTCCCGCTTCAGGTTAAAGTTTTTGGTTAATGTAGTTTTTGATGAATTTGAAGATCAATCAACTTAAAACTTAGTACACATGTGCACTATGATATGATCTTTCTAATTTTAATTCCAAATTTAGAGTTTTTACCCCAATTTCACTGAACATAGAAAATATTAGTGCAAATTGGCCATGTGTGTATTATGGTCATAATTTTTTTTTCTGAAGTATTTACTTTTTCATTTGTTTTACAATTGTTAACTGCAATACATGTATTTTGTTAACTGCAGGTATTTACAATTTTGGAAAATGAAATAAAAGAATAATCAAAAGATTTTTATCGGTTGATTTGTTCAAATAAACAGGAAAATGGTGTCATTCCTTTTTATGATATTTTTTAAGATTCCAGATATAATTTTGAATGAACATTTATTAATTTACAAATAATGAAAAAAATAAAGACCCTTCAAAAATTAAATGATTTTAATTGTATAATGATAAGTTTTGTACAGTTGTTGAACTTGTAGAACAATTATTTGAATAATGACACCTTATGTAAGAATCCTGGGTTTTGATTGGTTGATAGCCAGTATATTTTTCACCAATTTACTATTATCAAATGAATATCATTCATTTTATAACGCCGCAGGTGTATATGCTAAAAGGATATGCCTTTTTGTCGAGCCTTCGACTTTAGTCGAAAAAGCGAGACTAAGCGATCCTACATTCCGTCAGTGGCCGCGGCGTCCACAAATATTCACTCTGTGGTTAAAGTTTTTGAAATTTTTATAACTTTCTTAAACCATACTGGATTTCTTCCAAACTTGGACAGAAGCTTGTTTATGATCATAAGATAGTATCCAGAAGTAAATTTTGTGAAAATAAAATTCCATTATTTCCGTATTTTACTTATAAATGCACTTAGTTTTTTTCTGCGGGGAAAACATTACATCACTCTGTGGTTGTAGTTTTTATGCCCCACCTACGATAGTAGAGGGGCATTATGTTTTCTGGTCTGTGCCTCCGTTCGTTCGTTCGTTCGTTCGTCCGTCCGTCTGTGCGTCCGTTCGCTTCAGGTTAAAGTTTTTGGTCAAGGTAGTTTTTGAAGAAGTTGAAGTCCAATCAACATGAAACTTAGTACACATGTTCCCAATGATATGATATTGCTAATTTTCATGCCAAATTAAAGTTTTGACCCCAATTTCATGGTCCACTGAACATAGAAAATGATAGTGCGAAGTTCAGGTTAAAGTTTTTGGTCAAGGTAGTTTTTCATGAAGTTAAAGTTACATCAACTTGAAACTTAGTACACATGTTCCCTATGATATGATCTTTCTAATTTTAATGCCAAATTAAAGTTTTGACCCCATTTTCACGGTCCACTGAACATAGAACATGATAGTACGAGTGGGGCATCCGTGTACTATGGACACATTCTTGTTTAAATTTTAATAACTTTCTTAAACTATCCTTGATTTGTACCAAACTTGGACAGAAGCTTGTTTATGATCATAAGATAGTATCCAGAAGTAAACTTTGTAAAATGACAGATCCATTTTTTTTATATTTTACTTTAAATGGACTTTTTTTCTGCCAGGAAACAACACATTCACTCTGTGGTTAAATTTTTAAAAATTTTGATAACTTTCTTATACTATTTTTAGCTCACCTGGCCCGAAGGGCCAAGTCAGCTTTTCCCATCACTTTGCGTCCGTCGTCGTCGTCCTGCGTCCGGCGTTAACTTTTACAAATCTTCTCCTCTGTAACTACTGGGCCAAATTAAACCAAACTTGGCCATAATCATCATTGGGGTATCTAGTTTAAAAAATATGTCCGGTGACCCGGCCAACCAACCAAGATGACCGCCATGGCTAAAAATAGAACATAGGGGTAAAATGCAGTTTTTGGCTTATAACTCAAAAACCAAAGCATTTAGAGCAAATCTGACATGAAGTAAAATTGATTATCAGGTCAAGATCTGTCTGCCCTGAAATTTTCAGATGAATCAGACAACCAGTTGTTGGGTTACTGCCCCTAAATTGGTAATTTAAAGGAAATTTTACTTTTTATACGACCGCAAAAATTTTAATTTTTTGGTCGTATATTGCTATCACGTTGGCGTCGTCATCGTCGTCGTCGTCATCCGAATACTTTTAGTTTTCGCACTCTAACTTTAGTAAAAGTGAATAGAAATCAATGAAATTTTAACACAAGGTTTATGACCACAAAAGGAAGGTTGGGATTGATTTTGGGAGTTTTGGTCCCAACATTTTAGGAATTAGGGGCCAAAAAGGGCCCAAATAAGCATTTTCTTGGTTTTCGCACTATAACTTTAGTTTAAGTGAATATAAATCTATGAAATTTTGACACAAGGTTTATTACCACAAAAGGACGGTTGGGATTGATTTTGGGAGTTTTGGTTCCAACAGTTTAGGAATAAAGGGCCAAAAAAAGGGCCCAAATAAGCATTATTCTTGGTTTTTGCACCATAACTTTAGTATAAGTAAATAGAAATCTATGAAATTTAAACACAAGGTTTATGACCATAAAAGGAAGGTTGGGTTTGATTTTGGGAGTTTTGGTCCCAACAGTTTAGGAATAAGGGGCCCAAAGGGTCCAAAATTGAACTTTGTGTGATTTCATCAAAAATTGAATAATTGGGGTTCTTTGATATGCCGAATCTAACTATGTATGTAGATTCTTAATTTTTGGTCCAGTTTTCAAATTGGTCTACATTAAGGTCCAAAGGGTCCAAAATTAAACTAAGTTTGATTTTAACAAAAATTAAATTATTGGGCTTATTTGATATGCTTTATCTAAACATGTACTTTGATTTGACCACTTAAGGAGTTATTGCCCTTTATAGTCAATTTTTAACCATTTTTCTTAAATCTTAGTTATCTTTTACAAAAATCTTCTCCTCTGAAACTACTGGGACAAATTAATCCAAACTTGGCCACAATCATCATTGGGGTATCTAGTTTTAAAAATGTGTGGCGTGACCCGGCCAACCAACCGAGATGGCCGCCATGGCTAAAAATAGAACATAGGGGTAAAATGCAGTTTTTGGCTTATAACTCAAAAACCAAAGCATTTAGAGCAAATCTGACATCGGGGTGAAATTGTTCATCAGGTCAAGATCTATCCGCCCTGAAATTTTCAGATGAATCGAACAACTCGTTATAGGGCTGCTGCCCCTGAATTGATAATTTTTAGGAAATTTTGCTGTTTTTGGTTATTATCTTGAATATTATTATAGATAGAGATAAACTGTAAACAACAATAATGTTCAGCAAAGTAAGATCTACAAATAAGTCAACATGACCAAAATGGTCAGTTGACCACTTTAGGAGTTATTGCCCTTTATAGTCAATTTTTAACCATTTTTCGTAAATCTTAGTAATCTTTTAGAAAAATCTTCTCCTCTGAAACTACTGGGCCAAATTTAACCAAACTTGGCCATAATCATCATTGGGGTATCTAGTTTAAAAAATGTGTCCGGTGACCAGGCCAACCAACGAAGATGGCCGCCATGGCTAAAATTAGAACATAGGGGTAAAATACAGTTTTTGGCTTATAACTCAAAAACCAAAGCATTTAGAGCAAATCTGACAGGGTAAAATTGTTTATCAGGTCAAGATCTATCTGCCCTGAAATTTTCAGATGAATCGGACATTCCGTTGTTGGGTTACTGCCCCTGAAATGGTAATTTTAAGGAAATTTTGCTGTTTTTGGTTATCTTGAATATTATTATAGATAGAGATAAACTGTAAACAGCAATAATGTTCAGCAAAGTAAGATTTACAAATAAGTCAATGTGACCGAAATGGTCAGTTGACCCCTTTAGGAGTTATTGCCCTTTTTAGTCCATTTTTAACCATTTTTCGTAAATCTTAGTTATCTTTTACAAAAATCTTCTCCTCTGAAACTACTGGGACAAATTAATCCAAACTTGGCCACAATCATCATTGGGGTATCTAGTTTAAAAAATGTGTGGCGTGACCCGGCCAACCAACCAAGATGGCCGCCATGGCTAAAAATAGAACATAGGGGTAAAATGCAGTTTTTGGCTTATAACTCAAAAACCAAAGCATTTAGAGCAAATCTGACATGGGGTAAAATTGTTCATCAGGTCAAGATCTATCTGCCCTGAAATTTTCAGATGAATCGGACATTCTGTTGTTGGGTTACTGCCCCTGAAATGGTAATTTTAAGGAAATTTTGCTGTTTTTAGCTCACCTGGCCCGAAGGGCCAAGTGAGCTTTTCCCATCACTTTGCGTCCGGCGTCCGTCGTCGTCGTCGTCCGTCGTCCGCCGTCGTTAACTTTTACAAAAATCTTCTCCTCTGAAACTATTGGGCCAAATTGAACTCAAAAACCAAAGCATTTAGAGGAAATCTAAATATGTTTATCAGGTCAAGATCTATCTGCCCTGAAATTTTCAGATGAATCGGTCAACCCGTTGTTGGGTTGCTGCCCCTGAATTGGTCATTTTGAGGAAATTTTGCTGTTTTTGGTTATTATCTTGAATATTATTATAGATAGAGATAAACTGTAGACAGCAATAATGTTCGGCAAAGTTAGAATTACAAATAAGTCAACATGACCGAAATGGTCAGTTGACCCCTTTAGGAGTTATTGCCCTTTATAGTCAATTTTTAACCATTTTTCATAAATATAAGTAATCTTTTACAAAAATCTTCTCCTCTGAAACTACTGGGCCAAATTAATTCAAACTTGGCCACAATCATCTTTGGGGTATCTAGTTTAAAAAATGTGTGGCGTGACCCGGTCAACCAACCAAGATGGCCGCCACGGCTAAAAATAGAACATAGGGGTAAAATGCAGTTTTTGGCTTATAACTCAAAAACCAAAGCATTTAGAGGAAATCTGACATGGTCTAAATATGTTTATCAGGTCAAGATCTATCTGCCCTGAAATTTTCTGATGAATCGGTCAACCTGTTGTTGGGTTGCTGCCCCTGAATTGGTAATTTTGAGGAAATTTTTGCTGTTTTTGGTTATTATCTTGAATATTATTATAGATAGAGATAAACTGTAAACAGGAATAATGTTCAGCAAAGTTTAGATTTACAAATAAGTCAACATGACCGAAATGGTCAGTTGACCCCTTAAGGAGTTATTGCCCTTTATAGTCAATTTTTAACCATTTTTCGTAAATCTAAGTAATCTTTTACAAAAATCTTCTCCTCTGAAACTAATGGGCCAAATTAATCCAAAGTTGGCCACAATCATCTTTGGGGTATCTAGTTTAAAAAATGTGTGGGGTGACCCGGTCAACCAACCAAGATGGCCGCCACGGCTAAAAATAGAACATCTGGGTAAAATGCTGTTTTTGGCTGATAACTCAAAAACTAAAACATTTAGAGGAAATCTGACATGGTCTAAATATGTTTATCAGGTCAAGATCTATCTGCCCTGAAATTTTCAGATGAATCGGTCAACCTGTTGTTGGGTTGCTGCCCCTGAATTGGTAATTTTGAGGAAATTTTGCTGTTTTTGGTTATTATCTTGAATATTATTATAGATAGAGATAAACTGTAAACAGCAATAATGTTCATCAAAGTAAGATTTACAGATAAGTCAACATGACCGAAATGGTCAGTTGACCCCTTTAGGAGTTATTGCCCTTTATAGTCAATTTTTAACCATTTTTCGTAAATCTTAGTTATCTTTTACAAAAATCTTCTCCTCTGAAACTACTGGGCCAAATTAATTCAAACTTGGCCACAATCATCTTTGAGGTACCTTGTTTAAAAATGTGTCCGATGACCTGGCTATCCAACCAAGATGGCCACCACGGCTAAAAATAGAACAGGGGTAAAATGTAGTTTTTTGCTTATAACTCTGAAACCCAAATCATTTAGAGGAAATCTGACAAGGAGTTAAATTGTTAATGAAGTCAATATATATCTGCCCTGAAATATTCAAATGAATTGGACATCCGGTTGTTGGGTTGCTGCCCTCCAATTGGTAATTTTTAAAGAAATTTTGCTGTTTTTGGTTATTATCTTGAATACTATTATAGATAGCAATAAACTGTAAACAGCGATAATGTTCATCAAAGTAAGATCTACAAATAAGTCCACATGACCTAAATGGTCAATTGACCCCTTAAGGAGTTATTGCCCTTTATAGTCAATTTTTAACAATTTTCATTAATTTGGTAAATTTATGTAAATTTTTACCAAATATTTTTCTCTGTTACTAATGGGCAAAGTTCATTATAGATATAATTGTAAGAAGCAAGAATGTTCAGTTAAGTAAGAACTTCAAACACATCACCATCACCAAAATACAATTTTGTCATGAATCCATTTGTGTCCTTTGTTTAATATGCACATAGACCAAGGTGAGCGACACAGGCTCTTTAGAGCCTCTAGTTTGGTTATTATCTTGAATATTATTATAGATAGAGATAAACTGTAAACAGCAATAATGTTCAGCAAAGTAAGATTTACAAATAAGTCAATGTGACCGAAATGGTCAGTTGACCCCTTTAGGAGTTATTGCCCTTTTTAGTCCATTTTTTACCATTTTTCGTAAATCTTAGTTATCTTTTACAAAAATCTTCTCCTCTGAAACTACTGGGACAAATTAATCCAAACTTGGCCACAATCATCATTGGGGTATTTAGTTTAATAAATGTGTGGCGTGACCCGGCCAACCAACCAAGATGGCCGCCATGGCTAAAAATAGAACATAGAGGTAAAATGCAGTTTTTGGCTTATAACTCAAAAACCAAAGCATTTAGAACAAATCTGACGGGGAAAATGACATCAGGTCAAGATCTATCTGCCGTGAAATTTTCAGATGAATCGGACATTCTGTTGTTGGGTTACTGCCCCTGAAATGGTAATTTTAAGGAAATTTTGCTGTTTTTGGTTATTATCTTGAATATTATTATAGATAGAGATAAACTGTAAACAGCAATAATGTTCAGCAAAGTAAGATCTACAAATAAGTCAATATGACCAAAATGGTCAGTTGACCACTTTAGGAGTTATTGCCCTTTATAGTCAATTTTTAACCATTTTTCGTAAATCTTAGTAATCTTTTAGAAAAATCTTCTCCTCTGAAACTACTGGGCCAAACTTAACCAAACTTAGCCATAATTGGGGTATCTAGTTAAAAAAATGTGTCCGGTAACTCGGCCAACAAACCAAGATGGCCGCCATGGATAAAAATAAAACATGGGAGTAAAATGCAGTTTTTGGCTTATAACTCAAAAACCAAAGCATTAAGAGCAAATCTGACAGGAAGTAAAATTGTTGATCAGGTCACAATCTATCTGCCCTGGAATTTTCAGATGAATCGGATAATCGGTTGTTAGGTTGCTGCCCCTGAATTGGTAATTTTGAGGAAATTTTGCTGTTTTTTTGTTATTTTCTTGAATATTATTATAGATAGAGATAAACTGTAAACAGCAATAATGTACAGCAAAGTAAGAACTAAAAATAAGTCACTATGACCAAAATAGTCAATTGACCCCCTAAGGAGTTATTGCCCTTCATAGTCAATTTTTAACAATTTTCGTAAAATTTTAAGATTTTCAATAACATTTTCCACAGAAAGTACTGTTATAGATAGAGATAATTGTAAGCAGCAAGAATGTTTAGTAAAGTAAGATCTACAAACACATCACCATCACCAAAACACAATTTTGGCATGAATCCATCTGTGTCCATTGTTTAATATTCACATAGACCAAGGTGAGCGACACAGGCTCTTTAGAGCCTCTAGTTAACCATTTTTCGTAAATCTTAGTAATCTTTTAGAAAAATCTTCTCCTCTGAAACTACTGGGCCAAATTTAACCAAACTTGGCCATAATCATCATTGGGGTATCTAGTTTAAAAAATGTGTCCGGTGCGCCGCCCAACCAACCAAGATGGCCACCATGGCTAAAAATAGAACATAGGGGTAAAATGCCGTTTTTGGCTTATAACTCAAAAATCAAAGCATTTAGGAGCAAATCTGACGGGTAAAATTGTTCATCAGGTCAAGATCTATCTGCCCTGAAATTTTTAGATGAATCGGACATTCCGTTGTTGGGTTGCTGCTGCCCCTGAAATGGTAATTTTAAGGAAATTTTGCTGTTTTTGGTTATTATCTTGAATATTATTATAGATAGAGATAAACTGTAAACAGCAATAATGTTCAGCAAAGTAAGATCTACAAATAAGTCAACATGACCAAAATGGTCAGTTGACTACTTTAGGAGTTATTGCCCTTTATAGTCAATTTTTAACCATTTTTCGTAAATCTTAGTAATCTTTTACAAAAATCTTCTCCTCTGAAACTACTGGGGCAAATTTAACCAAACTGAGCCATAATCATCATTGGGGTATATAGTTAAAAAAATGTGTCCGGTAACTCGGCCAACAAACCAAGATGGCCGCCATGGATAAAAATAGAACATGGGGGTAAAATGCCGTTTTTGGCTTATAACTCAAAAACCAAAGCAAATCTGACAAGAATGTTAAGTAAAGTAAGATCTACAAACATATCACCATCACCAAAACAAAATTTTGTCATGAATCCATCTGTGTCCATTGTTTAATATTCACATAGACCAAGGTGAGCGACACAGGCTCTTTAGAGCCTCTAGTTTTTGCAACACTGAGGTTGACAACAGTTTTTATGCAGATCCATCATACTGACCTTGACTTTGTTCTTTAATTTTTGAATATTCAGTAAAAAACCTTAGAATTTGTTCCTTGATTATTATAATTCTTTCAGATTGACCTATTAGTAACCATGTGTCAGTCTTAAACATAGGCAATGATTATTTAAGATGAATGTCCTCCATTCAGAAATCACAAAACCAAATTTCACATCAAAAACTAATATAAAACAGGCTATTATTTCAACTTGGAATTATTTTTAATTATGTAATTTGCATAATTTCTTGTGTGCTTGAAATTTTTCATAAATTCCATGGTTATAATATTATTTTATTTTGAGTGGTGCATAACACTTTCCGTACAATATATTTTGTATAGATAGTACTGTGTGTGACCAGTACATTCTATTGAAAATGTGCAATCTTCTTCCTCACAGAACATTAAGATACAGAATAATCTTTGAATTATTTAAAATTTCAAGTTCCAGAAATTATGCAAATTCCATAATTAAGAATGATTCCAAGTTGAAATAATGGCCTGTTTATTGCATTACAGGGTTTGCTAGTCAAGCTAAGTTGACAGATCTAGTTAATGAGACAACTCTATATCCAAGTCACAATTTGTTAAAAGTAAACCACTATAAGTCAAAGTACGACCTTCAACATATAGCCTTGGCTCCCACCCAACAGCAAACTCTATAGAGTCCCAAAAATGACTAGCGTAAAACCATTCAAACAGGAAAACAAATGGTCTTACCTGTATAAAAAAACAAGAAACGAGAAAAATACTTATGAACCACATCAGCAAACCACAGCCACTGAACAACAGATTCATGACTTAGGACATGATATCTAATGTCTAGAAAGGCATTGATGTTTGCATTGTGGTTTTGTTTAAGTATGATATCTACAAAAGTAGATACCTGATAAATAAATGCTCTTTTACCAAGGCAAAAAGAATACAAGTGTGGTTTATTATTTAATTCTAAGTCTACTTTATAGGCTACATTTTATATATTAATGACAAAAATATTTGTACTTAAGGTAGATTCATGGTATACCGCCATCTTGGATTGTACAATCGGTCTAGTTATTTGCCCAAATCAGCAAATATGGAAACAGATTTGCAATTTAATGGTTAGACAGTTTATTTATATAAAGAAAACTTGTTAATTTATTGTCTAATTCAAAATATTTTAACAAATATCAACCTTTTTGGTTTTTAAAATCATTTTTTTCAAATGAGTCATTTAAGGGGAGATTACTCTTTTAGTACAAAATTTATACTGGGCTAATAGGGAAATTTTTTATTTTTACTTGTGGCAAGAAAACAAGTTCGGTGACACCATATTTTCTTTTTATTTTCGTAAAACATATGAAACCTATCTTCTCACAATTTATTTCAAAATTCTATCTCATAGATTTTTTTGTATGCATCTTATTTGTTTTTTCATGAACAATCCAACCAAATTTAGGCAATTTTCAACGACTCATAGCTTGAAAAATAGCAAGGTGACCCATACTTTTTATTATATTTTTGAAAAAAGCATATTAAAATCTTCATTTTGGCAAATTATAAGAAAATTCTGTCTCAAAAAACATTTACTTATTATCTACCTTAACCTCATGGAAACTTCTAATTATTACCCTGTATACATAAAGTTTTTTTTTAATGTTTTGGGAGTTTTGATAATTATTTGATAAAATTACAGTTTAATAATTACTTAAGAAGGTAAAATGTATTGTGAACAAATAAAATGTGTTTTAAAAAGTTATACAAGTATTGATTGTTTAGCAGTCTGATAAATAACATTTTAATGTATTGTTTATGGATTACATCAGCACCCTGATATATTCACTTTATATAGTTTGGCATCCTTGGCTGTACTGCTGTTAAGTTTAGTACATCCTATATAGAGCTGTCCTGTTGGAGAGAAAGCAAGGGACAATGGATATGCTATTCCATTGTCTGTTGTCTTTATGTATGTAATCAGGTGTCCAGAGTTGTTCAGGATATGGAGGGTATCAGTATCCAAATCAACTACAATGACGATGTCTCTAGGTGTTGTCACTATTGCTGCTGGTCTGAATGGTTTCTTCTTGTTGATATCTGTATCCCCTTTATATATGTGTATCACATCACCTCCCGGTCCTAACAATACCACTTTACCACTGCCTTCATCTGTATCATAGTCTGCCACATGTATATTACCATTGCTGGTTGTATTAATTCTCCAGGGGTAACTAAATATTTTCTGTTTATGTTTGTCATGTTCATACACAGCTTCATGGTCTCCATTCTTATTTATTACAAACACTGCTTTTCTTCCTTTTTTATTACTACCTCCTACTATGACCCGACCTCCACTGGTGATATGAACGGCTATAGGAAGGAGAGGACCAATGTCATACACACTGTCTGTTACTTTACCAGTGGCACTGCTGACCATTTGAAGTCTGGATTTCCCTGTTGCCAGAAGTAGATCATCAGATGCAGTTACTGCCATACCAAAGACCTTGCTGTTGAATGTAGATATTGTCTTCAGTTTGGTTCCTTCAGGTTTTAATTTCTGTACCACTTCATCAAAGGGATCAGCTATCCACAGTGAATCATCAGGACATGGAGATAAATAACTAACCGTGGAAAGATTAGTTTGATATTGATTTACAACACCAAGAGAAGCATTTACTTTAGGTAATGGTATGTCTACACTTTGTAGAACTCCAATGTTAGACTGAGTTATCTCTCCTGGATGAAATTGAAGTGTTGTTTTACTTGATATTTCAGGTTTGGGAACAGATACTTTTGTTGATCTCTCCATTTGACAAACTTCTTGGAAAAATTTAGAAATGTCAGTGGTATAAATGAAATCTTGAACATCACTACACTTTTTCTCTATTTGTTTCTCACTTTTGGAAATGGCATTGATACTTTCTTCATTTGCTTTGGTACAGGCTGTGTGGTTCTGGTCTAACTCATTTCTAAGTTTTGCGATATGTTTTTCAACTGCTTGTTTCAAAACTTTCTCATGGTTAAGAATATCTGTGCTTACTTTGGCATAATTTGAATATTCAGCATCATAAATCATATTAGCTTGATCCTTTGTTGCAGTTATTTCGTTTTTTTCCTTTTGCAATTTGCTCTGTCCCTTCTTTAGTCTTTCTATCTTTAAGTTATATGCATCACTAATTTCTGTTAAATCATGTTTCTTGTGAACCTTAGCAATGCACATAGGGCAAACAAGTTTGTCACAATTTGTACAAAAAAGGCAAGAAGATTGTTCTGAGTGATCTTGGCATTTAATGTTTGTAAAATCCAATTCCTCGACAGGCAGCCCCACATTCTTGATGTCTACCACCTTATGATCTTTACCAATCATCAGATGTATTTTGTCTTTACATTTACTGCACATTAGAACTCCACAGGTCAAACATTTCCATTTTATGTTCTTCTCAGTTTCACATAAATTACAATTTATTGGTATCTGGCTTCTTATTACTGATTTAGAAAACGCCATTATGGATGTTATTATACTTCCTGGTTTGTAACCAGGTGATTACAATATAAACCTGACCAGGTATATGATATACATTATATAGATTTAAATGTATATTATATTACAGTATCTTATCTAGACCTATTTATATTACACTAGTGTAAATAGTTTAAAGTTCTTCTTGATTTATAGAACTATTATTCTCGATATAAAGAATCTTTATCTTAAAATTATATTTCTTTTAAAATCATGAAATGCTTTTTGAAACCATTATGTTGAAAAGTAAAAGAAAAGAATTATACGAGACATGGACTCTTTTTCAATTTCATTATTGTCTTCCAGTTTTATTTAGCTCACCTGGCCGAAAGAACATAGGGGTAAAATGCAGTTTTTGGCATATTACTCAAAAACCAAAGCATTTAGAGCAAATCTGACATGGGGTAAAATTGTTAAACAGGTCAAGATCCATCTGCTCTGAAACTTTCAGATGAATCGGATAACTCATTGTTGGGTTCCTGCCCCTGAATTAGTAATTTTAAGGAAATTTTGCTGTTTTTTGGTTATTATCTTGAATATTATTATAGATAGAGATAAACAGTAAACAGCAATAATGTTCAGCAAAGTAAGATTTACAAATAAGTCAACATGACTGAAATGGTCAGTTGACCCCTTTAGGAGTTATTGCCCTTTATAGTCAATTTTTAACCGTTTTTCGTAAATCTTAGTAATATTTTACAAAAATCTTCTCCTCTGAAACTAATGGGCCAAATTAATCCAAACTTGGCCACAATCATCTTTTGGCTTAGTAGTTTGAAAAATGTGTCCGGTGACCTGGCCATCCAACCAAGATGGCCGCCATGGCTAAAAATAGAACATGGGGTAAAATGCAGTTTTTGGCTTATAACTCAAAACCCAAAGCATTTAGAGCAAATCTGACATGGAGTAAAATTGTTTATCAGGTCAACATTTATCTGCTCTGAAATTTTTAGATGAATCATACAACCCGTTGTTGGGTTGCTGACCCTGAATTGTTAGTTTTAAGGAAATTTTGCTGTTTATGGTCATTATCTTGAATATTATTATTGATAGAGATAAACTGTAAACAACAATAATGTTCAGCAAAGTAAGATTAACAAATAAGTCAACATGACCGAAATGGTCAATTGACCCTCTTAGGAGTTATTGTTCTTTATAGTCAATTTTTAACAATTTTCACAAAATTTGTAAATTTTTACTAACATTTTCCACTGAAACTAATGGGCCAAGTTCATTATAGATAGAGATCATTTTAAGCAGCAAGAATGTTCAGTGAAGTAAGATGTACAAACACATCACCATCACCAAAACACAATTTTGTCATGAATCCATCTGCTTCCTTTAATATTCACATAGACCAAGGTGAGGGACACAGGCTCTTTAGAGCCACTAGTTAACCACTTTTCGTAAATCTTAGTAATCTTTTACAAAAATCTTCTCCTCTGAAACTACTGGGCCAAATTAATCCAAACTTGGACACAATCATCTTTAGGGTATTTAGTTTTATAAATGTGTCCGGTGACCCGGCCAACCAACCAAGATGGCCGCCACAGCTAGAAATAGAACATAGGGGTAAAATGCAGTTTTTGTCTTATAACTTAAAAACCAAAGCATTTAGAGCAAATCTGGCATTTGGTAAAATTGTTTATCAGGTCAAGATCTATCTGCCCCGAAATTTTCAGATGAATTTGACAACCTGTTGTTGGGTTGCTGCCCTTGAATTGGTAATTTTAAGGAAATTTTGCTGTTTTTGGTTATCTTGTATATTATTAAAGATAGAGATAAACTGTAAACAGCCATTATGTTCAGCAAAGTAAGATTTACAAATAAGTCAACATGATTGAAATGGTCAGTTGACCCCTTTAGGAGTTATTGCCCTTTATAGTAAATTTTTAACCATTTTTCGTAAATCTTAGTAATCTTTTACAAAAATCTTCTCCTCTATAACTACTGGGCCAAATTAATCCAAACTTATCCACAATCATCTTTGGGGTATCTAGTTTAAAAAATGTGTCAGATGACCCGGCCAACCAACCAAGATGGCCGCCATGGCTAAAAATAGAACATAGGGGTAAAATGCAGTTTTTGGCTTAGGGTTTAATTGTTTATCAGGTCAAGATCTATCTGCCCTGAAATTTTCAGATAAATCGGACAACCCTTTGTTGGGTTGCTGCCCCTGAATTGGTAATTTTAAGGAAATTTTACTGTTTTTGGTTATTATCTTGAAAATTATTATAGATAGAAATAAACTGTAAACAGCAATAATGTTCTACAAAGTAAGATTTACAAATAAATCAACATGACCGAAATGGTCAGTTGACCCATATAGGATTTATTGCCCTTTATAGTAAATTTTTAACCATTTTTCGTAAATCTTAGTAATCTTTTACAAAAATCTTCTCCTCTAAAACTACTGGGCCAAATTAATCCAAACTTATCCACAATCATCTTTTGGGGTATCTAGTTTAAAAAATGTGTCCGATGACCCGGCCATCCAACCAAGATGGCCGCCATGGCTAAAAATAGAACATAAGGGTAAAATGCAGTTTTTGGCTTATAACTCAAAAACCAAAGCGTTTAGAGCAAATTTGACAGTAGTTAAATTGTTTATCAGGTCAAGATCTATCTGCCCCTATATTATCAGATGAATCGGACAACCCTTTGTTGGGTTGCTCCTGAATTGGTAATTTTAAGGAAATTTTGCTGTTTGGGGTATTGTCTTGAATATTATTATAGATAGAGATAAACTGTAAACAGCAATAATGTTCAGCAAAGTAAGATCTACAAATAAGTCAACATGACCGAAATAGTCAATTGACCCCCTAAGGAGTTATTGTCCTTTATAGTCAATTTTCAACAATTTTTATAAAATTTGTAAATTTTTACTAACATTTTCCACTGAAACTTATCTACTGGGCCAAGTTCATTATAGATAGAGATAATTGTAAGCAGCAAGGATGTTCAGTAAAGTAAGATGTACAAACACATCACCATCACCAAAATACAATTTTGTCATGAATCCATCTGCTTCCTTTGTTTAATAGTCACATAGACCAAGGTGAGCGACACAGGCTCTTTAGAGCCTCTAGTTTGTTATTATCTTGAATATTATTATAGATAGAGATAAACTGTAAAAAGCAATAAATGTCGACAAAGTAAGATCTACAAAGGGTGAAATCAACAGTTTTAAAAAAGTTTTATCAAGAGAAACTGGGAAAAACATTGCCTAATTTAAGCTTAAAAAACCTGAAATCAGGTCATGTGCACACCCCTGAAGACATGATACCTGCACATTTTTCATAATCAAAATTGTATGAATTTCATAGATTTTTAACTGGTCTTTCAAAAAATTCATGCTTCAGGGTACTTCGCCTGCTCCGAAAAGAGCTACAGTGGCTGCAAATAAGTTTTCAATTTTCACTGCCAAAAAAACAGACTGTTTACAGTGTTGTCTCCCCTCAAAACAGGTATATTTAATCTAATTTTTTAAATTATTTTAATCATTCAACCTGCTTTAATTGAAGCTAATTAACATATCTTTACAACCAAATACAAAAAACATGATACTTTTTCACCAATTATGTTGATAAAAAGGGACTTCCCTCCATGTCTATTTTTAGTTGGGGAATAACCCCTAGTTTTTGTCGAGCCTACAACTTTTGTTGCAGAAAGCTCGACATAGGGATAGTGATCTGGCGGCGGCTACGGCGGCGCCCGTGTTAGCTTACTTCTTAAAAGCTTTATATTTTAGAAGGTGGAAGACCTGGATGCTTCATACTTTGTATATAGATGCCTCATTTTACGAAGTTTCCATCAGTCACATGTCCAATGTCCTTGACCTCATTTTCATGGTTCAGTGACCACTTGAAAAAAAAGTTCAGATTTGTTGTAATGTTGAATTCTCTCTTATTATAAGTAATAGGATAACTATATTTGATATGTGCGTACCTTGAAAGGTCCTCATGTCTGTCAGACAGTTTTCACTTGACCTCGACCTCATTTCATGGATCAGTGAACAAGGTTAAGTTTTGGTGGTCAAGTCCATATCTCAGATACTACAAGCAATAGGGCTAGTATATTCGGTGTATGGAAGGACTGTAAGGTGTACATGTCCAACTGGCAGGTGTCATCTGACCTTGACCTCATTTTCATGGTTCAGTGGTTATAGTTAAATTTTTGTGTTTTGGTCTGTTTTTCTCATACTATATGCAATAGGTCTACTATATTTGTTGTATGGAATGATTGTAAGGTGTACCTATCTAGCGGGCAGATGTCATGTGACCTTGACCTCATTTTCCTGGTTCAGTGGTCAAAGTTAAGTTTTGAGTTTTGGTCTTTTTATCTAATACTATATGCCATAGGTCATCGATATTTGGTGTATGGAAATATTTTATGATCTTTATGTCATTCGCGCAGGTTTTATTTGACCGTGACCTCATTTTCACGGTTCATTGCACAGTTTTAAGTTTTTGTGTTTTGGTCTATTTTTCTTAAACTATAAGTAATAGGTCAACTATATATGTTGTATAGAAGCATTGTTAGCTGTACATGTCTGCCTGGCATGGTTCATCTGACCTTGACCTCATTTTCAAGGTTCATTGGTCTTTGTTTAGTTATCTTGGTTAATGTTCAGTTTATGTGACAGTTGTATTAAAGCTTAGCTTTATACTTAGGACTATCAACATCATATCAATGATTAGTATAGAAGGCGAGACATTTCAGTGTGTGCACTCTTGTTTATACGAAACTGTTTATAGCACCAAATAAGTCAACATGACCAAAATGGTCAGTTGACCCCTTTAGGAGTTATTGCCCTTCATAGTCAATTTTTAACCATTTTTCATAAATCTTAGTTATCTTTTACAAAAATCTTCTCCTCTGAAACTACTGGGCCAAGTTCATTATAGATAGAGATAATTGTAAGCAGCAAGAATGTTCAGTAAAGTAAGATAGTAAGATGTACAAACACATCACCATCACCAAAACACAATTTTGTCATGAATCCATCTGCGTCCTTTGTTTAATATTCACATAGACCAAGGTGAGGGACACAGGCTCTTTAGAGCCTCTAGAGTTGTTGATCCTGCAATTTACAGCAAAAGTAGGCAAGACAATGGGTTCCATGGAACCCATACAAATTTTTTACCCTCTCTGCCGTGGTATTTGCCAAATACTCTATCCGACTAGACGCTTGTAACGTCACGATCATCAATGCGTTTTCGAACGTTAACAATCGGTGTAATTAAACAGATATAGCATGTTCTTGTGGGGTTTTTGCCAAAAATGCCAGTCTTGAGAATGAATTTCCCTCGCCTCACGGCTCGCGAAATTTAACATTCTCTCGACTGGTATTTTTCGCAAATACCCCTCCTTAACATGATCTATCTGTTAAATATTGTACATTAATTTTTAACTTGATTGATGCAACATGGGGTCATAATACATTATTTCAAGACAAATTCTGTCAGAGAGTTATCTTTTTTCAGCATTTAAAAAAAAAAAGTTCCAAATAATATGTTGAATTCATAAGTTAATTTTCTCCTGCCATTATTTAACTATTTTGTAGAGTGATGTTGTATAAAAGGCACCTAAATTGTAATTACAAATCTCTCATTTTGAAGATTGCATTTGTATCTGCTGACATACCAATTCTTTTCACTGAATTTCAGCCCACTGAATTAATTACAAATAAGCATGTACATTGAAATTATTATTTCTTATTCTTTTAATGTTTTGTTATTTACTAGGAAGGTGAAGATGCCATTGGTTTTGCAAGTCGAGTTAAAAAGGAAATAGTCAAACAAGGAGGATTTGCTGATTTAGATTGGTAATTTTTACTTTTCATTTTGAAATCCTTTTGTGTTTTATAAAACAAAATGTGCTTTCAGATATTTCAGTTTTGTGGATAAATAGAGCTGAAATAGATATTTAGTTAATGGTAGCAGTTGTATAAATGCGAAATGAGATATTACTGTGAAAGAGAACTTAAATGCTTAGATTGTATACTTTGAGTTGTCCAAAATTACTGTACAAAGAATGATTTTAATATAGGTGAAATAATGGTTTTAATACAACAAAATTATCTACTAGGCATACCCAGCCCCTAATACACCTTATCACTATTTGTCCGTCATTACTGGACATCACAAATGTTCCCATAAAATTTTGATGTCATGATACAAAATATCTGACGCTACAAAGCAAAAGTGATTGTTGTATGACGTTAAAAGTTCAAGCAGGAAAGATTCTGGGATCAAGCAGGACAGATTTTCTAATAGTGATAAGTTAAAGTATCTGAAATCAGGAGGTAGGTGTCCGGTTACTCTGGTACATAAAAAAAATGTTCACATTTTAAAAATTATCTCTGCCTAGCTAGATACAAGGTAAATCCGTGCTGTAGTACTTGCGAAATATGAAACCTGGTGGAAATAGGCATCATTATAACTGCACTCGCTTGTAAATATTGTAAGGATCATTTATTAAAGGTCTTAGGACTTCAACAAAATAACAGTAGTCTCATATAAATCCCTACAAAACACAATTGCAAAAAAGGATTACTCTGACATGTTTATGAACAAGTACATTGCACTGTATAACATTTTAAGTAGACAAATATTTCTTATTGAAAATCATTCCAAAATTCAAATGCTTCAAAAACATTTGAAACATATATAAATATATATATATATTGACTATCTTACATTAATTTGTAGGATCCTTAATTATGATTAATTTAGCTGATCTGTAAAAATAACATCTCCATGCCTTATATATCATGTACTGTAGTACGACGCTAGATTAAACTGACATGGAAAGGTAACACCCGGCCAAGGAAAGCTTCATTTTTAGGAAGCCCAGGTGGTTGTGTGGTCTAGCGGGACGGCTACAGTGCAGGCGAATTTGGTGTCACGATATCTCAGTAGCATGGGTTCGAATCCCGGCGAGGGAAGAACAAAAAATTTGAGAAAGCAAATTTACAGATCTAACATTGTTTGGTTGATGTTTAGACGAGTTGTATATATACGGAAGAACAAAACGATTTGGGAAAGCAAATTTACAGACCTAACATTGTTGAGTTGATGTTTAGACGAGTTGTATATACATAATTTACACAGCTGTGTATCACAATCACTGCTGGTGATCAGATGGATAAATCTGTTGTAGAGTTGTCACTGGCTCAGACGTACTTATAAATATAATTATTTTCTGTCACTGTATCTTACATTAATTTGTAGGATCTTTTACTATAGATAATTTAGCTGATCTGTAAAAATAACATCTCCATGCCTTATATATCATGTACTGTAGTACAACGCTAGATTAAAACTGACGTGGAAAGGTAACACCTGGTCACCGAAAGCTTCATTTTTATGAAGCCCAGGTGGTTGTATGGTCTAGCGGGACGGCTACAGTGCAGGGAATTTGGTGTCACGATATCTCGGTAGCAGGGGGTGGAATCCTGGTGAGGGAAGAACAAAAAATTTGTGACCTAAAATTGTTGGGTTGATGTTTAGACGAGTTGTGTATATATATATATATATATAACAATAACATCTCCATGCCTTATATATCATGTACTGTAGTACGACGCTAGATTAAAACTGACGAGAAAAGGTAACACACGACCACCGAAAGCTTTATTATAGTGAAGCCCAGGTGGTCGTGTGGTCTAGCGGGACGGCTACAGTGCAGGCGATTTGGTGTCACGATATCTTAGTAGCATGGGTTCGAATCCCGGCGAGGGAGGAACAAAAAAATTTGCGAAAGCAAATTTACAGATCTAAGATTGTTGGGTTGATGTTTAGACGAGTTATATATATATAAGCAAACAGAAAGTAGATGACACCCCAAGGCTAAAAGGTATTGTACATTCCATACTTCCATACAGGTTCAATTTAAAAACAAACTATAATTCTTTTATAGGGATGGTATGCTGAAAAGAAATAAGGTGAAAGAAGAATGGATTTCTAAACCCCAAGAAGAATACAGTAAATTAATTAAAGTAGAGTAAAACTTTTGTGATATGGACGTTCTTGTTGGTGCTTCAATTTGTTAATGTTTGTTTTTGTATTGTCAATTTATAATAGATGGATATGTTGAATTAAGAATTTGACTTGTAGTTTTTTCATATTTATTATAAATTTGTAAGTTATGTTTATGTCATGTTTAGTGTTTCAAAAACATACTATTTAAGTTGTGTACCATAAAAGGGAAGAACTATAATATTTTACTATGGCACAAGGTGCAGTAGGAACATATATTTTGTATTATATAATATAACCTTTTTTGATTTGAATGTATTCATATCTTTTTATAAGACCGCAAAAATTGAGAATTTTTTGGTCGTATAATGGTATCATGTTGGCGTCGTCGTCTGCGTCGTCGTCATCATAGTAGTCCGAAGACATTTGGTTTTCGCACTATAACTTAAGTATAAGTAAATAGAAATCTATGAAATTTTAACACAAGGTTTATGATCACAAAAGGAAGGTTAGGATTGATTTTGGTAGTTTTGGTCCCAACAGTTTAGGAATTAAGGGCCAAAAAGGGGCCCAAATAAGCATTTTTCTTTGTTTTCGCACCATAACTTTAGTATAAGTAAATAGAAATCTATGAAATTTGAACACAAGGTTTATGACCATAAAAGGAAGGTTGAGATTGATTTTGGGAGCTTTGGTCCCAACAGTTTAGGAATAAGGGACCCAAAGGGTCCAAAATTAAACTTAGTTTGATTTCATAAAAAATTGAATAATTGGGGTTCTTTGATATGCCAAATCTAACTGTGTATGTAGATTCTTAATTTTTGGTCCCGTTTTCAAATTGGTCTACATTAGGCTTCAAAGGTCCAAAATTAAACTAAGTTTGATTTTAACAAAAATTGAATTCTTGGGCTTCTTTGATATGCTGAATCTAAACATGTACTTAGATTTTTGATTATGGGCCCAGTTTTCAAGTTGGTCCAAATCAGGATCCAAAATTATTATATTAAGCATTGTACAATAGCAAGAAATTTTCAATTGCACAGTATTCAGCAATAGCAAGAAATCTTCAATTGCACAGTATTGTGCAATAGCAAGTATTTTCAATTGCACAGTATTGCGCAATAGCTAGAAATATCTAATTGCACAATATTGTGCAATAGCAAGAAATTTTCAATTGGGGTTATCTTTCTTTGTCCAGAATAGTAGTTGAATCAACTTAAATCATTGTTTTATACAATATACAATGTATATTCACTTTTACTACCAACTGATAAATTAAAACAATCTTTACCATTCAGTGATAACAAGCACTTTTTTTACATTTTAATATTTTATGATGTATTTAAGTGAGTAGTTATTGTTGCAAACTCCATTAGAAATTTGAATTGATATCAGTTTTGGAAAAGGGAAACAGGGATGTGAAAAAAAGGGGGGGTTTAAATTTTTTCTCATTTCAGATTTCATAAATAAAAAGAAAATTTCTTCAAACATTTTTTTGAGAGGATTAATATTCAACAGCATAGTGAATTGCTCAAAGGCAAAAAAAAAATTTTAAGTTCATAAGACCACATTCATTCTGTGTCAGAAACCTATGCTGTGTCAACTATTTAATCACAATCCAAATTTCGAGCTGAATCCATCTTGAATGTTGTGTCCATTCTTGCCCCAACTGTTCAGGGTTCAACCTCTGCGGTCGTATAAAGCTGCGCCTTGCGGAGCATCTGGTTACTATTTGCTTTTAATGTTAAAATGTCTACCTAATAAAAATAGACATTGTATAATAATTTATGCTCTCAAATTTAAGCAGAGGGCTTTGTATATTTTTTTAATTTCTGGGGTATTCTCAACGTAGAAATTGATAGTAAAGGTTATACATTTATAGGTTTTTGGTGGGTTTTTTTGTAAAATTCTTTACAGTTAATAACAAATCTTCTTTAATCGGAAAATCCTTGACTTGACCCTGTGATACCTTAATTTGAGTTAAAGGATATTTAACAAAAGTTAGAATAGAATTTAGAATGGAAATGGGGAATATGTCAAAAGGCAGCAACCTGACCAAAGAGCAAAAACATGTATCCAAATTTTTTTTACAATGCTCAATGCTTTATATATGTAACCACTGTCATCATTTACTTTGTTATTTTGTTTTAAGGATGTAAATCATATGAAAATTTAAACATAAAACTTACCACATTGTCAATCGTTTCATTCAACAAGACAATTAGTTCCCCTGGTGGTATTTTTGTATGACTAGTGCACTTTACACAAAAAACAGTTCACATATTAAATAATTTGTTTGTTAATTATTAATTATTTTTTTAATACCTCTGATGCATATCATTTCCACTGCCAGATAAATACTCCATTTTTTTTTAAGAACCAGTCTACACTTGGGATTGGTAAACATTTCATGTCAAAAGTATGTAATAAAATGAGAATGGAAATAGGGAATGTCAAAGAATAATTATAATGTAATTAGTATTTTCATGCCTTTGCTGAATGTAATGGTGTAGATTTAATGCCCCAATAATGCCCATATTATGTAATATAAGGTCATCTATAACCATCTGCTTTGACAGAAGATAGGGAGGAGAATCAAGAGTATCCAAGGAAATCATTGTTTTCATGTGTTGAAATGGAAATTGCTCATACAGAACTTAGCAAATCAGTGGTATAGCTACCAGAATCAATTGGTTTTTACTGAGCAGTATTGATTTTTTTAAGAGTGGCTACCGGTAGTATGCAGTCAACATTAATTTATGCTTATGTTTTACTGTATTGGTTATTATGAAAATTGTATTACAACCAAAACTATAAATAAGTATACTGTGCAGCTATATTATTATTTTAACACATTTGTTGAGCCATCTTTAAAGAAGAACTTGTTCCATGCATTCATCCTGATAAGAAGTATTTTTTTATTTTTACTCATGTTTTTTTTTTTGGTTGATGTTATTAGAAACTGGTAAAACAGAAGTTTAAAAAGCATTTGATTTTTTTTGTTATATATATCAACAGACAACAAATTTGTAAAATCACATTATATCCTCAAAACAAGATTAGACAATATAAAATTATAAATGCTGATACCATGCATTATAGCTTATTGATAATTGTTTGTGTGTCTATTAGAAAAAATGTTGTTCCTTTGGCATGTATCTGTAGACTGCTTGTTATCATGTGGAATTAATTGTTGTATAACCATAAACCATTCAATGAATTCACAAAGCCATTAATTTAATTCATTATTTTATTTCAATATAAAAAAATCATGATTTCAACTTTTTTCTGGGGAAATAAATTTGAGCCGAAATGAAGGTTTTTATCAGAAAGAATTCAATAGATTTAGCTTGCTTTCATTGCTTAGTGCATCATAATTTTTCGTTATATAAATTTATGTAGTTTTTTTAATCGAAAGGTATAAGATGGTGAATCCAAGACCAAACTATGTAGCTTTATCATTAGTATTGTTTATGATGAGTTGTGGAATATAATCACAGAATAAGACAATGAAAACTTTAATGCAGAGTACAATTATATACATGTATCAACGAAAAATATTTTCCAGTCTTCAGATGTGAAAGAAGACAAACATTTGTACTTTTTGAGGCTTTTGTCGTTTTATGCTGCCAGTGGAATTTAATGAGAGATTTAGTCAGTTTTTTATTTAATCATTGTATTTAAGTGGCATTAGTTATGATTTAGAATTTAGATTTTTTAATTCAAAAATTTGTATTAGCAAGATATTCTAATAGTTTACAGTTTGGTTCAATTTTGTCAAAATAAGCTCAAAACATCATGGATGTAATATTGACTGGCAAGTCAATAATTCAAATTCATTTTAATCAATATTCATGCATATCCAGGGATTGAAACGAAAATCAGCTGAAAATTTGTACTGGAGAAGGCAGCATCAGGAAAACAGATTTCATTCCACAGGAAAAAAATTAAGTCTGATAAAAGTTATGAGTAAATGATTTATGTTTAATTTGTTTGTTTTTATGCCCCACCTATGATAGTAGAGGAGCATTATTTTTTCTGGTCTGTGCATCCGTTCGTTCGTTCGTTCATCTGTCCCGCTTCAGGTTAAAGTTTTTGGTCAAGGTAGTTTTGGATGAAGTTGAAGTTCGAACAACTTGAAACTTAGTATACATGTTCCCTGTGATATGATCTTATTAATTTAAATTCCATATTAGAATTTTAACCCCTGTTTCATGGTCCACTGAACTTAAAAATTAAAGTGCAATTTTCAGGTTAAAGTTTTTGGTCAAGGTAGTTCTTGATGAAGTTGAAGTCCAATTAACTTGAAACTTGGTATACATGTTCCCTATGATATGATCTTTCTAATTTTAATGTCAAATTAGATTTTTGACTCCAATTTCACAGTCCACTGAACATAAAAAATGATAGTGCGAATGGGGCATCAGTGTACTATGGCTACATTCTTGTTTATATATAAACTTGGAAAAAAATCTCCTTTGAGATAAAGCAGAACTAAAAAAATCTACCTTGTACTGTTGTATGTGCTTATTTGTGTATTTGTATGATTTAATTTTACTTATCTGTTTATATAAATTATGCCATTGACAGTTTTCATAGGTCTAGCCACTCTAGTCAAAAGTTAATTAGATGGTTTCCAGTCAGGAAGACACACAAAGTGTTGATATAACAATTCTAGACATTGTGTATTGTTTTCTATGAACTTTTGTAGTTTTGAATTACTTTTAAGTAAATGTCAATTCAACTTTGAGAGCTGAATAAATTCAGTTGGTATAGATTTTTAGCGGCTTATGCCCCTTGGAGTTTTTATTTCTGCAAAATATGAGGTAACATGTGGTAGAACTTCAATTTAATGATAGTTTTTATAAGACTCTCTATGAGTATAACCATTATATATATTCTAATAGAAGCACAGTAATAAATTAGTATTTAGTAATACATGTATATACATTTCAAGAATTTGTTTTGGCATATACAATGAAAGCCAATATAAAGTAATATCCAATACCAACCTTGTACCCTGCATTTTTGTATTTTTTAGAGATCTCAAAATGCCATAACTCAAATTTAAGTTGTGTATATAAAAAATTGTTTTATATCCATTATATCATATGTCTGGCATGTATTAGTTTAAATGGTCATCCTGAATGATTTTAAAGTGATAAATATTGTGACTTCAACATGGTCAAATCCAAACTGCAACCTTGGGACTTGACGTCTCCCTTTAACCCATGATTATTGTTAAGCATTTTAAAACTTGTCACATTTGCTTACAAAAGGTAACTTTTAAAAGTGAACATGGGACTTAGGGGAAAAACCCACTGAAACTTCTGATAGTAGTAATATCATCACAGGCTAGATTTACATGTTTGTTGTAATTACATGTACTCATTTATCAGTCCTAGTATCTGTTTTGGAAAATATATTATTCTGAGTTTTAGTTTATCAAACAGTGTTTTTATGCCCCACCTACGATAGTAGAGGAGCATTATGTTTTCTGGTCTGTGCGTCCGTTCGTCCGTTCGTTCGTCCGTCTGTCCCGCTTCAGGTTAAAGTTTTTGGTCGAGGTAGTTTTTGATGAAGTTGAAGTCCAATCGACTTCAAACTTGGTACACATGTTCCCTATGATATGATCTTTCTAATTTAAATGCCAAATTAGAGTTTTGACCCCAATTTTACGGTTCACTGAACATAGAAAATGATAGTGCAAATTTCAGGTTAAAGTTTTTGGCTTCAGGTTAAAAGTTTTTGGTCAAGGTAGTTTTTGATGAAGTTGAAGTCCAATCAACTTGAAACTTAGTATACATGTGCCCTATGATATGATCTTTCTAATTTAAATGCCAAATTAGAGTTTTGACCCCAATTTTACGGTTCACTGAACATAGAAAATGATAGTGCAAATTTCAGGTTAAAGTTTTTGGCTTCAGGTTAAAGTTTTTGGTCAAGGTAGTTTTTGATGAAGTTTAAGTCCAATCAACTTGAAACTTAGTATACATGTGCCCTAAGATATGATCTTTCTAATTTAAATGCCAAATTAGAGTTTTGACCCCAATTTTACGGTTCACTGAACATAGAAAATGATAGTGCAAATTTCAGGTTAAAGTTTTTGGTCAAGGTAGTTTTTGATAAAGTAGAAGTCCAATCAACTTGAAACTTAGTATACATGTTCCCTTTGATAAGATCATTCTAATTTTAATGCCAAATTAGAGAATTTATTCCAATTTCACAGTCCTTTAAACATAGAAAATGATAGTGTGAGTGGGGCATCCGTGTACTGTGGACACATTCTTGTTTTAAATTAAGTCCTTACTTCACACTTAATTTTTGGGTCCTCTTAGAGGTTCTGGTAAAACTTACAATCACAACCTTTTAGCAACAAATTGAACTTACAGATGAACAACAAGATATTGTCTGAAAATAATGTATTTGTACAATGTAATGGCCAAAAAAAAATATGTATAAGAAATATTTTCTGAAAATGTTCATGTGCGTATATTCAAACTTTATTTTAAATGTATTATTGAAAGGTTGTTGAAATTCTTGTAGTTTGCCTAAAACTTGTATTAAAAACCAATTGAATCAACCATTAAAAATCTTTTTCTGAACTACAAATGTCATCAATAACAATTTGTGGGGTTTATGTGGAAATGTATATTGTGAATGCTAGGGAGACTGTTAAGTTTTTAATAAAATATTTTTTGTAACATTGTTTGTTTTGAATTTCATCCTCCTAATCATTTTGCCCAAATGCAGGAAAAGAAAAATATAATCAAATGTAGACAGTTCAGTCATGTCTGAATTAACATTCTGGTTAAGAAAATCGATGGCACCAGTGGCAGTCATCTTTGACACAATTTGTAAGATTGTGAACAGGTTTTTGATCTAGTTCAAACCAGAGATTTAAAATGTATACATCATCAGCATTGTTATCAAGTCAATTTAGAAATGAATGTGAGGTGTATATGTCTGTCTGGCAGGGTGCATATGACTTCGATCTCAATTCCATGGTTCAGTAATCTATGTTAACTTCTCATGTTTTTTGTTGTGTCTGCGACTTCTGCCACAGAAAGCATGACATAGGGATAGTGATTCAGCGGCAGTGGTCATGTGGCAGCCTTAACATACTACTGAAATCAGAAATCATTGCGAAAAATGCGACAGGGTTATTATAATCGCAATAATTCAAACTCGCATTTTGAAAAGTTTTATATGAATTAAACAAGATTTTTCTCAATAGCCCAAAATTAGAATTGCATTTAAGTCTAAAATTACAAAATCTCAATAATAAATGCACACAAAATAAATAGCTTTATATTTCAGAAGGTAGAAGACCAGGATGATTCATTTAGGTACTTTGTATTTAGATGTATTATGATATGAAGTTTCTGTCTGTCATATGTCCTTGACTCATTTCATGGTTCAGTGAATCCGTGAAAAAATAATGATTTTTTAAATGTGAATTTCTGCCTTATTATAGGTAATAGGATAACTATATTTAGAATGTGCGTACTTTGCGAGGTCCCCATGGTCAAGACAGTTTTCATCTGACCTCAAAAATCATTTCATGGTTCAGTGAACAAAGTTGAGCTTTCATGAGCAAGTCAAGATATCAGATACATAAGCAATGTGTCATCTGACCTTCACCTCATTTTCAGGGGTTCAGTTGTTAAAGTTTAGTTTTTGTGTTTTGGTCGGTTTTTCTAAGACAATATACATTTGGTCAACTATATTTGGTGTATGGAAATATTTTATGATGTACATTTCAATCTGTCAGGTTTAATTTGACCTTGACTTAATATTCACTGTTCATTGCTCAGTGTTTAGTTTTTGTGTTTTTGGTCTGTTTTTCTTCAAACTATAAGCATAGGTCAGCTATATTTTGGGTATTTTTTTTTATCGTAAGTTGTGCAGGATTCCAGGGTGGTTAATCTGACCTTATATTCTTGGAATCATAATGATGGAAGTTTTTAATTACATTGACAGGCTATACAGCCCTCACTGTCTGTCTTGGATCATGTAAAGTTTATGTGGTATTTGTAGTAAAGCTTTATATTTAGGACTAGTTTATGTGGTATTTGTAGTAAAGCTTTATATTTAGGACTATCAACATAAAATCAGTGGTCAGTAAAGCAGGTGAGACATTTCAATGTGTACACTCTTGTTTTCAATTTACCAGATTCTGCTTCCTTGATCTCATTTTCATGGTTCATTATTCAAAGGTCAAATAAGATAAAATTGAGAAAGGAAATGGGTAATGTGTCAAAGCGACAACAACCCGACCATAGAGCAGACAACAGCCGAAGGCCACCAATGGGTCTTCAATGTAGCGAGAATTCCCGCACCCGTAGGCTGGCCACTAAAATATGTATACTAGTACAGTGATAATGGACATCATACTAAACTCCAAATTATACACAAGAAACTAAAATTAAAAATCATACAAGACTAACAAAGGCCAGAGGCTCCTGACTTGGGGCAGGCGCAAAATTGCGGCGGGGTTAAACATGTTTATGAGATCTCAACCCTCCCCCTATACCTCTAGCCAATGTAGAAAAGTAAAAGCATAACAATACGCACATTAAAATTCATTTCAAGAGAAGTCAGAGTCCGATGTCAAAAGATGTAACAAAAGAAAATAAATAAAATGACAATAATACATAAATAACAACAGACTACTAGCAGTTAACTGACATGCCAGCTCCAGACCTCAATTAAACTGATAGAAAGATTATGTCTTCATCAAAAGAATATCAGGCACAATCCCTCCCAATAGGGGTTTAGTATCATACTATCATAAAATATATGAGAAGAACATAACCCGTGTCATGCCAACAACTGTTTTTAAAAAAAACAAGAGTGCACACGCTGAAATGTCTCGCCTTCTATACTAATCATTGATATTATGTTGATAGTCTTAAGTATAAAGCTAAGCTTTATTACAGCTGTCACATAAACTTTACATTAACCAAGATAACTAAACAAAGACCAATGAACCTTGAAAAAGAGGTCCAGGTCAGATGAACCATGCCAGGCAGACAGGTACAGCTAACAATGCTTCGATACAACATATATAGTTGACACATTACTTATAGTTTAAGAAAAATAGACCAAAACACAAAAACTTAACACTGTGCAATGAACCGTGAAAATGAGGTCACGGTTAAATAAAACCTGCTCGACTGACATAAAGATCATAAAATATTTCCATACACCAAATATAGTTGACCTAATAGCATTAGATAAAAAGACCAAAACTCAAAAACTTAACTTTGACCACTGAACCATGAAAATGAGGTCAAGGTCACATGACATCTGCCCGCTAGACATGAACACTTAACAATCATTCGATACAACAAATATAGTAGACCTATTGCATATGGTATGAGAAAAACAGACCAAAACACAAAAATTTAACTATAACCACTGAACCATGAAAATGAGGTCAAGGTCAGATGACACCTGCCAGTTGGACATGTACACCTTACAGTCCTTCCATACACCGAATATACTAGCCCTATTGCTTATAGTATCTGAGATATGGACTTGACCACCAAAACTTAACCTTGTTCACCGATCCATGAAATGAGGTCGAGGTCAAGTGAAAACTGTCTGACGGGCATGAGGACCTTGCAAGGTACGCACACATCAAATATAGTTATCCTATTACTTATAATAAGAGAGAATTCAACATTACAAAAAATTTGAACTTTTTTTTCAAGTGGTCACTGAACCATGAAAATGATGTCAAGGACATTGGACATGTGACTGACGGAAACTTCCTAACATGAAGCATCTATATACAAAGTATGAAGCATCCAGGTCTTCCACCTTCTAAAATATAAAGCTTTTAAGAAGTGAGCTAACGCCGCCGCCGTAGCCGCCGCCGCCGCCGGATCACTATCCCTATGTCGAGCTTTCTGCAACAAAAGTTGCAGGCTCGACAAAAAATGTGTTTAGTTCTGATGCAAAGACCCTATACAGTGGCGGATTCAGGAATTTTCGAAAGGGGGGGTGCTAGCCCAGGGCAAAGGGGGGGTGCAGGGGGGGGGGGGGTGCAAACATATGTCCCGATTCAAATGCATTGATCGGCCAAAATAAAGGGGGGGTGCGGACCCCCGGAACCCCCCCCCCCTCTGGATCCGCCACTGCTATAAGTGAATCAATATTAAAGCCAAAATATGCAAACTTTAATGACCTGACAACAGTATCGTAACTATATCCCTTCTTAATAAGTTTTGTAAGCTTTTGAGGTGAATACTGACATTTTTGTGCTTTGTAAAGAATATTACCATAAAAGATTGGATGTGAAATACCTGAACGTATAAGATGTCTGCATGTTGAGTTATATTTACGAATTATTTCCTTATACCGGTGATAAAATATAGTAAATGTTTTGACCAGTTTGTGATATCGAAAACCCTGGTGTAATAATTTTTCAGTAATACATAAATTTCTCTCGCTCAAATCTAATACGTTGTTACATACACGAGCGAATCGTACAAGTTGAGATATATAAACACCATAAGATGGTGACAAGGGAACGTCACCATCTAAAAATGGATAATTAACGATAGGAAATAAAAAATCATCTTTTTTATCATAAATTTTTGTATTAAGCTTCCCGTTAATGATATAGATATCAAGATCGAGGAAAGGGCAGTGATCATTGTTAGTATTAGCTTTATTTAAAGTAAGTTCAACAGGATAAATTTCTTTAGTATACATACTGAAGTCGTCATTATCGAGAGCCAATATATCATCCAAATATCTAAAAGTATTGTTAAATTGTTGTATCAAATGTTGTTTCGATGGGTCTTTGTTAATTTTAGTCATAAATTGTAACTCATAATAATAACAACAACAACAACAACAACAACAATACTTTATTTTAAGAGGGTTACACAGTTAGCTATATAACTAATCTTCCCTGAGGCCCTCGTAATGAAAAATCAAACAAAACACAAACATATACTAGTACATTGCATACATACATTAGCATAAAAAGTCAAGTGTGATAATAATGTTCAATACAACTTGATAAAATGTGATGAAAAAATAAACATGATGACATGATCAGTTTTTTATATTATTTATACAGCTAGGTTGATTTCAATAAATGATCTGTTATTTTGTATTTGAAAGAATTAATATTTGTAATATTTCTTAACGGTATTGGCAAATTATTCCACAAGAATGGTCCAGAATACATAAAAGATTTTTTGAATAATTCTGTTTTTGGTTTAGGGAGTATGAGGTTTCCTTGAACAGCATTTCTCAAGGGGTACGGATTTCTGTCTGAAACATAATGAAACTTGTTAGTAAGATATGATGGGGCATCATTATTAATACACTTAAATGTCATCACTAACTTATGATATTTTATTCTCTGTTCAACTGTCATCCAGTTTAAGTGTTTGAATAAGGGTGCAGAAGGAGCGAATCGGTCTGTTTCTAGTATTAATCTAGCAGCCCTCTTTTGTAATTTTAATATCCTTTTTAAACCCTCACTGCTACAACTACTCCACACTATACAACAATAATCAATAAGTGGGAAGATATAACCATTATAGAATAATTTTCTGCAGTCTAGATTTAGAAATTTTTTAATCTTTAATAGTAGATATAGTCTAGATGATATTTTTGAGCAGATCAAGTCAATTTGGGTTGTCCATGTGAGGGAAGGGTCAATTTTAATGCCTAAAAGACTTTCGCATGTGGAAGATTGTATCACTTGATTGTTAATAGTTAAACAACTCTCATTGTAATGTGGCATTGCTCTTTGCTTCGTTCCAATAATCATATATTTTGTTTTATTTTTATTGATGAACATATTGTTATCATTGCACCATGCCTCTACACCATGTAAATCTTCTTGTACCTTTGACTGAAGAGTTTGATAACAATTACCAGAAAGATGTAAGGTTGAATCATCGGCATATAAATCAGTGCAACAATTTTTCATATAAATAGGAAGGTCGTTGATGTATAATATAAACAGAAGGGGGCCTAATATGGAGCCTTGGGGAACACCATACTTGATATGAAGTTTTTCAGAATGAGCATTACCAATTTGTACTTGTTGAGTTCTTTCATTCAAATACGATTGAAAAAAAGAAACAGCAGTATTATCAAATCCATAAATTTCAAGTTTTTTACAGAGGATATCATGATCTACTACATCAAAAGCTTTCTTAAAATCCAACAGGACTGCTAAGTTGATATTACCATCATTTATATCCTGTATCCATTTATCTATGATATTGATAAGGGCAGTTTGGCAAGAGTGTTCTTGTCGAAACCCAGACTGTGCTGGGTGTAAAAGATCTAATCTTTTAAGATAGTCAAACAAATGTTTTGAAACATGCTTTTCTAAAAGTTTTGATAAAACTGGAAGTACAGAAATTGGTCTATAATTTGTTGCCATGAATTTTTCACCAGCTTTAAAAACAGGGGTTACTCTTGCATTCTTTAAAACACAGGGAAATGTACTTGTATCTATTATTCTGTTAAAAATGTAAGTTAAAGATGAAGTTATGAAAGGAGCACTCAATTTTAAAATTTTTGGTCCTATGTTATCAGATCCGGTGGATTTATTAATGTCAAGTTTGATCATCTCATTAAATAGACCATTTATTGTGACTGGTGGAATTGAAAATTTTACTTGTTCTGACTTAGTAAATTTCTTTTGTACAAAATTATTTAATTTTGCATAATCATTATTTTTGCTCATACATCTGTCAGTCCTCAGGTTTTCAACACAAGATGTAAAAAACTTATTAAAAACATTACAAATGTCCCTGACATTATTAGTTTTAATACCATCTTCATTTAAAAGTTCATATGGCTTTTCTTGTTGGGATGGGTTAAGACTGTGAATACATTTCCACAAATCTTTAGATGCTTTTGAATCTTTTACCATCTTTGAATAAAAATTTCTTTTTGATTCATCGATTATGTGCTTTGTCCTGTTTCGCCAAAATTTGAACTCGGACCACATTTCTAATTTATGGTATTTTTCTCTCATTTTTCTGGCATATGCAATTTCATTATTGAACCATTCAGGTTGTCTGTCTCTTTTTACTCGTTTAGTAACAATTGGTGCATGCTTATCTACAACTGCATTAAATATGTCATACCACATCTGAATACATGTATTTGGGTGACTTTCATGTTCAATTTTATCAAAAGGTGCAATAGCTAAGTCACTTAGAAAATTAGCCTCATTGAAATTTTAAAAATTTCTGTAAGAAATGGTAGTATGAATATCTTTTTTGATATAAGTGGAATTTTTTTCTTTTCTAGTTAAACAAACTGGATAATGATCACTTATTGAAAATTTAGCAACATGTGATTCTAGTATCAAATCTTTATTGGAATACAAAAACAGGTCCGCAATAAGTGGTGCACAGTTAGTCCCCATTGGAATTCCAATAACTTGAAATATACGGAATCTCCAAAGCAAACAAAAATGTTATCGAGTAAAAATTCAAGCGCATATATAGTATCAAAGCATGTCCAATTGACATAGTTCTTTTGTTTATTGCTACTAAAAAATGACCTAAAAGAGTTTGAACATATATACTCGCATTTTGACTTTTTAAATGCCCAGTTAATAAGGGAAGTGAATTTTTTCTTAATAAGAATATGAGGCAAAGTGGTATAAAGGGTAGAAAAACTTTGAACAGATTCAAAATCACCAATATATGCATGCAATTTATCAAGTACTTCCAACGATTTTTTGACACTCCAAAAGTAATTAATTCCACTATTTTCAAAGGCTTTATAAAAGGTCCGTTTCTCAGGGTCTATTAGCTACAGGACCACTACACCTTTAATGTATGGAATGATTGTAGTGTTCATGTCTGTATGGCAAGATTCATGTCCTTGACCTTATTTTCATGAATCTTTAATAAAGTTGGCTCAAGCATTGTTATTAAGATGGACATCTACAAACAATATAAGTAAACAGAGTTTAATGGTATACAGATAAATTAGATTTTTTGGTATACAGATAAATTAGATTTTTTGGTAATATCCAATCAAATTTAAATATAATGTGTACAAGTTTCTTAGATAAGGATATGCCTGTAACAAGACAGGAATGCAAGTTGTTTTCTATACGTTTGATGTGTTTGAGCTTTTGATTTTTACCATTTGATAGTGATGAGTATTTTTAAACTTCAATCTAGCTCTTAATTTGTCATAAAAAACTGAAATATGAACAGTTCAAAGGAAAACAAAAACTGGTTGGCTTGTTTTCTTCCAATTTTCAGTGAGACATTTTGTCATGCTTGTCAATTTGAAAAATTTAAATTTTTTGACATTGCTCCAATAGTTTTAAAACATTGGCAAGGCCCCCCAAAAAGGTAACAAAATAAGCATTTCAGGTGCAAAACTCCAGAACAGGTAGACAGATTTCCCCCAAGTGAATAAAATTTGTTTTTCTGACCATTTTTAGTCAGTATTTCTCTTATTGCTATTAGAGATATTAGACAACCAGATGCTCCGCAGGGCGTAGCTTTATACGACCGCAGAGGTTGAACCCTGAACGGTTAGGGCAAGTATGGACACAACATTCAAGATGGATTCAGCTCGAAATTTGGATTGTGATTAAATAGTTGACACAGCATAGGTTTCGGACACAGAATGAATGTGTTCTAATGAACTTAAAATTTTTGTTTTTCTTAGAGCAATTCACTATATATATGCTGTTGAATATTAATCCTCTCAAAAAAATGTTTGAAGAAATTTTCTTTTTTATTTATGAAATTTCAAATGAGAAAAATTGAACCCCATTTTTAGGCAGTTAAGCTGCCTTATGCGAGCACCCTAGCTTTGTGTTCTACCCAATAAATGCTGAAATATGTGCCATTGTTATTATCTAGCTGGATGTTATGTTATTTATAACTAATTGGACAGTTTGTTCATACTTTTAATTCTTGATTACAAAAAATATGATCAGAAAAACCTTAAATGATCGTCGATTTATCCAAAAGTTTGAAGTTGCACATAAGAAGTAGGGCACATTAGGAATCTTTACGTAGTTTATTATCCTCTGAGATTTTGGCTAAGCTGTCAAAGAACAATTGTATGAAATGTTTAATCGCCGAAAATTTCTGAAGACAAGTCGTTTAGATTTCCCAAATGGCAAAAGTCGTAGGAATATTGTTTGTCGTCTACGTCAGTAGTCTTAAAATAAGTTCCACTGTTCATGCTGTTGGCGGCAATTTTAAATTATAAGACGAAATTTTTGTATCTTTTCAATTTGGAGGCAGGGTTGAAATTAGCGGTTGTCCGAGGTCTGCGACCTTCCACTTTTGCAGTCGGACTTTCGACTTCGTTACTAGCTACGCTCGACATGCCAGACTTGAGAGGAAATAAAAAAATAACTTTGCAAACCTTTTTACCAAAGTCTCCTAATAAATGATCTCAAAACTTGTTTTTAGCATTATTATTCATGACAGCGATGTTCAGTTTTGTTCAACCGCTAGCTTTATACAGAAAACCGCCGACAAATAATGTGTTAATTTGAGTAAAATCGTATCTGACAAAAACAACATTGAAAACAAAATGGCTGACATGAGAAGAAAATTACAATATCGGATCCGATTCCAAAAGCGGATATGGGTAATTCACTTTTGTGAAAACACTTGAACACTCTTAAGTGCTATATAGAAAACATCAAAAAAGGAACGTACAAAGATCTTGAAAAAGATGGACTTCTAATGAAACTTATTCTTGACTCTACATGTGAAAGTGTGAGGACATCTATTCGCTTAAAAAAGGACAACTATACTGATATTGAACAAATAACAAGGACATTCTGTTATGGACTACATATGAGGAGAACTTCTATAATACTAAAATTACGAGGTCCAATTTGTCAGCCGTCATCACGTTAAAACGACGAATAAAAGAATTAAACTTTATATATAACTAATATAGTACAAAGGTGTAGATTAAAAATTACACCACTCCAGGCCCTTTTGTTTTCCACATAATAAATATTGCCAATAATTACGAAGTTCCGGTCGAGTCCGATACCGATACCATTAGTATATTCACCTGTTACCTATTACCTTATCTGTACGTTCCGCATCTGAAAGGCGCACCACCAAACGGTGTATTCAGGATTAATATGCTATATACACGGGTCATAATCACAGGGTTGACTTGACACTACTAAATTGTCAAATTGTTACCTATTGTAGTATTTTAATCAGTAAGACTTTCTAAGATAACAATACGAATACTAAAAATCTGTGACTAAAAATAAGGCGTATAGGTACAGTTTTCAATTTGTTAGCGGGCATGACGTAAAACAGCGAATCAAAGAATTCAACTTTATTTATAACTCATGTAGGACAATGCTGTTGATTAAAAAATACTCCATTCCAGGAGCTTTTGTTTTCTAAATAATTAATATTACCAATAATTGATAAGTTCCAGTTCGACGGGTTCAAACAGAAAGATTTGATAGCAGAGAAAACTGTGTATCTTATAATCGGCATAACTTTATCAGATAACAATACTAATACTAAAATAAGGCTTGCGCATAGTTATATACTTTAATTCAGTCACGGACCCGCGATATCACGGGTGTGTTCTAGTATCTCCTAAAGATGAAACATAAGAAGTAATATTATAGACAGTGTGTATATATTCATGTATTGGACAATATAACAAATCAAATGAACTATTGGGGAGTCCCTAGGGTCACTGCACCCTCCTGTTTGCCTGAGAACTTGGAAACAGTCGAGATCCTCACCCTTTAACCATATATACTGATGTATGGGACTAAATAACAAATCAAATAAAATATAGGGGGAGTCCCTGCGGTCACCCCACCCCTCCTGTTGTTTTAGAACTTGGAAACAGTCGAGATCCTCACCTTTAAATTAAACCATATATTTTCATGTATGGGACAAAAGAACTAATCAAATGAAATATAGGGAGAGTCCTAAGGGTCACCCTACCCAATCCTGTTTGATAACTTGGAAACAGATGAGATCCCCACCCCTCGACCATATATATTCATGTATTGAACAATATAACAAATCAAATGAAATATAGGGGAAGTCACTGGGGTCCCCACCCCCTCCTGTTTGAAAACTTGATAACGGTCGAGATCCAGACCCCTAAACCATATATATTCATGTATGGGACAATATAAAAAATCAAATGAAAAATAGGGGTAGTCCCTAGGGTCACCCCACACCCTCTTGTGTGTGTTTTGAGAACCTGTAAAAGATTAAGATACCAACTCCTAAACCATATTCATTCCTGTTTGTCATTTCAAAAAGATTGAATGACAATCAAGGTCAATCTCATAGGCGTCACATATGCATATCACTTTGCTAGACCTAACACCTGTCATTTTATTCCAAACTTCAACATCATTGACTTGGGGTGAAGGTGGGATTCATTTACATTTACTATGGACAGGTCAGTCAGACCTCACCATTGATCCCTGTAGTAGTAAACATTTGTCTGATTTGTGTCTCATAACTTTTGTACTGTAGAACACAAACTCAGTTTTCGTTCCAGGGAAGCAAGTCCATTCATACTTTTACAAGCTCGCACTAAAGTCAACTTGAACTACTAATAACAGTCAACTAATACGAACAATTACGTATATCGATCAACTAGAAGAACTGCAATTATTGCGAATTTGTACCACTGCTGACTCAAGACTCATGACCATGAAAAAAAATATACTTGATATATACGTTGCTATTGAAAACCTTGATAAAATATGAATTATTTGCCTTAATGATTTAATTTAATTCATTAAATGAACTTAAATGTACTCTTATATATGAATGTTTAATGTTTCTTCTTTTAAATCTTTAAAAAAAATTGAAGCAACATTATATTGCCACAGTTTTCATAATTATGTTTGCCTTGGTTTTTGGTTAACTGCCTACAGTGCTTACAGCGCTTTGATTTTAATCACATCCCCCTTTCCCTTATTCCAAAACTAATCTCAATTAAAATTTCTAATGGAGTTTGCAACAATAACTACTCATTTAAATACATCATAAAATATTAAGATGTAAAAAAAACTGCTTGTTATCACTGAATGGTAAAGATTATTTTAATTTATCAGTTGGTAGTAAAAAGTGAATATACATTGTATATTGTATATAACAAAGATTTAAGTTGATTCTGGACAAAGAAAGATAACTCCAATTAAAAAAAAATCTTGCTATTGCACAATATTTTGCAATTAGATATTTCTTGCTTACTATTCTGGACAAAGAAAGATAACTCTAATTAAAAAAAAATTTGATATTTCACAATATTGTGCAATTAGATATTTCTTGCCATTGCGCAATACTGTGCAATTGAAAAGACTTGCTATTGCACAATACTTAATATAATAATTTTAGATCCTGATTTGGACCAACTTGAAAACTGGGCCCATAATAAAAAATATAAGTACATTTTTGGATTCAGCATATCAAAGAACTTCAAGATTTCAATTTTTGTTAAAATCAGACTAAGTTTAATTTTGGACCCTTTGGACTTTAGTGTAGACCAATTTGAAAACAGGACCAAAAATGAAGAATCTACATACACAGTTAGATTTGGTATATCAAAGAACCCCATTTATTCAATTTTTGATGAAATCAAACAAAGTTTAATTTTGGACCCCGATTTGGACCAACTTGAAAACTGGGCCAATAATCAAGAATCTAAGTACATTTTTAGATTCAGCATATCAAAGAACCTAACTGATTCATTTTTTGTCAAAATCAAACTAAGTTTAATTTTGGACCCTTTGGACCTTAATGTAGACCAATTTGAAAACGGGACCAAAAGTTAAGAATCTACATACACAGTCATGACAGTTAGATTCAGCATATCAAAGAACCCCAATTATTCAATTTTGATGAAATCAAACAAAAGTTTAATTTTGGACCCTTTGGGCCCCTTATTATGTTGGGACCAAAACTTCCAAAATCAAACCCAACCTTTCTTTTATGGTCATAAACCTTGTGTTTAAATTTCATAGATTTCTATTTACTTATACTAACGTTATGGTGCGAAAACCAAGAAAAATGCTTATTTGGGTCCCTTTTTGGCCCCTAATTCCTAAACTGTTGGGACCTAAACTCCCAAAATCAATACCAACCTTCCTTTTGTAGTCATTAACATTGTGTTTAAATTTCATTGATTTCTATTTACTTAAACTAATGTTATTGTGCGAAAACCAAGAATAATGCTTATTTGGGCCCTTTTTTGGCCCCTAATTCCTAAACTGTTGAGACCAAAACTCCCAAAATCAATCCCAACCGTTCTTTTGTGGTCATAAACCTTGTGTCAAAATTTCATAGATTTCTATTAACTTAAACTAAAGTTATAGTGTGAAAACCAAGAAAATGCTTATTTGGGCCCTTTTTGGCCCCTAATTCCTAAAATGTTGGGACCAAAACTCCCAAAATCAATACCAACCTTCCTTTTGTGGTCATAAACCTTGTGTTAAAATTTCATAGATTTCCATTCACTTTTACTAAAGTTAGAGTGCAAAAACTAAAAGTATTCGGACGCCGGACGACGACGACAACGTGATAGCAATATACGACGAACATTTTTTCAAAATTTGCGGTCGTATAAAAACTTGTTTGACTACTTAGTTCAATTGTAGACATGACTGCCATGTTGGCTGATCAACCTGGACAAAAGTCACAATCTTTACAAGAAGTTAAACTTTGGTTTTGATCCATAGAGCAGTTTCAGAGTAGAAGATTTTAAAATGAAAGTTTAAAGATGACAGATGGACAAGTGATGGCAAAAGCTCATGCGAGGTAAAACCAGATGCTCTGCAGGGCGCAGCTTTATGCGACCGCAGAGTTGGAACCCTGAACAGTCAACGTCAACGTCATACCAATATACAACAGCAAAATAATGTTTGCGGTCGTTTAAAAAATTAAAACTGGGACAATACCTCCTATAAGGAGTGTAACGACTTTTTTTCAAATATTTACTTTTTGACTCTCCTATGGAGAGTTTTCTCATTGGCAATCATACCACATCTTCTTTTTATTTATAGATCTTGCTCATCATTTTTTCCATTATACAGTTGGCAATTGAAACAACAAACTAATAACTTTCCCATTTTTAATTGGTTGAGAAACATGTATAAAAATGAAAAATAATGAAGAAAAAAAAAATAACATCTTCAACAATGAAAATAACAATGGTAAATCATATAAATGAAGCTACATTTATCTACATTTCTACATTTCAATACTGAGCTGAGCTTAAAAACTGGATTTCTATATTTTATCTTATGTAATGTATGTTCTAATCTTGGGAACAAATGTTCAAATCAGAAAAAAGGAAAATCAGAATATTAAATCTTAATGAAAGAACAGCATTCCTTGTTCCCCACATTTCACATATTGAATGTGTCCAAAGCAATAAATCCAACAATTTTTTTTTTTAAAGATTAAACCTTTAAATAAATACCTTATAAGAAATGTAGGAATGGAATTGCTAACATTGTTATAATGCAAATAATTACTTTTTCAAGACACAATTTTAGGAACAAGTTATGTATCTCTAGTATTGATCAGCACTGATGTAAACCTTCTATACAAATTTCATAATATTCCTACAAGAAATGAAGGATTGAAGGTGCGATTTCCAATATAATCTATATTTCTCATGGCAATCACTCCTTTAAAAAAAAGTTGCTTTGCACTGATTTTCAAACTTGTTTGGGATATTGAAGATATAAACTTTTGATATAATCCTAATAAAAATCAGGCAATAATTGTTCATGCTTACAAGACTTAGACAGACCAGCGGTATTTCAATATTCCCTTCACTGCATTGTGTAGGTGACTAAAATATATAAGTCATCAATGTAGATCAAATTTTAAACAATAAATTCTCTATAAGTATTCAGTTTTATCGTAACCAGCAAACTTCAATTATTTATTAGGCAAAAGAAAATGACCCTTTCTTTCAAAATTTCTATTTAATGTAGTTTGTTTAAAAATATGCAAAATAGGTTTTACTGATAAGAGTCCACTACATTTATATGTTTAAACTTTAAAGTTCATATAACAATGGTCTTAACAGTTTTTATGAGCAACAAAGGACCAAATTATAAGTCATTAGACCATATATATAAATATATATATGTATGGTTCGACAAAAATAATTAGTATACATATGTATATGGGTCCATCAATACGGACATTACTCTATAAATTTTGATGTATAAAAAGATTTTTACCATCGTTTGCCAATTTTTTATTTCACAAAAGTTTTAACATTATAAATTTCTTTTAATCTAAATCTTAACAACTTTGCATTTCAAGTACAAATCATTAACTGAAGCTTTAAAAAATTAATATAGTTATATATTTAACAAAAATGCACAGAAATTTCACAATCACTTAATGAGACCAATAATTCTATGAAAAAAAAATCATGAACAATTATTCTTTTCAATTTACAGTATCATTGGGTATTTCAGGTTAAATTTAAATAAATTTATCAAGGGCACCATGATTGGCAAATTAAGGTTAGATGTTATATAATACTTTTTACAAGTACGAAGCCATACTTTTTTTGAAAAGTGGTAACCGTATGTCTCAGTCATATGATAACATTATGTTATCTCGTTTTAATAATCTGTCCTACAATCAATCCCTTTCCAAAGCTTCCACACAAAAACATACATAGCACCAAGTCCAATTCCCCTTCTATGACACCGAAGCACACTTTGTATAGCTCCCACTTCCAATTACACAAACTTATTTACATGTATAGTAATGTACCATTCCTATTAAAACCATCTTCTGTATATATACAACTAAAATGTGTGTAAAACACAAGGAAACCTGTAGTATATTACTTGATATCCATACCGTCTATCTTACATAGCTTAAAATTACATGTCATGTTATGTAGTCAATAAACTGAAAACGTTTGAAAAAGATTTTTTACATACATCAATTCTCTATGCCTATGTAAACTGCCTTGACAAATTGTTACCAGTCTATTTAAGAATCATATAAAATGTGATTTATGAGTGGAAAGCCTACAGATAGAATATTTCATTTGTTATGTTGGTAAAAAGTTTATGTTAGGATTGATAAATGTTCATATTAAATTGCAATCTGTTTATTAATGCAATTGGCAAGGATAAAAAAAAAAGTATGTAGAAATTCACATCATTTTTTATATCGACCATTACCAGAAAAGATATAATTTCTACAGAATGCATTATAAAACTCATCCCAAGGAAGATAACTCTAACAATATACTGTAGAATAGCAAAATGAATGCCAATTATTTGTCTTGGTAAGGAAGTTTAATAAATATCATTTATTATTCCTATCATCAATACTGTAACTGGTTGATAATCTTTTGCAGTTATTAATGAGATGTTTCACAAAATTTTAAATGCTGCATGGTTCTTAAATAGACTCCTACTTTTTAAAATCACAGATTATGTACGCTAATACTGAACAATTGTTATTTGTACACTATTGCAGCAAAAATAACACAATTAAAGATTTTTATAAAGGCTTTTCAATTAAAGTATACATGGTACAAGGACTTCCAACTCAATAAAATTCTAAAACAAATTAAGATAAAAGACATGTCTTGCCTAATTTTTAGCAAAATAAAACATAACAGTTTGATGGAGCCTGTACAGCACATCTAAAATCTAACACTTAACATTGTAATAGTCAGTCCACAAGTCTTATTTAAGATGACATGGTTCACACATTACTGCACACTATTTAAAACGTTTTATCCATTAAAGTTCATCCTTACAACCACCTCTTGATCAATAATTCGAAGAAAAAAAAATGTACATTTTTAAACACAATGCAATGGAAATTTGAAATGTATTGATATTATTCGTAATAATAATTGTGGTCAAAACTGACCAACCGAACAGTATATTAGTTTTCATGTCATTCCAGGAGAAATGAAAAATATTTATTGCTTGAAAATGAGAAACAACATTACGCCAAACACTGATGGTCTATCATGAGGACTTGTATATTAAATGAATGTATGATTTTCATAGTGAGGTTAATACCCTCCTGTAATGTCTAATGCTTGTGGGACCAATAAAAGCACATAAACAATGTAAGATGACTTTATGTACATAATGAATATACCTGATATATATACATGCATGTATGTATACATAATAACTAAAAATAAAAAGTAAACCGATTGATTGTCTGTGATGATGTTGTGAAAAATACATAAAAACATAAATAAATAAGGATTTTAAATTCAAGAAGCACCCTTCTTCACCAAACAAGTAAATTAAACGAGAGCTTCCAGTGCCTTCCCATTTAGGTTAACTAGTCTCTGCACACAACATCTTTGTTGTTAAAATATTGTTAAAAAATGGTAAAACATTGCATAAAATTAGTATACTAACAAAAATTGAAAAGCCCCAAAAATTTATTGACCAAATGACACATTGATTCATGATATAAATCCCCAAGTTCATACCTGCCAACTTTCACGATTTAGGCGTGTACTACACGATTTTGACCCTCTGTCCCGATTACACGATCGTGATCGTGAAAATAGCCAAAAAACACGATTTTAGTAATATTTACACGAAAAATATTTTTGTTCCCGATTTTGAACTTTTGAAAGTTTTCCCAAGGGAGACAAATCTTGTCTGACAAATTTCATCCAATCAAAATTTAGTGATCACGCATTCACCAGTTGATTAATGTCAGCATAGTAAACAATCAAATTTTTAGTTGTTTATCAAAAGTTATCACTTGCAAAATGGTTCTGTCACCGCCTAAGAAGAAAAATTGTGTTGCTTCGTGCAAATACTTGATTTGGGAGAATAATGTCAAGTACAGGGGCTGGTTGTCTAAATCAACGTTAGGATTGTCACATGCCTTTTGTAAAGTTTGCAACAGAGACTTTACAGTTGACCACGGTGGCCTTAATGATGTCTCCAAACATTCTAGTACTGCTCTTCACTAGAAGTCATTCAACGCACAACACATCACCAAGACTGTTTGACATTACAACTTGTGATATTGATCTATATAATATATTGTTGTTTTTTTGTTATCAAATTATTAAAATTGTTACTTTTTTAATTTCTTGACAATGTATCAGACAAACATAAAAGTCATCTTACTGGTGTTAATCTCAACAAAAAGAATACAACAATCAAACAATTTAAAAAAGATGGGTTAATATAACAGCATCTTCAACTATCACCCCCCAAAAAAGAAGTATGTCAGCCACTTTTAGGAGCCAAATCATCACACGAAAAAATGGCGCGAAAAATTCTACCCTCAAAAATGGTGCCGCGCACAAAAACCCCCATGGCCATTTTCAAAAGTTGGCAGGTATGCAAGTTAACATTGAAGAATGTGACAACAGAGAAAAAAGAAGCCATTAAAAAAACAAAAATATTTATTTATTCTTTAAAAATCAAATTAGTCCCAATGGAAAAATCATTGTTTATTGAAGCTTATAAAAAAATATCAGAATATTATTTCTATTTTTTTAAATTTTCTTTTGATATTACTGACTGATAAAGATCTTTCCCAGCACAGTTGAGTGATATGAAAAATGGCTAGAAACTAAGAAGCACATGCTGTCAATGAAATTTTCCCTGACATAATATGTAAATTAGAGATATTCAGATTATCATATGTCATCTCAACTCATTTGTTTTTCTCGCTATCATCGTACCAGCTTATGCAAGTAAATCAATCTCATCAAGATGACCAACAATAATCTATAGATATCTATTGAAGCTACACACCTATATTTTTTCCTTCCAACTCTTACATCCATCTCTATATTTCGCTCTTTTCATTAGTAATGATATACATGTAGATAATTCAGTTTCAAATTATTATAGAAAATTACAAAAAGAGTTCTAAAAAGTATCAGTGAAAAAATAAATGGTCTTTTGTCATCAGATAAGTATTGTGTGAGAAAATGTATTAATATGTTAAAACATATGACATACATGTATAATTCTGCAGAGAAATTTCCACAACGAAATTTCTATTTGACATTTCTGACATAGCACTATAAAAGTAGAAATATATACATTTGATGGACATAAGTATGTTTGTAAATGTAAATTCACAGCTAGTAAATACATCAAGTTTGAGCAAAGTTAAGTGTACATGCTGAACACTGGTATCTTATTATTTCAGGGAAATTTATGCAGTTTTTTTAATTCATACATTTCTGCCAATCTACCACACATAACATTAACTGTAAATATTTTTCTGACACTGGTGTCAAGTCTGGTGTCAGAGTCAATACACGGCCACGTAATTCTTCAATTCCCTGTAAAATCAAGTCTTTGTCTTTGTCTGTCAGCTGCATGGTAAAATCCTCTTTTTTCATGTATGCTCGTCTTCTGAGGGTGGCAATAGACTTGTCTGAAAAATAGAAAAATCACTTTTTAAATTGCTATTTTTTTTCCCAATTAATATTTTTTAGTGACTAATTACATCATGATTTAGATAAGGAAATTTATCAATACATATTCATTTACTTGTCAATACCCAGACACAGATTTTTACATGTAATTTTAAGGGTCTCACAGCTGAGTGGTTTAAGTAGTTCTTCCTGTCATCAGGCAATTGTTTAATTATTCCTTGTCTGTATTTTATAATTACAATGAAGCATGATTTTTGTTTTTTAAACTTTGCATTCAAAGATCTAAACTACTAAATACATGTACAATGTATGCTAAACAAGTTAAATCTTTGTACATGTAGTAGGTCAACCTTAAGCTTGTCTCTCTATTTATGCATTATTGATTTCAGATACATTTTATTTCTGATCATTTGTTGATGAATCATATTAACTTAGTATTTTTTTTAATCTGTAATGAACAGTAAACCAAACAAGGCGAAGAGTAATAAAAATACATATATATAACATGTATAACATAACTATAATGTATTTAATTTCCACTTATCCGATTATTTTTTTATACATAAAACCATAATGATCACATCACATGTGTTACTAACAGAAGTACATTTGCAACATGTTGTGGTGACAAGAATGCACACGATGAAATATTTCGTCTGCTTAACCATGTTTACTAACATTAACAGAACAATTCAACCATCCCTATAGCCATGATACATTGTACATATAGCTAGCTACCTAAAAACATTTGTCATTTCTCAGAGTTTGCCGAGGCCAATAAATTACAAAGCATTTCCTGGTAACTTAATCGCAGCTTATCAATAAAGGAAATTATAACCAATTGTCAACTTTAATAATGGATAAAATGATATATAGCATGTTATCCAGAGAACTAGAATAAACATTAAACACAGCAACCCTAAGTACCCTAACATCCAAAGGATTTAAGGTAACCATAGCAGGAAATTAGACAAATGCTCATATTGATGTACCTGTTATAATTCACAAGAAGGAAAGGATTCAATTTCAGCTAACCAATGAATTATTGAGTTGAATCATATTAAACAATATCTTTTAATAATTTATATTAAAATGGAACATCTAGCGTTTTGTTAAATTTTAATAGAAAATGCTCTTAAGGTGGTATGGGAGTCTAAAATAAAAATGATAGAATTTGTTCATACTTTGCCAAAATGTAGTATCTATTGATATATGTTGAAAAATATAGTAAAAATGATAGGTCACCGCACATTTTCTGAAGCTACAGGGCGTGACAAAATGACACATTTTGTATGGATTATACAGGAAAAAAACACCATTTTGTGATTAGAAACTAAAGAAAATGATAGAATTGTTAAATACTTAAGGAAAAGATAGCTTTCAGACAATGCTTTTAGAATATCAAAATAAAAGATAGGGTCTCCGTACATTTTTTCCAGCTAAAATACAAAATAGGAAAATTCCATGTAGAATCCTTCAGAAATTGCACTGTTTTAGAGTAACCTCCCCTTAAAATGCCAATTTATTTATTTTTTAAAAACCAAAAATAATCAACATTTGTAAAAATATTAATATTGATAAGTTATATTCCTATAAATTGGTTCTTTAAAATGAAAAATCACATTAAATATCTGCATTCCTGCATCAAATTTTGCTAACTCGATAGAAGATCTGGACCTTTGGTTCTCTGTTTTTTACAATCCAAGATGGAGGAAGACACCCATACCACCTTAATATCACTTATTCATATTTTTTTCTTTTGTATAATTTTAACATTAGATGTTGTAAATAACGTAATATATACATGTAACTATTCAGGGCTTTCAGCAATCCTACTTTTCAGAAAATAATAAAACAAAAGTAACTACTAGTTCGTAACTATTTCTGAAGTGTTAGAATTGTTTGATCATACAGCCATATAACACTGTATAAGTTTCCCCTCTTCCATTTCCTTGAAAACAATCTTAGTTTTCATCTGACAAATCCAGGAAATATTTTTCACTTTTTTTTTAAATCTTCCTTTTACAATGTACATGTATACTGCATCAACTACAAAGGTTAGTGTAGACTATTAGCAGAGTTCAGATCATTAAAACAATAAATGGGAGGATGCAAAGGGGCATTTGACTTTTTATTTAAGGACCCATAATGTTAATTTTTTTTTATCAGAATGCTTAATGAAATAAGGAAAAATATTTAACCTGCAAGAGTACATGTACGTGTATATCCTACTGTTTATTTATTCAGATTCTATTAAGGGTTTTTTTTCTTATGTGATGTACAAATCAAGTTCATTGACTTTTAAATTTTTGTTTTATCTTGCAAATATTAGAAATTTTGTGTATTACATTTTCAACTGTTGCTTGTTCATTGAAATATGAGGGATAAAAATTTCACTAGCCCAGGTTCCAGGATTTTTTAGCACTTATTATATTTTACCAGGCTGACAAGAATAGTGCAAGCCTAAGCATTGCAAAATCTAAATACTTATTATGCCTTAACTTGTCCAACATAAAGAGGTCAAATTTAAATATGCATGTCTGTCTTATATAATGTCTCAAAAATTCATAACGGTAAGGAACTTTGTGTATCTCTTAATTATCAAGACTTGACATTCCTCAGACATTACAGGATGTTTGAATTAGTGGGAATGCCAAAGATTCAATAAGATTGCCTACAAGCCTATTGAATATTTGTATTTTGTGTGGAGCATTTCAATTTATGGTTTACACAAAATCTTCACGAACTGGCCATGGTATTCCACAAATAATATAAATTCATACAGTTTAGTGTGCCAACACCTATTTACTATCGTTGTGCAGGCTTTTATTGTGCGTTTTATTTACTTTGAGGGTGCACAATTCAAGTGTATGAACTAAATAACCAATGGGGAAGTTTGTACATATTATATGTAAAACAGTTTAAACCAATCGCATTGGTGTTTGTACCAAGGCAGGTTCTTAAATCATGGTTGTAATTGTAGGTGTTATCTTTATATGTCTATATTTTTTATAGTGTATTTGTTCGTTGCCTGGTTGGTATGGTCTCTTGTATTGTCAAATATTTTTTTATGTATACATTATTTCAAATTCTTGAATCATATTTTGCACAGTTCATCAATAAACTTTGCATGAACAATTTGGTTACCTTGCTCGCATTGCATATAGCACTGTAATACTTCAAATAACAACATCAGTAGTTCCTCCACATTTATTGCAGGATAACCAGCAGTACTATTAGGGTTATAACCATCCATTGAATCATCTTCTGACTGTGGTGTAGTTGGTGGCGTTGATATGTTTGTAGGCGGATACGCTTGAAAGAAACAGTTGAACACATCCTGAAATCGGCAAGGAAAGTCGTAACATGGTGCAGTGTTCTCACACTGTCTCTCTAAGACCACAGTCACAAGGTAATATCGTAACAAGGATGATTCTAACGTCTGTATGTACAGTTTTTTATGATCAATGGTTGGTAAATAACAATATGGTTTGCTTAATTCAAGAGCAATAGCCCTTGCTGCAGCGTTACAATTTGAACTGACCTCTACACTAATATGTAAAAGTTTTTGAAGAAGTGGTAGAATTTCTGGAATTTCATTCTGAAATGTTTGTTCATGGTGAAGCAAGGGCACAATATAATTGACAATAAGTTCCTTAACATTGTTAAACCCACAATCATACGATAATGCTTTATAACTAGCCGTCTTTCTCATCGCCTTTGGATCACTAACGTTTCTTGTAGTGAGTTCATATTCATAAAACAAAATAACAAGCTTAAGAAGGTACACTGTCTTTCTAACCAATAAATGGCTCTGATCAGAAAAACTTTTTCCGAAGTTTAAACATTCCAGGGAATCCTGTAAATGTTTGAAGTCAATATGCAACATTTCAGGATATTTGTCATACACAAGCATTAAACAGTCGACTGACTCTTTTAAAAGTTCCAATGAACTACTGCTTAATATGCCCTGTTCAATCACTCTTTCTATCAGTTCAGGAGGCGGACTATAGCTTTTCGAAAAGTTTTTTAAAAACTTTAATCCATGTCTCATGAAGCTTGGATTTTGTTCATCTTCCCAACATCCTTCAACAGTGTTTATGTGAAACTGGGAAAAAGCACCCACTAAGACATTTTCTATATCATTGTCCATTCTGGAATTAACAATGTTAGATTTGTGTCTTTGCCAGAAGCACTTTTTGTGAATGTCTTTTTTCACACTGCTAAAATAACTAGTAATTTGTCCGCAATCAGAATCTTCCTTTTTAACAATTTTTCTCATTTTGTTTTTGCGTCTTCTCTTCTTTACTTGAACATATTCAGTTTCTGAATCTTCCGAATCATCACACTTGAGTAAGTCTGTAAAGTGACGAGAACTAGTCGGAGAATTAGAAATCTCTCTCAATACTGATTTAGAGTTATCTCCTGTTTCTTTCAATTCTGATTCTTTCTGGTCTTGAAGTGACTTATTTTTTAAATTCAATGATGTTTTTACACCATTCAGTAAATTTGCAAGTTTCGTCTTATTTTCATCAGTCCAAATTTTTTGAACAACTTCAGTTTTATTCTCTTTCTCAATTTCGTCACTAATTATTTCAATGTCATTATCATCTTCTGTTTTATTGTCAGTACAATCAGCTAATGATGTGTCTGGCAGATATTCAGACATTTTTCGTCTCTTACATTTCGGTGATGAATATGTTGTATCATCAGTGTCCTCTGAACAAGATACAATCTGGACCGTAACAACTGTTGTTCCTTCTTCATCCTCATCTGTACTTATACAGTAACTTGATCTATCCATACTAGTCTTACTTTCATTGTCAGAATCCAACGAAGTGCAGTTTAAGCTTAACACTGATTTTTTCACTGACGATTCGCCCATTTCATCGTCAGATATATTAATGACTTCAGAATAATCGTCTAAATCTGGAAGTTCCTCTTCTTCCTCTTCATTTTCAGATTCACTGCTGATGTAGACTGGTTCCCTGTTCAGTCTTGGCATCTTAGGTGACATCACCATTTTTTCTTTTTCCTTTTCCGATTTTAATTTGGACCAGGTCATTTGAGGACGAAACTTTAACGGCTTAATTGGAGGTGGCGTTTTTGTACATCCCATACTTTTCCTCTGCAAAAAAAGAGTAAAAATAAATCTTTTATTCGAATTTAAGATTTTCAAAATACATGTATCTCACAAGATTATGACATTTAACTTAAGAAAATGCAGGCTCAACCTATATGGAGGGAATTTTTACGACTGATAGCTTGTATGAGTTGCTAGAAACAAAATAAATTTTCATTCCAGAAGTCTATAGATTACACTGTACATGCATGTTTTTATTACTTCATGAAATATACAATTTCTCATCATAAGATAAACATTAAAGAAATATTTTTTTTAATAACTGAATTTTAAGTCTTTTACAAATTAAAACAAATCACATCACTAATATTTACATAAAATATATATTAAATACACAAAAAACTCAATCCCAGCAGAAAATTTGTGAATACATATATGTTTCCTTGTAATTTTTAATGTCATAATTACGTCTTAAGAATGTGTGCTTCTATCTCACCATACCTTTATGTCTTAATATTAGATCCCTATATGCAATTTTATGTGTAGTTATAGATAACTAGAGGAACTTTATATACATGTAGACATCTCTATCAGTGATTGACCCGTAATGACCTTATAATTACATGTATATACACATTCTTGTCACTGCAGGTGACATGTTTTTACAAGAAGTACCTCTGTTAATCTAATTAATGCCAGTAAATTAAATTACAAAAGGTGTCATTTTTTTCATTGTGTTTCAAGAAATTATAAATTGCTGATACTTATTTACATCATTTAAATTGTGTACAATCATTGAATCAACATACTTTTTATTACAAAGGGGGTAAAATTATGTCAACAATTTTTTTAAAAGAACCTATAGGAAAGGTAAGAATGTGAGTACAAAGTCAATACACCTTATCGCTATTTGTCTGCCATTGCTGGAAATCACACAGGTTCCCGTAAAATTTTGACGTCATAAAACAAAATGTCTGACGCCACAATGGAAAAGTGATTGTTGTTGACGTCAAAAGTTCAAGCGGACGGGTCAGCCGGGAATAGCGATAAGGTGTATGATACCCATGTATTAAGAAGTAAACAAACATCTTTTCTGTCAACAAATCTATTAATCTTATTTACATCTTAATCTTTACAGGTGACTAAGTTGTTCTATTTCCAATAACAACAAATCAATAAAAGAAGGTTAAAGTAAAATGGTCCTTTAGGCTTTACCATGTAATCAAAAAAGTATATCTGCAAAGGACGCTTGCACATTACACATGTACCAGAACTGGACTTAATCAACCCAATTGGTCTATACAAATTAATTCCCATTGATAACCTATGATTCTTCAAATTACAACATATCTTACTAACTTTACTAGGTTTAATAACAAGACTTACAAATATGAACACAAATTTATATAAATTTTATTTGAATCTGGAATAATTTTGAATTTTGGAAAATTGATAAGAAATGTATCATGAAAAGAACTAAAATTAGGACAGTTGCTTAGGGAGGTTATTTCGTTTGTTCTGAATTATCACTTTATCAGTAAAGAAAAAATAATGTAGCTAACCCTTTTCAGTTTAGTAACTTTTCATCATACCTTTCTCATCAATTTTTCAAATTCAATTTATTCCAGATTCATATAATCCCTTGTTTTAAGGGAGATTGATAAGAAGCTAATAGTTCCCCTTTGTGCAAAATCAATTTCATGACAAAATCTTTACATTATGAGTCTTTAGCCCCTCAATAATGTGATGTCAAATATTTTTTTCAACTTTTTTTTCTTCGTATAAGCTTTAAATGAAACTTGAATAAGAAACTCATAAGTTTTATATATCCTAATTTTTTTCAACAGTTTTAGTTTTCATATTTGTTCACTTTGTATACTCCCAAATGGTAAAAGTGTCTTTTTGGGTTTAGATATGTAATAGCACAGAGAAACAGTCAACAACATACAATTGTTGTTCTTTCCTGTTTTCGTATCTTTATGTAACTTATAAGGGCAACAATTTTTTTCCGCAATTTGTATAATACCTAATTACCAAAAAGTATTGTGATAAGAAAAAGAAACCTGCAAAACCTTCATTAGGTCATTACATAGTACACGTCTCATATACTTAATATAAAGTCAGAAAAAGGTAATGCATCATACATTTTTTAGCTTTGGGACAATTTCTGTTTGTGTCGTCTTTTTTTATATCAATGTGTGCAGTATTTCATTCATTTAGCTATATATATAGGATATATATATCTATAATGGTTTTTAGACCAGTTTCCTATCAAAGGTACAATGTATTACTGCCATAAAACACATAGAAATGTGTCACCTAATTTACTTATCATGATTGATTCACATTAAATTAACATTATTAATAGTCTTTGTAAATGAGATTAAGCTAAGAGTAACCATGCAAAATGGATAATACCATGTACATGTATACAATAAACCTGTTACAGTCATTGACAGTCATACCATACAGTGTATGGCATAACCTAACAGTAAACTACAATTCAGTGTTCTACGATTTTAATACAGTCAGTGGACTTACTTAACATGCTTAAATAAGTAATTTTCCAAATCACTGATCCAAGTAACATTGTGTCCACCGACGATGTTGCGTAATCACTCAGCTGATTTGTTTTATTCTTATTTCTTAAAGATGGTAACTAATGGGTAGTTTTTTTTATATTTATTGAATACAAATTAAAATATAAAAGGCAAAAATTAAAGACAGCTGATAGGTAATAAACATTTTGCAACTAGACAATGTCACATTAATCAAATAATTTATAAGGGTTTCTCAGTACCCAGTGCCTCACCTAGATTTGTCGTACCTCACAAGCTCAACACAAATGGTGAAGAAATTATTTCAAAATTGATATACTATATTTTATTGTAAGAAGTTCTGTCAAAGTTTGGTACAATACACCTTATGCTATTCCCGGCTAACCCGGCCGCTTGAACTTTTGACGTCAACAACAATCACTTTTCCATTGTGGCGTCAGATATTTTGTTTTATGAGGTCAAAATTTTACAGGAACCTGTGTGATATCGAGTAATGGGGGACAAATAGTGATAAGGTGTATCCAGGTTGGCTGTATACATGTACATGTATGTATCTAATAAATGTTTTAAAAACTTAAACTGCAGATCTAGACTGTATGTAATGTTGTCTGGAAGAAAGACTAAGTCCATTTACAAGTATTGTACAGATTAAATAAATTTCCTTCTAGATACTACATGTATCTTATGATCATAAACAAGCTTCTGTCCAAGTTTAGTAGAAATCTAGGATAGGTAAACAGAATTATAGTTATCCCGTACCATTGTAAACTCGTACCAACGTCAACTCGTACCACTAAAAAAAAACTCGTACCAATGCAAACTCGTACCACTGCTAACTCGAACCAACTTATTTAAATGCATTTAAATGGTGTTAAATGATGAATATATACTTTATTTTCACTCAATACCTCTTAAGTCTGTAAAATATATATAATTTGAAAGTACAATGACCAATTTGTAGCTAATGTTCCTTGTCTATTGGTCCTGGATAGAAAATACTTCAGACTGGTTTACTTATATTTGTAATATTATTAAAGTATTATTAGTTTCACCCTAAGAAAATATCTATTTTTCATGAATAAATCTTAGCAGTTAACACGGTTAATCAAAATGATTTCCAAAATGAAATTCCTACTGTCTATAAATAACATTGAAATGTAACTGTTTCCTGTTAAGGGGTTTCCCGAATTTTCCCGCCAAAAAGCACATTAAGCTGGTTCTCGACTGACTACTACACTTTGTTTAAGTGAAGCGTAATACAAGCGGATTCCAGTTTAAAAGCACATGGCTTTCAACAATTGTAAACATAGCATTCGATTTGTGATCATGGATTACAGCTTTAATTAATTTAATTTGGATATAGATATTCAACTTAAGGTACAGTCAAAGCAATCAGTTTAGAAATTAAGCTTAAAAAAACATTCGTATTTTTGTCTAAGCTTTCCTTAAAATCCAGTAAAAAATTCAAGTAATTCAACATTATTTTCATTAAGTTTACAAAAAAAACCCATAAAACATTCATATTTTTTAATATATTTTTAATGGTATGACTTCCCAGTGGTACGAGTTTACGTTGGTACGAGTTAACTTTTTTGGTACGAGTTAACGTGGTACGAGTTTTCGGTGGTACGAGTTAACTTGCTTCTGGTAAACATGTTTTAGACAGTTATTAAAATTTCAAAAACTTTAACCACAGAGTGAATAATTGGGACGCATCTGCTGCCGAAGACTATCGCTATGTCTCCCTTTTGCAATATAACAAGCAGGCTCAACAAAAATCAGGCCAAATGGACCCTTGCCAAACAGATATTTATAGGACTACTGGAAACGGAATTTCACAGTTCCACAGCAATCAAACAATATTAAATCTGTGATTATTTTGGATCTTCTTGACCCAGCTGCAATCTTTATCTGCTTTTACAGTGAAGCTAGATATTAAAGTAGGTCATGTATATGTAAGACAGAAAAAGAAAAGCATGGCTTTGAAGACATTTCTCTTGTTTACAAAAATAAAGAAAACAAATTCTGTATGTTAATGATGCAACATTGTCAATTGACACAAACATATTTTTGTTCATTGTCATATTTACCTCCTGTAATGTTTTTTGAAAAGCAAGCTTCAATGATTCAATATCTATTTCATTTTTTAAGGGTAAGTTTCGACTTTGACTTTGGGGTGGACTTTCCGATTTTTCCAAGACTTCGATTTCCTCAACACCATCAAATCCTTGAGTATTGCACACTTGATTCGCCTCTGCCTTTTTAACTTCATGATCATCGTCACTTATGCAGATAATGTCTTCTTGTGTGCTCAAGTCGATTACTTCACTGGACATTTTTAAAGATAAACAGTGAGCCTAAGTTATCGCCATGTTTTTTTCTGTCATAGGGGGTTTCCCGGGGAAATCACATCATCGGCCAATCAGATAGCGACAAATCGGGAAGCCAGCACAATATGCCGCAACGGATCGAAATAGTAGTATTATCTTAAAATTTTCAATCTAATTAAAATTAAATCCTTTAATTGCTCCTGTTCTGATATGAAAAAATGTATTTTGTATACTTTATTTGTCTTTTCGTTATTTGGCATAGATTTATCAGTTTCGTTTTCGAATAAGGATTTCGATTTAATATCCCTTTGATCTTTCGCTTTTCTTTCTTCATTATGGAATTTGTAATTTGCACATGCATTAATCAAGGATTTGTATAGTAAATTAATTTACTATACAAATCCTTGGCATAATCAAAAGTCGTGCCAAATAAAAATGTACCTGTGGATCCAGTTATCGGCTTACCTGCCCAGGCTTTCTTATCTTAATAATAGCAGAGACATATAATACAATTATATGTCTCTGATAATAGCATACCCTAAAGATATTTTTGTAATTTAACGATAACATTAAGCACTGTTAAAGTCCGAATGATGCTCCCAAATGATATAGACTCTGGGACTATTATATATTAGTCCCCGATAGACTTCGTGTAAACAAAAATATAATCATAAAATAAACACTATGATAGACGGATCCAGGGGGAGGGGTTGGTCCCCCTTTTGTGGGAAAAATGGTTGATTATATAGGAATTCACTGAAGCATGACTGGAACCCCCTAGGTCAGTCAGCGAGCCCCCCTTTAATTTGAAACCTAGCTTGTGTTCTTGATCTTCCACTGAAAAATCACTACCTACCCTAGTATTTTTTTCATGAGATGTAACTGGAACCACACAAAGTATTTTATTCTTCGTACAGTATTACCAATTGAAAGACGACTGAAATACTGAATTGTTCACTGTGAAAACACAAATCAAGCTTATAAACACTCAATTTAACTTCACACTGATGAGCTTATAATTTGGATCTACAATATATATATTAAGGATTTCTATAGTACGTAAGACTTACTATGTACTAAATCTTAGTTGAATATCATGCATGTTCCCGCTAACATAGGAAATTCATCATTCTCATTTCTACAAAAATAGACCTATAACAAAATTTTACAATGCCTTTACCATGTTTATTGTAAATAATGCTTTCTGCTATTTCACAGATCCCAATTTCCATTCTCTATTTTATTTATACTAGTTTTTAATCCATTTAGAAAAATAGAAAATTATTTATGCTAGTTTTAAACCAATTAAGAAAAATAGAAAAAAATAAAATTGAAAATGATGATTGATCACAGTCAAATGTTGTCACCGTTTTTACGTATATAAACAAGTTAGTAGATATAACTAACCGTGAATATACTAGTATAAGCCATAAATAATGCGCAAGTCATATTATAAGCAGAGTTGCGTTCAACTAACCTTATTCTTAGGTTTGAATTGTTTTTCCTTTCCTTCTTCACACATTCTTTCTCTCAAAATTAATATTTTTGTTTGTATAAACAGAAATCCACAATCGTCACTATACTAATTGATACATCACTGATTTCATCAAACCAAGAACTAACATATGATACGTCCTTGACACATCAGTGTTAATAAACTCATATTTCACGGTTTATAAGCACGATTTTAAAGCAAGACACAATCACATACCCGGTAGTGAAAATTCATGTCATGTCTATGTCAGACGATGGCAAATCAAAATTGATAATCAATGTAAAATGACAGCAATATTCATCACATTTTCAATGCGATACCTATACATTCAAATCAACCAGATAAGTACACGTCAGCTTTAGCAAAAATCTAAATACAGACATCACAAGTGAACAAAGAATTAGCAGAGGATAGCTATATTGGAAAAAAAATAAATGTTTAACTTAGATATTTAAATGTTTCCTTCTATTCGTGTTGTCAACAGTTAACAATAAATATATGCAAAAAATACATATTATATGATGCATTTGTTTAACTTGAATGCATTATTCTACTGCATGCACTGATAAAGACAGTTACACACATTTATTCAATACCTTCAGTTAATAGAATATTTGCACTTTTTAGCTGCCCAACTACGGACTTTTAATCAAGCCTTTTAAACACTGTTCCGAACGGAAGGTTCACGACTGAAATGCCATTATTAGCACTATATATATATATATATATATATATATAGAGTCTATATACTTTTATAACAAATGCTAACAATCAACACCCTACCATCAAATTCACCCATGAAACATCTAATTCCACCATAAACTTCCTTGATACATCTAGCACCCTCTCTGTAGGTATAATAAACACAGATATATACTCTAAACCTACAGATACTCATCAATACTTGTCGCCTGAAAGTTGCCATCCTCCACACTGCACGAAGAGCATTCCATACAGCCAAGCTCTCAGAATAAGGCGAATCTGCTCCTCTGAAGACACTGCAAAACAACGTCTGGGGCAGCTTAAAGGACATTTAAAGAGAAGGGGATATAAACACAAAAACATCAAAAATAGTTTTCGAAAAGCGGAATCCATCCCCAGAAGCAGTCTGCTAACTTACAAAGATAAACAGAAAAGTAAAAGAATCCCATGTGTGCTCACCTACCATCCATGCCTGAGAAATAGTTTCAAGACCATTCGTGATCATTGGACAGCAATCGAGAAACATTCGAAGTTATCCAAAATCTTTCCTGAGCCTCCCATGATTGCCTTCAAACAACCTAACAGCCTGAGAAATATACTTGTCCGTGCTGACCTTTCCAAACCTAACCATACTGTAGGTAATTGTCAGCCTTGTGGGGACAAGCGCTGCAAATGTTGCAACCAATTGCAGCATTCATCAACATTTCACAGTAAGACCACAGAAAAGACATACAAGATCTTTTGCAATGTCAACTGCAAAAGCTCAAACGTGATTTACGTTCTTGAGTGTCCTAGATGTGGTCTCCAATATGTTGGTGAATCTATGCAGCCATTTCACAAACGCCTCAATGGCCACAGGAGTGACCTCACAAAAAAACCGTACATTCCTGTCAGCCAACATTTCAGGTTACCTGATCACAACCTGAAAGATTTTGATCACATGAAGATCCTTGTGATCGAACAGGATTGTACATGGCAAAATAGGCAAAGAGAAAATCGGGAGAGGTTTTGGATAAAAACACTGGGTGTCCTCCATCCAGATGGAATCAATAGAAAGAAATAATTAAATTTACAGTCTAGTGTTAATATTATTATATTCAGGATTTCGGATTAAAATCAATCGACAAAAAACTTACCTGTATTATTAGTGATCTATGTTTACACCTTATACATTATATCTCATTATTGTTAAAACTTTTGTCACCGAAGAAGGCCATTTGTTGAGCCGAAATATTTGCAATTATTGTATAATTTATATCATCTGTTCAGTTTTTCCATCTTTGTGCAATGATATTCAACACTTTTTAGTGTTTTGTTTTCCATCTATTTATCGGTATTGTTACACAATCTTTCAGACTCATATATATATATATATATATATATATATATATATATATATATATATATATATATATATATATATATATATATATATATATATATATATATATCAGTGCTGATATATATATATATATTACGTGTATGTTGTAGTAGCTGTGGGACATACTATATTGATATCAGTTTACTATTCACACAATGGCTTGATCATGAAATAACGTTTCTGTAGACCAGAGATATATAGTACTTGTATTATATGTCTCTGTGTAGACTTTAAAAGGCTGCCAACATCTTGTAAGTATAGAAACAATCCATTATCCAGGAAATACAAGTCAGTCTTTTATATCGTATCACTGACTGGGTGACGTATACAACCCAAATACAAGGGCTGCAGGAATTTTGAAATACATACAAATGGAAAGTACAGATAGAAAAGCATAATTAATCTATTATGTCGTAAAGACTAAAAGTTTGGAATCAGTGAAACGACCCCTATTGTCAAATTAAATGTTCAGATTGGTTTTACCATCGATGATGGACATATACATTTAGTTTTGTGCAGTGTTTTCGATTTATAGTGCGTTTTTGGTTTGTTAAGACCTTTAAGGAATAAAAATAGTGCTTTAAAGGGGCATTAGCTACGAGATATAAAAAAAATCTAAGGATGAATTTTTTGTTCAATCATAAATGAAAATGAAATAGTGAAATAATTATTTGCTTTAAGCAGCCAGTATGGTTAAATTTTGTCAAATGAAGATAAGAAACATTGATGATGAATTATTCACTTGCAAGTGAATAAATCGACCTCATTGAATATGTATTCATGTGAACTTCAATTGAACCACTTAGCTACAGATGGATAACGCATGTATTGTGCGTGTTAGGTTATTTAAAGAAAAAGATTGTCAACATTGAAAGGGAAACAAAGGTAAATCATTTAAATGACTGATTCGATCCACAATAAAGATTCTTATAAAGGTAAAAACGATGATTAACATACATTTCTAATCTATAATATGAAATTAAACAGACCGAGGAAAATCCAATTACACGTGTTCGCTTTCTATTTATATCTATCATTGTGTTTATATCGATTTATGACCATCGGAGGTCTTCAGAGGTCAACTCGATAGGTACTGATTAGATGGCGTCTAGACTAAACACAAAACGAAGCTACATATTATCGGCGCATGCCCGGTATATTCGGTTTATTTAGATCTTTTATAATTTGGATAAATGTTTAACATTGTTATAAATCAAATATGAAAATTTGAGTCAAATCGTTGAACATGAATTTGACAGCTAGTGATAATGATAATGAACAGTTAATACAATTATACGACTGTTCTGGTTTCCATTGATCCTTGTTGGTACGTCAGCATACATGTACAGAAAATAATAAAGCTTTGTATCTGCATGTAAACCCTTTGCCTGCACTTCTTTTTTACCTTTTATGTGACATCGGTAACGGTATATGTTTAATGTTTTACTTTTAAATTTACAATAGGAAAACTGGAACCATAGTCAGAGGCGGATTAAGAGGTGGCCAGCTACCCCTTTTTGTGGAATTTTTGTTTGTTTGTATAAGGAATCACTGAGGCCACAATTAAAAATATTTTGGTTTGCCCAAACCCTACCCAAAGGTTGAGACAGTGGGTAGGTAGGTAGGCATTTTCTTTTTTTTTTCAACAAAAAGAAATTATAGTATCTATGGTTTATAAGTCTTCATGGCTATTTGATTAAAAAAAACTTCTTCAAATCAGGACAATAAAAGATTTTGAGTAGGCAGCTTTTTTCTGGATAGGTAGCGTTTGGGCAAACAAACCTATTTTTTTATTGCCTGAAGCATGACTTGAGCGGGCCACCTCTTAGGCCGTCAGTGGGCCCCCACTTATAAAATTACTGGATCCTCCACTGATAATTCGCACACGCACACTAGGTGCTCTATGAATATTTAATGGCTAACCCATACAAATACGAAGATGGATTATTTTGAATAGTCAGGGGACTTATTGAAATAAGTGATTTTAAAATCACTTATTTGAGTAGCAAATTCGAAGTTTTGTCACAAATTATGATTTTGTAGTTTTCCAAAATTTTAAACACATAGATTTTAATAATATCTTTTCGTTAGTAAAATTGAAAAAAATGAACTTTTTGCTTCTTTTTTAAGTAGCAAGGTTTATGCCTTTGATGCTATCATTTAGCTGCAAATTCTATTTTTGGCTGAAAAAAATGCTATGATTTACATAATAGACTGATACTTCTTTACAGATTTTCCCCAGCAGTGGGAGTATTTTACCTGTAAAGTTCAAGGTTTCATCTTTCAGATTATGTAATAAAATTCTACTGTTCCATAAAAATTTCACTGTTCGGGGGTTTTGAAATTAGTGGGGGTTAGTTAAATAACAATACTTAAAGAAGTGATTTTTGGGAAGGAAATTGAGGTATGATACTTAAACAAGTGATTTTTATGTCATTATCCTAGATTCAGTACAAGGTCATCACCTGAAATGACCTGGTCATCCTTTTAACACAGTTGGTGGTTCTGATAAATTTAGAAACATAATTAGTCCCTGGATCATTATTATTCTATATTTAAAGCTACAATAAAATTAAATCACTTCTTCTAGTGATTAATTTGTACTACTTAAATAGGTGATTATTAAAGAAAGACAACTCTTACTTCCAACCTTTATGGAAATAATGTTACTTGAATCAGTGATTCAAAAAATTACTCATTTAAGTAAGTACCCTGACTGTTGAAAAGATAAATAAAACTCTCAAAAATTAATATTATTGTCAAACGAAATGACAGTATATTTAATATATCAATAATTTAGATTATCTCTCTGTGTATATCCAATATCAGACTATCTTTATTACGAAACGATGGAAATTAGGAAGGATTAAAATAAGATATATGTACTATACCTTAGATTTCAGAAGAGCTCCACTTCCAAATAAGCACATACGATATGTTCCATTTAAAGTGTCAATTCTTTTAAACACGTGTTCCAAAGTCTTTAATAATTTTAAAGAAATAACGATACATGTTTGTAAGCCAAATAACAAAGTGCATTTGCGACGGTCGAATACCAAACTTGAGATGATAGCAACTTTTATTCGGTTTTCCAGAATTGGATCCAAATCAGGGAGTGATTTAAATAATCTGATTAAAATTAAGACTGCTGATCTATCACACGTAGCGTGTTCGTTTTCATAAGAGGATAACGAAATCAGAGATCTATATCTTGATTAGAATGTAATTAAATGCGATTATCATTCGAATTCATTGTAAAATTGATCAACATATGATGTATACAGTGGCTTAGGGTAAGACACATAATTATGATACAATGTTAATGGAAATACATGATTTTTATCTATTAATTTCATAAGATTGATTTTATATATAAAGATCATTATACATGTTGGACAGCAATATGATGGCCAGACAACCTGTAGGAGGACCAGACAACCTGTTTGGCCACGTTGTTTCTTTATTGACAGTGGCGATAGAAAAGAAATCACGATTCGCAGTCACCTTAAAAATAAGACTAACTGAAATATTTATATAGACTAACATAGTTCAGTCGTGATACAAGACGTCCATTCGGCCAAAAGGATTAGATACAACACAAGACGTCGAAGGGACTCGGTGCGTTATTCGACGGCTATGGTGGCCGGTTAAAGCCATTTTGCGTTTTCGTATTCTTGTGTTTTCGCTCTTCATATTCCATGGGGCGAAAACGTGAAATCGCGAAGTCGAAATCGCAAAAACGCGAAATATTTTTCTTTCCGATTTCGTTTTAGGAATGCTGATATATATTATCGAGTACACGTATCGTTAATTGGTTATTTCAAACGTTTTGGTTATTTGAATATACGTTTTACTGAGTATGTTATCAATCAAATATGAGAATTTGAGTCAAATCAGTGGACATGCTGCTAATGTAACAGTAAATTTGGTCCGGTAGTAAAATGTGTCCGCCAGACTTTTTTTCCTAGTTAATCAAGTCCATGTCATGATTTTACTAGGAAAAGAAGTCCTAGGATAAATGTTCCTAGGAAAATAAGTCCATAGCTAGTAAAATATGTCTAGTACTCATTATTCTAGGAAAAATTGTCCCAAGACTTGTTTTTTTATTAGTTTTCCTGTTTATAAAAATCATTCAAAATGGGGGAAAAAATCTTTGTTAAGATGGGAAAGTGTCATTATGTTTCCTATTAAAATAAAGGACATGTACGTTTAACATATTTTAATTGCATTAACAGAGAAAGTAATTCATTTGCTAATCTCACTGACAATGACAAAGTTATATATATACTTAACCCATCAACACCAACACAAGTGAATAAACTAGGATCCTTTATAAAAAAGTCAATGGAACTGAGGACAGGGGACCCTTTAATATTTACCTGAATTTGTGTATATATATTGAGTTACTTAGTTATTGTCTTTATTTGTTTTGTTGTTGTTATATGTCACAAACTGTATAGTTTATAATGGCAATAAAACTTTGAATTGAATTGTTATTACCTAGACATGTTAATGACAAAAATTTATCTGGGACATACATTTAAGTTAACTAAAATATTGATACACAACTGTAAAACAATATTTAACATAACAGTTTAATTTTAATAATACCTTTTAAAATAAAGAGCATGGACATTTTTATGGAATATTTAAATGACATGGACATGATTTCCTAGGAAAAATAGTCTGGGGACAAAAATTCTATTTAATGTGAATGCACAACTCTTTACCAATATTAAAACATGAATAGTGAGTTTCCATTGTTTAATAAAAATTTCCCTTTTAAAATAAAGGACATGGACATTTTTACCTAGGAATTTTGATAACATGGACACGATTTCCAAGGAAAAATTGTTTGGGGACATACATTTAATAGAAATAAACGGCCCATAATATTTTCATTCTTCTTTTAAAATTAAGAGCATGGACGTTTTTACGTAGGAATATTATTGACATGGATTTGATTTCCTAGGGAAATTAGTCTGGAGACATTAATTTTATCAAGGATATAAATATGCAACTCTTAAAACAACTTTTAAACATAACATTTAAATTTCCATTGTTTATGTGTAATTGAATTTATTATAGAATTTTATAGGACATGATTTCCTAGGAAAATTGGTCTGGGGACGTAGATTACTAACGTAGGACTAAATATACATTGTACTAGTAAATTCTGTAACCATGGACTTTTTATACTAGTAATATTTGTCCGCCCAGACATATTTTACCAGCACAAATTTATCACTTACACTAATGCCCCTTTAAGACATAGGTATGACAATATAATGGGCTTCAAAATATTATATATATATATATTATATCGGGGAACAATCATAATATATAAATGTGCTATGTCACTGAGTGCCTGTTCTCATGGTACCTAACGAGCAAAACCCTCATGAGTAATCAATTTTGTTAAACACCCATGCATAATGATATATATAGTAGTGATCATAGTGACTTAAGACACACGTTTCCTATTTTAGTCAGATTTATGATGTTGAAAACTTATTTTGGTGTCAAAAGACAGTCATCAAATATGACTAGAAGATTTGAATGTAACATGAGGTAGATGCTGATTGTCTTATTTTCTTAACTGTTTAAAGGTATAAGAATAAAATATAAGTTATGTATTATTCATTGTTAAAGGCCACGCGGTGCCTGTAGGTGTATCCGTATATATTGTGAATAGTTGTCTTATTGGTTACTAAACCATGCACACTCTGCGATTTTTATGAAGGACCATAAGAGGTACTTTCCCGCCGCTAATACAGCACGTGATGATAGAAATGGAGAACATACCTGTTATTTTTAAACTTGAAAATCCAAAACTCACAATTGAAAGACATTGTTGTAAATAATATTTTCCTAGTAAAACACTTGAATACTAAGGGTGAACTTCCGAGCTCTGCTTTGTAGGCTGAAAACCGGAACATGTCTCAATTTCTTTTATAGTTTTTCATTGCTATGTAAATAAAATTAGTTATCATAAAATGTCGACCCCCATTGTGTGGCATCATACCCAAATGTCATGGTGTTTGAATATACGTGTAAGGTTTGATGCCAATAAGTCTTAAGACCATCACAGAGGTGATTATCAAGGCAATGCAATTAATTACATTTATTTCATGTGACAGCCGACTTTGATTTACTAATCCTCTATACTTGTATTGTAAAACCTGTATAAATAAAGAGCGAGTCCATTGGCAATGTGATAACGGATTTTATTAAAACGGACAACTCATCATCACACCCAGGGACTTTATTTTACACTTACTGGAAATCTGGTGACAAATGTCTTTAATTGATTCGTATACAAGAACTCGCTGACCTTTTAAAGAATTATTAGCAAGTATTTTCCTGCACTTGCAGGAATGAAAAATTACTTTTAAACTGAGCTTTGATGCTCTCTTAAATCTTTAATAAGTAGTAGGCCGGGTATAGAAGCTGACATATCCAGTATCCAACTTTTTCGTATAGTTTGAATATTCAAATATACATATCATGTCAAAAATATATTATCTTAAGCTAACATTGTTTCGTTATTTTACGGAGAGATAAATGGATTTGACAAACATCTCATGAAATGCGGTTTAAAAGTGTTTCAAATCGCATTTGTGTAAAAAAATCCGCTGAACTTATATCGTAAGGTTGAAAACAATGAGTGACCTATTCCAACGCCTCATTCCTATCATACATGATATAGTTAGTGCGCTCCTCCTCAAGAACTATGCATACTAAGTATTCAACACCTCAGAAGGCATGTCAAAATCATATCGGAGCTAGATGTGTAAAGCGACACAAATGGCCCGTCTCAAAAAGTTGAAAAATATGCAACTACAATAACACATGTGGACACAAACATGATGGTAGTCTCACATATCAAAAATCAGCTCAAAATCTATAGGCGTATAGAAAAAAGTCCGTACAACTATGATTTCTACAATTTTCAAAGTTGTAAACCCTTAATATTGGCTAAAATTAGCGGAGCAAACGAGACTTAAACTTGATCTGTAACTCATCATGGTTACCTCACATATCGTCAAAAATCAGCCCAATATCTGAAAGCATTTAGAAAACTGCCTGTTGAAAGGCTCGTATAACTGTGATTTTCTAAAATTTATCAAAGTCCAAAGCCGTAATTTCGGCAAAAATTAGCGGAGCGGAACGAAACTTAAACTTGATCTGTAACTCATCATGGTTAACTCACATACCAAAAATCAGCCATATATCTGCGCTTAGAAAAAAAACTCCGTATCATGGTTTGTTGCGGAATGACGGAATGACGGACAAGGGTAAAACTATATGGCACCGACAACTTCGTTGCGGGGCCATACAAATTAGCAATCACAAACTGAACGTCCACAAATTAGAAAGTTCTAACTTGAATCTGACACAGCTTACATCAACAATTTCTCATAACTCTGAATGAAATTAAATACGACATACGACAAAACGATAAATTTGAACTTACTCTGTTACATATTTAACAACCAAAAAACTTTTCGGAAAGATATATATATATAGTATATAACAATACATGATAAAACGAAATGTATTTGGGAAAAATCTGGAAATAGCGCTGTGTTTGTGCTTAAAATAGCCAGCAATATTACACACAGGAACAGACTACAATAAAATATCACGTTGTTTGGTTTAAAAATTAGCGGAGCAAACGAGACTTAAACTTGATCTGTAACTCATCATGGTTACCTCACATACCGTCAAAAATCAGCCCAATATCTGAAAGCATTTAGAAAACTGCCTGTTGAAAGGCTCGTATAACTGTGATTTTCTAAAATTTATCAAAGTCCAAAGCCGTAATTTCGGCAAAAATTAGCGGAGCGGAACGAAACTTAAACTTGATCTGTAACTCATCATGGTTAACTCACATACCAAAAATCAGCCATATATCTGCGCTTAGAAAAAAAACTCCGTATCATGGTTTGTTGCGGAATGACGGAATGACGGACAAGGGTAAAACTATATGGCACCGACAACTTCGTTGCGGGGCCATACAAATTAGCAATCACAAACTGAACGTCCACAAATTAGAAAGTTCTAACTTAAATCTGACACAGCTTACATCAACAATTTCTCATAACTCTGAATGAAATTAAATACGACATACGACAAAACGATAAATTTGAACTTACTCTGTTACATATTTAACAACCAAAAAACTTTTCGGAAAGATATATATATATAGTATATAACAATACATGATAAAACGAAATGTATTTGGGAAAAATCTGGAAATAGCGCTGTGTTTGTGCTTAAAATAGCCAGCAATATTACACACAGGAACAGACTACAATAAAATATCACGTTGTCTTTGGGTCTATCTCGACAAATTTACTATGAGATCTCGTATAAGTCATTCAAGGTCCTTCAAATGAACACAGATTTTACAGTTTAAGATCAACAAATTAAACCCATTATAACCTAAAGACCATTCTGTCGAATCAATTCATCTTTTACTATCTCTTTGGGACTACTCAAACACAGATGTTCGACACTTAAAAGTGAACACAAGTTGTAAACACTTTCCGTGAAACAATAAATTGTTTACCTAACGGATACATTTTAAGAGCAATGACAGATGACAACTGTTATACATTTCTTCAAGCGCAATCTTGAGATTGGATCTTTTGTATTTTCGAGATAGAAACTTGCAGTCCAATTATAGAAAACTTGGAATTTTTCAAAGTTTATCCCAGGTATGGCTCTAAGTACATTATCATTAAAGCCATGGACGCTTTTATTTATCTTGGAACTTTTTAAGACTATTCATGTTATCCTTATTTTTTTCTATGAAAGTGGTGTCGGCTTAACCTCGAGTGACAGGTTACCATGCATGGAATGATTTTTATATCTGAACCAGGACTATCAAATTTTCAAATTAAAGAATCTTTCAAAAAATCAAGACGGGCATATACTAATAGCATAAGTTATTATTTTCCATTGCTGTATTTTCAAGTATTAACATATAAAATCAGCCTACTATAGTTTTGAGAATGTTTGATCCACTTAATATTGTATAGTAAATGCTTATAGTTATATACTAGTACCTAGTTTTTCTTTTTACCTTAAATATTTGATATTTTGACCTATAGGACTGGTACAATTATATTTTACGATGGGTAAAATTCATCTCACTAAGGTAAATTATTTGTTCACTGTTGAAGGCAGGTGTTTGCTTTCAGATGAAATTATTTTACACATCTTGTGTATATGTTAAAAAATAACTATGGTCCCAGCTCCATACGGCAAAAGTTGACTTAGACGGATTTGGTTATTCTATACTCATTTAGATCGTAACATTTCTCAGTCATATTTTTACATTACATGTAAAGGCGACCTTATATTACACTCTTTAAATGTCCTTATGACTGCATGTGTATTTGAGTTGTAGTTAACCCAACTGTCCAATAATAATGAGGAAAAACAAAAGAACTTGTTGTTCAGCTAATTGTAGCAGACAACGTATGAGTCATGTATAAACTATCTGAGAGGAGCGGTCAACGGCACGACTTCTTATTGACAACACTGAGATTTGTTGAATTTGGAGGTAGACTTTTTTCAACAAATTGTCGGTATTCCTATGGGAACGAAATGTGCGCCTCTCCTTGTCGACCTCTTCTTATTTTTAACTGTCGGAGTTCCTTCAGACACTTGTCAAAAACAAAAAGATCAAAGAAGCCAGTTATTTAAATTCACATTCAGATATATTGATTTTGTTCTTTCCATTAACAATTCGAACTTATCTCCCACCTTGGTAGCAATATACCAACTTCACCTGCATATGTGAAATACATTTCCAAACTTAGTCGGTATTCAAAAGTATAAGTTTATGAACCAGGGGTATGTCAAAGAATGTCTCGACTCTTTTTTAAAAAGTTCATCGAAGGTACCAAGACCTTGTTGATAAATATTTCGTATATATCAACTTAACAAATAATACACGATGCATGGTCTTGAGGTCTAGATGCTGGGTACTGGCGTTGTTTATCATCCTCATAACGTGTTATAGTTTTCTTTTGTTTGTCTTTATGAATATAACTTTTACTGTCTGGTCTGTTTTGGGTAATGTCCGCGTTTGGCGTTGCTCTGTGCTGGTGCATTCTGTCGTTGTGTTATTGTTCTATTATAATTTTTGTATTCTTATCTTTCATGTATGCTAGTGTTCTTTGTCTATATATGCCTTTTACTGTTTCTTTTATACTTGTATATGACTAGGCTATGTACTTATATACATCCCGTCATTGTGTTAATGTTCTATGGTAATTTTTGTATTCTTGTTTTTCATTTTTGCTAATGTGCTTTGTCAATATGCCTGGTTATGTTTCTTTTTAAATGATACAAATAACGTGGCTCTGTACTTATACATCCCGTCATTATGTTATTGTGCTATTGTAATTTTTTGTATTTTTGTCTTTCATTTTGCTTTGTCTATATGCCTTTTTGTGTTTCCTTGTTACACATTTGTTTGTTGTTATAGTGATTAAGATTATAACAAAATGTGGACTACTGTACCCCAATTTTTGCATGACATTTTTACCTATTATGTCTGTTTCTTTTGTTCACACATCGTTGTCAATATAATGGAATTTGACTGTCATACAAATGAGAGGTTTAGCTATAGCTATACAACCAGGTTTAATCCACCATTTCTACATAAAAAAAATGTTTGTACCACGTCGGGAAATTCGAATATGGCAATTGTTATCCAATCGTTTGATGTGTTTATAAGCTTTGGATTTTGCCATTTGATTAGAGGCTTTCCGTTTGAAATTTTCCTCGGAGTTCAGTATTTTTATGATTTTACTTTTCTCTTACACATATCTGTATCATTAATCATAAAGAGATGTATTTCTTTCTAATCAAAATTTTGTAAACCGTTGTGTGGCGTTTGTTTTCTAAACGCTACAAAAGTAGAAACAAATACATCGTTTAATCAGTGTTTGAACTTTAAAAAATGCATGCACATGTTGTTGGTAAACATAATTTTACAAAGTGGAAACAAATTATAAAATTGAGAATGGAAATGGGGAATGTGCCAAAGAGACAACAACCCGACTATAGAAAAAAAAACAACAGCAGAAGGTCACCAACAGGTCTTCAATGTAGCTATAGAAATTCCCGCACCCGTAGCCGTCCTTCAACTGGCCCCTAAATGTATCGTTTAATCAGGTTGAAGTTAGAAACAAATGTAGCGTTTGTACTAACAAACGATGATCGACAAACTGTAGATGCATTGTTAGCGAGTGCATATATATAGTTCGTCTAAGTTTATGTAAACTTTGCAAGCGTATGTTTAAAAAATTGATTAAAACATGTGCGCGCTTAGCCGTTTGCATCGTATGTATTAGAAAGAAATGCACTCATAATTTGAAGGATTTATTATTCGTTCAACTTTAATCAAAGGTACATTTTTAGTTCACCAGTTTGAACGCCAACATTTGTGTTTAGCTTGACGTTTCGGTAAAAAAAAACCCAGCATATTGCACAGGGCATACAGAATGTTACTTTTAAAAACAGTAAAAATACATTTTAGAAATCCAAATTTTACAGTGTTCATAAAAGTTGTTAAAAATATTACAATTGTAGCCTCTGGTTGAGGTCAATACGATGTCAATGGACCTATAGAGAAACATACCGACTCGATCGTCGAACTTCGTCCTCAGTAAATATGTTTCTTTAGTATCGACTTCATAGGGGTGATCTCATGCGCTATGGGAGAGTAAGCAGATCCTGCTCCACATGTAGAACCCGTCAAGTCTCATATAAGTGCTTACCCGGTGACAAGTCTAAATCGGCAGGCCACATTCGAGGAAAAGAGGACGAGATTGTTGTTACAACAATTGGAACCATATCCGTCAACAGATATTCCACAATGGTCAACCCATTTGTGATGTTGTTTGTAAAATTTTGAAGGGATGATTTCAACTTCATCTATTGGAACCCTTGGTTCAATAGCTTTATTGTAAATAGTAATCCTCTATCATGAGAGGAAATGTAAGCTCTATAATATCGTTTCAACTTGGAGATATATACCGTACTTCGGCAGGTGCTGTGGGAATTTTGATATATAAAATTGGAAAGTTAACAATTGGGAAGCTGAAAATAATGGAAAGTTAACAAATGGGAAGCTGAAATCATCTCTTTTATCGTAACATTTTGTTCACAATCGACTTTCATTACCAATCTAGTTGTAAGTTGAGATATGAAACAGACGTAGCTGTATCTGCTGTATCCTTTTTCCTTGTTCGATGGATAGATGCGTATAACATAGGCAACACACTTTGATTTGTTTAGTGAGAGGACATCATCTTTATTGCGAAACGAAAAGGTAATGGTCGGATAATGCTAGCATAATCTTTTAAAATACTGTTTAATTAAAACATCATTTGGACTATAGTCAAATGCAAAGTTAGTTGCAAAGTAGACACAGGTCATTTAAACTTTGTTATATTTTATAAGTGCAGAAAACAATATGTGTCCAACTCTGATACTGTTACATTTACTCTCATCATAGCTTTATGTAATTGTTGTCTGAAATGGAGGTCCATCCTAAGACCTTATCTATTATATCTAACTTCATTTGTTTTATCTGTATATTTCCAATTTGTGTTCACCTGAATCCGTGATCTCGTTCCTATTATCTTTTTTTTCACGTTCTCTTTCTTTTTTCATCATTTCTTCATGCACGTTCGTGTTTCTATAGTTTCACTTTTTTTCCTTAAAATTCTAATTCTCTCTTTTTGTTTTGGTATTTCATGGGACCAGCTCTAAAAGTTATCGATAACAATTTTCATCAATTGAAAAACTCTTCAACATGTTGCCAAAGTCATAATAACTTATTTGTTCAATCGTTACGACTCAATACAAAGTTGTCAAAGATAACGAACAGTCAGGTATCTTCAAAAAAGAGTTCACTCCCGGCTGAACATGTATGAAATATCTGCGACTGGACGTCGAGCAACAAACGATCAATCATGGCAATCAAAATAGTAAAAAATTCTGCATTCCATTTGGTCAACTGATTACAGTTGCTTTCAAATGAAAATTCACAAATATATTTTGAAAGTTTGCACAAAGAATATCGATCTTAAACTATTACAGGAATGGCTGTCTGATATATCAAAGATAATACGTAAGCGAAACTATACGGATAGTAATAAAACACAGACAACTTATTTCATCATTTTGGGTCTGTTATTTATTAGGTCTATGTGTTAACTGACCTTAATTTTATTTTTCGAGTTAGTATAAATAGGGTAACAGCAAAAAATAAAACAAAAACAAAAACAACATACACGTGCGTTGAACGTCTGTTTAATTGTACCATGTTGCTAAACATATTCAAATATTAAAATGACCTTAATTGATCAACAAACAAAATAGCATTTCAAACAATGTAGAAATCGTAGAGCAACGGAATATAATTATTCGGGTTACAAGTAATTTCATGTCATATAATTCACGGTATAATTCAAACACACTTGTTCGCTGATTTGTGTATCTCTTTTAACTAATTGATCAAAGATTATACTTTAAGATACCGTTTGCCGAGACCCAAGCGGATCCAGGCCGAAGAACCTGCTGGAAGTTGATAAGCAGGGACAAGCCTCCGGAAGTTTGAGAGATATCGAGAATGTCATAAAATTCCTGTCATTGAATACTCATCATCAACAACATTTTTTAGATTCAAAATAAATCTATTTAGAATCTAATGACGGTCATTGGATTAATTTGGAGTAAACATCCAAACCAGTTACCTTAAAGTATGATTAAAGGGAGCCGTGAATAACCTTCAATAATTACCGAAGCATTATGCGTTGTCTTTCATTGAGGTGAAAACAAGATGGATCAATCGCAGAAAAGTGTTCTCGACTTCTTTCGTAAAATGTTTTCATCTGAAATTGAACCTAGCAGAGCGATGGCTTCTGCATTTGATGTAGCAACGTTACTAGATCTTACAAGTATTTAAAGCTTGCCTCTCTATGCAATATGTAACTATTAAACGGTGGCCAGATTGTCTGACTTAAATTGCGCAAAAAAGAAAAGATGAACGGAAAAAATGGGCTGCTGAAATTAACCATGAAAAAAAAGCACTTCAAGGAAGTTTAATTGAATTCGACGAAGGTTTAACAAAGAAATTGATATGTAATAAATTTCAACGATAGACTGTAAATACAAAAAGAAATTCTTTCTTTTCTATAGAATACGGGAAAACTCATCATATATAATTTCGTCATTATGCTCTGGATACTCGTTTGGGCATAAACAGTTTTTGTCCAGCTACCGTAAAATTTCACAAATGTTGACAAAGTTATTGATATCTTAAAACTAAGTATGTATATAAAACAACACAATGAACCTGCATGTAAATAGTTATAATATTGGCACCATTGACGAAATTTACGATCAAAATAGCTCGATTTCGCGACACAAATGTCAATGGCTCGACAAAAAATGAAAACCACATATCGAATTTTAGCTCATAATGAATTGCTAAATAAACAAAAATACAGGAGAGAGTATAGAATTAACGGTAGATTTCGAATATGACAGAAATAATATGATACTAATTTTCGTTACTTTTATTCGCATTTACAAGCCATTGAAGAAAGACTTAAAAGGTTTATGTACTGTTTACCAATTCTTTTTTTTAATTTATATGATTTTTTTTTTACCAAATTCAAGTGTACGCCCGGGCGTTTTGACGTAAACGTAGCTACGCGCATGACAGTGACAGTGCAGTATTTTATTTTTAAGTACTAGTACTGTTTAAGTCGACACTAAGGACCATCTTGACCTTGTTTTACGGTATTAATGATTCTTTTATTGTTAAAGACCCTCCATCAACTATCAAGATGAAGAACAGTAAAACAAACTTTGGCCATTGAGCATTTGTATTTTTTCTATGCATTGACTTTGTGTGATATAAGGTCATGTGCACGTTTACTTCATACTCTTTTATTTTCTGTTTAAGGGTCTGAAAACGACTTCATGCAAGTTTAACCCTTCAATGTAAAAGGTCATATGGCAATACATTGACGTTTTTTTAAAGATGATTTGATACCAGGAAATTGGTGGTCTTACTTTGATTTAAACCATGTCAGCTATCTAGATTTATCTACAAAAAAGAGCCAGTTTTGTATGTTTTTGATATCAAGTTCAATTCTCCATGCAGAAACGAAAATTTTTGTCATGTCCAGTAGCATTGTTACTATACTATATATAAAAATATTAATTTTCGCGAACCATTTAGGTCACGGAAATTCCAAAATATGGCATCAGTAAGGAGAGTTGTACAAACAATGTAAATACACAGAACCCCATCCAAACTTGCTTTTACTAATAGTATTCATCTTTTTATACGACCGCAAATTTTGAAAAAATTTTCGTCGTATATTGCTATCACGTTGGCGTCGGCGTCGTCGTCGTCGTCGTCGTCGTCGTCGTCGTCGTCCGGCGTCCGAATACTTTTAGTTTTCGCACTCTCACTTTAGTAAAAGTGAATGGAAATCTATGAAATTTTAACACAAGGTTTATGACCACAAAAGGAAGGTTGGTATTGATTTTGGGAGTTTTGGTCCCAACATTTTAGGAATTAGGGGCCAAAAAAGGGCCCAAATAAGCATTATTCTTGGTTTTCGCACAATAACATTAGTTTAAGTAAATAGAAATCAATGAAATTTAAACACAATGTTAATGACTACAAAAGGAAGGTTGGTATTGATTTTGGGAGTTTAGGTCCCAACAGTTTAGGAATTAGGGGCCAAAAAGGGACCCAAATAAGCATTTTTCTTGGTTTTCGCACCATAACGTTAGTATAAGTAAATAGAAATCTATGAAATTTAAACACAAGGTTTATGACCATAAAAGAAAGGTTGGGTTTGATTTTGGGAGTTTTGGTCCCAACATAATAAGGGGCCCAAAGGGTCCAAAATTAAACTTTTGTTTGATTTCATCAAAATTGAATAATTGGGGTTCTTTGATATGCTGAATCTAACTGTCATGACTGTGTATGTAGATTCTTAACTTTTGGTCCCGTTTTCAAATTGGTCTACATTAAGGTCCAAAGGGTCCAAAATTAAACTTAGTTTGATTTTGACAAAAAATGAATCAGTTAGGTTCTTTGATATGCTGAATCTAAAAATGTACTTAGATTCTTGATTATTGGCCCAGTTTTCAAGTTGGTCCAAATCGGGGTCCAAAATTAAACTTTGTTTGATTTCATCAAAAATTGAATTAATGGGGTTCTTTGATATACCAAATCTAACTGTGTATGTAGATTCTTCATTTTTGGTCCTGTTTTCAAATTGGTCTACACTAAAGTCCAAAGGGTCCAAAATTAAACTTAGTCTGATTTTAACAAAAATTGAAATCTTGAAGTTCTTTGATATGCTGAATCCAAAAATGTACTTAGATTTTTTATTATGGGCCCAGTTTTCAAGTTGGTCCAAATCAGGATCTAAAATTATTATATTAAGTATTGTGCAATAGCAAGTCTTTTCAATTGCACAGTATTGCGCAATGGCAAGAAATATCTAATTGCACAATATTGTGAAATATCAATTTTTTTTTAATTAGAGTTATCTTTCTTTGTCCAGAATAGTAAGCAAGAAATATCTAATTGCAAAATATTGTGCAATAGCAAGATTTTTTTTTAATTGGAGTTATCTTTCTTTGTCCAGAATCAACTTAAATCTTTGTTATATACAATATACAATGTATATTCACTTTTTACTACCAACTGATAAATTAAAATAATCTTTACCATTCAGTGATAACAAGCAGTTTTTTTACATCTTAATATTTTATGATGTATTTAAATGAGTAGTTATTGTTGCAAACTCCATTAGAAATTTTAATTGAGATTAGTTTTGGAATAAGGGAAAGGGGGATGTGATTAAAAAAATTGGGTTCAATTTTTCTCATTTGAAATTTCATAAATAAAAAAGAAAATTTCTTCAAACATTTTTTTGAGAGGATTAATATTCAACAGCATAGTGAATTGCTCTAAGAGAAACAAAAATTTTAAGTTCATTAGAACACATTCATTCTGTGTCAGAAACCTATGCTGTGTCAACTATTTAATCACAATCCAAATTTAGAGCTGAATCCAGCTTGAATGTTGTGTCCATACTTGCCCTAACCGTTCAGGGTTCAACCTCTGCGGTCGTATAAAGCTACGCCCTGCGGAGCATCTGGTTCTATTTTATATGTACTAACAACATTCCATTTTTCTATAATTTCGATTAAAAAATTCCAAAATCTGAGTTAAAACAGGTCGAATGCCCCAAATAAACGTTGTCTGATTGGTTGAAGTACTGTGGCGTCGATGATAAGCATAGAAAGCCTCGATGTAAGCACAAGCCTCGATGTAAAGCACACGCTTCACATGAATAAGGAGAGTTTTACAAATAATGTGAATACACATATCCTCCATCCTATTTATGTTTTGCTGAAAATGTTGCAGTATTCATCATTTCTGTTTTGATTCTGCTAACAACATTCCATTTTTTCTATAATTCCGATTTAAAGATGTGGAAACCCGTAATAAAAATAGATGGCCTCAATGATTTATTAAAAAGCAACGCAAAAAAATTCCGTTAATATAAACATGTTGAACTTCGACCCTGAGTTAATAAACCGATTCACAATAAAGATCTCCTTGCGCTCAAATGTAATTCTTAGTGAAGTATACGGGTAAATTCGTTTACAGAAACACTTTTATCATTAATATATTACCAGGCTTTTGCATATTCACGTTTTTTATGTTCAACTTTAGTCAAATTCAATTCTATACATTTTTTTTACGTAAAGCAATAGGAGTAAGAATATTATTTCGCGCCAATTTAACCAGCATCACCGCCACCATCATAATTATTTACCGTTATCTTTGTGAAATTTCAGTTATATAGTTTATTAATTAGAGAAATTTTGGTAAGTATTACTTATTAATGTTAAGGTTCTACTGATGTGCTTCTCTAGACCTTTTTGACGGTCAGTTTTATCCCATTTATCTCAATATTATCCCCGATGACAGAAATGTCAACCCACGGGGGGGTAACTTCGATATTTTCTTGGTAGGGGTGTGCCATTTTTGCCTCAAAAAACGTACCCATTTTAATATAACATTCACTGAAATTCAGTACCTATAGTTATATAAATATTTAAGAAAGAATGACCTATACTTATATACAATATTTAAAATATGACCCATGCTTATATAAGCACTAACTCATCGGTGTTCATTTGGGAACTTATTTGAAAGCACTTTGTTTGAAAGGTGAACTTTCAAATGAATTGATTTAATTTAATATAATAATTTACCATTAATAATGTATGATTCTCAATAGCATATTTATATATGATATGTAGATCATACCTCAAATCAATATATAGTTTTCAAACGCAAATGCATTTTAATATAGGATGTCATTAAAAAAGAGAGTTATTTTTATATAAAATCTCGCAAAATTATGACCCATATTTTTGGCACATCCCTGTATACCCAATAATAGGAAGTTGACCCCCCGTGTGTCAACCCGACCTATTCGTGTCAAAAGTGAAAATCGATCTATTTGATGAACTAATTTCTTCATAAACTGTGCATGCATTATTTCTGTATTATTTGATAACAAATCACATTCACGTTGCATGTTTGCATGATAATGGGTTATGTATCAGTGGATTGTAAGGGCGATGCAACATGTGAGGTCTGCGCGATCACGTGACGGTATCGGGATCGTTCGCCCTGATTACATGTTCGCCCTAGGTTCGTTCGCACTGAGTTTGTTCGCCCTGGTAATCCGTTCGCCCTGGGTTTGTTCGCCCTATTTTCATTTATGATATGTATATGTTATATATTGTATATTTTATATTTAAATATTTATTTTATAATTACGTTTAATTACTGTTGATTGAATTTTGATTGCTGATTAGGTATAATTTGAAATCTTTGATATCACTGATTGGTATATGAATTGTCTTGATGGATTAATAATGAAAATAACATTTTTCTCAAATAAAATAGTCAGCTTGGATGGGTAAAAACATTGATGTACAAATTGCTAGGCATGAACAAACATAGTCTACTTATAGTATTCAAGAAATACGACAAAGCAACTGACTATCATAATTAAAACAAACATAATTAAGTGACACAATACGTTATTTATAACAATAACACTAACAACCACAGATGGAGAAAAAAAACAAGAAAAAAACAAAAACAAAAACAAAAAACATACAGCATTTTTCTTCTAGTTAAAAAATAGATGTAAAAGTATAGGGCAAAACCCGAAGTCTCAAAACCCAAATTTCTTAACCCCTTATAAAAGTTTAAAAAAAAAACATTCATTTGTTTTATAAGTTTTATTTCTATTTAAATTTAACAAAATAAGTTTAAACTAGTACAGGTTAATAAGGCGCACCACCTGTAAACAAAGAGGGTCGCCTTGAATATATATTTATTTTCTTTAATTTTTATTTAAATGGAATTATCTCTAAAGTAAAATATTACTATAATGGGCTAATTCCAAATTTAGTTACCAGGGCGCAATTACCAATTGGTAAGTCGTCCACCAAAAACATATAACAGTAACAGTAACCGGTGCATCATTCCATAAACTATGGAAGTGTACATGTGTATTTCTTGTGACAGAGAGGTCCGACCTCGTCAACATGCAGTTTCATGTGACGTATGTGACAGATGGCAGCATAGATTGTTCGGCACTGGTAAGTGTTTCAATTTATAAATATAAAATTGTGTTGCAAGTATCATCAGGAATTAAACAATGATGATGTAGGAAGATCATGATGTGGTATGAATGCCAATGAGACAACTCTCCATCCAAATAACAATTTATAAAAGTAAACCATTATAGTTCAAAGTACTGCCTTATTCAAACAATTAATTTTTTGGGTTATATTTCCCCAAATGACTTCATTTTATATTTTATGTTTTATTATTTCAGATTGTTAAAGCTCCCTTGAAGCAGACCGGCCAGTTGATGAGTATACATGCCTTCATTTTGAAGGACGATCAACGTAAGCAGCTGTTCTTAGCCTTCGCACTGATTTCTTGTTGTAACTGTTACTGAATATTTTTATATTGTTAAAATGTATCAATAAAGTTAAATATATAAATAACTTACTCTTTAGTTGTTTCATGTCAAATACTTTGTAGTCTTTCAATTCACAGAAACCTATCCTCGTAGCAGCAAGACAACATAATAACTTAGTACATTTAAAAATACAATGTAGTGCTGATTGAAATTCACAAAATCTTATTTCCTAGTAACGTAATTACATACAGATACTAACTTAGTTCTCAATACCTTGAAGTCACAATATCTTGTAGTCCTATAATTTACAGGAACTAGCTGTAGACAACATAATACACCGAAAATATTCGGCGAAATTATAGGCTGACTTCAACATATTCAATTAAATACACACAAAACAACACTGTACTAAGAAATAAAAATCGTAAATATTCGGCGAAATTGTAGACTGACTTCAACATATTCAATTAAATACACACAACACAACACTATAATAAAAAATATAAATCAGGGCGAACATACCCGGGGCGAACAGGTATCAGGGCGAACGGTCTCAGGGCGAAACGGAACTAGGGCGAACAGTAACTAGGGCGAACAAAAATCAGGGCGGACGGACCCGGATTCTCACGTGACATTATTATTTGTAAACAAACATGCTCCCCGTGTAACACGTGTCTGAATTATCCTTTCAAAGTGTTATGAATCTTTCAATCACTATTTTATGATATATTTTTCTGTTTTTAGGTTTGCATATCAGTAGTCAAAGTGAATTAGACATAGTTCTGTGGGTTTTTTTTTTTTTTTTTTTAAATTAGTGGTATATAAGTCTACATTATTTAACTGAAGTCTAATAAGATGACTCAACTTTTCCTCTTATTCTCCCTCTATATTTGAAACCTGCATACCAAATGAAAGGGCATTTGCTCCCCTTAAACAATATTTGGCCCCTTCCCTGTCATTTCCCTTTAAATTAGTTCGAGATTACTCTGACGTCCAACGGCAAAATGCCGAAATCGATGGGTCACTGTGAAAACTGTTAAAATATGGAAAAATAAAGGTTGGCAGGTAGGTGAAACTTACATAAATGAAGAGATAAATGAAAAATGAACAGATTGGTGCCGGATTTATATAACTCCATGGCCGTCAGTCGGCATCAGAAGCGGCGAAGCAGCGCATCTATTTTGGGTGGGCAAATATCCACTTTTTGATATGGGACGAGCTCTGACGTCCCACGGCCCCAGCTTGTCTGGCAAAACAGCCGTTGGACGTCAGAGTAATCTCGTACTACTTTTAAATTTGCTCAAAAGTCATAGTCCATTTACAGAAACGGCTGATTTGTGATTTTACCATCTTAACTGCAATTTTCATATTGAACACATTTGACCATTCAGTATGAGTTCCCATGTATTTTTGTCTTATATGAAGGAGGTTTTAGGTCATGTTTTCCTAAACACCTTATTGCTATTTGTCTGTCTGGATTGTTAAAACCACAAAATCAAATATCGATGAATATGCAAGTTTTCAACAATCCAGGAGAATTGACATCCACGAAAAATATAGGAATCCACAGTAAGATTTAGGTTTTGATAAATTTTGGAAATGACATTAGGAAGTTATAAAACTTTATTCTTTGAATGAGGGGAGGACAGGGGGTACCCTTCTTCTCCTTTCTCCTACCCCCGTTCTCCTTTCTCCCATTAGAATAAAACATCTCCTTTTGAGATATTTTTTCTTGAAATATTAGAAATTTTTTTAAAAGTAGAGATATTTTATTTTTTCTCCTTTCTCCAACTTTTTCTCCTTTCTCCCAGCCTTCCTCTCCTTTCTCCCACCCCCTTTCTCCTTTCTCCTACCCCCTTTCTCCCTTACCCCTGTCCTCCCCCTCTTGAATATGTTTCAAGCATATTACATGCATGCTCAGCACCGCTTTTTATCAGGAATTTTATAATTTATGTCTTAAAATTCGGGTTTTTTCTATTATAAAAATAGGTGGATTTTCAAGTTAATGAGAAAAATGCTTTGTTCACTAATTCAGCAATGCTTTAACTGTTGTGAATGTGAGCTCCCTTCGGCTATTATTAGAATCTAGATTTACATCATTCATTTTCAATGTAAGAGTTCTCCTTTCATTCAAAAGGTAAATTTCCATGTTTGCTGGTCACTTGACTAGAAACTGCATTCAGTGATATTGTTTGTCTCAATTTACGCCTGAATTTCAGATTTTTCCGAATTACCAATCACTAAAATAAATGTTATTTAATACGTATTAAATACATGTAGTTATTTGACATTATGAAAGTACTATTGAGATCCAGGATTCTGACTTGAATAAACAGTGTTTGTAACACACATGGTTTTATCCGTTTCTTTCCCTTCCCTTAAAAGTATCTTTCAGTTTGAAACTACCTGACAATCATACTGAGTTGACACCTAATTTGAATTGGATTGACATTAACTAATTTGAATTAGTTTAATTCACATTTGAAACGGTTTACATTAACAAACACATAGTTCAAATGCTAATCGAATGCAAGTGAATTGTTTGTCTATCTATGGTCAACATGTTGGGGTATGACTATACCGCTTTTACCAATTTTAAGAAACATTGTTGAATTTTATTTATGGAAGCTTACTTTTCATTTATATAAATTTAAGATTAATATTTCTGAGGTTATGGATTGTCTCTACTTATAAAAGGGGAGGATTCCAAGTTATTTAATATATTTAATTAAATTGTATTCAGGCGCATAGCTCCCTATATGCCAACACGCAACTGCGTGCATATCAATTCAGCATGCAAAAAAAATGTCAAAATAAAAATTTATAGCATTCGGCATGCAAAAAAAAATGTCAAAATAAAAATTTATAGCATTCAGTATGCAAAAAAAAAAATATCAAAATAAAAATTTAAAGGAAACACAAATATGTTGTTTATAATAAAAAAATCATTTGAAAATTGTATGTTTTTCGAATATCATAAAAACAGTTGTGAAAATGAATAATCAATCCCTTGCTTTAATGAAAAATCTTGCTTCACTAGTGCAGAAAAGGAATAATTTGTCCTCTTAGATTACAAAAATAAATAACCGATCAAAAACAAATCCACCTGCCCCTCCCCCAGAATATCAAATGGTCGACCCCTAAGTCTATAGGATTTTTTTCTGCAACAAGTGCCTCAAACCATGTATTAAGATTTTTGGATAAAGGACCACAATAGGTAAAAGTCCAATTTAATATTAAATGTTTTAAGTTCTTAGACTACATTCATTCTGTGTCAGAAACCTATTCTGTTTTGACTATTTGATCACAATCCAAATTCAGAGCTGTATCAGGCTTTAATGTTGTGTCCATACTTGCCCCAACTGTTCAGGGTTCGGCCTCTGCTGTAGTATCAAGCTGCGCCCTGTGGAGCATCTGGTTTATTTGAAGGGAAGATGTTCTCGACCTGTTTATTAGTGGAATTGTGAATCAGGCCATTTCTCTTCTCAATTGTATTAATGTATACTTTTCATGTTGGGACAGTTTCCCTCATTTTTGAAGGCTGTATGGTTGCCTATAATTGCTTTGTCATTTGAACATTTGTGGGTAGTTGTCTTATTGGCAATCTTATTACATATTTTAATTTTTATACGTATCCATCCTTCAGAAAAGTTGTTCCAAATGTAATGAATCCCCTTCAGGCTTGCCTTTATCTTCATTGGAACAATTTTTGGGATACGATTGCTTTCAAGCAATCTGTAGACTTATACTGGTGGCTCAGAGCATTGCCCTCACGTCAATCGTTTTATTCTAAACATTAAGGAACATCTCAGATTCTTATGATTGTCTTGCTTTAAAGATAAAAACAAACAAAGGGATTGAACTTTAACAACTTTCCTATAATGTTCTTTTCATAATCTTCATGTTTGATAATTCCCTTGACTTATATGCATGTTTTTAACAACACGGAGAATTACGCAGTATTTATATTTAGTGTTTTTCTAAATTTAGAAACACGTTAGAGGGAATTCCCAGTTTGATAAAATGCGAGAGTTCTCTGAATTCCGATAAATCTATTTCTGTCATATAAGAACTGAAGTGGAGTTTTTCTTATATTTTACCTTTATGAAACTGATATTTGAGATTGTACTTCCATAAAGAAATAGAGAACTATCTAGGTCGTTTAATAAACATTTAATATACGTTCTTGCTCCAGGTTTTTTTTGGAAATTATGCGCATGCGTATAGTTTTCTTGACTTTGAGGGGTTTTCGATTGAATGGTTGCTCTGGATTCCCCACTCAATTAATTAATTTTAAACTCATGGGATCTTTTCTATGTATGTCTGCTATTGAAGGTTATTATTGTTGCATAATTTTAAATCATATGCATCATTTAAATGAAAATAAATATAGTCCACATCGTAGAACACCCCTTCAGGCATAATGGAGTCTTCCATATTATTGTTTCCAATTGTCTCCCTTCTGGAAGTAACTTCCGTGAATTCTGAATTAAAACAATACGTCGAGTATTAGCTCGTTCTGTCAATAAAGTGTATTATATTAAAAATGATCGAAATTTAAACCGATAAATGTGTACGGAAAGGAGTCATGATCACTGACCGAAAGGAAATTAAATATTTAAAGAGTTAGGAATGGGGTTCCTCCTAGAATTAACGTAGGAAAATAGGTGATAAGATAGGAAGTGAAATACCTTCTCTCACTCTGAGTCTCAGTGACTGCTGTGGAAAGTAAACTTGGAATTGATAGTACAAAAATAAAACACAATAGGCCTAATCGCATTGTTCATACACTTTTATCCGGGATTGGCTATTTTGTAACTATTTTACATGTGCAGTTGAATTAGTTTTGAAAATAATATTATCCACACGTACATGTGTCAACGAAACAACGGCAATCGTATCCGTCAGAGCAATCTGCTCTTTGATTTTTTTGGGGGGAGGGTTCCAAACCTGTTGTTTATAAGTTGCAAATCAGGCCATTACATTAATTGTTGCTTACTTAACATGTCTAGACTGGTTTTTTTCTCACTTATTAAGGCTGTATGGTTGCCTATAATTACTTTGTTATTTTAACCTCTGGAAAGCTGTCTCATTGGAAATTATACCACATATATACAGATTTTTATATGGATTGTAGACCTGAAAAAGATTTTCAAAGTTGAATATGCTGCAAACTTCAAACAACCTACTACTTATTTACCATGCATGTCTATCATGAAACTTTTGATCAGAACTATATATAAGTGATTTCACCATTTCTTCATATGTGTACCACTATCAATCAACAGAACAAATGCAAATTATTTTTTTAATATTTGCATATGGTTTCCTTTAATTTCTCACATCTATTTTATTTGAATTTAGGGAAATAAGTATTATGTATATAAACAAATCTCATGTCGATATATAACATGTACAACAATCAAACATCAACCCACACCAAACTGGCTGTAGTTGAAAAACATCAAAAGGGAAAATACAGTGAAATCTGGAGAATTTATATTATCACATATACATGCATTTGAAATATATTTAAAATATTTTTTTCAAATTTTTTAGTTTTAGGTTCCACCTAGCTACCATATTAGAAAACTGGGATTTAAATGCTAGTCTATTAGAGGGATATTTCCAGTGGTGAATCCAGAAATTTTCATAAGTGCGGGCCCACTGACTGCCTAAGAGAGGACCCACTCTGATCATGCTCCAGTGGTCCTCTAAATAATCAACCATATTTTTCCAGACAGGGGGGGGAGGGGGGGCCTCTTAATTCGCCTTTGATTTCATTGGTTGTAATTTTATTTTATCATGAATTAGATTTGAACAGGACTTGGGGAATGAAGGTAAAGACTGAATGTCAGTTTTAGTCTTATATATGTACTTTAATTTTAGTCTTACATGTATTTATGTGTACATATATCACTGATTCAGTGGCGATGGTGAATAGCTATATATAGACACTGACAAGTCTTGGATAACATTTTATAGTTTTGAATGTTTCTTCATCAGTTTACTAAAATTAGGTGGAGGTATGTTTTTATTTCCAACAGAGGGCACTCATGCTCAACCTATATCAGTTTGTGCATGAAGCGATTGATAGTTGCCAGACACTGAATGATTATACCTCAAATTTGTGAAAGTTTTAACCTATGCATATATACTTTAAATACGATAAAAAAAAAATCATGTCTTTTTCAGGACTTCTGATCCAACCATGTAGAATGGCATGTTATTGAGATATGGTTCTGGTTGATGGATGTTCAGGAAGGACCTGTAGTACAAAGTATATCACTGGATTGAGCTCTCTGTCTAAGTGTATTATTAAAGTGCTTTGCTTTGAGCTCGGTTCATTGTTATGCAATTCATTCTTTGTGAAGTAAAGATTTTACAGACAACTCTCATGTACAAGGATGTCTCCATGTATTATCATTTCTATGTACAATGTAAGTAACAGGGAGATAAAAGCATTTTATTTTTTGTTTGAACCAAACATTATTTGTCCATTGACCAAATTTGTTTTGCTTTCACCAGCTTTGAAGGAGATATTATCAAAGAATTGATAGAAAACAGCACAGAAGCTTACTTTCTAGCTCATCAGGCCCAAGCATCATGTTAGGCATTGTCATTACTAAAATCCAATAAATTTCTTCTAATCTGAGGATCAATTCAACATTTTAAAGTGTTTTACTAATGATACTGACAAGCCACCACAAAGATATACTGAGTGCCAATGAAAACGCAACACTTTTGTTTTTCAAAAAAGTCTGATAATTTTTATTTATTTTATATTAGAACTTTGTAAAGTTGGTTGAAAATGACTTTAAAGACAATTGTCGACAACTTTACGGTTGGGTGATTTTTGGAACAAATGCGAAGTAAGGGTTATTTTGAACGGACATAAACCGAGTTCACCGCTTTTCAATATACGCACCATTTTCACGATTTTGTCATTTAAAGCTTGGCTAATGTCATGAATTTTCCCGCCCTTATTGTAAGGAAACTGCAATAAACATCTGAGTAAATGCCAGGACTTTCTGACAACCAGCGACATGCAGTTTCCGGCATGATCCAATGAAGCCTTTCACAGCATACAATTTCGAGAAGACTGTAGCCTCTACAATAACCCAAATCATCCACAAATTCAACAAAAATGGATCAGTTAATGATAAGCCACATCCCGGGGTTCAAAAAGCAAGAAACGCTCAGCAAAACCGATACATTTGGTCTTTAACATATCCGATATCGACTCTGATGGATGTCCAAAGGTCACGAGAGTTCAATGGTAGTCAAGGTAGATCCTCTGAAGCAATTTCAGTAAAGCACCATTTGCGCAGAAATTCAACAGTTAAAGAACACCACAGCCGACATCTTAATGGCCGTCTGGCGTAAACATCGAATTCTGTAGACCAAAAATCATTCATTATGTACCAAAAATCGTCAGGGGTGGTTACATAGACGTTTGGCACCCGCCTTGGCCAAAAGTCATGCGTTTCGCCAGATTATGGTCCGATAGAGCAAATTTTGCATCAGATTTGACATGGTTTAGACGATGAAAACCACCACCAATATCAAAAAGTCAGCTTGAGTTTGCTTTGCGGGACAAGTGGAATAACATTCCTCGAGATCACATTAAACGTCCGGGATAATCAATTCCGCGGCGCTGTCGAGATTGCGCTGCACAACAGGGTTGTAACATTTTTTGTTAGGACTGTGATTTGATGATTCGACATTGGATGTTTCGTTTATCTATTGCACCCGAAAGATGACAATGAAACATTTTTGTTTGATATCGATCTATTGTTAGAATTGTTAATTTTCAAGAACAATTCATTTTGAAAGATCATGATTTCTAATATAAATTTTATTTTTGAAAAACCAAGTGTTGCGTTTTCATTGGCACTCAGTATATATAAATAGAACCATACAAATAGTTAGCAAATACATATAAAAAAAGATGTGATATGATTGCCAATGAGACAATTCTCCACAACAGACCAAAATGACATAGAAATTAACAATTACAGGTCGCCACACACCCTTCAACAATGAGCAAAGCTAATGCAGCATAGTCGGCTATAAAAGGTCTCAAAATGACAATGTGAAACAATTCAAAGGAGAAAAATAACGCTTATTTATGTACAAAAAATAAAGAAAAAACGAATATGTAACGCATAAACAAACGACAACCACTGAATTACAGGCTCCTTATATCATGTTCTCAGATATCATCTCCCAATTTAAAAAAAATCACGAAAAATTGAACCTATTATGTGTTGCTCTCCTAGCTATAAAATGTATCCAAAATCAAAGATGTGGAACATATTCTATCATAATCATTTGGTAACTAATGCAATTAGTGTCTCTTCCATGCCTGTCTTGAACATAAAAACTAAACTACATATAAAATAAACAATACTCCTAATGCTCCGGTTGGTTGTCATCGTGCAACACAGTTAATAACACATATAGGAAAATCATAGAACTACATTTATCATAAAACACTGTCAAACATTCAAACATACTATCCACACTCATCTGTGTCCACACTTGTATATTCTTAAAATATTTTCTCGTACAATGTCTGGACATCGGTGGACATACAACATTGCAAAATCACACTTTACAAATGAAAATCAACACTCTGTAGACTATAGTTATAAAATAGGACAATAAATGAACAAAAGACAAACCCGGGACACAGAAGTACAAACAATAGACCATCAACTCTGAAAACTAAAAGTAAAATAGAAACATGGATGACTCATGCCATGGATCACGAAAAAATGCAGGGGCGACATCAGAGAGTGACGAGAACTTGCTTCTTGCAAGACACTTTCCATGAAAACAATTCAGGTTGATATGAATTAAGACAATCTTGTTTCAGTTTTTTTTTTTTGAAATTTCCACTATGAGGCATTTGCCTCATTTGCCTCAAAGTAGTTACGGCCCTGGTGTTTAACTACTAAGGCGTTCTCGTACGATCGGCCGGGAGACGTTAAAAAAATGACCCAACAGCTGATTCAGCCGGTAACGAATTTACGATGTCATAAAAGATGAAAGGGAACTTCCTTTGCTCAATGAAGCCCCTAAATAAATGTAAATAGTTAAGTTTTATTCAAAATTGTCGAAAGTAAAGTTTCATATGTGTTCTCGTACGAATACTGAATAACAGACGGACGGCCACACGAAAAAAAAAAATTACTGAAACGGTTCACTTTCGGTTAAAAAAAATCCGGAAAATGACAGATATATCATCGTATCATGATAACACTGTTAAAACTGTAAACTTTTGTTGTTTATAATATAAATTCAAGTTCTTCGTGTACATATTGTCAATATTTCATTTTATTACTTCAAAAAAAAATTTGGTGTAGAAAATTCAGGGCAGTTGCCTCCCCTGCCTCATAGGTAGTTACGGCCCTGGGAAGGGTAAACAGATCCTGCTCCACATGTGACACCCGTCGTGTTACTTATGTGATAACAAATCCGGTAAATAGTCTAATTCGGTAGGTCACATTCATGAAAGGGAAGGGGATTGTAGTTACGTCGTAAGGAACATATCCGATATCATTTGTGAAACGATTATTCCATAACTGTCAACCAACTCGTGATGGCGTCCGTAAAATTTACGAAGGGATGATTTCAACTTCACCATTTGGAACTCTTGGTTTAATAGCTTCCTTGTGAGCAGCAACATAGCGAACAAAATTGACCCTCTACTTCAATTCACAGTTGAGGTATCTAGTTCTAGTATGACCTATTTAGATACCGAAGTGTACAAAGGTGAAAGATTCCATAATAATAACATCCTTGATGTTAAATCACATATTAAAAAAACTGAAACGTATCAATATTTACCAATCACTAGTGCACATCCGAAACACACATTCACAAGTATTACAGTGTGTGAATCTATACGTCATATTAGAAATAATAGAGACATCAATGAGTTAGATAGACATTTAACTAACTTACAAGATAAGTTACTAGTAGTTGAAAGAGGATACTGTAAAAATAAAACAGAGAATGTTATTAGAAACGTTAAAAATACCACAAGCAGAAAAATAACCTTATTGAAGGCCGATAGGACAACGGATTTCCCACTCACTTTCATTACTAAATATAATCCAATGGTTAAAAACCTTAGTAAGGTTATAAGAAAACATTTGAGCAATCTGCAAAAAGACAAACAATGTAGTGAAATCTTCACCCAGGTGCCTATCATAGCGTATAAACGTAACAAAAATATCAAAGAATACCTTGATAAATCAAAGAAATAGTTGGGAGACTTTTGAAAAGGGACCCATGCTTTAATAGTATAAGCAAAAAATCCCGAAACACTGTTAGTTATTATTTTAATTATAGGCAACACACTTTCATTAAATGAAATTTAAAAAAAAATGATGTAAAGTCTTGAGATTTATTACGTTTGTTGGTTGAAGGAACCGCATTTAATTATAAACAGTGCATTTTCTGAAGGAATCTACATGGAATTTTTCTATTTTGTATTTTAGCCAGAAAAAAAACGTACGGTGACCCTATCTTTTCTTTTTATATTCTCAAAGCACTGTCTGAAAGCTATCTTTTCCTAACTTATTTTAGAATTCTATCATTTTGTTTAGTTTCCAATAAAAAAATCTGTTTTTTTTTCCTGTTTTATCCATACAAAATGTGTCATTTTGTCACAACCTGTAGCTTGAGAAAATGCACGATGACCTATCATTTTTATTATAATTTTGAACATATATCGATAGATACTATCATTTTTATTTTAGTCTCCCATACCACCTTAAACATATGAACATTAAACGGACTTCGTTACTAGTATATAGACAGTAGTGAGCTTATATATATATATGTATGGTGAAATATGTAATAGCTTGTTCCCTATAATAATGTTAAGGGGCAAGATGGATTAGATCCCGGATACATAGATCCAAAATACACAGAACAGGGGGGTGTCATGATTCAGTGATTGGTCTAATTCCCTACATAATAAACCAATTTTTTCCCACAAAAGGGGTGGCCCGGGCCCCCAGGCACCCCCTTGATCTGCCTATGGGACCCAACATGAAAAATAAGAAACCATTATTATAGCAAAACAATTTACGAAAAAGAAATACGAATAATATGAACCAATGACTGATCATGACTTCACATACGGCAAAATTGCGGGTACTTTATTCATTAGCTAAATCACGTGACCTATACTAAATCCGCCCTTTGTGCGAGTTATCTCCCTTTTATTTACTAAAAAAACTCACATGCCAAACACACGTAATTTAAGGAAAATTGATTTCAAGCGACTTGCCGATGGAAACTTTAGTGGCACTGACCATACAGCGACAGAGACAGTCGAAAGGAGAGAAGTCTTACCTGAAACATATGATGTCGAGCGGATAATTGCATGCCGAAAGCTGAAAAGGGTATGTTTTTCTGCCAGGTTCTGATATACACCTTATCGCTATTTGTCCGCCATTACTGGATATCACACAGGTTCCCGTAAAATGTTGACGTCATAAAACAAAATATCTGACGCCACAATGGAAAAGTGATTGTTGTTGACGTCAAAAGTCCAAGCGGCCGGGTCAGCCGGGATTAGCGATAAGGTGTATTATGACCTTGAGTGAGTCTGACTTAAAATCAACCCATTGTTGTTAAGTAATAGCCTATTGTAATAAGTTGAGACCACGTCGTTTCTTTCTTTTTTTTTTACAAGGAATGATGATGATGATGAATGGCTACTTTATTACGTCCAGCGACAAATTTTAAGGGCATCCGATACAGTTTCTCGATAAAATGTAATTTTCTTGATTTTTAAATATGTTGTAGGCCTTGGCGAGTTATAAAATAAAACACAAAATAAAACATAGGTCACCGTGCTCGTTTTCGAGAAAATTGAGGCTGAAAATTGGGGATTTGTGCAATTTTGCAAAAAAGTTAAACAATGTTATAAAATTTTTGGAGCAAATATTCTTTGTCGTAAATTATTAAGATCGGGTTCAATTTGAAACTGTGATAAGTGACAATAAGGAAAAAAATAAATCCCTACACGAATTACTATACAATTTTTCAAGCTTTGCTTGACATTGCGAACCAGATGCTCAAAGTGGGATTTTTTTAATCCAACTGAAAAAATATAGAAATAAAGTGTTTCTGAAAATGTCATTTTTATCATTTTTCTGCATGAACTGCATTTTGTCATGCTTTCTTCAAATCAGAAATAAAAAATATATGTCACCGTGCTGGATTCTATGACAGGGCCGTAACTACATTGAGGCAAATGAGGCAAATGCCTCATGCTTTAAATTTAAAAAAAAAAAAACTAAAACAAAAGTTTGTTTCATATGATTGCCTTCATATCAAATTGTTTTCACTGAAGTGTCTTGCAAGAAGCAAGTTCTCTTCACTCTCTGATGTCGCCCCTGCATATTTTTCGTAATCCATATTTCTATTTTACTTTTGGTTTTCAGAGTTGATGGTCTATTGTTTGTACTTCTGTGTCCCGGGTTTGTCTTTTGTTCATTTATTGTCCTACTTAATGACTAGTCTGAGTGTTGATTTTCATTTGTAAACGTGTAACACTGTGTAATGTTGCATGTCCACCGGTGTCCAGGCATTATGCGAGAAAATATTTTAAGAATCTACGATGCTACTGGACACAGATAAAAGTGGTCGTTTCTGCATGGAGAATTGAACTTGATATCAAAGAATACGAAACTGTCTTTCTTGTATATAAAACCATACCTAATGGATAGCAAAATTAGATATTTTCTGTAGGTGAGATATGTACAGACGTGATAGATATCTATTATAGATATGGAAAATTGAATATCTTAATCAAAAAAAAAATCAAAAAAAAAATAATAACTGTATCATATACATAAGCGCCTGTGGATAAAACTAGATAGCTGACATGGTTTAAATTAAAGTAAGACCACCAAATTCCCGGTATCAAATCATTTGTTGAAAAAAACATCAATGTATTGCCATATGACCTTTTACATTCAAGGGTTAAATTTGCATTAAGTCGTGTTCAGACCCTTTAACATATGAAGTACACGTGCACGGGAGCTAATCGCACACAATGTCAATGTATAGACAAAAACACAAATGATCAATGGTCAAAGTTTTTATTCCTGTTCTTCATCTTGATAGTTGCTGGAGGGTCTTCAATAATGAAAGAATCATAAATACCGTAAAACAAGGTCATGCATGATATGGTCCCTAGTGTCGACTTGAGCAGTACTAGTATTTAACGTATATTACTGCACTAATGACTGTCACTATATTTAAATCTAGCATAAAAAATCTCTCAAGTCAGCACAATACAAGACAAGATCCGGTATTAATAATTATGAGAATTACGATTTTTGCTTTATCCTACATATCGGTCTTTTAATGTTTTGAATTTCCCTAAAACTTTAAAGTCTTAAATAACAATGAATCTATGTGTTTGCTTTGAGACCAGAATATTGTCGAAAAAATAGCTAAAAATGATTTGCGTTTCTATGTAAGAAAGAGTCCGGGAAACGCTCAGAATGCACGATTTTGCATTATTTTTCTCAGAGCTTCTAGGGGCCTTAAGCGGCCCCCAGACCCCTCGCCAAAATTTTTTCGCCTCGCTACGCTCTGCGAATATATTTTGCCTCAGTATTAAAAAGGGCTAGTTACGGCCCTGTATGATAAACGCGATTTATCCTAAAAATTGCGTCTCCCCTTTGTAACCTCAACGTTAGCGCTAAAGTGCACGACGTCGCTGGCGGACTTTTTCGACGTAATCGTTGCAAATTACCGGCGACATTTTTCAGATGTATAAATATTGCTTGTAAAGAGCTAACTAAAAATTGGTAATATTGTTTTCGGGAATAAAATCATGTGAATCATAAATACATCTCTTTGTTTGTGGTCTAAGTGAGAAACATCCCAAGAAAAGTGATTACGGACTGTCGATAATTTTTACGGCTTTTAAAACTTGACACACAGGTTACATGTACTGTACACACTCATGCATTAATTTATGTATTAAATTATAGCACATGTTGACCTCTAGATGTTGTTTTTTTGTTTTTGTTTTGTTTGGTTTGGTTGGCTGCTATTTCATTACAATACTCCTTTAAACGGATAGTAGCTACGATTTTCATTAAAATTACTTTTTTAATCTATATGCCGGATTTTGTACAAAAAGTAAAATAATTATGATTAGAACAATTACTGGTTACGTTCCATTAAGCGTTTAGAAGCTTTTTAACGTTTAACACCTACATTTATTTATTGTCTATAGATAATAATTCGATGTTAAGCCCAACCCTTATTCATATGACCTTTACTCTTCAGTTCCTAATGCGCAATCGCACATTGTGCCTCGAAGGGAAAATGGTCGAACAGGGGAATGTTATCGCGGAAATAGTACGTGAATTTACAGTTTCAGCGAGAAAAGAAATAAAAAAGAGGTGCAGACAAGTTATTGTAAATTAAAAATAAAAAACGTCGACGGGATCGGTCATTAAAATCACTCAAAACACCAGCGACGCAGGCAAAGTCAAACAGAAGTAGCCGATGGTTTGCGTAATGTTTACATTTCTTCAATTTTCCAGATCACATGAACAAAAATCTCAACGTGTTCATAATTGTTAAAAATATGTTTATAAATTTACGGGCAGTAATCTCCCACCTTAGAAGAAATTATAAATCAACTTCCTAAACCTTAGTATTATTTTTCAAGTGTATCCTTCATGGAGGCCCCAATTTAACACACAAACACGTGTATACATTATCGGCATGGTTAAGTCATACAAATGTAATAACAAGTGTATAATATCGCCATTGTTGGAGAATCTTGGGTTGGAATAATATGCCGGTATTGTTATATTTTTTATTTACATAATTTGATAAATGGCGTCAAATATGTACGTTTAATATAGAGTAATTATCAAATATGTAAGAAAACAAAAAGCACGTGTTCGTATCTATATATATCTTGGTTAGCTCACTCGCTGTGTCGGCAAAGTTCGGGAAGTAAACCCGATGCATAATTAATGAGATGAATAGGCACACAACATGATATGAATTATCAATTATTAACACTTCTGTAGTTTATGAAAACATTCTAGCGATCTTATTGCTTATATTTAGTACATATCTTTGATTTTAGCAGCTTTAAAACTTGTTCATATTTTTGTCAAAATCGTAGCTACTATCCCTATCCTTCTATTCACGTTTTAATCACTTTTTAGAATTTCACATTTATTCATAAAATTAAACTTTTATTCTGGTCAATGATTACAATTGAATAAAATTGGGAGGCTCCTAAATATTTTTAACTTCGGTTCACAGTTTTTATAGTTGACTATGCGGTATGGGCATTGCTCATTATTGAAGACCGTACGATGACCTATATTTGTTAATTTCTGTGGCATGTTTGTCTCCTGTTGAGAGTTGTCTCATTGAAAATTATACCATATCTTCTTTTTTATGTTGTCAGAAAACAAAAACAAAATCTTATCAAGGAATATGCTAAAGGATGCTTTTGTCCAAAGAGAGAAACTATATAAATATAGATCATATTTTGAAATTTTTGGATTTCGCAAAAACGATTGAATTAATAGCGAGAGGACATATTACCTATGCGTAATTTCATTGGTAAATAACTATATATATTTTCACCAAAGCGCGACGCATTGCGGGGTACATAAAATATCGCACGTTCATTCCTCTGTCTGTCCTTTCGGTCCTTTTTTTTTCAATTTCGGATTTTTCAAGTGTACCATTCTTGCCAACTTTCTATAAATCTGATATCGTATGGACACGTTCGAAAATCAGTGCATATCAACTATTCTTTAAAAGAGTTATGCCATTTGGAAATATTAATTATATTGGAAATTTCATTGTATTTGCTGTCATTCCATCATTTCTCTTAATATATTTGTAAAAAAAAATTAAAAAAAACCCAACTGCGCTACGAGCGCATGAAACGCCCGTCGTCTTATGAAAAAAACCAACATAATACATGTTTTTGAAATAACACTGGACTTGTACAGGAAGTCATGCTAAGTATATCCTGACTCATTTGTTATTCTTGCTCAAAAGGAAGTTTATAATTATACATTTGTATACATTTGTATACATTTGTATACCATAAAATGTCACCTCAAAATTTGTACGGGCGTATAAAAATATTGTTGGCTATTGCCTTTTGAATTTTCCGCGGAGTTCAGTATTTTTTGTCGTTTTACTTTTTGTTAGATAAAATACGTGTTACGTGGAGGTAATAGGAACTTTATTAAAGTTGTATCATTGTTGATATTAGCGGAATGCCATTATTTATCTAACATAAATAAATTGTTCAGTTAGGAATTTTACTTCTTCTTGTACCTTAATTTTCGGTATTAGTTTTAAAATATCATTGTTGGTTTTTTGTGCTGTAAAAAAATGACAGAAAATCGGAGCCGGACTAAATTGTGGATGATGAATGATAATAAAAATGTCCTAAGCTTGAACAGAATATTTTTTTCCATCAATTTGGGAATCAGAATATGTTTTCAAGACAAATACTACTAGTAGTCCAAATAATTATGACAGTAAGGAAGGGTATATTAAATTTTTGCTTTGACGGCCCGCCTTCCTGTAACGCACGAAAGAAAAAAAATATAATAGCCTTTCAAGACGTTTTGACTAGTAAAATACCATACCTCCTCCAACCTTTTGAAGTGCAATGATCGTTCCATAAATATTTTCCATCTGAATTTATTATTTTATCTTAGACAAAAACTATATCATATGTAGGACATACGTCCTGAAAATGCATGAAATATTTGCCACTGGACGTTAAGCAAACAACATTCAATCAATTTATTGGACATTGTCTTGGTATAAAGCTGGAATTTAAGATAGCGCCTTCCTCATATTAAAATGATAATTGACATGCATTATATTAGTAACATCAAAAGGGTCAGTCATCTTAAGATTGCTAACTATACGATATTTAAATTTGTTAAAGATCTCACAGAAACAGTAATGTGTTTTATTTCTTATGATTTTATTAGACTGTTATCCTTTTAGAATCAAATGCACTAATATAATGGTGTAGAAGTTAGCATGCGGGAGAAACAGAAATTGGAGCATCGGAAAATCCACATTACGTTTCTTATTACGGAAAATTACACGCATTACGTCCCGCAAAAAGTGACGTTTTGCGGGAATTCAAACGCTTAACGTCGCGCCAAGAGTTAACTCCCTTTAAACTGTATCGGATGCCCTTAATATGTATATTCAGGACAAGAACGGGTTAATATCAAAGATTTAGATAGGCTCTTGACTTGGGACAGGCACATAAAGACTAGTCCAAATAATTATGACGTCTGGCAAGGCTATTTTTTTTTCTGGGACGCCTTCCTTCCTTCCTTGCATTTTGCTAGACGTCATAATTATTTGGACTAATAAAGACTAGTGTGGCCGGTTTTAACATGCTCAACTTCACCTTTTTTTTTTTTTTTTTTTTTTTTTATCTAGGACACTATGTTTCCCTAAAAGTTGTTAGAATAAGACCTGAATGGGTTGACTGAAGGACATTGGTTATGCATTTTGAACATCTGGATAGAGGGGCTGAATTACATGTTTTTTTACTGAAAATCCAGGAGGGGGAGGGGTGAGTACTTATGACGTCATGCAAGGCTATTTGTTTTTTTGGAAGGGGGGGGGCAGCTTGATAGTAAAACAGCTGTAAATTTTGCCACATGATGTCTAGCATGAAATTGATTGGAGTGGACAAACCTCCTGAGAAAACAAGAAAAGCGTAATCAATAATCTTATAATATTATAGTTTTCAAGCCGGATTGAGTCAGTCAGTCACTTCTAAAAAAGAGGGTGTTCTAACTTGTAGTTTTTCTTTAGAAACGGAACTTCTCATTGACTGGCAGCGATAACAATTATAAAGACGCGATCTCACCATACGTGACTCAAACAAATTAACTACATTTCACAAATTAAAAAATTTAGAAATTCATGCAACGAATCAAGAATATACGAGAACAAATTAAGAAATTGTCTTTACACATTAAGAATTTGCATTTCACAAATCAAGAATTGAATAATTATGGCGGATATTCCCTCCCATAATACAGGCGCTTATTAAAAGTTGGGGCGTCCGTCCGGCTATGCTGGATGTTAATGTAAGCAGTCAAGCCCAGCTATTAAAATTGTAGATGTTAAACCAGATACCTCCTGTAGGGAGAATGTCCTATTCTCTGCACATCAAACCTTTGTAGCATTTCACTCTTTCATGGTGCCATTGTATTTCGGAAGGCAACATGTTTTTAAAATTTTTTTTTAAAGACTTTTATTTAAAACGGCCCTATTACATAAAAAAAAAACAATGGAGATTGCAGAAGTTCTTACTGAAGTCATATAAAAAAATCGGTCTGAACGAGCTCTCATAGGCGGATTTAGGGGGGGGCAGGGGGCCCGGGCCCCCCCCTTTTTGGGAAAAAAATTGGTTGCTTATATAGGGAATCACTGAAGCGTGACTGGAGTGGGCCCCCTCTTAGGTCAGTCAGTGGGCCCCCACTTAAGAAAATTTCTGGATCCGCCACTGGCTCTTAATTTTTTTTAAGATTAAAACTCCAACTAGTGTTAGTCCCGTTAATAAACGTAAAATATTAGGTCCAATCCATCATTCCCGGTACGATACTAGTAACCTATCTACAGTATTCATTCTTAATTCAAATAATGCGTGAAATATTTAGCACTGGACGTTATGTCTCCTATGTGTGTGTCTTAAGTGAAGCTCGAAACCTAAATCTATTAAAATAAAACCGTCTGATAACCAGTTTATGATTTGAAGCGCTTTTAAAATACCAGACTGACTTGAAAAAAGGAAGCCAATTCTGCTCAAAGCCCGCCGTGCAAAAAAAAAATCATTTCTGAAGAACAACGTCTCTATGGATCGACGTTATAAGGAAAATAGTAAATTGGTCATATATGAAGTTCATGTTTTTCTATGCTTTACACGTATTTTTCATATGTTATATTATTATTCATCATCCTATCACACGGATGCTAGACGCATGACTAATTCAAAATCAAGCACACCTTTTTACCTGCATGCTTTCTAGTTACCGCCAAAAAATCTCTGCTTACCTGTAATATATTTCCATACCTGTATATTTGTATTCAGTCGTTGGATGTGTTACGCCATATTATATATATTTACAGAAAGGTAAGTTAGTAAATCGATAGTTTATTATATATAGTGTCATAATCTAATAGACATCATCATATACAATATAAAAATCTTTAGAACCATATTAGATACGGGGTCTTTGGGACAGATGAGACATTTTCATACTTTTAAAAAAAAATATATGTAGGACTGTAAAGTGCGAAAGTACTCTAAAGTGCGATGGTTTCGCTTATTAAGATGGTCTACGGCTACGCTAAAGTGCGATGGTGTCGGACACTAAAGTCATTGGCGGATCCAGAGGGGGGGTTTCCGGAGGTTGGAACCCCCCTTTTTTTGGACGACCAATGCATTTGAATGAGGACATGTGGTTGGAACATCCCTCCCCCTTTATCATGTGTTAGGATCCCCCTTTTTAAAATGGTTGGATCCGCCCCTGAAAGTGCGATGGTTGTTTGCTTTTTAAGTCCGATGATATGACACGCTAACTTCCGATGGCGTAATGCGGATGTGGTTCAGGCAATGGTTTTCTTTTATTGCTGAGTTCCTATTATATTTTTGTTTGTTTCATTTATATATCAAGTCGTAGTCTTTCTCTTTTGAATTGTTTTACACTGGTCATTATATAACCCTATATGCTGCATGGACATCCCATTAGTCCGACAACCATTATTCCGACAGCCAATTACTTCGACAGCCCACTATTCCGACAGCCTACTATTCCGACAGCCCATTACTCCGACAGCCCACTATTCCGACAACCCATTACTCCGACAGCCCATTATTCCGGCAAAGCATCTGTCTTATGTTTATGGGTAAATTTTCTCTAAAAAGACCAACTCCGTTCTCTTTAATATTTGTGGTTGTCCGTTTTGATTCCAATTATTCTTTTCATGCGGTATATTTGTCTCAGTATATCAGTGTTGATATACATGCTTATTGCAACTGCTCGTCCCTCTTTCGTTTTACGTGTCTGGGTATTTTATTTGTCTTTATATTTCATCGTTTTTGTGTCCACTGTCAGTCTGTGCTGTTCTAGTTCGTTGTTTGTTGATGTCTTGATCTACCTTCTTTCACTTTGATTTTTTGGTTTCCCGCTTTAGCGTATATATCGGGGGAGTGAGGTTTCACCACTATAAACTACATACATGAATATATCGGAGTTGGGTAACACTACCCGCCCTCTTTGGTCGGAACACTTTCTATCCCTTGTGTCAATCATCTGAGTTTTATTTAAATTGATTTTGTCACAGAAATAAGGGACTAATGTAGCGTCAAAATGAGAAAAACAAAGAGACAAACACATACCCAGATCCTAAAAAATAAGAGGACAAATAGGACGAAATATGTGCTCTTACGAAAAACAAATATGACGGACATGAACATTTCGGCAACTTCTATTTAAATATTCATGAGGAAAAGGGATATCGGGCCATGCAGTGACTGTATATGACATAGAAATATACAGTCAACGCACTTAACTGCTCAAATAGAACGAATGCAGTATAAAAGCCAATAACAAATATAGTACTAGTAAAAAATCTAAGACAATGTGTGACATTCTTGTCCCGCTTGTGTCTTTGTCAAATTACAACAAAAAGCTATGAATACAAATACGGATATTCTTAGAATTGAGGGACATCATTTAAAAGTTACGATCATCCTTTATAAATTACAGTCATTCTATACAAATTACGGTCATTCTATACAAATTACGGTCATCTTTTACAAGTTACGGTCATCTGTTTACCAATCACGGTCATCCTTGTTTTATGTTACGGTCATCTTGAAAATATTTTGATAATGATTTACGGACATCTTAGCGGTTTTTTCAAATTGAATTTCGAGTTTCCTGAACATTTTTCGGTAGTAATTTGTGATTTCTGTGTGAATCTTTTTTTTTTTTTTACATCGTATCGATGTATACTTTGTAAAGAAAAAGATATAGAAACACTGTAGCACACAATACAGATACTGACCTTATTTTTCATCCGACATCTTGGGATGACCATGAATGCAGTTACGGTCATCAGCTTTACCCCAGTGACAATCTGTGGAAAAATGAGATTGTGATCTCCATATATTTGATAGACCACAAACTATCAAAAATGCTTTTAACAAATGTCAACCATTTGCTTTCAAAACCATCATTCTCATAATATACAAACAGCAATTTGTAAAGAATTAAGGAGATTTTGTCCATTTCATCATTTACTAAAGTAAAACTACACCAAAATTTTATCATTCACATTTTATTGGTAGATCGGAAATCATCCGAGTTCTCCATAAATAATGCTATTTGGTGTGGTCTGCTTTAGATTTAACATCATCTTGTAAAACCGCAAGTATACTTTTTCTTAAACAACTAAATTTTCAAAACACCAGACCTCTGAATTGGAAAGTAACACTAGCTGGTAAAATGGCTTTATCAAACATATCTAATTGACATTCAACATTTTTTAAAAATAAACTATACATTGCTATTTGTTCCCTGGTCTCTTAAATATTTTTTGGTTGTTAAAACGACCCACTTGTAGCAAAAAATACAACAAGATACTTGTAGTCTTTGACAATTTCTATTTTTCTATTACAAAATTATTATTTTTCTGAAAGTCTACCTCGAGAATAAACAAGAATTTTCGTCCGTTTTTTTTCAATACAAGTGTGGACACAGATCAGTGTGGATAGTATGTTTGGATGTTTGACAGTGTTTAATGACAAAAGGAGTTCTGTTTTCTCCATAGGGTTCAATATAAAACTGTGTTGCTTAACAGGTAACCTGAGCCAAACATTAACCATTAGCAGTATTGTTTATTCAATATTTAGTTTCTTTTCAAGAGTGTCATGGAGAAGAAATTAATTGCATTTATTTGATTATGATAACCCCCAAGGGCGACTGGGGAAACGAAATATGGTCACTTGGTCTTCTCCCGACCGACAGTAAAACGCTTGCCGAAGTGGGGCGTCCGTTTGGATGTGCGGGATGTATCGAGTTCGCAGTCACGTCCGGTCAGAATGGGGACGTTAAATCCGATGCCTTGTGTTAAGAGAGTGTCACGCTCTTTGCACGTTAAGAGCCATTGCAAAAACTGGTTGAGGGGTCCGTAGGCGGCCTGTTGCAATTTCTGTCCCTATCCAATATACCCACATTTTATAGAGGCAGTCCAAATTTCCCCGACCATAATCCCGAATGGCCTCTATTATGACAAGACATATATACCTATTGTATTTATAATAATTGTTAATTTGTTCTCGTCCTGAACATGCATCAAATACTTGCCACTGGACATTAAGCAACCATCAATCAATCAATCAATCAATTGATTATGATAAATTATGTACCACATCTTTGATTTTGAATAGCATGGAGAGGAAAACATAAGTAGATAATGGAAGATGTGGTAAGATGTGGTTAGAGTGCCAATGAGACAACTCTCCATCCAAGTCACAATTTATAAAAGTAAACAATTAAAGGTCAAGGTACGACCTTCAACAATGAGCCTAGTCTCACACTGAACAGCAAACTATAAAGGGCTCCAAAAAGTACTAGTGTAAAACCATTTAAACTGGAAAACCAACGGTCTAATCTAAAGAAAAAAAAGTTCATTTCTGCATGATTTTTGTTTTTTCAATACAAGTGTGGACACATATTAATGTGGATAGTATGTTTGACCGTGTTTTCTGACAAAAGGAGTTCTGTTTTTGCCCAAAGAGTTCTATATCAAACTGTTTGTTAACAGCTAACCTAAGCCAAACATTAAACATAAGCAGTATTGTTTATTCAATATTTAGTTTATTTCAAGATTGTCATAGAGGAGACATAATTGCATTTATTTGATTATGATGAATTATGTTCCACATCTTTGATTTTGAATAGCATGCAGAGGAAAACATAAGGTTCATTTCTGCATGATTTTTATTTTTTCAATACAAGTGTTGACACAGATCAGTGTGGATAGTATGTTTTGATGTTCGTCAGTGTAATCTGATAAAAAGAGTTCTGTTTTTCCCATAGGGTTATTTATTTAACTGTGTTGCTTAACAGCTAACCTAAGCCAAGCATTTACTATACGCAGTATTGTTTATTTAATATTTAGTTATTTTCAAGATTATCATGGAGACATTAATTGCATTTATTTGATTACCAAATGATTTTGATAAATCCATTTCCAGCAAAATATACACCAAGATACTAGTTGTCTTTGACAATTTCTATTTCTTTATTACAAAAATAACATTTTGTCTTTTTCTGAAATTTTTCCTCGAGAAAATATAAGGGTTAAAATCTATGTCCACACTTGCATTTAAAAAACTTTTTTTTTCCAATACAAGTGTGGACACAGATCAGTGTGGACAGTATGTTTTGATGTTCGTCAGTGTAATCTGACAAAAGAAGTTCTGTTTTTCCCATAGGGTTCTATATTAAACTGTGTTGCTTGACAGCTAACCTGAGCCAAATATTAACTATAAGAAGTATTGTTTATTCAATATTTTGTTTATTTTCAACACTGTTCTGGAGGAGACATTAATTGCATTTATTTGATTATGATAACCCCCAAGGGTGACTGAGGAAACGAAATATGGTCACTTGGCCTCTCCCGACAAGCAGTAAAACGCTTGCCATAGTGGGGCGTCTGTTTGGCTGTGTGGGATGTATCAAGTTCGCAGTCACGTCCGGTCAGAATGGGGACGTTAAATCATATGCCTCGTGTTAATAGAGTGCCACGCTCTTTGTACGTTAAGAATCTTGCAAAAACTCTTTAAGGGGTCCGTAGGCGGCCTGTTCCAAGGCAAAATTTCTGTCCCTATCCAGTATACCCTCATTTTCCAGAGGCAGTCCAAATTTCCCCGACCATAATCCCGAATGGCCTCTATTATGACAAGACATATATACCTATTGTATTTATAATAATTGTTAATTTGTTCTCGTTTTGAACATGTATGAAATATTTGCCACTGGACATTAAGCAACCATCGATCAATCAATCAATTGATTATGATAAATTATGTACCACATCTTTGATTTTGAATATCATGCAGAGGAAAACATAAATAGATATAGGAAGATGTGTTAAGAGTGCCAATGAGACTACTCTCCATCCAAGTCACAATTTATAAAAGTAAACAATTAAAGGTCAAGGTACGACCTTCAACAATGAGCCTAGTCTCACACCGAACAGCAAACTATAAAGGGCTCCAAAAAGTACTAGTGTAAAACCATTTAAACTGGAAAACCAACGGTCTAATCTAAAGAAAAAAAAGTTCATTTCTGCATGATTTTTGTTTTTTCAATACAAGTGTGGACACATATTAATGTGGATAGTATGTTTTACCGCGTTTTTCTGACAAAAGGAGTTCTGTTTTTGCCCAAAGGGTTCTATATCAAACTGTGTTTCTTAACAGCTAACCTAAGCCAAACATTAAACATAAGCAGTATTGTTTATTCAATATTTAGTTTATTTCAAGATTGTCATAGAGGAGACATAATTGCATTTATTTGATTATGATGAATTATGTTCCACATCTTTGATTTTGAATAGCATGCAGAGGAAAACATAAGGTTCATTTCTGCATGATTTTTGTTTTTTCAATACAAGTGTGGACACAGATCAGTGTGGATAGTATGTTTTGATGTTCGTCAGTGTAATCTGATAAAAAGAGTTCTGTTTTTCCCATAGGGTCATTTATTTAACTGTGTTGCTTAACAGCTAACCTAAGCCAAGCATTTACTATAAGCAGTATTGTTTATTTAATATTTAGTTATTTTCAAGATTATCATGGAGACATTAATTGCATTTATTTGATTACCAAATGATTTTGATAAATCCATTTCCAGCAAAATATACACCAAGATACTAGTTGTCTTTGACAATTTCTATTTCTTTATTACAAAAATAACATTTTGTCTTTTTCTGAAATTTTTCCTCGAGAAAATATGAGTTAAAATCTATGTCCACACTTGCTGTGAAAAAACTTTTGTATGTCTATTACTTTAACCATTTGACAAAATATTTACTTTTGACCATTTGACAAAAATATAAAAATTTCAAAAAACTTGGACCACACACTTTGTCTGAAAAATTTCATTGGATACATCATACATAGCAATTTGGAAAACACCAATTTTGATCATTGAGGAGCTTAATATTTCCTTAATAGATTGTGTTTTAAACATTCAGCTAATTTTACAGAGTTTTACAGGCAAATTTTGTTCACGTAAATTTCACTTGAGATTCACCTCAAACGAGCTTCATACATGAAACTCACATGAAAATTTTCACGTTAATTTCACGTGTATCTGATGTGAAATTCACATGAATTGAGATTTCACGTGAAATTAACATGAATCAAGCTTTTTTTTTTTTTAAATGAAATTATAGTGAATTTGCCCTCAATCACACAAATTTCATAGGATTTGAGCTTATTCATAATCTAGTACAAATTCTGATATGTATAAGCATGAAAAATATTCTATGAAAATGTGTTCATACTTCCATTCTATTTCTCTTTCTTACTATTCAAAACTTTTTGGTCTTAAAATAAAGAAGGCAAGAAAATGCATCACAGGTTATGAACAATATCCAGGGCACCAATCACTTCACTCCTAGAACTTTTTGGATTGAGTTCAAGTCTCAATCCTTTTTTGTAAATGATTTATGGACTGGCTATAAAAGATGTTTGCAATGATGTCATTTCATTTGAATTGATTTTTAATATGTATGTTCAATTAAATTAAGTCATATTGTGTGGTCATCAATTTTTGAGGACTGCATGTTAGAAACTAAATGCCTTTCAGGTGTTTTTGTTGTTTTATTGCTGTCTGATTGGTGTATACCTCATATCTCATTGTACTAATACACTAAAATAGAAAGTTCTGTGAAATAAAGATGATATACAAATGTACCAAATTGAAAGTCTCTCTGTTATTTACAACCATTTACTTCTTGTTTCGAATTTTGGATCCTCAATGCTCTTCAACTTTGTACTTGTTTGGCTTTATAAATATTTTGATATGAGCGTCACTGATGAGTCTTATGTAGACGAAACGCGCGTCTGGCGTACTACATTATAATCCTGGTACCTTTGATAACTATCATATACTGAGTGCCAATGAAAACGCAACACTAAGTTTTTTAGAAATAACTTTTTTATAAAAAATAATATTTTGTTTACAGTAATTGTTAAAGACAGTTAAAGGGTTTATCCAAAAATAAAACTCAACCAAAAATGTTTAATTACCACGATTCGAATGCAATACATTAATGCAACACAACGCTAAAATTCACTAACTCACAGTCTCAATAACGAATGTGTCCACCGCGTGCTGCAACGCAAGCTCTACAACGACGTGGCATTGACCTGACCAGACGTCGGATACGGTGTTGTGGAATGTTTGTCCATTCTTCTCGCAATGCAATTTCGGGTTGGCGCAGCGTAACTGGTGGTGGCTGTCGTCGTCTTACGGCTTGTCCAATTTGATCCCATAGGTGTTCTATTGGACTCAAATCCGGCGAAAAAGCTGGCCATGGTAATGTCTGAACATGGTTGTTGTTGATAAACGCAGTTGTGAGTCGTGCGGAGTGTGCACGAGCGTTATCTTGCTGAAAAAGATTAACATCTTGATGTCCAGCCATGAACGGTATAACGGTCGGTCGTAAAACTTCATCAATGTAGCGTTGAGCGTTTAAATTGCCATTGATAGTGATGCGAGGAGTTTTATGGTTGAATGATATTCCTCCCCATACCATGACACTACCACCACCCCAACGATCTGTCTCTTGGATACACGAATCTGCATACCGTTCTCCTCTTCGTCTCCACACACGAGTTCGTCCATCACTACGGCGAAGATGGAATCTTGATTCGTCCGTCCATAGGACAGTTGTCCATTGCCTGTGTGACCATCTCTGACGCTGTTGTGTCCATCTTAAGCGATTTTGGCGTCGTACTGCTGTCAGCATGTTACCACGGAAAGGCCTCCGTGCCCTCAATCCACTGCTGCGCAAACGGCGTCTTACCGTGTTTGCTCCAATTTGTCTCCTATGGACGCCGACAGTCTCCCGTGCTGTTTGGACAGCCGTACGGAACCGATCTCGCAGATGCTGAAGACGAATGAATCGGTCCTGCTGGGCAGTAGTTGCTCTCTGTCTTCCGGGACGTGGTCTATCATTCAAAGACCCAGTTTGGTTGAATCTTTGGATAAGTCTCGTAATTGTTGAGGCTGAACAATGCATTCTGCGTGCAATTTCACGACTTGAAATGCCTCCTTGCACCATGCCCCAAACTTCATGTCTCTGGTTGTCTAAAAGTCTTGGCATCTACGGCTTAGTTTATTGCAGCGGCTAACAAAAAAGGATGGGAAAGTTCAATTCTTAAGCGAGGCTTTCCAAAACACACAATGAGAAAATCACTCGTGCGTTAAATAGCGGTGCACTCGACTCATCCCCCTTTTTTGTAACCAAGCACGTAACTTTTTTTCTAAAATCATTCAAGCGTAAAGATTTCGAAAGAAGTCTGACGATTCAATTTCTATCCGATATAGGTAATCATTTAAAAAAAAATAATTATATATTTTAAAATATTTGAAATTTACAAGTGTTGCGTTTTCATTGGCACTCAGTATATATGCAAAAATAGTTTTTCTCATTTTAACTCTTAAGATTTAAGGAAAATGTTGACAAAACAACAAGCATAATACCAGTAAAGGATCTCAAATTTAGGCTGAACAATAAGCTAAAAAAAATTGTTATTTCGTTTTTTTTATATACAAATTTCATTTTAAAACAACATGCATTTTCATTTTTTTAACATTACTTGTCTGTTGACACAACAATTTGAATTTGAACTGTATTATATTCTGAAAGTACTTGTGGTTGAAAAAATATACACAATAGTTTATTCCAGGTGGTTTACACTTAATTCTTGATTACACTACTACTATTACTTCATGTCTGTTAATAATGTTTAAGAGCCCTCTTCTGCATATAATTGCTATTTGTACTCAAAGATTCCTTCATACATTTGCACAAGTTTATCCTCCTAAGATGTTGCTCCAATGATAAAATCCTGTAATGCATACTTAGCAATCAGACTCTTGGAAAACTTCCTACAGTTCCTGTAATATAATAAAATCCACATGTAATGTTTGTTTCTGTGGTCAAGGTTCAAGCAAAAAAGATTACATCAATTTAGTCTCCAATGATTTACTAAACTTATAATTAGGAGAAAATTGTATTGCATTTTAAGCTCGATCAAGCTCTGACATGATCAATTGGTGACTTTATGGTGATTTTTAGTAAAACCCAGACCTAGGTTTTTTACTAGTATTTCCCACTGGGCTGGGCATTGCAATACTCATTAAACCCAGGTTTTTGAATTTCCAACCCTGTTTCAGGACATTTTATAGCTCACTATGCTGTATCAGTTTTGCTCATTGTTGAAAGCTGTACAGATGATCATTTATAGTTGGCAGTATTCAGTCATTTAGACTCTAGTTGGATAGTTGTCTCATTGGAAGTCGTACCACATTACATGTTTTATAATTTATAATAAATTACTTATGAAAACAAACTGTCTTCAAGTATACTTATATATGTGTACTACATATAACCTGTATATATATAAGTATACTTAGTACCTATAAAAACACAACTCATCATTTTCAAGCCCCCTTCTTACATGTCTTAGCCCCTTACAATCATAGCTTACACCAAAAACAGCTGATTTCTTAATTGATTATAGCTTGTGTAGTATACAATAAACAGACCAAAATATGACACTTTATATTGACAAATGAACCCTGCCCAGACAGTATTGTACACCATACAATCAGTTTCAGACAAGGCAAAAAATACCTAGTTTATGATATCAGTAATAATTGTTTAATCTTAGTCGAGCTATTTTGATAATTTTCCTCAAACTACAAGCATAAATTAGCACATGGGAATAATATTAATATGAAATAAGAATTGAAATTTTAGGATATCCAGAATATAAAATTTTAATCTCATAAATGTACATGGACTGAAAATTACAGAGGTAAATAAATGTAACTACATGCCTATTCCATACATATATATAGCAGATTAACTTTTCCCTTGATCTGTTGATTGATAGTGTTTTTTTTATTTCGTCAGTTTGCGTGAACTCCTTTTTAAATTTGCACATGATTCAGCATTTTTGTCATACCACTACAAATAGACTGTAACAAATACATACCAATTACATGTACTGTAACTATAGGGTCTCATCTACATGTATATCTAATCAATTCATTCATTTCATTGTATAATTTCACTTCCACTTACATCTTGGGAACTACAAGTGTGTAATTCTGAAAATTTAAATTTCATTAATTATTATAAATATAAGCCCTGAACCTGATTAATTTTTCCAAATAAAAGTAGAGGCTCTTAGGCAGTAATCATTTTGATTTTCGGAGGGGGGAGGGGGGAGGGGGGATTGGGGGCTATTGATATTTTTGGAAAATAACTTTTTTCCAGTTTTGGGAGAAAAACATAAATTCTTTTTGACCCTGAGAAAAAGTAATTGTTTGTTTCAGCTTCAGCTGCCACTATATGTAATGCTCAAAAGACGACAATTTTGGAAAAACGGTCAACTAAAATTAATGTCTACTTGACTTTTGACCTGTGGAGTCTGCGCAGTGGCGGTCTGGACCCCTCCCGTCTTGTCTGTAGGTCTGTATCTGCAAGAAAAAAACCAAGTGCACATTAGTTCCACATTAATACGACAATTTTGGAAAAAGGGTCCACTAACATTAAGGTCTACTTAACTTTTGAGCTGGGGAGTCTGCGCAGTGGCGGTCTGGACCCCTTCCGTCTTGTCTGTAGGTCTGTATCTGCAAGAAAAAAACAAAGTACATTAATACGACAATTTTGGAAAAAGGGTCCACTAACATTAAGGTCTACTTAACTTTTGAGCTGGGGAGTCTGCGCAGTGGCGGTCTGGACCCCTTCCGTCTTGTCTGTAGGTCTGTAGGTCTGTATCTGCAAGAAAAAAACAAAGTGCACATTAGTTCCACATTAATACGACAATTTTGGAAAAAGGGTCCACTAACATTAAGGTCTACTTAACTTTTGAGCTGGGGAGTCTGCGCAGTGGCGGTCTGGACCCCTTCCGTCTTGTCTGTAGGTCTGTAGGTCTGTATCTGCAAGAAAAAAACAAAGTGCACATTAGTTCCACATTAATACGACAATTTTGGAAAAAGGGTCCACTAACATTAAGGTCTACTTAACTTTTGAGCTGGGGAGTCTGCGCAGTGGCGGTCTGGACCCCTTCCGTCTTGTCTGTAGGTCTGTATCTGCAAGAAAAAAAAACAAAGTGCACATTAGTTCCACATTAATACGACAATTTTGGAAAAAGGGTCCACTAACATTAAGGTCTACTTAACTTTTGAGCTGGGGAGTCTGCGCAGTGGCGGTCTGGACCCCTTCCGTCTTGTCTGTAGGTCTGTAGGTCTGTATCTGCAAGAAAAAAACAAAGTGCACATTAGTTCCACATTAATACGACAATTTTGGAAAAAGGGTCCACTAACATTAAGGTCTACTTAACTTTTGAGCTGGGGAGTCTGTGCAGTGGCGGTCTCGACCCCTTCCGTCTTGTCTGTAGGTCTGTATCTGCAAGAAAAAAACAAAGTGCACATTAGTTCCACATTAATACGACAATTTTGGAAAAAGGGTCCACTAACATTAAGGTCTACTTAACTTTTGAGCTGGGGAGTCTGCACAGTGGCGGTCTGGACCCCTTCCGTCTTGTCTGTAGGTCTGTATCTGCAAGAAAAAAACAAAGTACATTAATACGACAATTTTGGAAAAAGGGTTTACTAACATTAAGGTCTACTTAACTTTTGAGCTGGGGAGTCTGCGCAGTGGCGGTCTGGACCCCTTCCGTCTTGTCTGTAGGTCTATAGGTCTGTATCTGCAAGAAAAAAACAAAGTGCACATTAGTTCCACATTAATACGACAATTTTGGAAAAAGGGTCCACTAACATTAAGGTCTACTTAACTTTTGAGCTAGGGAGTCTGCGCAGTGGCGGTCTGGACTCCTTCTGTCTTGTCTGTAGGTCTGTAGGTCTGTATCTGCAAGAAAAAAACAAAGTGCACATTAGTTCCACATTAATACGACAATTTTGGAAAAAGGGTCCACTAACATTAAGGTCTACTTAACTTTTGAGCTGGGGAGTCTGCGCAGTGGCGGTCTGGACCCCTTCCGTCTTGTCTGTAGGTCTGTATCTGCAAGAAAAAAACAAAGTACATTAATACGACAATTTTGGAAAAAGGGTCCACTAACATTAAGGTCTACTTAACTTTTGAGCTGGGGAGTCTGCGCAGTGGCGGTCTGGACCCCTTCCGTCTTGTCTGTAGGTCTGTAGGTCTGTATCTGCAAGAAAAAAACAAAGTGCACATTAGTTCCACATTAATACAACAATTTTGGAAAAAGGGTCCACTAACATTAAGGTCTACTTAACTTTTGAGCTGGGGAGTCTGCGCAGTGGCGGTCTGGACCCCTTCCGTCTTGTCTGTAGGTCTGTATCTGCAAGAAAAAAAACAAAGTGCACATTAGTTCCACATTAATACGACAATTTTGGAAAAAGGGTCCACTAACATTAAGGTCTACTTAACTTTTGAGCTGGGGAGTCTGCGCAGTGGCGGTCTGGACCCCTTCCGTCTTGTCTGTAGGTCTGTAGGTCTGTATCTGCAAGAAAAAAACAAAGTGCACATTAGTTCCACATTAATACGCCAATTTTGGAAAAAGGGTCCACTAACATTAAGGTCTACTTAACTTTTGAGCTGGGGAGTCTGCGCAGTGGCGGTCTGGACCCCTTCCGTCTCGTCTGTAGGTCTGTAGGTCTGTATCTGCAAGAAAAAAACAAAGTGCACATTAGTTCCACATTAATACGACAATTTTGGAAAAAGGGTCCACTAACATTAAGGTCTACTTAACTTTTGAGCTGGGGAGTCTGCGCAGTGGCGGTCTGGACCCCTTCCGTCTTGTCTGTAGGTCTGTATCTGCAAGAAAAAAACAAAGTACATTAATACGACAATTTTGGAAAAAGGGTCCACTAACATTAAGGTCTACTTAACTTTTGAGCTGGGGAGTCTGCGCAGTGGCGGTCTGGACCCCTTCCGTCTTGTCTGTAGGTCTGTAGGTCTGTATCTGCAAGAAAAAAACAAAGTGCACATTAGTTCCACATTAATACGACAATTTTGGAAAAAGGGTCCACTAACATTAAGGTCTACTTAACTTTTGAGCTAGGGAGTCTGCGCAGTGGCGGTCTGGACCCCTTCTGTCTTGTCTGTAGGTCTGTAGGTCTGTATCTGCAAGAAAAAAACAAAGTGCACATTAGTTCCACATTAATACGACAATTTTGGAAAAAGGGTCCACTAACATTAAGGTCTACTTAACTTTTGAGCTGGGGAGTCTGCGCAGTGGCGGTCTGGACCCCTTCCATCTTGTCTGTAGGTCTGTATCTGCAAGAAAAAAACAAAGTACATTAATACGACAATTTTGGAAAAAGGGTCCACTAACATTAAGGTCTACTTAACTTTTGAGCTGGGGAGTCTGCGCAGTGGCGGTCTGGACCCCTTCCGTCTTGTCTGTAGGTCTGTAGGTCTGTATCTGCAAGAAAAAAACAAAGTGCACATTAGTTCCACATTAATACGACAATTTTGGAAAAAGGGTCCACTAACATTAAGGTCTACTTAACTTTTGAGCTGGGGAGTCTGCGCAGTGGCGGTCTGGACCCCTTCCGTCTTGTCTGTAGGTCTGTATCTGCAAGAAAAAAAACAAAGTGCACATTAGTTCCACATTAATACGACAATTTTGGAAAAAGGGTCCACTAACATTAAGGTCTACTTAACTTTTGAGCTGGGGAGTCTGCGCAGTGGCGGTCTGGACCCCTTCCGTCTTGTCTGTAGGTCTGTAGGTCTGTATCTGCAAGAAAAAAACAAAGTGCACATTAGTTCCACATTAATACGCCAATTTTGGAAAAAGGGTCCACTAACATTAAGGTCTACTTAACTTTTGAGCTGGGGAGTCTGCGCAGTGGCGGTCTGGACCCCTTCCGTCTCGTCTGTAGGTCTGTAGGTCTGTATCTGCAAGAAAAAAACAAAGTGCACATTAGTTCCACATTAATACGACAATTTTGGAAAAAGGGTCCACTAACATTAAGGTCTACTTAACTTTTGAGCTGGGGAGTCTGCGCAGTGGCGGTTTGGACCCCTTCCGTCTTGTCTGTAGGTCTGTAGGTCTGTATCTGCAAGAAAAAAACAAAGTGCACATTAGTTCCACATTAATACGACAATTTTGGAAAAAGGGTCCACTAACATTAAGGTCTACTTAACTTTTGAGCTGGGGAGTCTGCGCAGTGGCGGTCTGGACCCCTTCCGTCTTGTCTGTAGGTCTGTATCTGCAAGAAAAAAAACAAAGTGCACATTAGTTCCACATTAATACGACAATTTTGGAAAAAGGGTCCACTAACATTAAGGTCTACTTAACTTTTGAGCTGGGGAGTCTGCGCAGTGGCGGTCTGGACCCCTTCCGTCTTGTCTGTAGGTCTGTATCTGCAAGAAAAAAACAAAGTGCACATTAGTTCCACATTAATACGACAATTTTGGAAAAAGGGTCCACTAACATTAAGGTCTACTTAACTTTTGAGCTGGGGAGTCTGCGCAGTGGCGGTCTGGACCCCTTCCGTCTTGTCTGTAGGTCTGTATCTGCAAGAAAAAAACAAAGTACATTAATACGACAATTTTGGAAAAAGGGTCCACTAACATTAAGGTCTACTTAACTTTTGAGCTGGGGAGTCTGCGCAGTGGCGGTCTGGACCCCTTCCGTCTTGTCTGTAGGTCTGTAGGTCTGTATCTGCAAGAAAAAAACAAAGTGCACATTAGTTCCACATTAATACGACAATTTTGGAAAAAGGGTCCACTAACATTAAGGTCTACTTAACTTTTGAGCTGGGGAGTCTGCGCAGTGGCGGTCTGGACCCCTTCCGTCTTGTCTGTAGGTCTGTAGGTCTGTATCTGCAAGAAAAAAACAAAGTGCACATTAGTTCCACATTAATACGACAATTTTGGAAAAAGGGTCCACTAACATTAAGGTCTACTTAACTTTTGAGCTGGGGAGTCTGCGCAGTGGCGGTCTGGACCCCTTCCGTCTTGTCTGTAGGTCTGTATCTGCAAGAAAAAAAACAAAGTGCACATTAGTTCCACATTAATACGACAATTTTGGAAAAAGGGTCCACTAACATTAAGGTCTACTTAACTTTTGAGCTGGGGAGTCTGCGCAGTGGCGGTCTGGACCCCTTCCGTCTTGTCTGTAGGTCTGTATCTGCAAGAAAAAAACAAAGTGCACATTAGTTCCACATTAATACGCCAATTTTGGAAAAAGGGTCCACTAACATTAAGGTCTACTTAACTTTTGAGCTGGGGAGTCTGCGCAGTGGCGGTCTGGACCCCTTCCGTCTCGTCTGTAGGTCTGTAGGTCTGTATCTGCAAGAAAAAAACAAAGTGCACATTAGTTCCACATTAATACGACAATTTTGGAAAAAGGGTCCACTAACATTAAGGTCTACTTAACTTTTGAGCTGGGGAGTCTGCGCAGTGGCGGTCTGGACCCCTTCCGTCTTGTCTGTAGGTCTGTAGGTCTGTATCTGCAAGAAAAAAACAAAGTGCACATTAGTTCCACATTAATACGACAATTTTGGAAAAAGGGTCCACTAACATTAAGGTCTACTTAACTTTTGAGCTGGGGAGTCTGCGCAGTGGCGGTCTGGACCCCTTCCGTCTTGTCTGTAGGTCTGTAGGTCTGTATCTGCAAGAAAAAAACAAAGTGCACATTAGTTCCACATTAATACGACAATTTTGGAAAAAGGGTCCACTAACATTAAGGTCTACTTAACTTTTGAGCTGGGGAGTCTGCGCAGTGGCGGTCTGGACCCCTTCCGTCTTGTCTGTAGGTCTGTATCTGCAAGAAAAAAAACAAAGTGCACATTAGTTCCACATTAATACGACAATTTTGGAAAAAGGGTCCACTAACATTAAGGTCTACTTAACTTTTGAGCTGGGGAGTCTGCGCAGTGGCGGTCTGGACCCCTTCCGTCTTGTCTGTAGGTCTGTATCTGCAAGAAAAAAACAAAGTGCACATTAGTTCCACATTAATACGACAATTTTGGAAAAAGGGTCCACTAACATTAAGGTCTACTTAACTTTTGAGCTGGGGAGTCTGCGCAGTGGCGGTCTGGACCCCTTCCGTCTTGTCTGTAGGTCTGTATCTGCAAGAAAAAAACAAAGTACATTAATACGACAATTTTGGAAAAAGGGTCCACTAACATTAAGGTCTACTTAACTTTTGAGCTGGGGAGTCTGCGCAGTGGCGGTCTGGACCCCTTCCGTCTTGTCTGTAGGTCTGTAGGTCTGTATCTGCAAGAAAAAAACAAAGTGCACATTAGTTCCACATTAATACGACAATTTTGGAAAAAGGGTCCACTAACATTAAGGTCTACTTAACTTTTGAGCTGGGGAGTCTGCGCAGTGGCGGTCTGGACCCCTTCCGTCTTGTCTGTAGGTCTGTAGGTCTGTATCTGCAAGAAAAAAACAAAGTGCACATTAGTTCCACATTAATACGACAATTTTGGAAAAAGGGTCCACTAACATTAAGGTCTACTTAACTTTTGAGCTGGGGAGTCTGCGCAGTGGCGGTCTGGACCCCTTCCGTCTTGTCTGTAGGTCTGTATCTGCAAGAAAAAAAACAAAGTGCACATTAGTTCCACATTAATACGACAATTTTGGAAAAAGGGTCCACTAACATTAAGGTCTACTTAACTTTTGAGCTGGGGAGTCTGCGCAGTGGCGGTCTGGACCCCTTCCGTCTTGTCTGTAGGTCTGTATCTGCAAGAAAAAAACAAAGTGCACATTAGTTCCACATTAATACGACAATTTTGGAAAAAGGGTCCACTAACATTAAGGTCTACTTAACTTTTGAGCTGGGGAGTCTGCGCAGTGGCGGTCTGGACCCCTTCCGTCTTGTCTGTAGGTCTGTATCTGCAAGAAAAAAAACAAAGTGCACATTAGTTCCACATTAATACGACAATTTTGGAAAAAGGGTCCACTAACATTAAGGTCTACTTAACTTTTGAGCTGGGGAGTCTGCGCAGTGGCGGTCTGGACCCCTTCCGTCTTGTCTGTAGGTCTGTAGGTCTGTATCTGCAAGAAAAAAACAACGTGCACATTAGTTCCACATTAATACGACAATTTTGGAAAAAGGGTCCACTAACATTAAGGTCTACTTAACTTTTGAGCTGGGGAGTCTGCGCAGTGGCGGTCTGGACCCCTTCCGTCTTGTCTGTAGGTCTGTAGGTCTGTATCTGCAAGAAAAAAACAAAGTGCACATTAGTTCCACATTAATACGACAATTTTGGAAAAAGGGTCCACTAACATTAAGGTCTACTTAACTTTTGAGCTAGGGAGTCTGCGCAGTGGCGGTCTGGACCCCTTCTGTCTTGTCTGTAGGTCTGTAGGTCTGTATCTGCAAGAAAAAAACAAAGTGCACATTAGTTACACATTAATACGACAATTTTGGAAAAAGGGTCCACTAACATTAAGGTCTACTTAACTTTTGAGCTGGGGAGTCTGCGCAGTGGTGGTCTGGACCCCTTCCGTCTTGTCTGTAGGTCTGTATCTGCAAGAAAAAAACAAAGTACATTAATACGACAATTTTGGAAAAAGGGTCCACTAACATTAAGGTCTACTTAACTTTTGAGCTGGGGAGTCTGCGCAGTGGCGGTCTGGACCCCTTCCGTCTTGTCTGTAGGTCTGTAGGTCTGTATCTGCAAGAAAAAAACAAAGTGCACATTAGTTCCACATTAATACGACAATTTTGGAAAAAGGGTCCACTAACATTAAGGTCTACTTAACTTTTGAGCTGGGGAGTCTGCGCAGTGGCGGTCTGGACCCCTTCCGTCTTGTCTGTAGGTCTGTAGGTCTGTATCTGCAAGAAAAAAACAAAGTGCACATTAGTTCCACATTAATACGACAATTTTGGAAAAAGGGTCCACTAACATTAAGGTCTACTTAACTTTTGAGCTGGGGAGTCTGCGCAGTGGCGGTCTGGACCCCTTCCGTCTTGTCTGTAGGTCTGTATCTGCAAGAAAAAAACAAAGTGCACATTAGTTCCACATTAATACGACAATTTTGGAAAAAGGGTCCACTAACATTAAAGTCTACTTAACTTTTGAGCTGGGGAGTCTGCGCAGTGGCGGTCTGGACCCCTTCCGTCTTGTCTGTAGGTCTGTATCTGCAAGAAAAAAACAAAGTACATTAATACGACAATTTTGGAAAAAGGGTCCACTAACATTAAGGTCTACTTAACTTTTGAGCTGGGGAGTCTGCGCAGTGGCGGTCTGGACCCCTTCTGTCTTGTCTGTAGGTCTGTAGGTCTGTATCTGCAAGAAAAAAACAAAGTGCACATTAGTTCCACATTAATACGACAATTTTGGAAAAAGGGTCAACTAACATTAAGGTCTACTTAACTTTTGAGCTGGGGAGTCTGCGCAGTGGCGGTCTGGACCCCTTCCGTCTTGTCTGTAGGTCTGTAGGTCTGTATCTGCAAGAAAAAAACAAAGTGCACATTAGTTCCACATTAATACGACAATTTTGGAAAAAGGGTCCACTAACATTAAGGTCTACTTAACTTTTGAGCTGGGGAGTCTGCGCAGTGGCGGTCTGGACCCCTTCCGTCTTGTCTGTAGGTCTGTAGGTCTGTATCTGCAAGAAAAAAACAAAGTGCACATTAGTTCCACATTAATACGACAATTTTGGAAAAAGGGTCCACTAACATTAAGGTCTACTTAACTTTTGAGCTGGGGAGTCTGCGCAGTGGCGGTCTGGACCCCTTCCGTCTTGTCTGTAGGTCTGTATCTGCAAGAAAAAAAACAAAGTGCACATTAGTTCCACATTAATACGACAATTTTGGAAAAAGGGTCCACTAACATTAAGGTCTACTTAACTTTTGAGCTGGGGAGTCTGCGCAGTGGCGGTCTGGACCCCTTCCGTCTTGTCTGTAGGTCTGTATCTGCAAGAAAAAAACAAAGTGCACATTAGTTCCACATTAATACGACAATTTTGGAAAAAGGGTCCACTAACATTAAGGTCTACTTAACTTTTGAGCTGGGGAGTCTGCGCAGTGGCGGTCTGGACCCCTTCCGTCTTGTCTGTAGGTCTGTATCTGCAAGAAAAAAACAAAGTACATTAATACGACAATTTTGGAAAAAGGGTCCACTAACATTAAGGTCTACTTAACTTTTGAGCTGGGGAGTCTGCGCAGTGGCGGTCTGGACCCCTTCCGTCTTGTCTGTAGGTCTGTAGGTCTGTATCTGCAAGAAAAAAACAAAGTGCACATTAGTTCCACATTAATACGACAATTTTGGAAAAAGGGTCCACTAACATTAAGGTCTACTTAACTTTTGAGCTGGGGAGTCTGCGCAGTGGCGGTCTGGACCCCTTCCGTCTTGTCTGTAGGTCTGTAGGTCTGTATCTGCAAGAAAAAAACAAAGTGCACATTAGTTCCACATTAATACGACAATTTTGGAAAAAGGGTCCACTAACATTAAGGTCTACTTAACTTTTGAGCTGGGGAGTCTGCGCAGTGGCGGTCTGGACCCCTTCCGTCTTGTCTGTAGGTCTGTATCTGCAAGAAAAAAAACAAAGTGCACATTAGTTCCACATTAATACGACAATTTTGGAAAAAGGGTCCACTAACATTAAGGTCTACTTAACTTTTGAGCTGGGGAGTCTGCGCAGTGGCGGTCTGGACCCCTTCCGTCTTGTCTGTAGGTCTGTATCTGCAAGAAAAAAACAAAGTGCACATTAGTTCCACATTAATACGACAATTTTGGAAAAAGGGTCCACTAACATTAAGGTCTACTTAACTTTTGAGCTGGGGAGTCTGCGCAGTGGCGGTCTGGACCCCTTCCGTCTTGTCTGTAGGTCTGTAGTCTGTATCTGCAAGAAAAAAAACAAAGTGCACATTAGTTCCACATTAATACGACAATTTTGGAAAAAGGGTCCACTAACATTAAGGTCTACTTAACTTTTGAGCTGGGGAGTCTGCGCAGTGGCGGTCTGGACCCCTTCCGTCTTGTCTGTAGGTCTGTAGGTCTGTATCTGCAAGAAAAAAACAACGTGCACATTAGTTCCACATTAATACGACAATTTTGGAAAAAGGGTCCACTAACATTAAGGTCTACTTAACTTTTGAGCTGGGGAGTCTGCGCAGTGGCGGTCTGGACCCCTTCCGTCTTGTCTGTAGGTCTGTAGGTCTGTATCTGCAAGAAAAAAACAAAGTGCACATTAGTTCCACATTAATACGACAATTTTGGAAAAAGGGTCCACTAACATTAAGGTCTACTTAACTTTTGAGCTGTGGAGTCTTCGCAGTGGCGGTCTGGACCCCTTCCGTCTTGTCTGTAGGTCTGTAGGTCTGTATCTGCAAGAAAAAAACAAAGTGCACATTAGTTCCACATTAATACGACAATTTTGGAAAAAGGGTCCACTAACATTAAGGTCTACTTAACTTTTGAGCTGTGGAGTCTGCGCAGTGGTGGTCTGGACCCCTTCCGTCTTGTCTGTAGGTCTGTATCTGCAAGAAAAAAACAAAGTGCATAATACGACAATTTTGGAAAAAGGGTCCACTAACATTAAGGTCTACTTAACTTTTGAGCTGGGGAGTCTGCGCAGTGGCGGTCTGGACCCCTTCCGTCTTGTCTGTAGGTCTGTAGGTCTGTATCTGCAAGAAAAAAACAAAGTGCACATTAGTTCCACATTAATACGACAATTTTGGAAAAAGGGTCCACTAACATTAAGGTCTACTTAACTTTTGAGCTGGGGAGTCTGCGCAGTGGCGGTCTGGACCCCTTCCGTCTTGTCTGTAGGTCTGTAGGTCTGTATCTGCAAGAAAAAAACAAAGTGCACATTAGTTCCACATTAATACGACAATTTTGGAAAAAGGGTCCACTAACATTAAGGTCTACTTAACTT